>NC_045480.1:73510796-74110796 GCF_009650955.1 Corvus moneduloides
GTTCAGCTAAAGAGTATTCCAGTGACTGCTTCAGCATGGAAAGGGGAGGAAGCACAACTGAGTGAGGTGTAAACCAAAACAACAGTGACAACTCACATTTAAAACCTGCTTCATTCTTTTATTTCACTGCTTAAGGCCTTAGAGCATTCATGTCACTGGTTAAAGAATTCTCCGAAGCGATGACAAGAATTTGGTAAGGCTAAACATGTTTTCTGTTGGCAGTCATTTTTATGAGTAGATGTTTCAAAAAGTCATAGGATTAGCACCTTTTTTTTTTTCCCAAGCAGAAGTAAAAGCTTCCAATAAGTAAGACTACAGAAGGCCAACCAGAGCAGCTCTTACTCTGAAGATATATCCACAGGTCCCTCACACATTATAGGCTTGTTGTGGTGCTGCAGTTGCTCAGCCTACTGCAGTCAGCTCTCAGCTAGTCCAAAGTACTACCCAGTATCATCATGGTGCTATTCCTGAGCTACAATCAGGTCAAAATACAACTAACACATGAACTCCAATACATGCCTGCCCAAACTATGAAGAGTTAAAAATGCCATTCCACCATACCAACCTGACCAACAGGCACCAGTTAGCTCACCCTGCGAATTGAAAAGTTAAAGCTAATTTTCCCAGCTCCTCAAGACAGGGATCAGAGGGCAAGTGGTACTTGCTGTAGAGCTCGCGGGAATACACAAACACACACACACACCCACATATAAAAAGAAGTGGACATACCCTCAACTGGTCAAGCAAATATTATACCTGCTCATAACAATGTAAACCCACCTGCCATGATGTCATCCAGCGTGTCATTGAGCGTCTGAGCAGGGCTGGCTACCATTAACCCTTGCTGTGTTTCTGTCAGTATTCCTTGCCCCAGCCCTGCTAGTTGTGCTTGGCCCAGCACTGGCTGTCCAACTATAACACCTTGCAGTTCTGTAAGATTTGCGATGGACCCTGGAGGTAAGGAACCTGCTGCCAGAGGCAAAGCTTGTGGCATGGCCAGAGGCTGAATTGGTGCAAAACCCGTCTGCGCAGCAGCTTGCTGAGGGTCATCTTTAAGCAAGATGGGGTCCACTTGCTGCAATCGTGCATAGTCTCCCTCTGAGAGTTGTTCTCCTACCCCAACGGGAGTCAGTAGTCCCAGATGCTGGCAAGACTGTTGCTGCTGCTGCTGCTGGAGCTGAATTCTTTGCGCTTTTACCTCTAGATATTGCTTTTTTAGCTGCTGCTGAGTTTTCAGCTGTAACTCTCGCTCCACTTTCTGCAGTTCCTCCAAAATCTTTTGTTTCTTCTGAATTTGTTCCTCTCTCGTTTTGTTCAGCTCCTCAATCTTCTCTTTGGTGAGCTGGTCAGCGTGTGCCAATTCCAGGGACTGCAGCTGAGCGTTCTTCTCTATGGCTTCTTTTATCCTCTGCTCCAGCTCTGTCAACTTGCCCTGAGCCTCTTCTACAATGCTCTCTGGAGACTGATTGGTGATGTAACCCTGTACATCCTGGTTGTTTGTTGGCAAATGACTGCTGGACTTTTGTTTAGAAGCAGCTGTGTGAAAAAGAAACCCCCTCAGAACCAATGGAAGTGCATACGAATGGCATCCTCATTACAGAGCTACTGCTGGGCCGCTGCGTGGCCGGCTACGCACCAGGGCACAGCACCCACAGAAGGTCAGCGCGTCCCGAAGGCCCTCCAAGAACACCTGCCAATTTGTACCCAGCAGTCGGATTGCAATTTAACAGGACACACTACTGCACATGCATCCCACATATCCCTGTGCTACGGTGACAGATCTACTCCAGCAATCGTTATGCTTTTGCCAAAGGAAGCGATTGTCTCGAGCCGCTGTTACCGAGTGCTGCTACAAGAAAACTGGGAACAAAAAGCAAGGGTATGCTGTCTCTTTACTTGGTGTTTTGCATCTGGTATGGTGTTGGGACATAAACATATGCTGACAGCCCTGAAAGCGCAGCCCAAGGGATACAAAAACATCTCAAGGACTGGGACTAGGCCGCCGGTTTTGCAACCGACCTGGTACATTTTAAGTGCTACACTTTCTAGAACTAGGCATCCTTTCGCTCCAGGTATCCAGCTTTGCTCAGGTGACAAACAGTGCCAGAACCCAGGATAGTCATTTAGATTTAGCAGGATCTAACAGGGTGTCTTTAGCCACTACGTTTTATCCATAGTAGACATGATTTTGCCTGTTTCAAAACTCAGCTCTCTGCCCAGGCAAGGCAAGTATTTCAGCCTTCCTGCAAGAACAAGCGATGGACTAATCCAATTGGTCTTTTATGCAGAAGTCCCCAGTAACACAGCTGACATGCTCTGCCATACCAGGTGGAGAAGCAACAATCGGTTAATTTTGAAGGGCGATAGGCAAATCAAAACTCAGGATCTGAGGCAGTGGAGGTGCCCAGTTTCTTCCAGCCATCCTCGCTGTATCTCCAGAACAATACAAGTGTACACACAGGATTAATTTTAGGACATGCACGCCTGTATTTCCTACTGCTGATGCTCGATAAAAATTGGTTTTTGAAGAGAATTCTTAAGTACAGAAAGCACTGTCAAAATGGCGAGAGCAAAACAGATGCAAATTTAGTCCTAGGAGGACCTGAGCCTAAAGATCAGACTAAAGATTTTATTCCACAAAAAAATTCCGCCTTCAATCCAATTAGTCAAACCCACTCCCAGACTACTACCCTAAGGAAACACAAGTTATCAAATCAACTATGATATGGAGATTAACATGGGTTTTGCAACTTCCATTATCCAATTTCTATAGACTTCTGGGTGACATTTTGCATTAGTTCAGTGTATCAGACTAGAGATTTTAACGTATTTACTTAGGCAGATTTCTTGATGTTTTATGATTACAGGGTTAGATGACTGATACTTGGTGGATAAGCAAACTCTTAAAAAAAAAAAAAAATTGCAGTTTCCTTGACTGAATCCATAAACACTCTTCATAGGAACTACCCTGCTACAAGTGCAAGCCACTATGTTCTACCTAGGAAGGATATTTAGGAAATAAGCTCCAGAACTACGACTGACCTTTATTTCTGATGGGAAGGGTTGTGGCGACATTAGCAGGGGGTTTGTCAGGCTCCTGGGGTGGGACGACCATGGGCAGCGCCTGCACTGGTACTCGAGGAGCCTAAAACGTTGGATACTAACAGATTACTTTTCTCATATTCTGTGCGAGTTATAGTTCAACAGAAGGTAAACAAAATCGGTTAGAAAAGTAGACTTCAACGGTAACTAAGAACATTTAATAAAGTTTTTAATATGCTGACTTCAGTAATTAACACCTAGACATCATGTGATCTCCACGTACTTTGCATTTTTAAGCCAAAAAACTACTTGCCAAACTATACTCGGCACGGTACGGTGTCATACTGTAGTACAGCAAATACAAGCCACAATGGGCTATAAATTCAATTCTGAAGAGTCTCATTTAAGCAGACCTTTGCACTTACTCTTTTTTTCCACCCTCAGTGTTTTTTTCCGATAACATTTCAAGAACAGTAAGAATGATGAAAGCACTACATCATAATGTTCCAAAGTCTTCCCCATTTCCATTACAGCTCAAAGTAATCTTCAGTGTGCTCATCTAGAGTTTATGACCTGACATGACTGACTCTTCTCTCACCTTTAAACTCCCAAGTAAAAAAGTGCAAAAAAGCCCTGCAGATCACCAGCCCTGAAATCTTACCCTGTTTAGATCATGGGATGGTGGGGTCAGCTGAGTGGCATCGGGTGGAGGAGCAGAAAGCAAGTTGTTTGGGTAATCTAGAAGGTAACAAACCACGCTGGTGTGACCACCTTTGGCTGCCTCAATTAGCATAGTTGATCCATCCTGAAGAGGGAAAGATCACAGTGTTAGAGAAGAGCATCATCAAAGCAGCACTGACATCATCAAAACAACACTGCAGCACTCTGGGAGACACAACACAGTACCTATGATGACTGTTTTCTGCTCTAGTAAATACTCCATCTCTACAAGTTCACATCAAAACTTAAAAGACTTGATGAAATATTTAAAAAAAAAAATTGTACTTGAAAATTTTTTTTCCTCTTCCACAATCAGGACTTTACAACTGTAGGGCAGCCTTTACATTCACAGTTATCACGAGACCTGCACTAACTCCAACAATATGTACATGAGCAGAATATCTGCTTGTGGAAACTTCCATTTAAATCATGACAGGTTGGATGAGTTGCAGAGAATCCAAAAAGAGAAAATTCAGTTGAGTATCCTCAGTTTTAGAGGAAAATGAGGCAGCTGAGGGACAAACCTTGAGTCTGTGTGTGGGATCAGCACCATGAGCAAGCAGTAGCTCCACCACTGCCAAGTGACCTCCGGCACAGGCCAGCGACAACACTGTGTGATCGTTGTTTGCTGTGGTCCTGTTCACATTTGCTCCTGCAAAACCAGAAGGGGAAACATCAGCTAAAACAGACTTCAGTGGGTTCACCTCTATCAAAAGTAACAGAATTAACTACTCTGCAATCTACACAGGGAAAATTCCATCCTGCTGGATCGTCCTACTCCGTGCAAAGCAGAGACAAGAAAACTCATGAGAATCAGCCCAAGAGAGACAAAATGGAAATTTCAGGTTTATATCAAAACATCGAGCAAGCCATAGTCAAAACCTGGAAATCAACAGTCACTTGTAGTTCAGCTCCCAAAGAGAGTGCTCCAAAGCTGCACCAGGAGCATGGAAACCCCAGTGATCCCTACTACTGCTGCTTTTACTAGGAATTAAAGACTGAAATACACTGTTTTCATAACTAGTTGCAGTTCCACTAATCTAATCTCAGCAGAAACCACAGCTAATCATTACATGCCTAGTTGGAGAATCAATTGCCTACTTGAGTTAGGATATTTAAAACAAATCCAAGAAAGTTACACTAGAGCTCTGACACGCCCTTAACATGAAGTGTTTCTAATGTCACGAAAACACAAACCTTCCCACACTCTTACCTTTGCTAATCAAGAACTGAACAGTGCAAACATGACCTGCCCTGGCAGCTTTCATGAGAGGGGTTCTTCCACCTTCTGATTCATGCTCCTAGAACAGATAAAGAAAGGCTTCAAAATCCAAAGTAGCATGTGAAAGGAGGCAAGCCAGCCTTCTGGGTTTTGGAATGCAAAGGTACTAGACATGGAACATCCTTCTTTAGTGTTTCACAAACTTAGACATAAATATTTAGCTAACATTTGAACTGAGGGTATCTTGAAGGCACATGAACCATTCACCACCTGTCTCTGCACAGGTGTGACTCCTGGACAAGAAGCACTGGGGCACATGGTGGGGATTTTAGTTAAACAGGACATCTTCTGACATGCTTAACTTGACTTTTTGATAACACACTGGTACAAGCCTACTGAAAAGTAAAAATCAGTTTACCACCATCACCTTAATTCCATTACAATACACCAAACACACTGTCAACTATCTGACGCATAAGGCATAGAACAGATGTGCAGGTACAAGGACTAACCCAGAATCAGCTCAACAATTTGAAGCTGAATACCATGACAAAAGAATGAAATCCCCTATTTTCCTGTCCAGGCAACCTTGAGTGGCTTGGAAATGCTTTAGACATCAATCACCAGAGGACTGCAACTGACCTCAGCACTTTAGGGTAATTGAACAGCCTAAAATACATTAAAGAATGTGTAAGTTTTCAGCAATGAACACAGAAACAAACAAAAAGAATATGAGATGTTGATAATTTTATTTCCTACTTAGATTTTTTTAAGAAGGTAAATGACTTACCAGATCTGCACCTGCCTGAAGTAAGACATCTGCTACATCGGTGTGGCCGTTTTCGCAGGCGTACGTCAGTGCCGTATCACCTGTTGCTGTTGTTGCGTGCACATTAGCCCCTGAAATGGTAGTGACAAAACCTTGTAAGCTTTATCATGGGCATTACAGAAAATAGGCAAGCCTCTACAATCTTTACAGGATCAAACAGCAAATTAAACTTCCCCCTTCCAATCCAGCATCTATTAAACTGATAACCTGATCATACTCTAGAGGAATAAAAACATAAACTACAAGTTAGTTCCAAGCAAGTTTACATCAACTCAATCTTCAAAAGCTAAATTAAGAGTCCAACCAGTAAATTACTTAGGGCTCCAAAGACCTTCACAGTCAACGTCAAGAAGCTGCTCAAGAAAATGTAATGACTATTGAAGAAAGTATTTTTCTCCTAGATTAAGCCTTTACGAAAGTGTTAACCAAATGACTCCATACCTGCAGCTAATAAATATTTAACCAGCTCCAAATGCCCCTCTTGAGCAGCCTCCATCAAAGGTGTGGAACAGCCGAGTTCTATGTCAGCTCCCGCTTTAATGAGAAAATCGGCCACCTCCAAAAACCCTCCACAGCAAGCCAGAGTTAACGCAGTTTCTTGCGTCTCCTCTGTCTGAGCATTGATGTTTGCTCCTTCAAAAAACACAAAACACCAGTTAGAGAAGGCAGGATCAGCAGACAAACCACTTCCACATGCACAAGGCATCTTATTACCAAAGAAAACAAAAATCACAGTAACTTAGTGCTTTTTTCCCCAACATAGGCAGCTGCCTGCTGAGTTCCAGCCCGCAGGAGGCCCTGCAGCAGTTACCTTGCCCAAGTAACAGTGCCACCATCTCCTCGTGGCCTTCTCGGGCTGCCTCCATCAGTGGTGTGTATCCTTCATCATTGACCTCTTCCAAGTTAGCCCCACGTTCAATTAACAAAGCCGCCAGCTCGACGTGCCCGCCACAGGCTGCCAGAGTCAACGGAGACTCAAAGGAGTCCGCGGGCATGTTCACCTGAGCTCCGCTGTCCAGAAGTAATCTTGCCACTTCCACGTGACCATCCTGGAAATGAAAAAAACAAGATCGAAAGACTGACCAAATGGAAAAACTGCTTTTCTCCACAGCTTTGCACAGACTCAAAATTCCCTCAAAAGACACAAAAAGTAATGAGCGAGTAAAATGAGCCCAAAAAATGTAATTAAACTTGCTGTGCAGTTTTCCTGAATATTATCCCTAAGTATTTGGATAAAGGATAAGATCATCTATTGAACAAGCACCCGAAGAAACACTGAGTATGTTTTACTGAACATGTGCCATTCAAAACTAAAATACGATGAACCTTGTATCAGACCTCTTTGCCAATGCTGTAAGTAACAAGCCGGACGACTTTGTATCAGACTCAAGTTCAGGTGTCTGGGATCAACTTCCTTGGAGTTACTTGCGGGTGGGGAGGAACTCCAAAATAAAGCCCAGACAGTAGAGAGGGAGCTCGCCACTATTTTAGAAGCTTGTCTCCTCCACAAGAAAAATAGTGAGATCCTTTTGCTTCCTCCCTTTCTTAAGGAGCAGCCATGCACGCTGACCTGGCTTGCCTCATGGCTCCCGCAAAACTACTGCACTGCTCAATTTCACAGCGGAGTCAAGACTTCCTTTCTCCTTCCAACAGAAAAGCCAAAATGAGACCGTTTGTCAGGGGTTCCTTCCACATCCCAGGAGCCACCTGCCTGAGCAACAGCTTTCCCTTGGCAGGATCCTGGCAGGGCTTTCCAGATACCACGATCATGCTGTCAAACCCGTTCTACCAAAAGGTAGCTCCTAAGTTTGCTTTCTTCCTTTAAAAATACTTGAGCATAGGATCTCCATCGTATTTTCAGTATGCCACAAATTCAGGAACTATTTGAAGTGGCTTTTCAGCTCTGTGTTTACACTGGAGGCCTGACAGTGACACATCCAACTGCCATTCCATTCTGCTTTGTTCAGACAGAAGCAGAGACCGGCTTGGTCGCTGCGCTCCAACAACAGCATAAACTCTCCAAGCTGGTTTTCTCCATGAGAAGATGGCCACCGTTCCAACTCGGAGTAACCATAATCTGACACACCAAACACCAGAGGGCTGCAGCAAATAAACAGCCACTCACCAGGAATACAAGGCTATCCCAAGGTTGTCGCTGAATGAGGTAAGTACACCTTGATCTCAGATTAATTCCTAAGACGCAGCAAGTTGCAGCCACAGCAGCCGTCCTTGCCAAGCTGGAAACCACGACTCCAAAAAGCTCTTTTCCAGACAAAATACCAGACTGCATCTGACATTTTTCCGCTTCATTTTCTCAAGTGTTTCATACCTTCTTCTGATACCCAGGGAGCAAAACATGGTCTCCTCTCAGAAAAATATCTAGGACATTAACTAGGACATATTCACCTTTTACATGAAATGACAGTACTATTTTAGGGAAAAACTCCAAGACTCCATAGAGAATCTCTCCTCAGGGAAATGCAGAGACCGTGCCTCATCCATCAGGCTCTGGCAAGACAGCTCACTGCTCACCCCCGATCCATGACGGGGATGGCACAACACAGCACCAAGGTTTGCTTCAAAGCTTCCTATGTGGGCCAAGCAGCCTGCAGGAAAACTGCTGGTGCTTCACCACTCAAGGGAATTGGATCCATGTTTCAATAAACCTTGCAACGGGGTGGGACTGTTGAGCTCTCCAAGAAAAGCCTTCCAACTGGTAATAGATCAGAAAAAGTCACCTGAGCAACCTGCACAAGAGCACCAACTGCATTTTAAAGATGAAGCTTTGTGGCCATCACTCCTTCAGCAAGAGGAAATGCCAACTAGACCAACCTGCTCTTTGCTCCCACAAGGTAAGTGCCATTGCCCAACACCCCACTTGCATTAAATCAATATTAGCTGCCGTCTATAAAAAACTCTTGGGCAGAAGTCATCCTGAACGCCTTGTAGGACAAGATTTAAACCTGTGCTAGCTATGCCACAGACAGACAGATCTGTTAGCATACATTCAAGTTCAATGCTGTTCTAGAGAAGGAAGTCTTCTTGTGCCACTGAAGAGCAGTAACTGTTTCTGCACAAAGAACATGCTGAGATGGAAGTCCTTGCTCTGCTTCATTGCACACTGCAAGCTATTGCACATTGCATACTGCTAGAGAAAGCTGCTCCTTCTCTCGTCAGCAGAGATGAAGGTATGAGACTCTCAACTATCTGCCAGCTCTGAGCACCAGCGTGGAACTGCCTCCCTAGGAACAGCTTCCTGCAGAAATAAGGGAGAACCATTTTTTCCTACTGCTCAGTAATTCTTGACAAAAATTAGGCCTTAACATCTCTGTGGGTCCAACGGAATTTTCTTAGTCTATCAGAGGAGTTAAAAGGGCAGAAGAGGATGGCAAGGAAAGGAGGGGTTGATCCACAGCTCCACCACAAAAATATCCTGATGAGAAGGCAACTGCAATATCAAACAAGGTAACTTTACCATCAACTCCCAGGAACTGGCTGCAAGGCCATTGCCAAGGATATTTATGTGGCTGCTCTAGTAAGATTTCAGGGTGAGATAAAGGACAGCTCGAGTTCTGTTTATCTACGTGACTTTCTTTCCAACAACTTTTAAGTAGTATAATGGTTTCTGTTAATCATTCCCCTATCTGAAACCATTAACTTCCTTGAACAGACATAACTGGCTGATTTTAGAACCATTACAGTTTTTTCAGCAAAGGGCAGACTAAATAGGGATTTACTGCCCTGCTCTACAGCCACGGGTTCACAGTGTGACATTACACAAAGCTAATGCCACGAAAATCCCAACGCATGAGGAATCTATTTGGAGACAAGGATAAAAAGGAAATTCAAGAAATTAATTTTCAATTCAACAATTAAGTTCCATATTCAGATGAACACAACCACCTCAGATGGACAAAGCAGCAACATCCAAGTACTCTCACTAGTAAGAATAAACAATTGTCCTTTTAATTTCCTAGTGGCTTCTCAAACAGCTTCTGATCCTGTGTTTTCAAGGAGCACGTGGTTGTGTGAACTATACTGAAACCTTACACACGTAACCACCTGCTTACAAATCCCTTTATCATAATCGAGGTTTGTTAAATGCCTCCAAAAGCCAGGTTATGATCATATTCATTGCCCGTGTTTAGCACATTAGAAATGTTAAAAGCATTCCAACAACTACTGAGAATCTTCCCACTTGCAGTTACCTAATTTCTGAATTCCTATATAAAGTATTTTCCCATTGGTAACTTCCCATCAACTAGACAAGAGAACCGAAACATCACAGCTAGATTCTGCACCACAAGGAGATGAAAAGGAATCACTTTCCCCATCTTCAGGAAGAAAAGAGAGCCCACACATGCCACTGCTCTAGCCATTCAGCTCTTACCATGCATGCCTCCATGAGAGCAGTGTGCATCTCATCTGTCTTGTGCTCCTGGTCTGCACCAGCTTCCAACAGAAACCTCACCATTTCCAGATGGCCTGTGTGGAGAAAATAGTTAATAGAGAGAAACTGCTTGACAAAGTGCATTTCAACACTTATAGAAAGGATCTAAAGTACATTATGAAGGCCATGGATGTCCATGTTACAACACAAAAAATCCACTCTGGAAAGGTACGTTTGTATCTCTGCCATCTATGCGCACAGCAACTTAGCAGTGTAGTTGATAAAAAATAAAAATCAAAGGGTACAACCAACTTTTTTTATAAAGGTGCTACACAAGTACCTCAGCTACCAACATCAACTACTCCAAGATGGCAGGGCCTAATAAAACATGTCCTAAGTGACTATAACAGCAGCTGCTGGGCTGTAGGAACATATTTCGCCTCTTAATTAAACATCTTCATCCCTTTCTTGGGCGCTGCAAGTTTGCTGCCTAATGCTCTAAAGGGAAGCAACAAAGGCCTGTTGCCCTGAGCACTGACACCTACAAGGCAAGGTCCTAAATTTTCCATGACTTGCAAGTACCAAGTCCTTTAAAATGAAGTAATTTCTGTACTTAAGCAGAGGTACCCAGTATAATACAGTTGTAATACAAAATGTTTAGTTTACTTATTCTGTGATGTAACACATTAGTTCCTTGTCTCTTGATTTGTTTAAAACAGAGCATCTTCTAAGACATCATAACTCAGACCAAAGGTTTAGATCTTGATACTCAAGACTCTGCACACAGATCATTTTACACACAGCCAGGATAAGAGCACCACAGCTGTCTATTCACAGCTTTCAAATTCCCCTGGTGGTGGGCAGCAAGGCTGAACGAACCCACGTTCAAAGCGACTCTTCAGCCCTGACACTCTTGCACACTTGTTACCATACCTTTGTAGCAAGCCAGCGTCAGCGCGCTCTCCTTGAATTCATTGGAATGCGTATTGATGCCCGCTCCGTTCTCCAGCAGCACCCTGGCCACTTCCACATGGCCAGCGCTCCCAGCTTCCATCAGCGGCGTGTGACCGTTCTCATTGTGGTCCTCAATGCTCGCACCCGACTCCAGCAGCACCTTCACAACATCCACATAGCCCCCGGCACAGGCATAGGTCAGGGCTGTGTTGCCTAAAGCCAGAGAGAACAAGGGTTGGAAACAGAATGTGATGGTGCTTCTTCACCCAGAACTTCACCTGATGCTCCACTCCATCCCTTTTACCTGGATACCTGATGGAACAGGGTTTTTCAGGCTACAGATGAAGAACTACAGGGAGGGGGAAATAAGTAATGGCACCAAACAGCTCAGTGCTGACAGACCGAGGATCTCCTTGTGCCTGTACTGATGCACCTCTCTTCCCATTTCTAGCGCAGCTTCCGTCACAAAGCCCCATCCGTTTCCCTGCTAATCAGCAGGAGTGCACAATGCTGTAAGAATGAAAGCTCAAAACCAGGAGCAGGATGAGCTGCTGCTTCTAAATCAAGTCTTAAACACCTCCAGGGGCTGGTTCCAAAATGTTCATAGTCTTTACAAGGAGATGAAAACAACTTCAGATGAAAAAATACAAAAACCATGGATCTGCACACAACAGTCAAAGAATCTGCCTTTATGAAAGACACCATGAAAAAAGTTAAAGGTTAAGGCCGTATTGCTACTGAGAGACCTACTTCACTGAAAAAAATACTAAAAAAAATACAGAAGGTGGCTTCTGGTATCGCCCTCTCCTCCTCACTCAGGGTCAGCTCTCCATTCATCAGTTACTTCTGACTACACACCAACCCTCCACTTCCAGGCTACAAAAACTTTGAAGATTTCCCAATCTGGTCACGTCAACACAAACGGCTAACAAATTACCTTGGAAAGGCAGGGGGGGAGGGGGGGACCCTCTTCTCATGTTTCCTGTTTTCCCCTTGGTTTCCTAGACCTGCCACCAAGTAACTTTTCCATGTACACACAAATTTACCAAACTGTGCTTAAAATGTGACAACAAATCCTATGTACTCAAACACCTTCCAGTTACTAAATGACCTTATGCACCTTTGTATGTCCATACTATTTTATCTGCGTCCAACAATATTTCAGAGTTTCACTTAGAAAAGAGAATTTAAACAGCAAAACCACAAGGAAGCATTCTGCCTTGCTGGGCTGAGAGCCACTGCTCCCGAACTTCCACGCCAAGTTCCCTGCACACCACAAATCCCAGCTCTCCAGTTGCTCCCAACACGCTCTTTACCTGTGGATGACTGTGCGTTCACATCAGCACCGTGAGCTAGCAGCAGCTTGACAATTTTGACGTGCCCGCCATTGGCAGCAGCCATTAGAGGTGTGATGTCTCCTTTGATTCCCCGGTCCTCCACATTGGCATGCATTGCCAGGAGAACCTACCAAGAGACAGTGATCAACAACAAAAGTGGAGTGAACATGAACTCTGCCTCTGCACTACAAAACCCCCCCTTCAGTGTTGTGTGAGCAACCCTTGCAGAAAATAAGCACCAAGAATGCATTAGCAACATTCAGTGTATGTGTGAGACTCATGTGCCAGAGAACTGCCATTTCCCACTACTTTAACACCCCTTCCAGTTGCACAAGATGGTAATATATTGATTTACACTTCTTTTTGTACAACATGCACATAGTACAAACAGCCAGGAAACCAACCTGTGCAAGCTCATAATATCCTGCTGAGCAGGCCAAACAAAGGAGGCTTTCCCCTTCTTCTGTGTGCTCATTCACACTCCGGCCTTCAATGAGCAACTTTCGCACAGCATTCACATCTCCTTCGGAACAAGCCTCGGCCAAGCTGCGGCTAACAAGGGAGAAAGCATTGAAAGTGGAAACGGACTGTGCCTGAACTCCAGTGTGCCATGAGGACGCAGTCAGCGAAAAAGGAAACACGAGCCAAAAACGTGCCAACTGCTAATTAAAGAAGTGCCAGTTTTATACTTGAGGTTTCCCAGCTAACTTGGCTGAAAATTGTGTCCATATCCACTCCTGCTATTAATTTTTAACAGAAGTTTACATGAGAAACATATGCAGGATATCCCAGGGCCAGAGGACACTGAAATCACCTGCCAGTCTTAAGAAAACTTTATTTGTTCAGCACTGTAACTGTTAATTAAACTAAAACCAATCGCCCACGTCACTCTCCTTCTGTAAGAAACTTAACCATTTCCCCTCTCTCCTGTGCTGAAAATACCAGGATCTTGTAACCAGACACAATTTTAACACATGGAGAATCAGTTCTCATATATGTCTCTTCACTACACGTTGACCTTTTTTTTTAAATTTCCAAGATCCACTGTCCCTGTAACAAGTCTGGCAACCACCACCATTCCCAAGAAAGAGGTGCTGGGGAAAAGAAGGGATGCACACAGAATAGAAGCAGACATAACCCAAAATCATTCTGCTCTTCATGTGTCCTGTTCCCACAGCAAGGGAACAGGAGTTATTCTGTATAGAAGGAACAAACTTCCAACGAGCACAGCAGCACTTGATTGTGCTACTAACACTGTTTCTGCTGCGCTGAAGCCTAATGACAGCCTAGAAGGAAACCTTCTTTTTCTTTCCTTCCTGAATACCCCAGTAAGACAAAATCCCACATATAAAGCCATAAAGTCCAGTACAAGAGTAGCAACCCCCGGGCTGAGGCTCTCCCCAGGGTCCTGTGTGACACTGACCACCATGATGGAGCTCCAACCCCTCAAGGCTGTTTCCCTTCCTCAATTAACAAGGCACTCTGAAATTCCCTAAAAGATTTTTTTTTATCTGAAATCTTGTTTCATGCTATCACTGAATGACCCATTTTGGGATTCGCAACAGTTCTAAGGCCCATACTACTGAAGAGCTTAGAAACGTTTCTATAGTTGGTCACGATAAACCACTTGCAGTGTCATTCTGGAATTCTAAGCAGCATTAATTGCTTCACTCTCTACTGCAAGACCTGCCAGTCCACAATTATTTAAACAGGAGAAGCACAGGTGACAACTTGGCACCAATTCCACCTGAGTAAGAGTTTCATCATTCCGTAAGCGCAAGTGATAGAACAAGAAAAACTGCTTCTAAAAGTAGCAAAGGGCTGAAAAAGTCCAGGATAAAAGCTGCCTTACTTGTCCGTCTGCCCTGCATTCGCTGTGCTCTCCGCCCTCATCCGGGTCAGCGCAGCGGCAGCTTCATCCAACGCGCAGCTGACCGAGGAGGTCAGCCTGCGGAGCACCTCGGGATCTGCAAAGGCTTTCCCATCCGCTGTCGACAGCTTCCCTATTCCTGCCATTCCAATTCACAACCAACGGGGACACATGCCAGGAAAGGAGAGAACAGACAAGGTGAAATTGAGCCTGTGAGATCTGTCGGCACAAACATTGCAAGCACAGTCAACTACAGCTTCCAAAACGATGGGTTTAACTGTTTTACAACTCTAATTTAAAAGCTGCATGTGACTGAAACCCTCCAACCCATCGAAGAAATCAGTTTTCAGCTAGTGAAACTACTTAATACAAGCAACTATTAAAGCTTTTCATACAGCAACTGTTACAAAATAAAGCCTATTTAGCAATTTAGGGTTTGACATAATGGCGCAAGCCAGTGACAGGCGTCAATTTTGACTCAGGCTTTTAGAACACCAACATTGGAGAGATCTGATTTGAAGCACCTTCACATGAAATTCTGATTTTCCAAACCTTGAAATACTCTAAAATAAGCTTTTCTCTCTCCCGTGACGCCCTTGCCAAGTCCACCCCGCTGTACATTTTGCAGTTGTACCATGCTCCTATGGATTAGCCTTATGCAAGTGATTCCAGTACGGACTCTCGTAAGGGCTTCGGGGTTAAACCCGTAGGGGACATGAGGACTTACCCGCAGCTTCAAGTAAAGCTTCTAATCTGGCCTGGGTTTCGGGATCTACTGTTCTCAAGTCAGCACCATCAGCAGTACTTGACAGCAGCAATTTAGAAGCTGTTTCCAACATAGGGTTTTCGAGATCATCCTGATCCAAGATAAATGATTCCACCTGAAAAATAACAGACCTGGTTTAAGAAGGATATAACTGACCAGAATAGACTTAAAACACAAAAAACCTACAGCTGCAGTTATTATTTAAACATTGTATTTTAAAGTACTTGGTTGGCCCCAGGCATCTCACTTTGGGTCTGATGTCTCCTAATCCAACATCCAAAGAAAACAACCAAAAGGACAAGCAACACTTTCCACATAGTATCAACTCCACTACAAAACGACTTCATGTCACAGAATCTTTCTCAAGAAAACATTTACTTTAAACTTTATCTATAGAATACGCAGCTGTGTATCTGCCTTTTTTAGAAAACAGATGCTGAGTTGTCCAAGTCCTTCTGTAGACCCTACTTTCCCATGCTGCCCATTTGCTTTTGCTGCTAAATAATTAAGGAAGAAATGAGCATATTAGAGAGGAAAGCCCTAATACCCATTTGTGTTATCCTGCCTGCTAGAGGACGACTGGGGCAGGTAGTTCAGAGAAGACACTTCTCAGAGAATTCCATGAACTCACTCCACAGCCTGTGAACTAGTCACCAAAACAATTATCAAATTATAAAGACCAAGTCAAGCATCCCCCTACAAAGCTCAACAGCTTCCAAAATTCCCAGTTTCAAAACCCAAACCCCAATCCCAATCCAAAATCAAAATCAATTGAAATGCTAGTCTGCCCAACAGAGAAACCATATGTGCCAGCCACCCCTACAACAATTAAAAACCGCAGTCACCTCCGGATAAAAGCAGCCACTGTCTGTATCTACTTCCACATGGAACACACCTCATTAAGACAGAAAATTTTTTTATTCTTAAGTTTCATTTGTGTCTCCAAAGTTTCAAAGCAGTCCCATGAGCATCACAAGTTCAGATTCCTGCAGATAAATTCCCCAAGAATCCATCTATGTGGGCAGATAAACCAGAAGAGCAAGCAGGTCATCTAAGGACTCCTGGAAGGTCTCTCCAGCCTCTCATCCATTCTCTTGTCACAAGTGGAGAGCTCACACAACTTTTGCCTTCTGCCGCCTGTCTCCCGCTCAACACTTCTAGGACACATTCAGCTTCAGCCTAAATGCCTTGTTTGCTAAGGAAGGCAGGCTGAGAACTACTTCCCAAATTTCTTCACTTTATCCCTTCAACGCCACCACTGAGAAACAAAACCTCTGGTCAGTTCTTGGCAATACACAAACATACATCTCAAGGGCATCTCTAAAGCCTCCCTCCGCTCTTTTGCGGCCTCTCTGTCCTCCTCCTCCTTCAAATCTGGGAATATTGAGATGAAAGGAAGGACTTCCAACTTCAGATCAAAGGGGCTCTGATGCCAAGAACGGGACAGTCCAGCAGCACTGCCTGTCACTCCTCAGCAGTGTTTTTTTCCAAGTGATACTCACACAGGCTGCTCTCTCCAGTTTGGCAAACTGGTGAAGACAACTCCTAGTTTCCTTCCCAGTCCTAAGGAACAGTTTACTCCTGCCTTGCAAGGGCCCTTTGCCCATCACTGCTCTCTGCACCTACAACACTATTTTAGGCCTGTTTTGGTTCATCTGAGGACTTGCCATTTGTCTTCTTCCAGAGGACAGCCTGCTGTGGCAAGACAGAGGAACCGCTGCGCTGTTCAGGAGCCAAGCGACAGATTTCACCACTGGAAAGGCAAACTCCGAAGCCGTCGCAAGGATTCTTGGCTCACCCAACTCATGCAAAATCCCAACTGCTCAGATTAACTGAAAAAATCTCCTCCAAGTGAAATGATGAACAGCTGGTCATGGTTCTTCCTAACACTATGAAATATTTGCTAAGAAAAAAGTCAAAATAGGAAAACTACTCTCCCCCACACATATCCTCTCCCCAAAATTAGGTCTTGCATGCAGTTTAAGTTGATGGAAAAATCCTCCCATCTTCCTTCCAGCTAAGAATATGTGCATGGTGTGATTAAATAAACAACCCAAGGAGAACAGGGAGAAGCAGAAATCCACCCACAAACAACACAGCACCGAGACACCCACAAGGGACCAGGAGAAAACATCCTCACAATAAAGTTTTGGGAACGTTTATATTATGCGCTGTCTCTGAAAACATTTAGAACAATATCAAGAAATTAACTTACTGGAAAAACACTTTAGACTATTTTTTAATATTAAATACAGAGTAAAAATCTTTCCTATTGCAAGGTAGAAGAGATCCACCTTCAGCCTGCAGCACTTCTCATCTCCTCTGCAGTTTCAGAATTACTATTTACCTTCAGAGTTTCATTAGATGTACAGTCTCATCTTTTCAGTTTTTCTAGCCAACACCAAGTACCATACAGGGATAGTGATAAAGACACAGTGTATCAAAGCAGGAAATAAAAGCATATTTTGGTAGAAGGGAAAACTCTATTTCTGTTTCTCAGAAAATCCTGCCTTCTCCACAGAAGCTACAAACAAAGACAAAGCATTTCCATGTACCAGGTCAAGTAAACAGACATTTCCTTTAAAGGGCTTCAGATATATTTTATTTCCCTTAACTAAAAAAAAGGGTAGAATAGCATACAAATGCTCCACCCTACATATCAGAGTATTTTATTGGCATTCTCCATCAGTATTCCTTCTGAACCAATTGTCCAGACAGGCCCCAACATAAGCCCTTTTACAAGATTTCTCCTACTCTCTCATCCTGCAGTAACAATCTCATGTTCTGTCCTTGCCTAGGTTTGCTTCGCTCAAAACAATTTTTTGTATATTTTACGCTTCTACTGTCAAAAAGATGCCAGGAGAACAAAATTCCCAAGTTCTGGCTGCTCTCAAACAGGACTCATGTCTGTACACCCTGAAGACAGCCCTGTAAGATGTCAGTAATTTTGTTTTGACTGCCAAACACCAAATACTGAACATGCATTTCAACAAATGCCAGGTTAGGACAGGAAGACAAAGCACACCTGGAGTTTCCCCAACTGGCGTGGCTCTTGCCACCACATAATGCTGAATCAAACAGAGACAGAATTCAGCTCTTGATGCTAACTCTGACTTCATCCATCTCTCTCCATCAAGCCACCCACACATAAAACTCCCATCAGCACAGATCTCACTGTGGACCCAAGTCCACACATACATAATCCTCCACATCAGCTCACACAGATGTAAACTAAGGTCAAACAATCAACTTCCTCTGAGAGTTTCCCTCACAATAAGACACAACAAAAAACCAAGTAACTACACACACATAAAAAACCTCCAAACAAACAAACAAACCCCAGAGAAACAACACTCATGCATTAAGGACTTGAAGAAAAGCTTTGGGTTATCTACTGATTTCAAATTTACTTCTTTTAAGGCTAAACATGGATTAGCATCTTCCTGATTTTACTTCAGGCCAGGGAGGGAGAAGGGAAGATAGATCCCACCTAAAGACAACTGTCTCTTCATATCATCTCCACTTAGGAGGAAGAAATACAGTACCTAACACCAAGCAGCTCCTCTAGAACCACACCATCAACTAAGGTATCAAGCTAGGCAAGTCTCTTAAATACCAATTTAGGCATTGTATACTCATTTTAACATCACAAGCTTAAAATGACAGCAACTCTAACCTTATTCCCAGCAGAAGAACCTGTCACCAGTACCATTACCTGAGAGCTTTATAATCAGCTGAACTCTATCAGAATAAAAACAACTCTTAAAAACTTGCTCAACGAACAAGGCAGAAGAGACTTGGTTTCCAGCACCCACCACCCTCACCGCAAATGCCACGAGCCCATTATTTATCCTTCTAATCAGTGCATGGCTTTGCTAATTTACAGAGCATCTCTAGCATGTGGGTATCACTGATTCAGTTTTCCTAAATGACATCTTTGCTATAAGGAGAACCCAGAAGCATTAAGAAAAGGCAGTAAAAAATAATTTTCTCCTTCCCATCTCAGGTTCCCTGCCTGATTTCAAGAGCCCATTTTGCTGATCCCATTCCCTGCTCCTTCTCCTTCAGGCCATCCTGCATGCACCCAGTGTTGATGTGCTCCCGGTTTCCCGCATTTAGCCAGAGCAAGCACACTGTCTGAACTATAAAAACTAAAATCATGTCTGTAATGTGCCATGTGGAGGCAGAGCAGCAACAAGTTGCCTAAATGGCACATTTGGGCACTCAGCGTCGTTACCCGGCCCAAACACTTGCTCAGAAGAACCGGAATGGCACCTTTGGCCAAACATCCGGTGACATCTCCCTGGAAGCAATGCAAGTTCCGAGCTGCATTTTAGCCATTTATAATAAGATAGCAGACAGCACGGTATCTCTGTCTCTCAAGGACATGCTCAAAGCATTAGTGAAGAGTTCTTTAAGCAGTACCAAGGAAGCAGTGCACTGCAGTGAAGTGTCTGGCAGCCAGGCTGCACACAACAGCTCTCCACGGCAGTGAAATAGCAAGTCGGGCTTATTAACATAACAGGATTTATTTTTTAAGCTTCAGTGTTTTTAAGCACCATAATATAAAACAGCAGCATCTGAAACTGGATTTGGATGAACCACACTAGCTCAGACAAGTATTAAAAGACACAAAAATCACACCTTTCATAAAAAAATATTTTCTCTGCAGGGTTTTTTCTTATTTTTGGGGCTGGCCCCTAATTTCCAGTCTTAAAATCCAACACAACTGTGTCTCAGCTTTTCGCAGATGAGTCCCATGACTTTTACCATATAGCGGGCACTGAACACAACTTAGAATCTGCTACATTTTTAACTTGGCGTTTGGGCCTTTGGTGTTTGACACCCAGAGGGTGCCAAACGGCTCCTATGAGGACCAGAGCAAAGCCTTGACCAAGAACCTTAAGGACAAGGAACAGCCAGTGGCTATTGCCAAGGTAGCAAAGTGCACCCCCTAAAATAAATCTTACCAGACACTCCTTTTGGATCAGTTCTTTGTGAGTCACCTACTGCCAATTAGCAAGCACTGTAACAGTTGATTTTTCCCAGCTCCAGAATTTTTGGAGAGCAGCAGAACGTTTTAAAAGACAACATTATATTTAGAAAGAAATATCAACTCTGTTAGGTGTTGCAAAGCCATCTTCAGACCAAAACCACAACTGTGACCAGGTCAGTTAATAACCTACTATGCTAACTTCAGCCCCACTTCCCTGCTTAAAGAGCAAGGAGTTTCAGATTCTTTCCTTACTCAGCTAAAAATGATTCCCTTACAGTGAGCAATTTTAATCCTGATTTCCATAAGGAACTCCTAATGCCTGACCGACAGCCACACTGCTTTGCCTGGTGCTCCAGCAACTCCTGTCCAAGACAATCTTGGCTTTCTCTCCAGAACAATTTCAGCTCTCACACCTCCAAGACACAGCACCAAAAAACAATTAATCTATCTATCTACACTTCATACATCACTGAGAACATTTCTTGACAGCATATTTTCCACTGTTCACTTCAGGAATGCACTTGAAGTGTGTTTCACACAGAAATAGCAAGGTTTATATTATTACCTTGCAAGCGGAACACACAAGAGGAAATAAACCCCCATTCCCAGTGCAAGAACAAAGTCCAGCTCTGACTAATAACTAGCTAAATTCACTTTGCAAGACACTGCTAGGTCTTTTTCATGCCTTACATCTAACCATTTGATGCACACCACGGGATTCGTGAGGCAAGACTGAATCAAAACAAAGCAATGATGATTTACAAACTGGGCCAAGTATTTCAAGCACCATTTTTTCACTCTGGGGTCCGAAACACAACATTTAAATAGGCAACCCCAAACCTCTGCAAATCACAAGGTGTAATACCCCATACTACAGCAAGAACTTCATGTCTGCTCTCCCTCGCCCTGCTACCTTTTAGCCTTCAGAATATCACTTCTGATGCTTTCAAAATACATGAGCCCATCTCAGTTTCAGGACTGCTTACTGGGAAAAATACTCTGATTTGAAACACCAAGACAGAGAAATTAACTTACACGTCTTCAAGCACAACAGTGGGAATGGATTTTGACTTTCGCAAACTAACTATTGAGGCAAAGTATAGGGTTCTGCCTTTTCCCCTACATGTTTTCAGGTGGAACTACCACTTAGGAACAGAGGTTTCAAGGCATTTTAAGATGTAGATCTTCACAGCATTAATAATGCACTACAGAAAGAATTCCATCCAAGGCTTTACTGAAGCCAAGTCTCCAGCAGTGCCTGTCATTTCTGTGGGTCAAACCCTCACCACCACCCCATGTGGATGACATAGCCTGAAGTGAAAGTGATGGTTTCCTGGCTCCTTACACAAGACACCATTTTCTTTAAAGATCAGCTCCCTGGTCACTGCAAGGGAAAGCAGACATGGAAACCAAGTGCAGCAGACGATCAAGTGCCCACTCCATTTCAGCCTTGCAGATTTTGTGCGTTTTCCTCAAATCTTTTTTCTAAGAGGAACAAGCTGTGTGATTCTCACTTGCCCTACCCTGCTACTACAGCAGTACTGTCACCACAGACACCGTCTGACAGCACCACCTCTTCCCTGCACAGTGAGGATTGCTCCCACTTATCTGGGATACACAATCAGATCCTTTGTCTTCCCAACACACACTGACCCTCCCCAAACCAAAATGCCTCGTTCAGCACAAATCTGAAGTCCGGCAGCTGGAACATCTTAACAGTATCTTCTTTCATTTTATTCCTTTAACTGTACACTCCATTTCTCTTGCTGCTCCTACAAAAATTATAAGGGGGAGAGGAGGACGGAGGCGAGAGGAGTAACGTGCTGGTGAAATGGCATAACACGGTCCCCACGACTGGCACCCGCCAAGTCTCTGCTGCAGGGACACCTGCATTAGGACTGCAGTGTGCTTCTGATGACGAGACAGGTGCTGAGGTATTCACAGGAAAATTCCCTCCTCTCCTCCGCACGCTGCATTCCCAGCAGCATACACAGCGATAAAAACAGACAGGCAGGCGTGCTGAAAGCTGTAGCTATAAGAAGGTTGTGAAACTACAAGGAATAATACTCTTTTTCCATTTCAAACCCTTATTCCAAGCACTTGGCATACTTCCACATGAAGCAAATTAATGCATTAACTGGTCTTCAGCTGCAACCGTTCATGCGAGAAAAATTCCATGCCAGTGTAAAAATAACACCACCTCATCTCACTATCATTTTAAGTTCCCTGCCCCAATTTCACATTTATGTGGGGGGAAAAATGCACTTTTTAGTCTCAAACATGAATAACAAGATGTAAACATCACAATAAAAAATACATTGAAACACATACTCATGCCTCTGAAAGCTGAGCTTCAGACAACACTGTTACATCAACGATATAAAACTGCCACATTTTCAATCCCTTAACACAAATTTGCACCTTCACTCTCCTCCCAACCCTCCCTCAACATGAACTTTTGATAGAAACCCCTTCTTCTGGAGTAGGCTTGGAAAGAACTGAAGACAGAAGCAAAGCTTTGACAGTGTATGAATAACTCATATATATCACCGGAAATGGGGTGGTCCACATCAGAGCCACAGACAAACAGCCAACACCTGTAATAAAAGTTCCTCCCATGCTGTTGCAGAACCAAAATGGAAACCAACCCCTGCAAAATACCCCTGACAACTGAGGGATACTAAAGGGACAGCTTGAGCCTATGCAGTTTTTGCCATCCTCAGCAAGTCACCTGTCAAGTCTTCCCCACTGTTATGTCTATTCAGCAGAGACAAAGTAAAGGGAAGGAGATGGTGCCACTCGGTTTCCCAGAATCACCCTCTTCCCTTGTCACCAAAATCCCCAAATGTCACACCTGAACAACTGCAGCCCCCTAAGACTTTCCCTCAAGTACCTGAGGTAAGCATCACATAAGCTACTTAACAAATTACTTACAGGGCCACTCAAACCAGAGCCGCCTCACCACAGCCATGAAAAGCTTAAAGGGGTTACGTTCCCTCTGACCTCCCAGACTGTGCCACGGGCTCGGTAACAAGAGCTACAGAAATGGCATTTTAGAGTTTTCCTGAAGGACAGCTCAAGGACTCTAAACCTCCTTGGATAAGCATATCCCAAGGACCATCACCACAGACTCAGACAGATCCTTCAACATGACATGGCCAGCTTCGATGGATTCAGTAGTGAGAAGAAAGGAATGCAAAGCACACAAGTAGTACGGAACAACGTAGTTCTGCGGTAGTTGCTATATGAAGTCATTTCAACTTGGTCAGTTCAGTAAGTAGAAACTGGGAAGCACATTAAGCGTGACCATGATCTTAACAGAAGATTTTAGCCATCCACCTGAAACACACCTCATTCGCAGCACCACCAGCATCTCCAGACAGCGTGTGCGCCACTGAGAAATGACTGAGGAGTCCTGCTGTGCACTGTTACATCCTGTTCCTCACTGCCCTACTTTCAAGGGACTAATTATTCTCTTAAGCCTTGTTTAAGGAAGGTGAGCTCCCAAGAAAGAGAAAATCCTTCTCTAACAGTTGGTCACGTTCCTTTTCCACCGGACTCACCTTTTGTCTTGACTGTCCAAGGATAGATTTGACTAATTCTCAACACAAGACACTTCTAAGCATGCAATGAAGCACACCTTGCTACACTGACAGATCCACACTGACTGACTTAGATCCTTGAAGCATCTTCGTCTAAATGACACCTAAGGAAAAGGTGAAGACCTAAAAGAAACCCCAAACCCCTAAGCTGTTAAAAACACAAATGCATAGTTTCAGTGCTATCTCTACAAGAGCCAAGGTTGAAATCCCAAAGATAATAAATTATCTTTATCAGTGATTAACTTCAGGGGGCTTTTCTACACATTTGTTGCCTGCAGAGTCTTCAAGGAGAAGTACCTTGAGCTTTCTTCTCACAGCTCAATAAGCAGTCATTTCTGTCACTCAGACTTTGCTGCAACAGACCAAGACCCTTCACTAATCCTTTGAGAAGGAAGTTTAGAGTAGCTTTGCACAACCAAAGGTGGACCAACTTCTCACAAATACTTTTTCCGGAATATTTTCCCCTATTCCATTTCCCCGGCCTCATGCACTGTGTCCAAGTTTCAGCTCAGAACTGCGCACACCCATCCATTTCCAGCTGAAACAAGTTGTTTTTCTAAGGACTGTAGCTCAGCACAGCTGAACAATGGAAACACGACATCTGAACTTGTAAGTGGACAAAGCCAGCAGCAATAAAGCTCTGGGCAGACTCAGCTGTGGAGCCTTGCCTTCACCCAGATTTCCTAACAGCAGAGCTGAAGTGTGTCCATGCAGGAGCAGCTCTCTCCCATCTGAGCACATGATTATTTCTTGCAGTGCAGCCAGCCCTCGGATCAAAGCAGCTCGTCTAGAGTCCATGCCAAGCAAGCTGCTGAACTTAGCAACCATGCAGATCCAGAGGAAAAGAGGACAGGCATTTATAGCTCATCATGTCAGTCACAGGCAAGACCACCCTCCCACCCCTCAATCAGAATCATCTATATCCACCCAAAATAAATTTCCCAAAATGAAACCTCTGCATGGTGTGTTTTCCCTGACAGAGCATGCTCCATTTTTAAGGTTAAAGAGAGACAAACCACAGACTTTTCCAGTTTTCAACAAGAAATGCTCTAAATTTTTACACTGAATGTGCCAGAAAGCATTTCTCAGCCAGCACAAACGTTCAGCAACCAGCCTAGTCAGCTTGGCTGCATTCCTCCTGCTTCCCCAAGTGACTACAGCAGTGGTACAATTCCCATAAGGAGCTTACTCCTGGTTCCTAACTGTTGTCAGATGACTTATTTCTGTCTGTTTCCCAATTCTGATCATAAAGTCAAACTCATCCTCAAAACAGAGGGCAGCTCACATGCTGTTACACCACAAAGCTTCCAAACAGAAGACAGACCTCCATTCCATGGAAATTTGATATGCAGATAAGCTATCAAGTCAACAGTGTTTCACTTCAACAATATCAGAAGGCAAGTAAGTAATCCATGTTTGTCCACATATTTTTGTCCCCATGTGCAGATACTTAGATATACAAATTGGTCAGATCGCAGGACAAAAGAAACAACAGGAGCAGAAATAAAGGATTCAGTAGCTCATATGACGAAGTTATTCTGATTCCTAATGCCCTCTCTTCTGGACTCAAACACTCTGTCTTCCCATCTCTAAGAAACTCCCTGCCCTCCCCAAACCTTCCAAGGCAATAGCTCTGTTTTCTCCTAGGAGGAGGCCCTCCTGACAGCATTTGCAGAAACCCACCACCAGCACCCACCGGACAGGACCAGCTGTCCTCGGCCCTGCAGCAATGAAGAATATCAGGCCCTCCTGTTGTGGGGAAAAAGAGCCCACACCACCACGGTTCTGTGAAAGCATGATCAACCTTTCTGAATCCAACGCACACTTAAAAGACTCTGCACCACACCAATTTACTATTCAAACTGGATCTGGGGTGCACACAGACCTGATGCTTTGGAGAATTCCCCTTCCCAACCACAAAGCTGTCCAGTTACCAGCAAAACTAAGAAAAAACAATTTCCCTGCTTCAGGGACAAGCAAATTTTACTTCTGTAGTAGCATTTTGAACATTTTCTCACGCCCAAAAACCACCTGGAGAGCTTTCTTTACAACAGCTGAGGCTGTCACCCAACACTGTGGTGTCTCAAAGCTTTAACAACCCCTGTACAATATCAGGCTAACATCAAGCACAAAGCAAAGACACACACACTTTTTTTTAGGCACTGCAAGGATGATGTACCAACCCCAGGGCAACAAAATGGCATTCTGTAGTAGGAGCACAGTGGGTTGATGAAGCGCGGGAAACAAACTGTGGCAAAAAATGCTGTCACACAACACACTCCTGAGCCCTGTCTGTCCCCTCCACAGCAGCAGACTGTCTGTCTCCTGGCCTGTGCTCAGAAAAAGGAAGATCGACTTAGGACGAAAAGACATCTCAGTGGCAGACATCCATCTCTCCCAGCACTGCAAAGAAGAAAAGCTCTTCTCCTCCCACTCCAGTCTGCCTGTTTTGCCCACTATGTATAACCCACAAGACCTCTCTTGTGTTCCTCTCCAACAAGACAATGCTGGGGATTAAAAGCCTTCAAAAAAGAATACTGAAAGCACACCTAAGCAGCATATTTCTTCCTCCTTGTTCCTGTGAAAAGGAAATCCTCTTAGATTCTGACTTCTGATCACTCTTGCACACACTCTGCCATGTGCATTTCAGGCAGCAGGTCCACAGTCACCCGTAGGACACACAAATTTATTCAATCATTCACTACAGCCACTGAGCATAAAATGCAGTGAGCAAGTGGCCTAAACTGCACAGCACCAGTTGGGTTTCAAACAGAAATAGTTTTAAGCTGCCCACATGTTTTCTTACACAAATTTGGCAGGCAGTCTTTCCCTTCTGTGAGTGGTTTTGGTCGGCTGCTCTTCACAACAGCAAGTAAGTGCTCTGCACTGAAGGATGAGGCAGCAGAAGGGAAGGAGGACGTGGAGGAGGGACAGGATGAACACACAAACAGCTACTCTGTTCCAGTCCAGCTCAGAATTCCCTTTGGCATGAATGAAACACTGACGTGTGCATGGGCTTCTTCACAGCAATACAGCATCTACTGGTGAGCAGATACGTGTAAAAAAAAAAATTAAATTAAAAAAAAAAAAAAAAAAGAAAAAGAAAGAGGAATGCAAGAACAAATTTTTTCATCAAGCAATGCCACGTGTAGCTTGGCTTAGTCAGAGCTTTCCCTTCCCATCATCAAAGCAATTAAGAGCACGAGTTCACTGAAAGGACACCCTAAGAGAGGATTCCATCCCTCTCTGCACGGTCTTAAGGCAAAACACAATTCCAAGGCCTGAAAAAGCCAAAGAAGTGTGCTTTCTTTGCCCCACAACTCATCTTTCTTGACATCACGAGGTAGCTCCTTTACTCAAGCCATGCTACACTGAGTGAGTGATGGACAGAAGATGTCGACGCTAATGCACATCAGAAACAAGAAATATAATACAACATGGTAGAAATTATTGTTACTGGAAGGACAGAGTTTGCAAACATTTCTCTAATAAGCAAAAAAGACGTTGCAGACATGTATTTTGACTCCAGCCTCCCCAAAGTCTAGGTGAAATTGTCAAACCTTTTAGTATATTAAGGTTTAGCTACCATTTCCCTCACCTTTACTTCCCAAGCCAGGAAACAGCAAAGACACAAGCAAAGCTGCTACTGGCCTGAAATTCACCATCACAGCAGAACCTGGACACTCAAGAATGGCTACTTAAGGAAAGTGTTTTAAGTGAGTATCAGGGAAAAGGGTTCATCCCAAAAAATCAAACCCTACGTAAGAGTCAATTTACGGCAAACTACAGAAATCCTTTTTTTCTTCCTGTGCAGATGACTTTTATCAGAACTTGCTTTTATCCTGCCTCCAGAAGTTCTGCAGCCCACATCCAATTTAACCTATCAGGATCAGAAAGCTTCTTAGAGGACATCTACATTTCTTCATGTAATTATCTTGCTGAAATAATTATTGATATTAAAAATTGCTGGTATCTGTCATCGTGAAGTATAACCAAGTCCAAGTATTACGTAGAGACATTTAATAATGTTAACCAAAAATAGTTTGGGAGGATATGACTAGTTAGGTCCAGAGCTTTGAAATAACTTCGAGTTATTCCATTATTTAATTCATTGGTATTTATTCCTGTTGTATAAAGTTAAATGAAGAAACAGTTGTGCCACTGTCCCAAACCACCAACCACACTTACGCACACAAAAACGGAGCCCAACAAAGGAGTGAAATGAACCAGCCGAATCGTAACGCAGATTTCCTCTCCTTTTTTGGCATTTACAAGGGAAGTATTTTTTTCACTGAAGGAACCAGTATGGCCTAGTTCACCAATCTTCTCTTACGATGAGAAGTGAAAGGATAAAGTTAAAGCAGGAGACAGTTGGATTCCGTATCTGATTAGAATTCCTATTGTTACTGCCTAGGGAACCGAGCACAGAAGGAATTATTTCTAATAATTTCAACTCATTTGGTTAAAATTCTGACAAGCTTGACAGTCCCTGAATTCCTCCTTCAATACAAACTACTGTTAGGCATACCTAATAAATGAGTTACAATTTTTTTTGCTCTATTTGGCACACCCAACTGAAAGCTGCAGCATATTGAAAGGATTTGAACAGATTTTAACATATGGTAAGTGAACAGACTTGTGAAGGTAGTTAAAGCAAGGCACAAGTATGACTAAATCCAAATATATCTATTTTTCCCCATCTTATCAAAAAGAGGTTCTATTTCAAAAAAATAAATCAGTGTTTAAGGGCAAAGACAGCAAGTTTAAGTGGAGTCCTTCCTTTTCAGTGTTTGCTTCCCATGTTAGATATAAACATCATGTGCCAATTTCCTTCCAATCACCGCCACAATTTTCATTTCTACT
Source organism: Corvus moneduloides (assembly GCF_009650955.1). Classification (NCBI taxonomy): domain Eukaryota; kingdom Metazoa; phylum Chordata; class Aves; order Passeriformes; family Corvidae; genus Corvus; species Corvus moneduloides. The sequence continues at coordinate 73,539,388 of NC_045480.1, forward strand.
CTCTCCCCTTAGTGCTTCTGATCACATCTGTTCCATGAAGATATTTAATCTTACTTATTCCATATTTACATGGTCATAAAGTGACAGAGAACCACTATTTATACCAGCCAGTTCCCCGGATTTCCTTCTTGCGGGATTCTGATGCCAAGGCAGTGCAACAGGTTGTTTGGAGTGTGGGTTTCAGCTTTAGAGCTTGTGACTTCCTATCAGTCAACACAGCCAGCAAATTCCAGCAAGGCAAAGATCTGAAGAGATTTCAAGCCCATGCAGAAAAAAAGTAACAAGCACCTTGGCCATGGAAACAACCTCTTTACACATTTCTATGAACATTTAAAGACAGGATGTATGAAGGGGTAGGAAAAAAAAAAATCTAAATAAATCCACCTGTCTGAAATTCCCTCACTGGTTTTGATTAAGTACTCAATTTGAGCCAAGAGTTTAAAAGATGAAGAGCCTGGGTCCAAAGAGACCTTTGCTGATGAAGTGATCCCACCTGCTAGTCAAGTCCTTGGCTAAGACTTCCCAGTTAGTAAGACCTTCACTGGCAGACCCAACTGCTGAATGATACTGACCTTTTAAACACAGTTACCCAGTATGAAGTTAGTTACTTAAGAGGTTTCTCACACAATAATTGCATTTTCATATTACTGTTACTGAAAAAGATAAAGCAATAAAGAATAAATAACACGAATGGTTTCGAATTATACCATTAAGTCTGTAACCTCTTCCTGCAAGTCAAGAAGAAACAGCTTAAGACTCAGAGAAATTCCATCTACCAGATTTTCCGTCCCATTTGTCACACAAAGGAACCCAGAACCAGCTCCCTACTCCACACAACAGTTTTACCGAATCACCTGGAAGGAGGAAAGTAACAGAAATCCAAGATAGGATTTGCTTTCCTAGGAAGATTCAACACATGCTTGTTCCAAGCTCTTTGCCTCATGTCCCAGGAAACATAGGCAGAGGAGGCAGTAGGAGGCAGAGAGCAATTCCAAGGGAAGTGGAATCACCTTCCCATGGTTCGTTTGAAAGCATTAGACAATGAAGGAGCCCTTGGGAACCACCAAAACTTCACCGCAAGGAAGTTTTCTCCTGGTCCCGTGTGGGTGTCTTGGTGCTGCGTTGTTTGTGGGGGCATTGCTGCTTCTCCTCCTCATACTATAACCTTGGACGCAGGAACATCAGCTTCCAAAATTCATCTCCTGGGGCTGGGACTAGATGTGGCCTAGACTTAGTAATGGGGCCTCAACAAAAGGGATACTACAGCAGGGCTCCAACTTACTTGAAAATAATGCAGAGAGAGGCTGTCCCGAAACCTACGAACAACTGCAACAACTCAGATGGGTTTTGAGCTGGACTTCAGTGGGGAGTGAGACTTCAACGGGACCCTGTGGGTCCCTTCCAACTCAGGATATTCTGTGACTGAAATCACCAGGAAATACTGGAGCACATTAGTAGCCAACACCAACTTCATATGGGCAAACTCTTTTTAAAACCAGGAAAACAGGTAAAAAGTAAACCAGACAAGATTACTAAGAGAAACTGTAAGAAAGAAAACAGGGAAAGGATTAGTCTGTTTGAGAGCTGGAACGTGGGAAAGCTACTAATGCCCAAACACTGCAATATAATGCTAATTTTAATCTTCAGACCAAGAGACTACAGTGTTTATAAATATTAAAAGACTTGGCCTGTTAAAGAAAAGAAAAATTGCATTGCAGAGGCCTCCCTGATCTCTGAACATGCACTGTAGATACAACTCCACTATTCAATGTTTGCTCTCCCTTCCACCAGTGTTTCATGGAGCACCTGTGTGCTCAAGCAGGGCAGTGTCTGCTCTGTGGAAGTCTTGTGGTCACCACCTTAACTATGCTCTCCTGCCCTCACTGTGGCTCAGCTAGACAATTTAAGGCATAACACCCAATCCTTTCATATTACCTCACCTCTTAGCTACACCACTGGCAGCTACAAAGCAACCAAGGTAGGATCTTGGACATTATCAAATTATCCCCATTACTCCAGTACAAAATCAAATTAAAAAATCCCTTCTGCAGTCAGGAAATACTCCCACAATCACAGTAACAAACCAAGTTTTTCTCACAGTGATTTTGAGTTTCATTTCAAGGTAAGTGGAAGATATCCACTTTAAGCTACAAAGCCGAAGGACGTAAAAGCACTTGCTAAGGACATAAAGCAAGCGCCACACGTGGGCCTGCGCTAGACTCCAGTCTGTCTCCCTAAAGCCAAGCACAAACGAGCTTTCAAAGAACCTGAAGGTCAGAGCACGCGGCTGCTGCTCTTGAAAAACCTCAAATCAACACAGGGAATATAAATTTACCCCTCCACTGTGATAAGCTTCCTAAGTGGATTTCTGAGCTACGACTTCAGCGCACAACACAGACCACATCCTCATCTGTCAGGACAGAACTTACCTCCTATTCTCTGACCCGACAGAGTGATTATCTTGACTAACTCAAGCATCAGAAACCCAACTACATGTTTACACCTACTTTGAACACCATACTAAGGTCTCCTGTAACGTAATAACTCCTTCACTGGCACACACAAGCCAAAACCCGGAAGCTTAAACCAACAAAAAAAGCCTTGCGTCAGTGAAGTCACACATCAACAAATAAGTATGGTCAAGATACAGGAGCAAAAGAACCAAATGAACAGAAGCTAACTGCAGGTTAATGCCACAGTGCCGAAATTTTATTCACCTGTATTCCCACACAAAGCTTTCAATGCCAGAGTCAAGTGACAGAGCCAAGACAATGCTCATCTTCAGCTGAAAGTAGCAAAGCCAGCTACAGTTCTCCACCAAGTGCACCTTCTTTGAAGGTGGCCTAAGCACAGGGCAGCCAAGATGCTATGTGAAATCCTCTGGGCTGATAGCCATGTCTGCCTCCAGCTGCATTAAATTTGCTGAAGACTTATTTTTGTTTTATCATTCAGAAGTGATTTTGGCCCCAGAAGCACCCCTTGCAGTAAGGGGCCTCTAACACCGTCTGAACCTCGGTCTCTTTGGTAACTCAACATAACTAGCACACTACAGAAAACACCTTTTTTTCTTGCTTTAAATTATAACCAACTTAGAGGGAAAAAATTCTTGAAGATTTTATGAAGAGGCAAGGTTAAATACTAAGCAGTACCAAGTAAGTTCAAAACAACAGAGATGACAGATCCTTGCCCAAGCAAGAACAGTTCTCTCCATCTTCACACTGCTGTCTTTGAATGAGCATCAGAAGCTGCTCCATGGGAGAAAAAGAGCCCTGAAACGGGAAAATAACACACACACTGTAAACAGACTGCCCAAAGTTACAACAGAAACAAGTCTGGAAGGAACTATAAACTGTACTTCTGGACACGTCCTGGAACGCAAGAGAATTACACGGCTTCTGGTGATGTGCTAAGAAATGATGAACAGATTGCACTGCTACCAGAGTACCTGAGACATTCATGAACTGACTCAGCCACAGTTCACACATATCTAAAGCCAGACAAGCCATGCCTGATTCCTGAGGATGTCTTTTACCTGGATCCAGCTGGTGTTGAGAACAGGAAGCGAATGTGTGACAAAATTATCAAAAGAAAAACCACCACATCCCACCGAGAAGCAAGATGTAACTGCTCAGTTCATGCAACAACTCCAAAATTCTGTTATACTGATAAAATTAACTTCCCAACTGCCCTTCCAAACTGGACTATTGATAAGCACCACATACCTTATTAATTTGACATATTATGCAGCTGCATATGGCAACTGTGGTTAAAATAAAGAACAAAAAAAAGAAAAAGCTTTCAGTATGCAATGATGCAAGTGAAGCACTGAAATATTTGTTTGATGGCACAAAGCCCAGTTCACTATTGCTCTTCCTACCTCCCCACACAAACTCAGCCACACACACAGATACTGGTGAGAATGTCTTGCTCATACATCTGTGCCAGTTTATTCAGCACAAAGTGAACAGCTGAGTTAATATTCTGGATGTAATTATGTTAAACAGTTCTGAAGTCCACAAAGAAGTTAATACCAAGGATTCCTATCGATCAAAAATTTTAGGGCAACCTACATGTGGCTGCTGTGGGAAAAAGCCTACAGAACAAGCATCAGTGGAAACACTATTTTGTCGGAATTCTGACAGCAGCTAATAAGGATGCAGCTTCTTGTTACAATAAAGAATGCATGCAAATATTTTGACAAGTCATCTGGCAGCGAAATCATGTTTTTGCTTGCAAAACCTGAAAAACCACAGGAACAAGAAAAGGTATTTCATAGAATCATAGAATGGTTTGGAAGCTCATCTTGTTCCACTCCCCTGCGATGGGCAGGGACACCTTCCACTAGCCCAGGTTGCTGCAAACCCCATCCAACCTGGCCTTGGACAGTTTCAGGGATCCAGGGACGGCCACAGCTTCTCTGGGCAACGTGTGCCAGGGAACATTTCCTTGAACTACTATAGCAAATATAAGCTGTAATAGAGACCCGTTTCACTCTATGATTTCTAGGCTGGCCTCTCCATTTGGCTGAAAGGGCACTTCCAGCTTACCCTCACAGGAAGGGATGTAATTTATTTCGTAAGAAATTACTGCTGCAGAGGGAGATCTACTGTAGAGGAAGCAAGAACAGGCTACATTTAGACAATTGGAAATGCAGTAAGAGAAATTACATACTGCAAAAAAAAGTGCCTCTCTGCTCTGCTGAGACCCCACCTCGAGTCTTGCCTCCAGCTCTGGAGTCCCCAGTACATGAAAGACATGGAGCTGTTGGAGCAAGTCCAGAGGAGGCCACCAAGGTGATCAGAGGGATGGAGCCTCTTTGCTATGAAGAAAGGCTGAGAGAATTGGGATTGTTCAGTTCAGGGAAAAAAAAAGGCTTCAGGGTGACCCATTTGCGGCCTTCCAGCAACTGAAGGGAACTTGCAGGAAAAACGAGGAGAGACTACTTACAAGAGTGTGTAGTGACAGGACGAGTGGGAATGGATTCAAATTGATTGAGAGTACGTTTAGATATTAGGAAGAAATCCTTCCCTGTGAGGGTGGGGAGGCCCTGGCACAGGTTGCCCAGAGAAGCTGTGGCTGCCCCTGGATCCCTGGAAGTGTCCAAGGCCAGGTTGGATGGGGCTTGCAGCAACCTGGGACAGTGGAAGGTGTCCCTGCCCACGGCACAGGGCTGGAATAAGATGATCTTCAGGGTCCCTTCCAACCCAAGCCATTCTGTGATTCCACGATTCTATGAAACGGAAACACTGGCACAAATAAAGAGTAAAAGAGAGTTAGTTATGGCAGGCAGTGGCTGAAATCTCCGATAATGTGACCGCAATGTCACCGCCGGGGGTGCGTGTTCCGGACCCCTCCCGGCGCGGGGGGAACGCCGGTGCCCGGCCCCGTTCGCCCGGGCCCCACCGAGCGCCGCAGCCCCAACGGCCGGGGCCGGGGGGCGGCCCCAAGGCCCCCCGCGATCCCCCGGCCCCCTTTGTTTGTGCCCCGGCCGTACCTCCAGGATGTCCTCCAGCACGTACGCCTCCATCGCGGCCGCCCGCGCCCCGCCTCACCGCGCCGCCGCCATGCCCCGCCGCCCCCTCCCTCACGGCCGGGCCCCCCCCGCCGCCGGCACGGGAACAGGAAATGGACCGTTCCACCCCGTGCGCGCCCGGCGCCTACCACCCGCGTGCGGGGGGGGGCTGCGCACCGCGCCGCGCCGCTCCCCAACGCCCATCCTGCGCCCCTCCGCCAGTATCTCACGGCTGGAAAAACAGAATAAAAAACGTAAAAAACCCGAGCAGAACCAGCTCATTTTTACGTGTCCCATAGATCATTTCACCTCCTTCCCTGCCGTGAACTCGCAGAAACCCCAGCCCTCAGATTAGGCAGATCCGTGCCATGCCACATTTGTTTCTGTGCTATGACCTGTCTTCCCATTACACCAAAACCTCCTGAACCTCTTTCAAGTGTTGCTCCATCAGCTGCCGTGTTTCCAACTGCCCTCATCCCTTCCTCCTCCACCCAGCTCCAGGGTGGCAGGAATTCCAGAAACAGGCTATATGACACCAATAGAAAAAGGTACTGACCTCATGCAGCAAGGTCTCCACAACGTAGCTTTGAGAAACATCATTATCTACCCACCTAGGTGAGTATTCACTTCTTACCAACACACTTCTCTGCTTCACCCAAAACATCAAATGGACCAAAAGATATCTTACATATTCCATAACCCTAGGTAACAAGGATACCAATTCTGCACGCAGCAGGTCAAAATCACCGAGCAATCATATCTGCAGCTCTCAACTCATTTTCCAGTTCAAAACATGCAGCATAATAAACCTTGTCAACCCCACAAAAATCTCCTCTCTCATGACGTCGTTTTAGCAGAGCACAAACGACTCCAATGGCCAAAGGAATTAAACCCACATTTTTACTTGAAGAAACATTCAGAGTAATCACTTACTTTAATCAATCCTATCTTTTCCCAAAAAATACTCTAATGGTTAAAAACACGCACTTAAGAGCAAGAATAGTCTTACCTGGATTAAGAAAGCTGGCCAGACTGGCAAGTAACATCACAAAGAGAAATTCCAGTTGATCGGTATAAATTTTCGGCATAGCTACATTCTTCCATTTAAAAATGTTATTTAACCTCCACAAATGGGAATTATGTCCTACTCACCTATTACATTTTACACAAACTCAACACCTGCCCAGGCTGCCCATACTATTTTTCCACTTTAGGGAACACCCCAGATTTTACACTGTTTTACGAGAATTAATTCAAGGAAGAACCACAGAACAATATTCCATGGTTCCTCTGGAGTCATGCTTTTAGGATGGCATTTCCACCATCCCCAGCAGCCCCTTGCAACTGTTCTCATGTACATGAAATCCAGCAATAATGCACAAACAGTAGCCCAGTACAAAGCTGTCCCTGACAGCTTGAAGGATTTCTTTGTGTATATATAAAAAAAGAAAAAAGAAAAACCAGCCACCACCTCCCACATAACACTCATGTCTCAAAAGACAAGTTATTCAGTCTTCTGAGCCTCAGAAAGAATTAACAGATACCTTATATCACACCAAAAAAACGGGAAAAAAAAGCTTAAAACACACAACTTAGCACTGAGCTAGAGATACTTCACATGACACCACTGAAAACATTTTCAAATGGAAAGACAGCATTACACAGGAACAAAAGCAGCTGTCTGCTCCACACAGGGCAAACTGAACAGCATCATCTCCTCCAGCTCTACAAAACAAGCCCAAGATTTTCAGGAGAAGAAGGAACACAGTTACCTTCAGAGCTGAACCATTTCCTGTTCCGCTTGGGAAACTACGGAGTCCTGCCTGCAACAGCATCACTTCATTTACAAAACCCTAAGCCAAAGAGTAATTCAGAGCTTCCCTTATACCAAGAGCAAGGCGAGGACTCGGGTTCTACATGTGAGCCCTGAGGGCAAGTGGAGAACCGTCCTGGCACAGAAAGCAAGTCACCCTCAACATCTGTTTGAGGGCAACAAACAAAACATTCCAAATTTCACACTCAGAACCTCAATACCCAACCCCTCCTCCTCTCCCCTGGCCCACCTTAATCTGCAGTTCTCTGGTGCTGGCTTAGAAAGAAGCATTTGTTTGCCAAATGAGATATCACACTTTTTTTTGTACCTCAAAAATATTTACAGTATGGAATACCAAATTCCAAAAAGCCCACCCCTAACTCCTTATGTTTTACTGAAGATCTCACAGTGGTGTAAAGTAAAGGCTTTAACGCATGCTTCCATTCTGCTCCTGACAAATAAAGAAAGAAATAAAGAAGAACTTTCTAGGGGAAAACCAAAACAAGATTTAGACCCTTGTGATTAATTTCTTCTGTATTTCTACTGTGTGATTTTGGTTTTTACACACAGGTCAGGAAATACATCTTTAATTCTGCACAGGTAAACACAAACCCATTTCTTCCTCGCTTTCAAGTCCAGCTCCAGGAATTACTTGAACCGTTTGATTAGAAAAGATAAGACACATTATCTCTTCAAAACATCTCTCAGTTTTCAAGTTAGCTACTTGAAAGCTAACCATCTTTATTTAGCGTTATGCTGAAGGGCACGATCCACTCAGTGCCCTCATTTATTACCATCAGCCTTTTCTCCTGATCAAGAGGTACCCTGAAACCACGCAGCTGTCTGAGCTGCGTCCATCATGTCCCTTACACTCTGTGAGCCTGAAACACACAAAACCCTTCTGTTCTCCACGCAGAAGGTGGGAGAGAGAACACCTGAAGTGCAGCTTGATGAGACAGTCTTAAAAATGGGGAACAAAGTCCTGTTTCAAGCCACATGAAGCGTGTTAAGCCAAGCTAGGAATGGGTACAAATCAAGGCTGGTTTACTCTGCACTGTGTTCCCCACACAGCACTGGTAACTATGTGGAAATGACCAAAGGGAGGATAAAAACCTCCAAAAGAACACAGTTGTTCATGCAGAGCAGAACTGTACACACTCAAGAGCTTGCAGACAGTTTTTAGGAGGATCTTTCATTCCCACCTTCCAGTACCATGCAAGCCACCGTGAATTTTGAACTGGCATCACGTCACCATGAAGCACAAGCATTTCAACCATTGATCCGAGACAGATTCTGGCACCCAGAAATGCGAGCATTGAACAATTGATCAGACAATTCCCACTCTTATATCACAAAAGCACATTGTTATCTATTTACAGCTGATCAAGCAGTACTGGTCACCAACTGTCCCAAAGCATATAAACACACTTTTTTGTGTGTTTTCAGAGCCACAGAGCAGAGTGTCAAGGTTGGGTTGTTTAAACCCTGTCCCATGCAGCTACTAACACTTTATTCAGCAAAATCATAAGGTGCATTAATTACTAAAAAAACCAAATCATTCTGAGAAGAAAAAAAGGAGAGTTGAAAACAGGCCCTCAATACAGAACAAATTATCACTCAGTTATCCCCTTTAGCATGCTTTCCCAAGTATTTCCCTTTCCAGAAGTAGGTAAACAGTCAGACAGAATCCAAAAGTTCCTGAGACAGTTAAGACCGAAAAATAGAGTGGGTTTCCAGCCCAAATTTTGTGACATTCTGATTATCTGCTAGAGTGCCAAGAGGCAAAACCCCCACCAGTCATATGGACAACTGAGGTTTCACCCATCACAATGAAAAATCCAAACAAGATACACTTACAAACACAAGATGAGCATTTTACATTAATTAGAAATACCCTTAAAATCAGAAAACTCAGTTAAATCACCAAGGGAAAAATTCCATCATTAAAACATTCAAATGACCACGTTTGCTCTTCTAACATGAAAAAAACCCCATGATGATATCCAAGAAAAATACTCGGTGCAAGAAATATCCACACAGATTTTTCAAAGGCTGCTTCATACTTGTGTTGGGCCCAATTCTTCCTTTTTTAGAGTGATGATACTCCCACCTATGTTCATTTGAACTGAGCGCAGTTCCTCATATCTGCTCTTAGAATAAAAACAGTTTTGCAGACCCCTTCACAAATAAGGCAGAACTGAACGTTTCCCCAGACAGACACCCCTGAGGGTACTCACTGCTGCAGATAAATGCACGAGGATTCACCAACCTTCATTAGGAACTGCAGTCCCAGCTGTGCCTATAACTTGCAGCTCTCCATCATACCCGTATAACCACCAAGACACTAAAAACTTTCTTCTCTGCTATTTCTTGTAGCCTCTTTTCTAAATACGAAAATCTTGGTATACCCCAAAAGCATAATCTCTTTGTGGCAGTTTGCATCAGTCACCACTGGGTGCAATTTTTAAGGTCCCTTAGTGCTGTGTCAATACAAAACTAAATGAGCTTTAAACCTACTGCTTCAGGTTCTCCCTCCAGAGAGATTGATCCAACTCCTTCTTCTAGATTCTTGGTGGTTACATAAAAACAAGTCAGTCCAAACCCAAACCTCAGGCATCACCTGAAGTCACGACCTCCATCCGTTTTTTCTAATTTCACATTGTGTATTGGTTTCTTTTTCTTCACTTCTTGCAGCAATCACAGCTCTGCAGTTGTCAGCCTGACTAAATTTCCAACATCCTTCAGGCAGATGCTTTAGTGAATTTCAAATAAAAGAAACCTACTCCCTTCCTTTCATTTTCATTATTGGGGTGGGATGTGCAGGGATGATGGGCTTTAACCTGATAAATACTGAAGACATACTTTTATTCTGATTTTTTTATTCCCTTAGCCATATAATTCAGTGTCTCTCTCTGAGCATTTCAGACTTTCCTGCCAAAAGCTGAAGTGGAACTTTCACGTGAGTTTTACAGTCACAAGATGATCCTTGCTGCCCATTCTCATTATCACACCCCCCTTGATTCAGCTCCGTTACCTCCCACAGACAAGGAAACTTCGATAACAAAGCCACATATTTTTCTTCTCTAACGACCATGTAACAACTTTTTTTGACCATTCAACATGATTTCCTACTCAAAAACTAATTTTTCTGCCAAGATGGGTCTTCCATTTCTCTCCAGCCTATTCTTCCCGTGGTCTAGGGCAGCAGCAAGACATTCCGGACCTTTCTGACACATTCAGTGTTTTCTGTTCAGTTAGTGTTACTCATTTTGGTAAAGAGACAAAGCTGGAAAGGATGAAGTACTATTCCTTATGGTATCCTTGAGATCTAGGTTTTCCACAGCTCCAGGGAAACTAGAATCTTGAAAAGGTGTCTGACTTAACTACCTTTGAAAGCACCACAATTCACACATACTGAGGTTTTTTATGTCAATTTAAAAGACTGCATAACACTAAAAAGGTTTTAAGACTAAGTGTTGACAGACTCAGATAGTTATGACCTATCTGATGGAGTAACTTCCCCAGTTCCCTTTATAAAACCCTCCTCTGGTCTGTTCTCCCTAAACAGAAGCACTATGCTACGGAAGCTGACTTAGCAGCTTGCATGAACTGTCAGGATGTGGTGGGATCAGGGAATATAAGGACTCCATGCCCGAGGAAGCCTTCTTAAAGAGGTGGAGACCTCCTCCCAGTAATAGCTGGGCAATTAAAAATTTCAGCATTCCAGCTGCATTACCATTTCATAGGCAATTTCTCATTCAAGGGTCAATACAAAAAGGCAATTAATTCCACAAATGAATTACAAGTTAGCACCATCATGCCAGGAAGTTAAGAGAAATATAAGGATTCACCAACAGATCATACAAGCTCAGTCCAAAAGCACTCAGTTTGTAGCACTTTTCCCTGGAACCTGAAGACAGAGAACATCAAAAGCAAGCTCATTCTGGAAGGAGACTGCAACACTCCGGTCAAGAGTCGTGAGCTAACGATCTTCACTTTATCAGGAGCCTCTTATTCTCACACCATCCATCTCAAGACAGAAGCTAGATGCACAACATAAAAACCATTTCTGAATTAAGTCTTTATCTCTGCCTAAATGCATCTGACACCTGAGCAGAGTTTTATAGCCCAGCAAGCAAGCAGCATCCTGGCACAGAGAGAGACAAACCCTGCTCATCAGCCAGGAGCCTTCCGCCCTGGTCAGTGCTTACATCAGCCCTATTCTTTTGGATTTCAACTCCCTAAGGCAAACCTAAGCATGGAAAAAGGAGGAAAGAAACTATCTTTATTCATCCACAGCACTGCCCTGAAGACAAACTGAACCAGAACACGTGAAGATAGCCCCTATGATTTTGCTATGGAGGAACTGCCCAATGCAAATCCAAATGCACCTGACAAAAGGTGAAAAAGGGAGACAAAATTACATTAATATTTTAAAAGGGTTTTTCTGCAGAAGTGTAAAATTACTGGCACACATTCTTGTCTAAGAGGAGCTTTCTAAAAGAGGTCTCCCTTTAAGTAATCCATACAGTAAACCCAGTAAGTTTTCACCGGGTAATACAATGCTTCAAGTCCTTAGGCCAAGGACTTGGAACACACTGAAGATCCCTGGTTTTGGGACAAACACAAGTGAAATGAGGGACATGTTCAGAAAACACAACTTGGGACATGGAAGATCCTTCTTCCAACGAAGGAACTTATATTCCTTTCTCATTCCACATGTGAAATACTGGTGACAGAAAAGCTGTGTGAAATGAAGCAGCATGTACAGTCCAACATCATTCATACTAACACCTCTCAAACCCTAAAGCAGGTACTAATCCAAGATATCTCCATACTAGAACATGAAAATTTGAGTGCAAGTTCTTAAAAAATTTTTAAGTGCAGACACATTCCCTGCCAAGAATTAGGAAACCTTAGAGCAGGAAAAGCCATTTTTTAGGACAAAATCTCCTCCTTTTCGTTTGGCCTCATCCAGCATTTACTTGCATGCATAAATTCTAATTAAGTGAATATTATATTAAGTATTTTCACGTCAAATTCTAATCCAGGACCTGCTGGATCGGGACGTCCCTGTCTTCCTTTTCCTGGCTGTGAACCAGATGGTTGTTTCAACAGCTCTATATTCAGGCTGTTCATAATGAATTTGGACTTGGTTGATACCAGATTTTGAAACCTATTCCAAAAGCAGGAACCGTAATAATGTACTTGATGTTTCTTTCTTTTACAAAACTCTCAATAATCAGAGTTACCCAGCTGGCATCTTCAAATTTACAGACTAAAATGGCTGGAAAACCTACTCCATTCATTGACAGCACTATCAAGCCTGGAATTTGACAGAGCAAGCTGTTGGATAAGGCTGAAGAAGGAAAAATACATAAATGGAATAAAAAATGAAATACTAATGTGATCTCTGTTTTCATTTAATATGGTTGTTCATTTCCTTTTTCATCTGAGGTTACCTGGCAGAGCAAGACAGACTGGGGACCACACAGCACAACTCCCAGCATTTACTGCCAGTGTAGTTGGACCAGCTCCCAGATGGAAACACTTCCAGCTGAACACTGGAGTTCAGTACCTCCTGTTCCCCATCTCTTCTTTGTTGGGTCTTCAGAAATAAAATCACAGATTGAGTTTATCTCAGATTACCAGAAGATACAACATTTAACTTGCAAACATTTGCCCTCAATTCAAGATGTGCTTGCAGTAAGAGCTTACTCCTTAAGAGTAAACTTAGGTTTAGCCCAAGACTAACCCTAAAGGCATTCAACAGTCCAAACCAAAAAATCTTAAACCCTCCTCAACAGCATGGCTAAACCCCTCACTGCCCTAGCAGGCGAGCTGAGGCTCCCTGTCAACCCAACACACAGGCACACCCCTCCAGCAGCAGAACCTCTTCCCCTCCACCACATTTAAATTACATCATACACACAGAGCCCGAAGGAATTATTTAACTACAACCAAGTTTAATAAATGCTTTGGAAGTTGACAAAAAGTTTTTTAAAAAATTAAGTATCTTCTTGACTGGGTGCGCAATACTTTTGTTACGAAATCAATTGCTTGAGTTATTTCTATTAGCAAGTATTCCAGTGGTTTTTGGAACGGCTGTGTACTCTGTAACAGCCAATTCTGGATTACAACGAAAGCCACCATCAAAGACATCTGCCTTTCTTGAAAACATTTTGGCAATTTTTTTAATGTAAAGGTTTTTTTAAAAATAAATTTCATTGAGAGTTCTACTAGTAATGAACTTACTTCAAGTCCAACTCACTCAAGGAAGTGCTTCCTGGGTGTCACGACTTCACACATTTCTTCAAAGCCAGTAAATTATCACTACTGTAGGATTTTTCAAGGCCTAACCAACGTTCTGGCCATACTCTGACGTAACTAAACGGTGCTGGGACACAACAGTCCACAGCTGTTCCAAAGCACAGGAGGAATTAACATCCGTATCAACTTTCATAACAAACACGGCCCTTGGCACAGCTGTTCCACCAGTGCTCAGCTACAGAGGGCACAGAGGGAGAGAGATTCCCCTCTCTGGGCGGAAGTAAGCTGCTAAGTCAGCCCATCACACTGTGCCATTCTCTATCCTAAATATTTTTGCAGAACCCTGCTGTGGTGCAGGTACTAGCATGTTTCTAAAACCCACCTCAACTTAAAGACACTAGTAAATTTTCTCAACTTGAAGACACAAGTGCATTTAGAGAGTGATTTTACACAGAACTGTAGACATTTCCCCATGATGCAAGCGCCAGAAAGGCCCTTTTCTGATGTTTAGTACAGAAAGTTGGCCACTATATTTATCCCTGAGGAGTTCCTTGATCAAGCTGATTCTCCACAAAAATACCAGCATGCTGTTATGCCAACTTTCACTTCTGTTCGTGACGGAGATGGACAGAAGGCATATGTTCATCCACGGAGCAGACTGTTACGTTCAAAGTGCGTTTTTTCTTTAAGCCAGCTTGGTTTTTTGTGTTATTATTACAATCACAATTGTGCTTTGTGACTTTTTTTGTCAGTCTCCAAAGTGACTCCTTTGCTGCACTGCACTAAATGACACAAAAGTGATGGTGATAAAACAAAACACTGCAGTACTTCAATAAAATCCTGCTTAATTCCTCTCTTTCTCCCTATCCTTAATACACTGCTTTCAAGAACTTGAACAAATACCAGAGACAAAAGTCAGTCCTGATTTTATCTGAAGAAGCTCTAAGTTTTTAAGCTACACCCAAAAAAAAGAAAAAAAGAATTCTGTGTGATTTATCTGTTCCAGCCACTTCCAAACAGAAGATCCAGAGGAAGTGTCAAGAGGACTAGTTTGTCCTCGGAAGGGAAAAATTCTCGCTGATCTGTACCATTCCTACCAATTGCAGTCCTCAGAAACAATGCAAGTGTTTTCTGTGACAAGCATTTAAACGAATTATCTCACCGAGAGAGGCAGTGCTCATGCTCCTCCCTGCCTGAGTTCCTGCTCTTCGCTGTGTCAGCACAAGCTCTTGTGCATGACAAACTGGATCCAGGAACTGATCAACTGGAAACGTGGTTTTTCTCTTGCTGAGGTTTTTTTTCAACGAGATCATTTCCCAAGTGGCTGGGAGGAGCACTGAATGCCTTTTTTTTTTTTTTTTCCCTTCCTCCAAGCCCAACTCCCCCAGCTGCAGTGGGTTTAGTACCCACACTGACGCAGGGGCTGAACAGCACTGAGAACTTAGAGAAAAAATCTAAGTCACATCATGACTTGAAAATTTAAACTTCATTAAAGCATTGTTCCCCATTCTGTGGAGGAGAACAGTTCACACCTGCAGAACAGCATCAAGAGGAAAATTCCACTGGCAAAGCATTTCAGGACAAGACTGAACAAAAGGCAAGAATACCTGAAGTTTGGAAATGGGAAAGCTCCAGGACAGGAAAACATGTGAGTCACCTGCCAGACACAGATGCACAAGGGTGCCCCAGCTTCTCCTTCAAGTGTTTAGTTTTTTTCTTGTGTGTGGGAAGAACTGGGAGGTACAGCTGGGAGGCTAAAAGCGACCTTCCTCCT
The DNA here is from genome assembly GCF_009650955.1 of Corvus moneduloides. Classification (NCBI taxonomy): domain Eukaryota; kingdom Metazoa; phylum Chordata; class Aves; order Passeriformes; family Corvidae; genus Corvus; species Corvus moneduloides. Next base: position 73,554,757 of record NC_045480.1, read on the forward strand.
CTTATCTCTGAATCACTCCGTGCCCGAGAGGGGGCTTTCAGATACTCCCCTTCTGCTGGGGTTGTAATCCCTGAAACTGTTCCTGCACAGCTGGACAGATGTATACAGACTTAGAAATAACCATTCCTTGTTCACTAGGGCAAGGGGAAGCAAACCTGAGACCAAATACAAGGCAGCCCCCTCACCAGCAGTTTGAACTTGTATTACTGTGTGCAAGATGCTTTCAATTTTAACCTAAAAAATAAAGAATCTAGACACTTTGTGGTTGTTTCAAGTTGAACCTGAGGAGAATGGAAACCAAAACCCCAAACTGATATTCCAAATAGCAATATTTCATTATATTTCTTAATGTTCCAACATCTTTCTAGCTCTGTTTTCTAGCTCTGAGCAGCTGCCTATTTGGACACGTTATCCACTCTTGATTAAATACCGCATCAGCTACTGGGGTGGGGCAGGGAAAAACATAAAATCAAGGTTTACTTCAGCTCATTTCCTAAACCACACCATTATACTCCTGGAATTTGAGGATGCAGGTAAAATACAGAAGAGGAATAACTCGTGTACATCAAACACCAGTAATCTGAACTTGTCAAAAACTGCTTTGGGTAACGCCAACAAAACCATCCTACTGACAACATCCAGCCTAAAAGAAAATATTGCAAGCACAAACAAGGATGTATTGAAGACATGCTTGGCTTTGCAGCTGATTTTTAGCCTGGTGTACGACTATTGCCTCCTGTGAAAATAAGGTGACACAAGAGTTAAGTAACCCCTCCACGTGGCTTTAGCTCTTGGCAGAGTCAAGAGTTTAGGATGGTGTATGGGGGATAACCTGGCTGAAAAACATCTGGAATAGCGAGATAACCTCTCCCAGTACCGATTAACACAAATCATTGCTTAGTGGAAACAGAGAGGAAATGCTGCCCTTCATTGGTCAACAATGGATTTTTTTTTTTCCAGAATTCCTGTGGACACTGCACAATGGCTGGATGGAGGTCACCAGAATTCCCACACTAACACCAAGACATACTGATACTCACTGGTAAAGGTAACTTCACGTTAAGGAAGACTTTTTCCCTAAGTATACATTAGCTAAATGACCTTACCCAAACCATTTGCCAGCATCAGTCCTTCCTCACCAATGGTTTTCTTTCTCAACAGATCAAAAGTTATGGACATGACAAAAGAAGTCTCATGCAGATGCAGAAGCTCTACAGACACAGCACATCTTCAGGATGTCATTTCAGTTGAGTCACCTACAAAGCCACACCATCAAGAAACCAGAAGCACAGCATTTCATAAAAAACCACACCATGTCTACCAAGGCAGCCATAGATTTGCTCAGATGGCCTGAAGACACTAATAGCAAATTTGGGCAATTTTAATTTAACACCAAGTTAAAAGGGCTGGTTCCCTTAACCCCCAAAACAAAGGCTTCTTGCTTATCTTGGATCTGCAGCATTGATTCTTCAATTCTTAAATCCAATTGCAAATCAGCTATATCCTAAATAAGCACCAACAGTTTTGGTTTTAAAACACCGATAGAGGGAAAGAAACAAACACACATAATCCCATTTGCCTTCAACCTTGACAGATGAGCTAAATCTCTTCCAGAGAAACCATTCTCTTTACAGAACTGAATTACTGGCTTAAAACATGGGGTGTTTGGCTCCAGCCTGCACATGGGAATTATGTTTATAAGGACATTTCCTGAAGAAATATCTAAGGAAGTAAACAAATTCACATGGTGCCGCCAATATTGAATTCCACCTTCTGTAGTGGTCACTTTATGCTTGGGGGTTTCTTTTTCAACCCAGATATTCACTTATTACTTGAATTAAATAAAGCACACACAAAATATAGCAATAATTAAGAATGTTTTTAAAAATGCATTAGGTCTAATCAAACTGATTTTGCTGGAACCTAGGAAGGAATAATTTTGACTAATGCTTCCTGGAGTCAACTACAGTAGATTTCACTAACGTGAAACCTTGCTGTGGGATTCCCCTACCAACAGCCCTGGGATCAGCCCTGAGATTTCAGGGATTTTTGAGAACCATCCTAAGGTATTTCTCTCTTATTTCCTCTTTTGAATCGAAGAAACAAAATGGTACAGGCAAAACACAGCTGAAATACAAAAAAAAAAACTTAGAAGATAAACAATGCAGAAGAATCTGAGACTGAACTGCACCCTGGGATGTCACACACTCACAAGGACAGGGCCCAGTTGGTTGCATGCTCAGTCACATCTGTGAGGACCCAAGGACATGAAAGTAATGGCAGTGAACGCATCACACAGTGGTCAAGACAGAGATACTGGCCCTGCAGAATCCAAAGGCCTTATTCCGGGATTCTAATGAAGACTGTTAGGGTTAAAAAAAAAGAAAAATATTTATAAAACAAATTCTGTGTTTCAAATCAGCTCATTTGAACACTTAAGCTCTTTAAGTCTTTTCCAATTTAAATGTTACAGCCGTGTGCCTGCGATGCTCTTGAAACCACACCAGGACACCCAAGTTTTCTGATTAACACCTTAATCTGAATCCAAGGGATTCAGAGTAGCTTCTTCTGCATGACGAAATTTTAGAGGACTGGTGGTGGTGTTTTGTTGTTCTACTTACTTCATCTTACTAGCTCAGTTCAATTACTAATTCAACTGCAGCTGAAAAAACAAAAATGAACTTTTACTTACAGGAGGCCCAAGTGAAAGCAAGGATGGTTAAAAAATAGCCAAAACATCTCAAAAAGCATACTTTGCATAGGGCAGCACTTTCAGGCATAGTTAACTGAGGATTGTATTCTGGAAGGCTAATTTGCACAGCACATAAGAATCCAGTCACAGAAAAGGTAATAAATACGCACAAATCCAACATGGATCTACACCTCAGATCATCCCAAGATTCATGGACAAAATGTAACTTACAAACTCTTAAGATGGATATAAATTATAAAAGGACAATTATAAATTTCACTGCCAGCAGCAAACATCCTCCAAGTTCAAAGACTTGAAATAAGCTTGTAAACAATTTTTATTACACAGCTGAACCTTTCAGTGTTAAATAAGAGAAGCCCTAATACACTCTGGACATCTGGTTTCTAAGCAGCAACTTGCTATGAGGACCTGCTCATTTTTTACACTATTTCACTGTGAACTGAAGTGTTAAACAAAATTTGTATGTACAAGAACACTTTCAAGGAACTTGAAAGCTGACCTCCCCTGCTATCTAACTCCCACGGTCATATTTCTCATACCTTAAGATTCCTCTTCCCATATACCGAGAAAAGTTGCCATTTTTTAACAACTGTTTTTTAGGGAAAAGGCAATTTACCATTTACAGACAACACTGGACCCAACTACCTAAAATCTTGGGGTTTTGCAGTAATTTGCTGCAATTTAAAACATCAACCTTGGAGGTTGCCATGAACAGTGTCATAGGAGCTCATAAAGTTGTTGGTATGAAATTTCCATTAAACTTCTCCCAACGCTCTCCACTGTGCCTGTATTTCCACACTGAGATCTGATGGAGTTTAGACACGGACATGAAAACAGCTGATTACAACTCTCTATTCCATTCCATCAGGTCAGCAACAACTAAGCCAAACAACGTCTTTCTACTCCTGGGGTTTCTGTGACTCAGGATGCACCAGGTTTTCCTTTAGAACTCCTTTGACTTGTTGCTACTGTACTCCTGATTTTTAGAAGCTGTCTCATCAGCAGTCAAATGTAGAAGCACTTTACTTCAGAGATTAGAGAAGTCTTAATGTATTAAGCATAGGAAGGGCAAAAAATAGCCTAAGACAAACTGTCTTAAGTTTACAGAGATAATGAAGGGAATGGTTAGGAGGGAACACCAGCTTCTGCAGCATTCCCACAGTAGTTTCAATTTACAGCAAAAGCAGCAACTTACACTTCTTTGTGTTTTTCATTTTATGTGCTTTCCAGACTGCCCGTGGTCAGAAGACCACAATCCAACTGCAGAACTGGGCACAACTCAAGAAAATCTGAAATAAAAAAAAAATTTAACTCCCACACAACTAAAAAAGCTTTGGTTTCTACAGTGGGATTTTTTTTAAGCTTCTAAAAGCCAAAAGTTCCTTCAAAAACCAGGTTCCTTTCAGACAAGGAAACCTCCCTTTCACTGAAAACACTCAAAACACATTTCCTCCCCAGGAGCTGCTGGGAATGACTTTCAAGTTGGATGCCCTGCTCCATTAATCAGGCCATCCCCATGTTCACGTTCCTAAAAACTGTGATTTCAGCCGTGCATATTCTACAAGCTGCATCATTTTATCCTGAAGTCACTCAGAGACAGACTAGAACAGATTTTTGCAAGCAACCGGCATGATCAAGAACAACTATAAATGAAGCATGCAGCGTATATTTTGTTGTGAATCCTGAACTTCATCATCTCAGTATTATTCACTTGCTTACTTAGCCCTGCTTAATATTTAATACCAAACCACCCAGCCCGGGAAAGCCTTCACTTAGTAGAAGATGAAACCATCAGGGAAGCTTCCAGATGCCCAAAATGCCTTCACAAGCTGCCTGTATCAGTATCTATAGCACATGTCACTCTGTCAAAAAAAAAAAAAAAGTGAAGTATTCTGCTGCCTCATGATTTTTAATGATCATTGGCATTTCTTCCTCTCTGCAGGTCTCGAAGCATGTGAAACAGGTGCCCATGGTTCTGTAAGGCACAGCATGTGGGAAAAGCCTCGCCTCAACCAGGGATTTCCTCAACAGCTACCTGTAACTCCTCAGCTGTCTCTACCCTTCTTGTCCTGCTGCACACACGATTTCACCTGAAAGCTCCCAGTACAACAAGCCATCGGGAAGAATGGCTGTGGATGAATAAATAAAACCTGCCTGTGACTTTGCCAGTAGGTCTCGCTTGACACAAATTCTGTTGAATGTTTCCATCACACGCAACTGATCTCAGGGCTTGTCAACTGATACATCGAAGTCACTCAAGGGCCTCCATCCCTTCACCACACATCACTGCAAAACTCAAAGACCTGTGCTCAGCAGAGATCTCCAAGCATCTGCAGGACTGCTGGACAACACAGTTCAGCAGCAAACCAGTTATCCTACAAGTCTTACACCACAAAAACTTCTACCTACACAATGATACTGACTTTCCTAAAAATCAACACCCCAGAAACAAAATACCCAGCAGAATGACTTGTTGAGACATGCGCGCTGCGTGCAATTTATCTCAAACAGCTGGATAAAATGCTTCTTGTATCAACTTCAACAGGAATAAAATGCAGGGTGCTGCTTAAGCAAGGAAAAATCTATCACCATCCTAGCCCAGCCCTTCCTTGAACCTATCAGACTCTTCCTTCCTGCCCAATTTCTAACAGAACTGTAGATATATCACTTGAAAGCCAAACCACTTGGAAAGCAAGTTCAAAGAAAATCTAAAAAACTTCAAGTGGGCTTTTTTTGTGGACACTACTCAGAAAAAAAAAGCAGAAGTGAATGTTCAGCTGGGGAGGTTACAGAATTAAAACCATTCAGCAAAGCAACCCTGTGTGACTTCATATGCAAATAAGGTGCTCCCAGCCTCACCAGCCTTTTCCAGTGACACCTAACTGAAAAACCTTACACTAGACAAAATCGAGTTATTACTGCTTCCCTGGGCTTGTTTCTGCATTGCACGGAATCAGGGCGGCTGTCAGGTTCGGAGAAAGCATCATACAGCAGTTCAACACCCTGGGCACTCTGGCAGCCTTTGCCTGGCTGCACCTTCACCTGCTTTAGCTGCACGCTCTCTCCAAGACGACCTATTCCCACCACTGGGCGCGCCAACACCTTTCCAGCCACGCAGCCAGTACTCCGGCCTATCTCCGGAGCCTCATCCCGGCCTTGCCAGCAGCATTCCCACCGCTAGCCTCTCCCTCTCCCGGCTCCCATATCCACCGCGATACAGCACATGGCACACAGCACGGCGGCAGAGAGCACCTGCAGCAGCTCCTGGCCCTTTCCCTTCGGAATAAAGCCACATCAGGAATGAAGGCGGCCGCTGGCTGCGGCTCCCAGGGAGCCTCCGACCCGTGGGGAAAACCGGGGGGGGGACACTGGCCCCGTACCCCGGCGAGCAGGGGGGACCCGCGGCTGCTCACCGAGGCGGGGGCTGACCGGAGGCCGGGATCGGCCGTGCCCCCACCACGAGGTGCTGTCCCTTCCCGGCTCTGCCGCAGGGCCGAGGGCGGGGGGAGCCGGGAGCGGGCTGGAATTATGAAACCGGATCAGCAGGGAAACCCCGGGGGCCTCCCCCGCGCCGTACCTCGGAGACCTCCTCTTCCTCCTCCTCCTCCTCCTCGTCTTCCTCCTCCTCCTCCTCCTCCTCCTCCTCCTCGTCGTCGCTGCCGTTGTTGCTGCTCTCGCTGCCGCCGCCGCCGCTCTCGCTGCTGCTGGCCGGCCGGGCCGCCCGCCCGCCGCGCTTCGCCTTGCCCGGCACCGCCTTCTTCTTCAGCAGGAGGTCGCACACCCGCACCAGCCCCGCGGCCCCGGGCCCGCACGGCGATGGGGGCGCGGCGGGGCCGCTCGGCCCCTCCGGGGGACCGGGCCCTGCTGTGGCGCTGCCGGCCTCGCCGCCGCCGCCCTCACCGCCTCCCTCCTCCGCCGTCACCGCTACCGCCGCGCCGACCGCCTTCTCCATGGCCGGAGAGGAAGGAAAAGGAGGAGGAGGAGAAGAAGAAGGAGGAGGAGGAAAAAGAGGAGGAGGCGCCCGCGGCCGCCGCTGCCTCGGTCACCTCTAGCGCCGGCGCCGCCGCCGCGCCAACTCTCGCGATACTTCCTGTGGCCGCCGCTCGCGCCGCTCTCGCTCCCCTCGCGCCGCGCGCTCTCGCTCTCCCCTCACGCCGCCCGCTCCCGCTCCCCTCGCGTCCCTGCCCCGTTCCCCGCAATGGGACCGCGGCGGCGGCGGCGGCGGCGGTGAAACACCCCCTCCCCTCCGCTTCCTTCCCTTCCTTCCGCCCGCGCCGCCGCCTCGGTCACCGCCCCGGCGCCGGAACCGCCGCGCGCGTCATCACCCTCAGCCTTCAGCCCGCTCCGCCTCGGTAAGGGCACCGGGTACCCCGGCCTAGCCTCCCTCGGGAACCTTCCGCCAGAGCCTCCCGTGGGCACGGAGGTGCCGAGTTACCCCGCAAGGGCCCGGCGAGCCGCCGCGGTCTGTGAGGGCAGCGCTGCCATCAGAGCGTGAGGGAGCACGCCGAGGGCGGGAAGCCCCCGTGAGGGAACGGCCCGTGTTGAAACCCCACAACCCGCAGAATTCCACTTAGAAGCGATGGTCTCTTACAGTGCGGACAATATGCATTAAAAAGCAACCTCCAAACCTCTCTTATAATAGAAATTGGTGGGGCTTCGCTGAAAGGGTAAAAAAAAAAAAAAAATTGGTAGAGTATCACTAAAAGTCGTGGTCAGTGAAACCGCAGGGCGCAGAATTCCAGTTAAAAGTGATGTCCAAGGAACGACTGGACATGGTAGTCAGTGCTCTGGTCAAGTTGACAAGGTGGTGATCAGTCAAAGGTTGAAGTCGGTGGTCTTGGAGGTCTTTTCCAGCTCAAGTGTTTCTGGGGTTCTGTGTTCTTCCACATAGTTCATTCTCACCAGGAGCTCTGCATTCAAAGGTAACCTCCAAACCCCCGGTTTACAACAATTTTCTTACGATATCACTAAAAATTACAAACATTAAGATGCCTATGTCAATTCGACCATATTTCTTTAATGAAACCGTTGAAATGTGTCATCGTGCCCTGATTCAGCCCTCAGGCCTCCTACCCAGATTTTCATCCCCAAAGTGTATGTGGGATATTAATACTGTTGCCTCCATTGGGGGCAGGCTAAGTCCTGCAGTAACCAAAGTTAAATATAAGTTAAATATGTTAAATATTTAAATTGTGGCTTTCTCATTGGAGAAATGGGCTTTTTCTGTTTTACTCTTTAGACCTGTTGGAAATAAAAATTATTTTAAGCACAGAAACACATGAGTGTAAAGATCATAGTGGCTCTATGCACTGGTACACTGTGGATGTTTTGGAATTGGTGTTTCAAAACAACAATGCCTATTCCAGTTATATTTTACAGAAATGAAAAGCGATTGTTGTTATTTGACTATTTGGGTGTTGTTTCTCTTATTTGGCTGACATTGGAGAGCACCAGTCAGGTCTGCAGCTCCTCTGAAATTCTGCATTGCTTTTTAAAAAAATCCTCAACCGGTGCTCATCATGGAGTCTGCACATCTTCATGTTGCCGAAATCCCACCAAAACATCCTGATACGTGCCTCTGTATGTTCTTAATAAAATGTAAGAGCCCCACTGTTAAATTCCATTATTTCCAGGTCATCTGGAAATTACTGACACAGACTCTTAACCTTCTAGTTCAGAAGATTAACCTCTAATCTTCAGGTACAAGGTCTAAACTGAACAATACCTTTATAAATATCTCTGCAGATGATAGTTTGGTGTGATACAGGAGGAATAAACTGCATGTTCTAGCCACTCACCTCCTACTTCCTGGTGTGACTGCACAGAAATCTTATGCCACACCAGCACGAGATGTGTGATGGCAGATCAGTGGCAATAATGCTTTTATCCTCTTAATTTTTTTTTTTTTTTGCATTAAAATTAACGCAAATGCATAGATTTTTACTGGTTTCTATCGGGGTGCAAGCACGGATTAAAGATTTGTTATTTGTTATTATTACATATAACATTATATATGTTATTTAGCATTTTTTATATATATTATTTGTTGTCATCACAAGAGGCAGAAAAGAGAACCGTAAGTGAATTTAGGTAATCTCAGCCCTACCACCTGAGATTTGTGGTGTGGTGTGACAAGGATGTCACTTTTCCAATGGATAAGCCTGGAAAAGTGACCTAATCTTCATCATTTGATCCGAGAGGTGACTGTCTTTAAACAAAACACGTCTGTGATTGCTCTGGCTGTACAAGCAGCTGAACAGGTCGTCCAAATGCACCACATTCACCCGCCCGGGTCCGGGAAGGGTGGTTGCAGAGCTGGATTTTGCCCTTTGAGCTGTTTGCGGCCCTCTCTCTGTCCCTTCCCAGGATGGTGGAAGGTGGGAAATGGCCTCGAAGGGTTCTGCCGCAGAGCTGGGGCTGCGGTTACTCTCAGCTACATCGTATCACAAATCTGCCTTTGATACTGGGGACATTTGCACCTTATTCCACGTATCCATTCAGGTTGTTAGACTTGGAAAGGGTCCAGTTTCTTATTAATGAAAGCAACGGTAGTATTTTATCTCTGTGTGTCGTATTCCCAAAGCCCGGATCAGATGGAGCAGTTACCAGCACCGCTTGTGTTGGCACAGGCAGAGCGGCCTGTCAGAGACTGTTTGTTCCGTTTCTTTTATGGTGGTGACCTCTGTTCTGATCAAAGAGTGGCGCCTCCTCATTTTGCACTGCAGAGCAAGTCCTTTTCCTCCATTTCATAGCATCCAGTTTACCCCTGCTTTCCCTGCCCTTCCAAAGAAGGGCAATGGAGCTGGAGAAGGGTCTAGAGTAAATCGTGAGGAGTGGCCGAGGGACCTGGGGGGGTCAGCCGGGAGAAAAGGAGGTTCAGGGAATGTTCTCGCTCTCTGGAACTCCCTGACAGGAGGGTGCAGCCAGGTTGGGCTCTGCTCCCAGGTAACAAGCAATAGAACAAGAAGAAACAAGCCTCAAGTTGTGCCAGGGGAGCTTCAGGTTGGAAATCAGGAAGAATTTCTTCACAGAAAGGGTTGTCAAGCATTGGAACTCTCAGGGAAGTGGTGGAGTTGCCATCCTTGGAGGTGTTCAAGGGACAACTGGATGGGGTACTCAGTGCTTTGGTCTGGTTGACAAGCTGGAGATTGGTCACAGGTTGGACTCGATGGTCTTGGAGGTCTTTTCCAGCCTAAATGACTCTGGGATTCTGTGAGTGCAACAGCAAACTCGGTTTCTTTACAGAAACTTGGTTTTAGGTCCACGGGCCTTATAAGGTTTGTTTTTGTCGTGAGCAAAAGCTGCTAACACGAGTCTGCTCCTAATCTTGGGATGGTTTCAATGCCTTGGGAAGGTGTGAAACTTCTCCAGCACTTTGTATTTTAGAAACCCAAACTAAAACATTCTTGTAAATACTATGATAATCATCAAGACATAATGAAGGAGTAAATAATCAAGATTTGTTTTTTAATTAGGGTTTTTTTTTGTGTGTCCCAGTTTCCACAAGGGTGTATGACCCATAGCTGTGTTTCCCTGTTCATAGGGCTCTTAGGGAATGGATTGCATACCACTGAAAAGTCAGTGTAAGCTCTAGTTAGGGAAGTAATACCTAAAAAACACATTTCTTTCTTTTGGTGAGTCTGTGGAGTTGGTTAACTTTGGACACTTGAGTTTGTTGGTAGCATAAAGCTGCAGGAAATGATGGAATCATAGAATCACAGACTGGTTTGGGTTGGGAGGGATGTTAAAGATCATCCAGTTCCAGCTCCCTGTCATGGGCAAGCACACCTTTCACTAGCCCAGGTTGCTCCAAGCCCTGTCCAACCTGGCCTTGGACACTTGCAGGGATGGGGCAGCCACAGCTTCTCTGGGCAACCTGTTCTGGGGCCTCACTACTGTCCTAAATCTTGAGAAAAATAATAATCCTTTGTTATCTCTTTCATCTGTGACTTCTGTATTTATTCAATTTCCTCTGGATTATTGATCACTCCACTGAGCACTCCATAGGAGTAGTGGGAAAGCTTGATGTCTGGATTCAGTGAATACTTTCAGGACCTGTCCCCTGTGTGCCAGATTCCTTAAAAAGTTCTACAGGTCAAACAAGGTGTTGAAACCTCTGCTGTGGTATAATTATCCTCATGGATCTGCTTTCAGTTTCATTTATAGCTGCTGGAAGCAGTGTCATCATCAAGCTCAGGAAGTAGGGAGCGAGGGAGCGTGAGTTTAGTTTGCAATTAATACAGGGACTGAAAAACGTTCACAACTTCTTGAATTTTTAACCCCAACTCAGGACTACTACAACTTCCACAAGGCTACCAAGCTGATCATCCAAATAAACTTTAAAATTAATCCAAACCCCAAATCCTGCCATTCTCACTGGTGAATGCTTTGGTTATCTTTGATACGTACAGTTTTGCCATTGTTGCAGCTTCTATATGTGCTGGATTGTTTTTATTCGTATCATTCAGGGAACTGTGAACCCCAGATTGTATTGTTGCAACACACATACAAAAGGGACTGCCTCACTGGACCTCCTTGGTGCATAGCATGGAAGATCCAGCTGAAATGGGAGGCAAGGTAAACTAAAATTAGACCACCATGACTTATTTTAAACAGAAGTAATACAATTGAAGTTGTTCAGCAGTTATGCAATTACTGTTGTCCAAGGCAAAGGGAGAAAGAAGGAAAAGAACACAAATGTTTGTACATTCAGTGAAGTACAGTTTTCTGTAATACACACTTTTAGCCTTGTCTAAACCACTCAGATTTAATCCCTGTAAATAGCACATGCAAAAGAATGATTAAAAACATATTTTATGTAGCCATGGCATTTGCTTTAAATTACATTTTTGTACTGTCTCTCTTTCTTCATTACAGCAAGTTTGCTGTGAGCATCTCAAGTGGTGTGGCCTTGTGAGTAAAGGAAGTAAAGGCAGCCCAGACAGATCAAGAATTTAGGAGCAGCAGCGCTAGCCCAGGAGAAGTGCTTAGAGCTACAGCAGAAGGTAAATCTACATTACCATTAACACTCAAACTGCATTTACATTACTGTTAACACCCAAACCTTTCCGGTCTGAAAGCCCCTTTGGGATTGACTTCTGCCTGTTTGGTGTGGTAAATCAGGTGATTTTGCCTTTGGCTGTCCCTAGCCCCGATCAGTGTCGTTGGAAATACACATTATATCCTGCTCAAGTGTCTTGCAAATCATTTGTGTTCTATCTCAGATACTGATATTGCATGTTCTGTTAGTTGCTCTTAAGACATCATGCCAGCTTTGACCACTTCCTCACAGGGAGAACTGTGAAAGGCAAAACAAGTCCAGAAAGCAAAACCTTTCAACAATTGATTCAATGAAGAAATCTGCAAGTGCTCTGTTAAAAAACAAAACATGTGTTCTGTAATATATTTAGTACTTTGGGAGTCTTAGTTAAGCAATGGCTTAAGCACTTGAAATGCTAAAATGCATTAGTACTATGTGAGCCTTACATTTTAACATGCATAAATGATTCTGAAGGTGTGTTTCAGGCTCCTAATTTGCTTGATAAGCTTTCAAAATGATTATCCTTTGTGAGTATAAAACTGAAAAACACCATGGCAAATAGAGACAAAGGGCATCTAGACAAGATTTTGGATTCTTTCTCATTCTCTTCAAGTGCAGTCAACGGTAAAATAGAACAAAAACAAGACATAAGATCATACGATCATAAGATAAAGTGAATTTTTTTGTATATTTCGTGTATAATGGATTTGTAATTCAAAACTGTAAATGAGACCTCTCAAGCCAAAGCTGCATCACCTGTATTTGAATATCAAAGTTTGTATGTCAAATTAACGTTTTGCTGTTTGGGCTTTTTTTTTATTGCTGACATTTAAGGCAGCATCAGCTGTGGGCTGCACAGGAGTCAGCTAGAAGGTTAAACATTTCTTACACTTTGTGTTTTGCCTGAGTTCAGCCAATCCATAATGATAATTTCTATAGTAACCACTTTTTAAGTAAACAATTGATTAGTTCTGAAATTAGTCCTTGAAACCGCTTCTCTTGGAGCAGCTTGGAAGATCTCAATGCAGGCAGCCTTCTGCTGGCATGCAGAACAACAAGGCTCAGGCTGTTTTTTCTATCCTCATATAGAATGTGCCTTGAAAATATTTATCCTTCCAGAGTAGTTTTATCTCTGGGTAAGGAAGGGAGTGGGAATCTCCACATAGAACTCGGTAAGACCTTGGATTCAGTGAAGGCAGTGTAAGAAATGCCTTTGATATCTCAGAAAGGCGCTTAAAGTGGAAGAATAACGTTTTTTTCAGAGTTCAAATTAGAACTAGAAAAACTGTGTCTAAGTTTTTGATAGTCTAAAATTCCCTAACCCCCAAGGTCCCGTGGAGCCTCTGGTTTTCAAACAGAACCTGCCTTCACTGGTTTACTGTGTGCTGTTTCACTTATTGGCTACACGTTGTAGGTTCTGCTCTGTTTCAGGGGGCCGTTGGGGTAGGGTTTTTAAGAACAGAGAAGAGCTCAATAGTTGGACTCAGTAGGTGGAGCTAAAACAGCTCACTCAGGCAACTCACCTGCAGCTAAAACTAGTCTGATTTTAACTCTTTCCAATGCTTTGGAAATGAATTCTTACTAAAGCATTTGATTCTTAGTATGTATGTCTTAAGGGTTTTTTTTATTTGACAGTAAATATAAAGTGATTTTTTGTGTGTAATTTATTTCCAGCAGACTAAACAAGGATTTTCTGTCTGTGTGTGACATTTACAATGCCATTGACTTTATTGCTAGCTAATTACAAAGTTAGGAGCTGCCTTGAGCAGCTTTGTGTTCCTGAATTAGTGACCTTTTCAATAAGGAGAAAAAGTGCTGGTGAGTGAATTTTCTTTGTGTCACTTGTCATTCTCTTATTTTCTTCTTCATGCCTCTGAGGTCATTTATATTTTTAAATGAGAAAATATCTCAAATGTAAAGCTTGTAACTGTCTGGTGAGTGAGCCTATGAGTGTGTTGAAAGGTAAATCTGGATCTTTTATTCTCATTCATGAATTTTGATGCACAGACTCAGCTCAGTCTTCTCAAGTGTGTAATTTTCAATTACAGACAATATATTAATATGCAATACTTAACATTGTATTCCAGAACTCAGTTTGAACACAAATTCCAAGCTCACCTTCAGACATCACTACAGTCTCTCCATGTTCACCAAAGCTCTCAAATGCCACTTAATTTCAGTCCGTTTTAAACCTGGATTCAGCAAAGCACTTTGTGTGTAACATTTATGTATCCTAATTCCAAATCCTGCGCATCTCTATGTTAGATAGTGACTGTCACAAGCCAGAAAAGCTGTCCAGAATTTTTGGAGTGGTTTATCAGCATTAGCTCATATATTAAGGAACTTCTCGCATTCTGTATTTCTGATAGGTTTCTTTAATTTGAAAAGACTCGTGTAAGGACAATGAAAACATTCTTCAGAAAAAGCACTTGCATAAGCATTTCACAAATACTTTGCAATAAGGGCACCGAATGAGTCACGCATCATTACTAATCATCAGGCTGAGTTTTCTCTCCATTATTAATCAAACCCCAGTGAGACCTGATCTCTTTTTTAGACACATCATTATGGCAATTCTCTAAGATTCTCACTTTCTTTGCCCACAGGAACACTAAATTTTTCTCAGTTTCGAGGTCCCCGGCCTCTTTGTGCAAATAGTTTTGTTAACAGTAGGTGGCAGATTTCTCCCACCTGAGAGCTTGGAAAATGCTTCATCGGGCTAGTTTTCATGGAATGCTGATAGCTGTTTATTCAGGACACACCGTGGCTTTCCCCACCAGAGCTCTCTTTTAGGAAAAGATTAGGCTTGAACATCAGTTTTAGAGTAATCTGGGTATTACCTGAGCTACACCTGCTTTTTGCAGGTATATTTCCTACTCTTCTACTAACCCGTCTAAAAACATTGCTCTGATTTGATATGAAATAACTTCCTTAAAATATTGTATGGAGTGTTGAAAATCTGCATGGAAAGATCCAAGATACAATCTTCCTTTTATCAAGCTTGTTTTCCAGTGAAGTCAGGCAAGTTTTGGCGCTGACCTTGATGTGACCAGAATTAGGCCAATGCTGAATATATTTCAAAATCCTGCATAGAGGACCTGGTAACCTCAGTGAGTTGCCAAAGAGCTCCTTAAGCAATATCAGTGCCCAAGAGACAGGAGTCTCTGCTTTGTCTCGCTTTAAATCAGTTCTTTCCCAGCCTAAAGTGCATTTATGTACTAAAAGGAGGAAGGGAGAACTTGATTTTCCTTTCAGAAGTGGAAGCAGATAGATTGCCTAGCTGATAAGAAAGAATCAAATAAAATAACCTTGCTTTTCTTTGAAAACTAACTAAATAAATAATACACAGGAGTTCCTTGGCAAATTGTCCCAAACGAGTGTGCTTGAGATCACTCAAAAAAGAACTGAGCCTAGTCTCAATTTCGACTTCTCCACACAATAATTTTTAATTACGATGTTACGTTGTTCTGGATTCAATTTTATGACCAGATTGAGTGTGAAGTTTTCTTCTTGTGGGTGGAACCTAAGCCCACGTGAGTGGCGCTTCTGTTTTGGGATAGTGGGATAGTGGGAATGGCATGGAACATTCTATAGTCATGGGTCTCTGGGGCCTGATGGCACACACCCCAAGGTCCTGGGCAAACCGGCTGATGTGGTCTCCAAGCCACTCTCCATCATATTGGAAAAGTCACAGCTGTCAGGTGAAATCCCTGGTGACTTGAAAAAGGAAAACTTTTTATGAAAGGGGTAGGAAGGAAGACCTAGGGAACTATAGACCAGTGAGCCTTACCTCTGTGCTGGGGAAGACCTTGGAGCAGATCTTCATGGAAGCAATGTCAAGGTACATGCAAGACAAGAGAAGAGATCCAGGGCAGCCACCACAGCTTCACTAAGGACAAATTGTGCCTGTCCAATCTGGTCCCTTTATGATCATCAAATCCAACCATTAACCCAGCACTGGGAAAGGCACCAACGAAGCATGTAAGTTAACTGAATCCAAAGTGTTTCACTGGAAACATCAGAGTACTGATAGACTTCTATAAAATCCAGTTATATTTCCGTATTGGCTCTGACAAACCTGCAGGGAAGGCATGCTCTGTACTTGAGAAATTTCTGTCAAGTGATGCAAGAACATTTGTATTCTAGGATGTCAAAGGATCCATCCCAAAACTCCTAATTTTGCTGACAGCAAGAGGCTGCGGTGCCCAGCAGTGCAGCAGGACCTTGGAAACCATGAGACTTGTGCTCGTATTGGACTCTCAGCATTTTCAAGCTTCCTGGGCTCACCAGGAACGGTGTTCTCAGTCTTGACTTAGCACTAGGCTCTCTTCTCTGCCAATAGGAACTGGGAGAAATTTGATTCAACGCATAATTTGCCCAGCTTCCAATTTCCCGGTCCAGGGAGCCAGGAATCTTCCTAGATTTGCACTGGCTTTAAGGGAAGCCTTCCACTGGGAATAGCTCCAGTGCCTAGATACCCACTCCGTGTTTCCCGCACTCACAGTCAAGGAAGAAAGTCAGAAACCCAAGTTCGCTCTAAGCTGAAAGTGCCAGGTAAGGGTGCTGCTACATTAATTGTTATAATTTAATTTCCTGAGTTATTTTTGAGACCTGCGAATCGGCTGTGGATGTGCCTGACTGGCAATATTGAAGCACTGTCGGTATGACCAGTAAAGGCCTCTGGGCAGAAGGCAAATGTCAAGGATAGTCAGCATGGGGTTGGAGGGCACCACAGAGGAATGGCCTCGCGAGTGTAGCCTCTGCCTAATTGATCCAAAAGACAACACCAAAAGCTTCATGTACAAAGAGTTTGTTAATATTTCTTTGCACTATGACTTAAGAAGCATTCTCAGTTTAGTGTTCAAATTTTAAAAAAACAAACCAAACTTCGCAGCTATTCAGGCTTTGCACAGCCACAGATCCGCCTGATAGATCTCTTTAGTTCCTCTGATGTATGGACCAATCTTTTGGTAACTTATGTAAGAGATCCACAAGAACTATACAGATCTTTGCTAAGCTCAATAGCAGTTTTTGGTCTCTGATGTAATTTTTCTGATTCTGGGAACGTACTGAGGAACCTTTCTTCTAAAATCAGGTCTTCCTGAAGGCCCTCAAATTCAGAGAGATTGAATTTCAAACCCAATCATTTGTCTTCTTCAAAAATCAGAGTTTACAAGCACTACTCTAAAGAAAAAGAAACAAATAAACCAAGCAACATTTCCTCAGTTTTGTATTATTTTTAGTCACTTCCTTAACAATGGGAATCCCAGTTTCCAGTGTTACGTGTCATAGGGTAACAAATCCAGGTAAAGGAGAACATGGGAAGGAAAACAGCAACCTGAAGAAAGACAATGTTTTGTTGCTGCTGCTGCAAATCCAGTTCTCTTCTAAGAGATCATTACATCCTGGTAATATCACTGGGAATCTGATTCACATTGAAGGAAGTACTGAACCTGGAACTACAAGCCAGAGCTCACCTAACAAATGTGGTCTGGTTGAATGCTGCTTGAAAAACCATTGATTTTTACAATGGAAAAGTACAGGTGCTTGGATTTGACTAACTGAACTTTGCTTCATAGGCTAAGGCAGAAATGTGGAAATATTTCACTGTGCCTTTGGATTTCACTTGTGGGGACAGGATGCTTCACATTTCATTCATGGGGCCTCAGAATTCATAATTGCAGCATAATATGCAGAAGCGGATTATCTTTTTATGTCACCAAGTAAATGACAGTGCCAAATTTTAAATTATCTTGTCCTGCCTGCTCCAGTAACAAGGACCTAGAAATGGCCTACAAACTTTTCTTCTCCTGCTAAGGTGCCACCTGAGGCCCTGACTCCCAGCTAAAGAAATTCCAAAGACAGTAGGGGATATTTGAGGTGGAAAATTCTATTCTTACTCCAGGACTTCATTTAAAATTACTATCTTTTCCTTTTTCAAAGTAGTGAGGGCTTTGTCTTAAGGAATTGTTTGCTCAGGAATAGGGGAAAGGCTGAGAAAAGAATCACTCCCTTTATCTCCTTAATGCTCGAACATTTACAAGTTGTCTTAAATGGATGAACTGGGATCTTCCCAAGAAAAAAACCAACATAAAAAACCCCAAGGCCCGAACAGAAGAAACACCACAAGAGAGCAATTATAGCAGTAAAACAGATTCTGCTTCTATGGAGGTGAACGTGAAAGAGAAAATATTTATCAGCTTGGCAGCTTTTAGTCCAGAATGGGAAAACCATAAGTTTACAATGAAACTAAATGAAAAATAAGGCAAAGTAAGAGTGTCAGCACTGCCAGTGATGCAGTAACATTGTGGGGGCAGCTGCAAAATGGCAAAAATTTTCCACAAGTCCTAAAGCCCCTCTAGTTAGACAGGATTTTTTTCGACTCTTAAAGTGTTTCAAGAGAGAAAGAGAGAAACCCAGTGGCTCCCAGAATCGTTAGTTCATTTTACGCATACTTCGTTTCTGATTTTAGCAAATACACCTGCTTACACTTAGAAAAAAGAAGTTTGTAGCCACGTTTTTTATAGATATTGGAGGTTACGGATCAATGGCCTAAAGAAATTCAAAA
The DNA here is from genome assembly GCF_009650955.1 of Corvus moneduloides. Classification (NCBI taxonomy): domain Eukaryota; kingdom Metazoa; phylum Chordata; class Aves; order Passeriformes; family Corvidae; genus Corvus; species Corvus moneduloides. The sequence continues at coordinate 73,573,078 of NC_045480.1, forward strand.
CAAAAAAACCCTCCAAACATTTCCTGCTGTTCCTCAAAAGTTTGCAGTATTTCTTTTATTGCTAAAGCTGAAGTACTCCAAACCTAGGGAAGAAATATTAACAATCTCTTGCCAAACAAAAGCTGTCATCTTTGGCTCTTGACTGTACCACATTAAATGGCTCTTCTCTCCTGCCAAAGGCCATCAGGTAGCATAGCAGAGCAGCATAGAAATTGGAAACTGAGTGCCAAAAAGTTTCTAGGGCACAAGTGAATGCACTGGATTCCAAAGGCCTCTGGGACTTATGTAAGAGGAAGAAGAAAGATCCCCACCGACAGTTCTATCATGAGCCAAACATCAATCACACCACTGCAACGATTTCAGTTCCAGAGACAATTATCAAAGGCATTATAAGAAACCCTGAAGAAAAAAATCTTCATGAGGAAGACTTCCTGAAGAGAGCTGTGCTGCACCTTGGGTATTTCTTTCCCAATAATAATTTAGATACAAAATTGAGATACATCCATACCAAGATATAACACTGATTTTTTTTGAGGGATTTAGAAATGGATAATAGATTAAGCCAATACTCATCTATTTTGTGGATTACCTACTTCAACTGGCAGCAAAAAAAGTCATAGGGACATGGAAAAAAGAGACAAGTTCTGAGAAGTCCCAGAATTGATACCCTCAAAAAGCACTGAGGCTGTATATTTGGATATGTTCAAGCAATTGAATGCTTAATAGGCAAAGCAAAGTTGTTCTTGTACCTGCTGCCAAAGAATGATGTTGGCAAATGGTAGTTAATGAGGAAAACAGCTACATCACCACATTGTGGCCTTGTGAGACAAAGGGGTAGGGATGGTAGAATGGCCTAGGGATCAAATGTACAGGATCAGCAGGAATAGTCATTCTTGTTGATTCAGAAATCCTTATTTAAATGATCGAGAACTCACTAACACTGCAGGTGAGCGGCTGATGCCAGAAGATGAACTGTAAAGTATCAGAACTCATTGATGATATGCCCAGGAGACACATCTGACATGGAATGCTGTTAGCTGCGCCTGAGCAGGTCTCTCCCTGTTCTGCCACAGTGATCAAATCCTTTCTGTCTTTATGTTTGCTTGTTTTATGTCAATGAGTCCATCTCTGTTCAAACAAAAGCCGTATATCTGAGATGTTTGACTCGTTCTGCACAGGAGCCAAACATCAGTGATAAGAAAGGCAAACATCATGCACCAGAGCAGGAAAAAAAAGTAATACCTGATACCTGTCCACATGTCCAGGGCTACAGACATTTAGAGCTACAGACATTTATTTAGAAATATACTGATCATTACAGTTACTAAGAAAAATAGCTGCTCACTGTAGCTACTGGCACAGGAATGTCTCTAGGTTTGGTGCGTTTCATGGTCCAGTCCCACAAACAGAACTTTAGGTCTTGAAAAAAACAGAAACAGCAGTAAATAAAATTGAGGGCCACAAAAGTAAAGGATTTCTTGTGTTCTTTGCGTTTTGAGAGATTACTTTGAAAAGGACTTACTTGCCAAAAGGGCTCTGACAGTTGTTCTAATGATATATCACATTTGTTTCTCAAGAGCCTCATGTCATATTAGTACATCTTGCTCCACTTTGTTTCTGCTCTTCCACTTTGCACAAGCTGGTATGATGAAATATTTTTAAATTATGCATCCTTTTTATTTCCAGGTCAATTACTCTTGGAATTACTGTCCTTTGGTTCCACATACCTGGAATAAAACTAGTTATCAACAGTAACTTTAGGCATAAATGAGTGTGAAAATGGATCATCTTAAAATGCCATTGATAAATTCCTTTCTCTAATACCAGGACAATTTTGTTGGAGTGAACTCAACACAGTATGAAAGCATTGAGTAACAGGAAGCTCAGTATAATATTTAATATTGTTAAACAAACATGAGCATTGGAGTTCAGCTCTCAGCAGTTATATGAACCATTGGCATGAAGTACAGGACAGACAACAGAAGATATCTAGAAATAAACATGGACCCTGTATTCCAAACTTACATATTAACTCCAGGGGACCAGGAGTGAGTGTTCTTGCTAACACTGCACAATGCCACAAGGGAAAATTCCAGAGAGCTTTCAAGGTGCCACATTGCATTCGTTGTACTGTATTTCAGCTTTGCCCTCCCATCCCTTAGCTGTAGTTTTCTGGAGACTTCTTTGGTATGGCCTGAGAGCATCTCAGGAGCTGTTCTAAGATGTCATTCACCAATACCACAGTTGTTTACCTACCTTGTGGTTATCCACAAAATACCTGAACATGTGTTTCTGTCCCACTGAATGCTCCCTTAAGATTTGAAAGGACATGGATCTTCTCTGACAGAGGGATATGGTCAGTAAAATAATTACAGACTGAATTAACAGGATCTTTCCTCAGATTTTGTTAGGCTAAAGCAGCACAGGTCTGAAAGGTCCAGATTGTTCATCCTAATTCCCATCATTCTCCAGAAATGTGGGATTTTGCTACAACCACCTGGAAACAATCCCAATGTCTAACATTATGACGTTTCTAACATTGCTTTTCTCCCAACCTAGCTTTCCTGCACCATCCTTCAGTAAGAGTTATCCAAATAACCTTTTAATTCCCAAAATAGAACCTTGTTCATTTAAATCACTAACAGAATGCTGGTTTTTACCTACAGAAATACCAGGAGCAGACTCAGGAAAATGCAAAAATTTTTTGCAACAGCAGCAGCCAGTAGAAATTTCATTGTATCACACTACTCTGTGAACTCATATCAGTTTTATGTGGTTATTCCTGGAGAACAGAACAGCCTTTCTGAAACACAAGATGCATTGCCTTGGCATTTTCCTGAATGAAAACTGCCTGCAAATATTTTGAGCTTAGACATGTCATTTGCTTTATTTCAAATGTCTTTAAAAACTCACACTCAGAAATAAAAGGAAGTATTATGCATGTACTTATTTATTTAGGCAAATTTCCAGAAAACCGATCATGGAATTGTTCTTGCTATTCCCATTAGGAATAATACAGAGTTATGGCAAAACTGCCCGCCTGAGGAAGAAAAACAGAGTAGAAAAGGGAACCTTAAGGACTAAGGAAGTGTTTGGAGACCACATACTCAGCTCTACCACGTGGGTGCTCGCAAAGCAAAGAGTTGCAAGGCAGCACACAACCTGCAGTTGTGTGGGTTGACATCCAGACACTGGGGACATAAATTCATTAAAATAAATCATAGTATTTCCCACTGGGATGCTACATCACTTTGCACTCAGCAAGGATTCAACCTTGTACTTGTTTGGGATTTTTTGAAGCATCTCTCTAGGTATCCTAGAAAAGTAATTTCACTTTTATTCCATGTCCTGGGGCTCTGTGAAAACTGCACGTTTCTTCCTGTGTCTGATCTCCTAAGTTACTGCCTAATCAATAGGAACTTTTTCTGGGAGGAGAGCGATGCTTAATTAAGACATTACTCTTCGGAGGATGTCAGTACAAATGAGAAATTGTCTGAAATGACAGCTCTTGCACATGTTTACCCATGTGTTTGGCTGTTTTCTGGATATTGGTGAACAGCAGTACCCACAGAAAACCAGAACAGGACCTAACAAATTCACGTGCTCAAATCAGCCCTAGATGTCTAGATTAGCCATCTCATCTTAACAAAGTGATTTAAAATTAAAATTCTCTAATGTCAAGTGGACTGAGTCCTATCTGAGTGAGTTGTTACTATACAATACCAACATGCATTGCTTTTGAACAAATACTAGCAAAATAAAGGCTATAGAATTAGCCCTGATGACTTTTTTGTCTGATGCCTTGAACTCCTTGTTTGTCATTTGATAAGGAAATTTACGCAAAACTTTTATCTTTTTTGGGTGCTGGAAGGTTCAACCTCTTCAGGACAAAAAGGCCCAGAGTAACAACACAGAATAAATAACTAATATCAAATTAATTTTTGGCAAGGGCAGCTGAAGTTTTGTAATCTTCTTCAGGCCAAATGGAAATCTACAAATGCCAGCTTGAGGGTTAATATTTTACAAGCGTGGGTAGTGAAGGGTATATAAGCAAATTCTCTTCTTTCAATCTTCCTAGCATTTTTGAGCAATTTTGCTCACATCATAACCTGAAACCATGAAGTGGTTAGCATTAATTTCATTTCTTTTTCTCCTAAGTTCTGCCAGATCCAGGAATCTGCAAAGAACTGCACGAGATGCAGGTAAGAAAGGACTAATTAGTTCTCTTGGAAGTCTTTGTTCTATCAATTTAACGTTTTAAATACAGTTTCACAATTTGTGGGAGCCTGATCCATATTGAACAGAAAAATATTATTGACTTGAAAGGAAACTAAATGAAGAGACAATGGGGAGATGGGTAGGACGCTCAGGACAACTTAACTGGGCGAGTGAGTGTGGTGCCATCCCTCTGCAACGTCTATGTGGTGCATGAACAGATGTTAATGACTCAGGATCTGTTCCTTTCCAACATGGAAAAAGCAGATGCACTGTGCTTTTGGAAGTTCTGTCTTTTGACAAGCTAGTAACTTAGTGTTCCCAAGAAGAATGTTTGCTCTAATCAAGCAGCAGCCACATTGCTTTATTTGCAGTGTTTGGTGGTGGTGGTTACTCAAAGGACACATTTGCTAACCCTGGATAGTAAGTCCCAGCAGTCTTTTTGAACATCTGAATTAAGAAGCTGCTTACAGAGTTAAATATTGTATTAGAATTATGAAAATCATATGCTTGTGTTCCTTCAAAAAGACAAGCAAACATAGGAGTTGGGTATCTGCAGACAAATGAACAAGAAAGAGTTCAAATTCTTACACTCTTAAGTATAAGAGTTGGGTGAATGCTGAACCCTTGTGAAAATCTGGCCCTTGGTGCCCAGAATGTATTTTTCGGGGTCCAGCACAGACAGTGTGACAGTGAGCGTCACTTGTCCCTTTGTTTGTCTTCCTAGAGCACAAGAGTCCGATTGCCCACCGCTTCAAAGACTTGAAGGAGGAGACATTTAAGGCAGTGTAAGTGAACATTCAGCTTCCAGCTTCTGATTGTTTTTCTGTCTCTCTTGATATTGTACCGAAAAGGGAAAGTAAGACACACTGTATGGGCTCACAAGGAGTGTGTATGTCTCACTGAAACATTGAGTTAGCCCCTTACTGTTACTATGCAAAACCTAGAAATATTTTAAGGCCTGCAAATGTCACAATGACTTTATTGCTCTCTGGAAAAAAAAATTCCTTGCAAGCCTTGTGAAAAGGCCTCTGGTTCCTTCTCTGAAAATAAAATAGGCATGAGGAATACAGGTTTGATATCCTTAGAATGAAATTATGCTGCATTGAGACATTGCCAGAAAAAAACACAAACAAACTACCAACCTCAAAAAACAAGCCTGCAACAGGTTTTCTGAGACAATTCAGTGGTTTTCATTTGAAACTGGTTTTGGGAAAGACAGAGGGCCCTGACAGACACATAAGTACTGAGAGAAGGCAGCCTGAAGATCTCAGTGACCAAATCCAGCTTAGGTTATGGCATTTATGAGTTTGCTGGTAAAAGTGACAGAAAACTCCAATCACAGTCCTTTCTGTTTTTTTTCTAATTTATTATGCAAGGCTTCTTTTATTGGGAAGGTAAAAAGGTTATTGGGAAGGTTAAAAACATGTTCAGAAAGGAGGTGAGAAGAAGACAGATGTGGGATCTGGCACTATGCTCTGCATGGTGTTCTAGTTAGCCTTTGTGCATGTCATTTGAACAAACAAGTTTAATTCAGAAGCACATTTGAAAATATTGCCTGGTATGTTTCTCATTTTCATATTCCAAACTGTGCTTTGTGTTTCAGTACCATGATCACGTTTGCCCAGTACCTCCAGAGATGTTCCTACGAGGGGCTGTCTAAGCTGGTGAAGGATGTTGTTGATTTGGCACACAAGTGTGTGGCCAATGAGGATGCTCCCGAGTGCTCAAAACCACTGGTAGGCAGTGAATCCTTCAGTATTGTATTTCTCTTCGCTCTGTGCAGCTGCCAGGATCACCCTCCTTGAGGACTTATACCTGAACCTTTCGGGTGTGGCTATTGTCACTGGCCAATGCTCAGATTTTAGTGCTTAGAGAACTTGTTTTTGTCAGGTTCTAAAACTGTGCCTTTGAGAAATGCCTAGATGATCCATGGAGCCATATATTGGAGACCAAACACCACGCTTTGGCACATCCAACTTAGTTAGCATTGCCTGAAAATAAACGTTAGCATTTTGTACAAAACCCCAGCTGTAACGTAGAGGCCTAATTCTAGGTATTAAAGTGACCTAAGCGTGTGGATTTCCACACTGGGGTGACTTGAAAAGGTGTGTGTGCTAATTTAAGGCACTTAGTTTATGAGGGTTTGAAAAAATTCTTCTAAAATCAGGTAACAAAAGAAGTTTGCAGGTATTTAGGATCCCTGAATGTCTAACAGGTTCAGCTAGACATTAGTTCTCCCTAAAGACTTCCCAAACTGCTCATCAAGTAGAATTCCAAATCCTACTTCAATTAATCTGAAAATTCAGTTTAGTCAAATTATAAGTAAAAGGAGAGTATCTCTGTCTTGCAGAGAGTATTTCAAATTATAAATTTTTTTTCAGTAAAGCATTGGAACCATTTTGATATCGGACTACATAAAATAAAACTTTATAAAATTATGTGAAAAGCAGTAGATTATTTTGATTTATGGTCTAAATCTTGCTCAGTAAAAATATATTTACTATTCAGCCTGGGTTTTCTTTTGCAGATAAATAGACAATACATTCCACTGTCTATAAACACTAATTCTGACCCCCGGCACCTCCCTTACAGCCCTCCATTTTCCTGGATGAAATCTGCCAAGTTGACAAGCTCCGCGACTCATATGGTGACATGGCTGACTGCTGTGGTAAAGCTGATCCCGAAAGAAATCAGTGCTTCCTGTCCTTCAAAGTTCACCAACCAGACTTCATTCCACCATACCAGAGACCAGCTGCTGATGTGATATGCAACAAGTACAAGGATGAACGGGTGTCACTCCTGGGACAGTAAGGAAAACAGCCACTTCTACTTTCTTATCCTGATCACATTTTCTCATTTCATGCAAGAGCAGGTTTTTGCATTTGAAACAGGGGTTAAAGATCACATTTCATAAATCTTGGATGACTTTTCTTCCCCAAACCTGCTGAAAACTCACCGTGTCTCCAGTACTGATTTAATAACCTACTTGCTCCAGCTTCCCACTACCATAGGTGTAATTGGCAAGAATGAAGAAAGATAACAGTAAGAAGAATAAAAATTGGCAATAAAATCTTGGCAAAAGGGCCATAGATGTATTTTTCACTCTGAAAATCAGAATTTTCAAGTATTGGACAATACATTTTAAAAAACCAGCTATACATCAAACCAGATGGCTGACAACATCAGGAGCTCACCCTTCACTCACAGTTACTGAGTCCTGCCTTGGGAAGAGTGAGATTTAGCAGAGCATCTCCTATCAGTAGGCATTATGTTTTGAAAGTAGATTACTAAATTAGATTTCTAAAGTAGATTTCTAAACTAGGAAAAAGTTAGAGAAGCTGCAAGAGGTTTAAGGCCATTTGCTATTGTCACTGGAACATGGAACTTACGCTTTCCTTTTCCTTCTAGTTTCATCTATACTGTTGCAAGAAGAAACCCCTTCTTGCATGCCCCAGCGATCCTGGGTCTGGCTGCTGAGTATGAAAATGCACTTAAAAGCTGTTGCCCAGAGAGTGATATTGGTGCTTGCTTGGATGCAAAGGTACAGCAAATTTGTCCCTGTGGATGAACACTAAGCAACTGAGTGAGAAACAGGCAGAATTCTCCTGTCTATGCAAATCTTTGCATGAAGAACTTGAAGAGACAGGTCAGAATTAATTGTATCCCTTGGATGTAATCAGTTTAATGTGATAATGTGTGTCCTGTTACCGCAGGCAGTTGTCATCAAGGAAAGAGCCAAGCTTATAGGAGTGAAGCAGCAGCATGGATGTCGAATCCTCGACAAGTATGGTGAGAGGACTTTCCAAGCAAGGTAAGTTCCAATCACGTTTTTGGATGAAATGTAGGCTTGTCAACCTGTGAGTGAGACCTAGGAAAAAGCTCAGCTGTGAGAGTTGCAGAGCAATGAAACCATCTCTGGAACCAGTCCAGAAGATGTAGAATTAACTGTTGGAGTGTCACTCGGAACCAGAGATTAGAGTGTGTTCCAATGCCAACAGTTTTCAGTGATGGACACATCAACAATCAGCAAAGTAAGGTGCTAGTTTGAACCTTAAGCCAACCAAAAAGTCAGGTTTGGCAGAATCACAGTTGTTAAAACATTTGTTTGTAAGATAAAGAAAAGCTTTAACAATTAATAAGTGGATCATCTGTCTGGGCACTGAGAGGTGCTTTCGTTCTGTGGCCAGTCTGATACACTAACATTGACTAGGATTATCTTATAGATGTAGTCAGCTTTGATTTAAAGGTATAATCAGGACTATATCTATCTGTGCCAAGTAATCTGGAGTGCTTTCCAGTCGCTCAAGAGTGATCGGGAATTCTAGAGTGTGAGTCTTACAGTTCCGGCAGAACAGAAGAACCACAAATTTGTTCCTTTCTGGCTTTACTGGTGTAGATGTTGATGCCCTTTTTTTTCAGCCACCAGAAATAAGATGAGAAGAATGAGTATTTTCTTGAAACAATCCTGATCTACCATATCATGTGTTAATGACTTACAAGGTTTCTGTTCCCTACAGTGCTTTAAAACAAGTGTCTTTTTCTCCTTTTCTACCCAGTAAACTTGTTCGTATGAGCCAGAAATACCCCAAGGCTCCATTTGCAGAACTTGTTAAGATGGTCCATGATGTGAAGGATGTCTACAAAGAGTGCTGTGAAGGGGACATGGTAGAATGTGTGGATGACTGGGTAAGCTCACTCACTATTTTAAACAATGTTTGCATATTTGAAAAATGTTTAGAGAGATAGTAATTTGTGCAGCTGCTCATTCACAGTCCAGGGAACTTAAACTTGTACTCAGCCCTGCTGGAAGGTTCCTCAAGCACTGAAAAGCTCAGGATCAGCACAGCTGACTGTTACTGGCAGTAGGTTTCGGCACAGCTGTGGATATAGCCCTGTCTGATCATGAGGACAAGGAGCTGTTGCTTACAGTCTACAAGTGTGTTTGGCTGAAATCAGAACACTTAGCAGGGAGGTTGTTTGATGGTATTTATTCACTTCAACTCAATCATAAATAAAGCAAAAGAAAGGAGAGGCAAAAAGGCTGCAATTTTTTCTCCTGTCCTGTCGAGTGTACTGCCATTAATCCAGCTTTCCTGTAGTGCCAATGAATGCTAGAGAACAGATTAACAAACCTCTGCGATAGTGAGATGATTTCAATATTGCCTGGCTGACTGAAACTTGGACACACTTGTTGAGCCAGCTGGTTCCAGTGCTCTGGGGTTTTATCATGTTTTGTCCTCTTTCAGAGCTGGGCATCTTATCAGGACTGACAAGATCCATCAGATATCCTTGTGACAGAGCACTCAGTGATGTGCCCTGGCTTTCCAGAGTTTGTATTCTCAGAGTTTCTAGGATCAGGGAGGGAACCATTCACCCTGCACACCGTGTTCAGCATACACAGGGCATGCTCATGCCCCAGTTATTTCTCTTTGTATGAAGGCAGCATTTTTTTTCGCAAAGCGCTAAGTAAATAGGTGACGTGAGTGAAAAGGAAAGAGTCTGAAGCGGAGAGAGCAGATCAATTAATCTGTCTTTAAATTATAATTTCATAGCTTGTCTGATACTATGTTTTAATTTTACAGTCAGAGCTCGTGACCTCTTTGTGCTCTAAACAAGATATTTTCTCAAGTAAAATCAAGCCTTGCTGCGAGAAGCCAGTAGTGGAACGGACCAGGTGCATCATAGAGGCAGATTTTGATGACAAACCTGACAATCTTCCCTCTCTAGTTGAAAAATACATTCAAGATAAGGAAGTGTGTAAAAGCTATGAGCCAAACCATGATGCATTCCTGTCAGAGTAAGTAGTACCAACAGCATTCCAAGCTCATTGTCCACCTGAGGAAATGTCCTTGTTATTACTGCACTGTGCTTGATGAAAGCAGCACATTATTCAGGAGCTCTGTCTGCTCACGTGCCTTTCAGGTTTGTTTATGAATATTCACGAAGACACCCCGAGTTCTCCACACAGCTGATTATGAGGATTACTAAGGGATATGAAACACTCCTGGATAAGTGCTGCAAGACAGACAACCCTGCTGAGTGCTACGGAAACGCTGTAGGTGCAAAGCTTTGTTTGCAGATGACTAGAATGCTTGATTGGTACCTGTCATGAAAGAATTGGGTTGAGAAGCTCCTACAGAAGAGCAGACAGAAAGCTTTTGGAGAGAGTAATCCCAAGGGAAGTTAATGTCCTGGTGGAAGATGAAGCAGTCCATGGCCCATGACAAGGATACAGGGTTATCTCAGATCACAGAGTAATTTCATTGGTCACATTACAGTATTTCAGACTAGTCTCACTCAGCTGTCTGATGCCTCTGTATCTCAGAAGTGGTTCTGCTTGTCCTGAGGCTGACAATTAATAGCTCAGTTATACTCTGAGCTCCACTGCCTATACTGAGTATGGCTGCTCATGGATTGTGATGGGAATGTGCATGGCCAGCACATAAGAGACCCCTCAACTTAAGTCTGATCTGCAACTCAGTCACACACAAGACACAGCATAAGTTGAGTCCCTGAAAGCTTTGGCCAAGAGATGTTCCCCTCATGGATGATAGTAATTTGAAATATTTACTTGATTTAAACAAATAAACATAAACCCCCACTGTTTAGAAAGTAAGTCCAACAGGTAATTAATTTAAATTAAATTTTTAAAATGTGGCTGCCTTTTTCAAGGAAATTTCTGTTAGAACTTAAGACCCACAAGGGAGTCAAATCCTGCCTACACCATCCTGGCTATACGGAAGTGATCAACTTTGCAAAATGAGCATTTTGTAGTTAAGAGGTTTAGAAGAGATCAAAAGTTACATTTGTATGACTGTAACTGATGCCTTGGAGTGGCTACCTGGAAACAGAGGCTAGACAAGATTATGAGAATAAAAGCAGGTATTTATTTGATGGGCCTTCAAAGGTACACCTTGGGAGTCAAAAGCCTCCGAGGGGCTCCACCCAAGATGGACGCTGGGTTGCAGGTTTTTCACACTTTTATAAGTTTGGTCCATTTGCATATCAGGGTTAATTCTCCAATTATAATTTCAGGTAGTGATGTCATTATCCCCAGTTTGTTCCCCCTGTCAGAGGCTTTAGTTTACATATTTTGGGGCCTGGGACAGCAAGGTGTCCTTGAAGTGCAAACCTAGAGAGGGTTTTTTATGTCCAACCAGCATGAGAGGACAGTAGCTGACAGGCTGTATGAAGTTTCAGAGTTACATACTAAGCAGTACAGGATTTGAAAAATATAAAAGTTAAAACCTAAGGCATCGTTAACAGCAAGTCCTGCTCTAATATTAATAATAAGTTTGTACTTGTTTGCAGCAAGAGGACCTGAACAAGCATATCAAGGAAACTGAGGATGTTGTGAAGACAAACTGTGAGCTGTTCAATACCCATGGCGAGGCAGACTTCCTTAAAGGGTGAGCAACTCATGATAAATATTCTGGAGTGTAATGAATTACACTGGCTGCTTTGGGCAGATTGATTTGATCTTCACTTCTGTTTTCCCTTCAGTGGGCCAGATGTGCTCACATTTGAAGAATGCTCTACTAACAGTCATTTTAATTTGTCTTTGTCAGAATTCTGGTCCGCTACACTAAGAAAATGCCTCAGGTATCAACTGACACCTTGCTTGAAATTGGGAAGAAAATGACAGCCGTTGGCAACAAGTGCTGCAGTCTTCCTGAGGAGAAACGCATGTCTTGTTCTGAGCACTATGTGAGTACACAGATTTATTCTTCTCCCTTCTTCTCTTTGAGATTTTTCCCGTTTGCAAAAATACTGAATTCTGGCGAGATAGCAAACACAGTGATTTTTCATAAACACCATGGTAAGCATCTGCCTAACAGAATTCCCAGTCTGTTCATTTTTTTATGGATGTGGGAGCCTAAATAGCTATCTGATGGTAGCTTGTGAAAATTTTAGTTAAACTTTGCTTTCCCTCAGAAAGCAAAAGTAAGTTCATAGAATCATAGAATCAGGAATCATAGAACCATAGAATGGCCTGGGTTGGAAGGAACCTTAAAGATCATCCAGTGCCAACAGCCTGCCGTGGGCAGGGACACCTTCCACTGGACCAGGTTGCCCAGAACTCCATGATTGAGACTGTGGCAGGTAGCATTTGGAAAAGCTAAGCAGTGTCTTGAAACCTTCAAACCTACTGATTGTAGCCCAATGCCCAGACTGTTTGCAGATGAAGAAATGCCTTAGTCCAGGAAAACCTATTTATTTTAAATTTCAAACATACGCGATTTCCCAGCAGGTGTTAGATCCAATAGCTCCCACTTCCAGCTGTGCTCTCATAACACAAACATCACCTAGTTCCTGTGGTTTTGGGAAGATGTAACTCACCTTTGCCCTTTTCTTTTCAGCTGAGCATCATCATTGAAGATATGTGCAAGAGGCAGGAGAGCACCCCTATCAATGACCAGGTTTCACAGTGCTGCAACGAACTCTACTCTTACAGGAGACCATGTTTCACTGCCATGGGTGTAGATACCAAATATGTGCCTCCACCATTTGACCCCATGATGTTCAATTTTGATGAGAAAATGTGCACTGCTCCTCCTGCTGAGCGCGAAGAAGGGCAGCTGAAGTAAGCTCCAAGAAATACCTTGTAGGAAAGCTTTTGAAGTGTAGCACTTACGGGGGTGTAGAAGGAAGCTACAGACACTCTGTTTTGTCATCTGACTGGGGCTTCACTAGTGACAGAGAAAACCAGTTGGAACTATGTGTTTGCACTGACCTGGTCAGCATATAACATCATGTAGTTTGGAAGAGGAAAAATAGGATTTTTTTCTTCACGTAAAATCACTCTCTTAACTGACCAGTTTCATGTAGGCCCGCTGCCTGTGCAAGTCTTGAGATGTACTTAATTAAGACAACATACAGATCATTTCCTTAAGTTTTTCCCCACCTGTAACTGAGTTAACACAAAGCAAACAGATGGTTGTGTTAGACTGGAAGTTAGGAGTCACCAACAGGCACAGGCTCATCTAGGCATGACAAAAAAAACCCTCATAAATGAGCTGTGCCTGGGGGGGAATGGTGTCTTGTAAACTGGGGAATCCAACTACAGCAGGCAATGTTAACTGTGTCTTGTGGCTTTGTTTTCAGATTGCTCGTCAACCTCATCAAGCGCAAGCCCCAGATGACAGAAGAACAACTAAAGACAATTGCTGGGGGTTTCACTGCCATGATGGAAAAGTGCTGCAAGCAGTCAGATATTGATGCGTGCCTTGGGGAAGAGGTACTTTCTATCTCCTTTTTTAAAAGAAACAAAACAAAAAACCACACACACACACAAAAAAAACCCAAACCAAAAAAAACCCAAACCACGTATACAGGAACCTGGAAACTGTGCACTAGAAAGTGGTTCTGCAAACTGCTATGGTCACTTGTCTGTGTGCCCTTAAAATAAATGTGCAGAGCTTAATGTACATCTTGGCTGCACAGATGATAGTCACTGAACAATTTCACGTAGAGAGGTTGTTCTGGAGGTAATTTAGGCAAACCACATGCTCAAAGCGCATCTAAATCCTAGATTAGATGAAGTTCTTTAGGGCCTTGTCAGAAGAGCCAAGTATCTACAAGCCACAGTTGAAAAATACCCATGTGCAGAATTTAAACTTTATCTCTAGCATACATAAACTTCTTTTTGTGCTACAGATCCTTACAGAACTCTTGGATTACCAGTAAAATGTGCATCTGGATCAATTCTCAGAAGTGCCTAGCAATTAGATATATTGAGAGTTCAGCTGATCATGTCACAGAAAAAGTTTATCTAGAGCCATATTGCATTGCCAGGTTTCCAGTAGCAACCTCATTATAATGTAGTAGAACTATTACTAATATCTTAAACTGCTTATTAATTGAATTATTTTTTATTTATATCTGAAGTATTGCATAGGTAAATATATTGAGAAAACTTAGGAAAGAATTATTTTGTCTCTAATCCATTCCAAGAGTTTCTTTTCTACTTTGGCAAAATTGAAAGATACCCAACATCCAGGGGCACATGGGTTCTAGGGTCAGGAAGTACCATTAGAATTATCATTTGAACCATAATTCAGGCACGAGTTTAAGTTTCTAACAGTTCCTTCTCAAGCACAAGCTACTTTGCTCCTTAGTTGCTCTCTCACAACTGTCTGTATTCCTTTTCCTAGGGTGCTGCCCTAATAGTCCAGAGCAGAGCCACATTGGGAATTGGTGCTTAACCTAAGGTAGGTTACTGCAGTAATGCACATTTGTCCGTCAGTCTGTCTGCCCCTCCCTGCCCACCCTTCCATCCACTTAACTTCTTCATCCCCAAAAAGCATCCAGCTTCCCTTTAACCACCACCTCTGCTTTCCCTAATATTTTATCATCTGCCACTGCACAGGGAACAAAAAGTTGAAGTACTACCAGTATGCTGCCATTTTACAGAATACTCCCTTTTGTCTCTCCAATCTAGGTTGCCAGTGGGAAAAATATGAAGAAAAAAACCCTTCCATGTAACTTCTCCCACCCCTTACCCCTTTTCCTTTGGTACTGAATGAATATTTCATGAATCTTCTGTGTTTTGTCAAACTATGTGCTTTTCAATTCCTTTACTTAAAAAAAAAAAAGAAGAATAAATAAAGGCTTTATAAAATTGCACCTGTCCTTGTCTGCTAGTCACTACCATAAGGCAAAGCTCTGTAGTGCTCCCTACACCAAATGGCTACTCTAAGTAGAATATATGGGCAAAGAGTCTATATTTCAGATTTTTTTCCTGTTTATTGCTCTTGGAAAGTTTGTATGAAAGAATATGAAAGATGGTGAAACATTTATCTAGACTTTAACACCCTTGATTTTAGGTTGATTTTAGGCTTTACTTCAGCCATTGTAATTACATATTAAGAAAGGTTTCAAAAGTACTGTTCGATCTCAGTAAGATGACTAGCAAGGCGCTATTCTACAAAAAAAGATTATTTTTACACCAGCCACAAATCAAGCATCTCTTCATTTGCAAAGAGTTGCAAATAGCCCTGCTTTAAGACACTTTTCATGTCTTAATTAGTTTTTTAAAAAATGTTTTAAATTTTCTTCTGAAAAGCTCACCACCTAAATCATGCCCTTCACTCCAGGTAACTCCCCAGAGAGACATTTCCCGGTCCTATGCCACCAAAGCAGTGCTATTTTCTAGGACATATTTCATTTCATTACACAAACCCCCCCAGTCTTGACTTCAACAGAGCCCCTTGCACTGTTAGAAGGGCCCTTGTGTAACGAGGCATTTCACAAGGGCAGCTTCTTGGCCTTAAGAAGCTTTGTGCCTGTGGTTCCTGAACCAGGAGTACTCTACAGGCTGTGGGATGAAATATTCAGAGATACTGGGTCGAAACTTGAACAGAAAGACTCACCAATCTTGTTACACTTGAAAGATTTGAACATTCAGCCACTATAAGTCACAGCTACATACTGGTTTAGAGAGTTGATGTGGCCAAGAGGCACTCATAAACATCAAGATTTCAAGTTTTGTGAATTTGAGGAGCAATACTTGGCAGTTACAGTTGAACTTTTTCCCTTAGTTTAAAGGAACACAAACTTCTTATAAAGACCATTCCCATATCTAATTCATGCAAAAGTCTGACAGTCATTCCCTGCAGCCAAAACCAACCTGCTCTTGGAGCAGTGAGGCCGTAGCTAATTAGTACAAGTTAAGCCTATTGGAAGGGTTTTGGGGAAGATTCTGAGGCACAGAATTTGGGCCCACAAATCTGTCTGTAGGTTTTCTCATTAGATTTCCAGCTGATCCCCACAGCATTCCACATCACAGTTTTTACATGTGCCTGTTCCTTTCCTGTCACAACTGGTGTGGCTTTTCAATTGACCAAATCCAAATGCAAAGCAGGTTAAGGATTTCATCCATTAAGCTTTAGTAATTGAAAATGTGTTTATAATTCTTGTGGCTGTCATTTTGCTGTCTCCAGAGAGAGACAGAATTAATAGAGAAATTATTTCCAGGCTGCATTTATCATTTATTGATGCGGAAAAGAGGAATGTGTCAAGAGAATAAAATTGAGTCAAATGCCAATATACCAAAAATTTGTGAAAACAATTGATTTTGCTGGATCCCACTCCCATTGCTACAATCCATAGGCACTCATGTGTTTCCCTTGCACGTCACAGTGTCTTTCAGTCGGCATAAAGACAGACCTGTGCAGTCAAGCTGCAGCCCTTAAAGCAGCATCTCAAGCCTTAGTGTTGACACAGTTTTGAAAATCACTTCCCAAGAGCTCTTGGTCCCATGCTGATCAACATTGCTTCTATTCCCAGGACTCTCTTTTGGGCTGGGGCTTTCCACGGCTGGTATTTGTTGCCCACCTGGGTTAGTTTCTAATGAACTGAACTTCCTTTTTCTCTTGTAGAGTCTGCGTTGAGAAGGAGAAGGACCAAGCACCATCTGCAGCCGTACCCAAGACTGGCACAAAGTGTTCTTGAACCACTTCAGCGTTCCCTGAAGAGGTAGGGAAGCCTCTGCCTGGTTCCCTGGAGCTTGTTTAATCTCTGCTGCCCGTGGGCAGAGAGAGCCAGTTCCCTGCCTTGCCCACAGGTGCTGAGCAAGCAGGTCACTGCAACCCAGGCTTGCCTCGTGCTGAGATAACGCGTTTGGACAGGCAGCCCCAGGGGTTCACTTGGCCAGGCCACCATGCCTCCGGGGGCCAGATAAGCCGAGGACAGGTTGTAAATGTCACCCTTTGTACTCTGTCATGTCCAGTTCAGTTGCAATCGGCCTGCGGTGGGATTTGGAACAGAGATAAAAGTAGGAGTGCGCTGCTTAGGAGGCTAAGGGGATGGCGAGTCAGAGAGCGTTTAAACTTGAGGAATTTCTTTCTTCTTCCATCCCAGGTGTTGTAGGTTCATTTCATGCTCTTAAATGATCTGGCAGATAGGGTTTGCCTCCCAAAAGAGGGCATGCGGTGTCGGTAACAAGCACATACGCAGCAGCCTCTACAGACATCACTCCTTTAAAGCTTTCACATTCGAAACTGGGCTGCAGATTCCCCTCCCAATAGCCAGAGCCCCCCAGGATCAATTATTAATTCCTTCCTCCTTCTTAGAGGGTAATAACGACGTCGTTCCAGACTCTCCAGAAAGACATTCATTGCACGAGCACAGAAAGCGGAAGAGCCTCTCCTCACCTGAGGCAGGACAAGGCTGTATTCAAGGAAACCATTTCACTGTGGTGTGAAGGGAAGCATCCTACAGCACAGAAGCAGACACCCAGTTCTCTTGCTTGAGGCCTGCTGGCACCAACACCACTCTCTGAACTAGACTGGGGCTTCAGCTCCCAAACAGAGGGGTCAGTCCTCCAAGTCCAAAGCAGGGATCAATTTTCTCTATTTTTTGTACTATCAAAAATGTTTGTTACAGAAGAGGTGGCCTCTGAGGCAGCCCATAGGTCCTAGAGTTACTGGAATGTTTCTTTTCTACTCCGTGGGATAAGTGTGTTTTGCTTTTGCCGTGGCTCTGGAATTAAAAGGCAGAGAAGGAGTAGGGCAGGGTGGAAATGTGAGTAGGGAAACTCACAGGGTACAACTCCGTCCTCATGTCTCAGGGGTGACCAAATTGCACTTCAGAGAGAACCTGGACATCCCACACAGACGAGTCCTCCTGGGACACTTGGCAGGTGATTCCCAACACTGGGACCACGCCAAGCACCCGCTGCACTTCCCCCCCACGTGCCAGTGGCACGCAACGCGTATCCAACACGTCCTCGCGAGCCCGGAGGCAGCCGGGATGGAGGGAAGCGCTGCCGGAAAAGCAGTGAGGAAGGAAAGGTGCTGCGTTCCCAGCCCCGTGGCTCGGAGGAGCCGCGGGACAGCGGGATTTGCTGCCGGCCGTACGGCAGCGCGGAGCTGCGGGGGCCTGGGCGCGCTGCCGTGGTACTGCCAGAGGTTATCCTGTCCCCTGTGCCAGCACGCTCACACCACCTCAGGGGACAATCCCAGGACGAGGACTCCAGGAAAAGCCGTCACGTTCCATCAGAAGGACAGACCACACAGAGCACCTCAGAGTGACTGAAAACAAGGGAGAAAACAGACATGGACGGACTTTTTTGTTCCCCGAGGTGAAAAGAATTGGAGTGGGATTCTTTTGAGTGAGATAATTATGGTCTGGATTACACCCTGTGCAGCTTTTCAACGTCCCCCAGCCAAAGGATGGCTGGGGAACAAGAGAATTGCCAAAAATTGCCTGGTTTGCGTGAGACAAGTCACACTCTGTGTGGATAGTCCATACATTTATAAAGCCTTTTAAAACCATCAGGCTCTGGACTACAGGTAGAGTCAGAAAAGAGGTTAAGAGATGCACTTTTGGCAAAATACATCCACTCAGGAAATCATCTCCAGGTCCAACAGAAGCTCCTAAGCGATTCTGATACAACTGGTTGCTGGCAGGGGCTGAAAGGAGCAATTCCTGCCATCAGACTCCCCAGCACAGCCAAGGAATCACAGAATCAGCAGCAGCAATGAAGTGGACAACTTGGATTTCCTTCCTGCATTGCCTCCAGGCCTCACACTCCAGAAAGGATTTGTTGAGTAGACAGGTAACGAGCTTTCATCCACCACATCCCTGCCACACCTTGGGTTTTGAGGCACAGATTCTGCGAGTGTCACGCTGCCCCGAGTGATCTGAAGGGAAAACCTTCCCTCTCTCCAGAAGCTCCCAAGGAGATGCTGGAAGCCAAGCAGAAACCCCTGCTTGTCTCAGTGAGCCTCGAGCTGTTACACTCCAGCCGAAGGAGTGGATTAGGCTGGATCTGAGCCAAACTGCCACAGAATGCACAGTAAATTCCCTGTATTCCAGCAGGAGGAGCTGAGCACTGTTCCAGCTCAGAGCACATGCAATCCCATTCACACCTGTACAGGAAGGCAGAGAACTGGTGTTGATTTTTGAGCTAAATATTTGCAGAAAAGGCTCAAATGTGTTGTATGAAAGTGAGTTTTCTTAGGCAATCTGCAATTACCTATTTGAATCACATGGAAAAGCTGAAATGGTTTTGGCTTTCCATGGAAAATTCACATATTCAACCACAAAGCAATTCCTGGAAGATGAGGAGGACAGGAATCAGGGTTTGCAATGGAAGCTGAACAAAGCAAACCTGCAAAAATGAACCAGACTTTCTTTGTAGCCTTTTTAGCATGGAAAACAATACTTATCTCCTTTGATTTTCAAATCCCTGCATTGCAACTTGTTGGTCTTCCTTAGCAGGGAATTACTCCTCATTTTCCAAGAGATCACTTCTGTAAATTTAAACCAAGCACTCAGCCAGGGATGTTGGTTTCACAGGGCCATAAAAGAGCACTAAAACAAGACATATTCCAAAACACGTGTTCAGATAAAGTCCAGCCACTTTCCTTTCATTACATTTCCATGTAAAAACACAAACATGAACTATGTTTTCCTTAAAAAGCAGTTTGTAAAGTTCCAACATGTCTCTTAAACGTGGCATCCCAGTGCTGAAATGAACCATGTCAGATATGAAGGTACTTGAAGGTACAAACCAGCTGCAGGTTTGTGTAGCTGCATTTGGCATGCCATGAGCACGGCTCAGCAGAGCACCGTGCTCCAGTGTCAGGGCACCAGCACCACTCCTGCTGGCCTCCGTGGTGTGTTGGACAGAAGCTAACATTCCTTCTGGGAACGTGCTGATACCCGCTCAGGACGAAGCTGATACCCCTAACTTACTGCCTGAGGTAAAAAATACTATCCAGAGTAATTACCCCAACAAATGTACCAGAAATAGAAATAATAACTGCAATGCCAATGTTGCATTACTTTAAATATTCTGTCTCTCCCCCCAGAGTTCTCCTAGGAAGGCAGGCCAGCCCAGGCCCTGCAGTGATTGTGTTTAGCGGCAGCATAAGGAGAACCGACAGCCACCGTTCCCTCCCCCGTTATTCAGTGTAGCAGCACACCCAAACGGAGCTTGGAACATATATATTCACTGGGTAATTTCTGTATCGCATTAACGAGTTTTGACACTAATGCTAATGCTTCATTAGAAGAAACATGACGAGTAGGCTGGTTCAACGTGCATTTAGCACTGAAAGATTTCTAGCACACGCAGTGAGACTTTTATTGCTGTCTGACAGCTTTGGCTATCTCAAGTCTCTGCTCAGTTGCAGGGGAGGTGCAGCCAGCAGTGCTGCTTTCCCTCCCTTGGCTGCACCGGGGTCCTGGTGCAGAGCCCGATTCTTTGCGTACGGGCACGGACATTTAATCTTGAGGCCTGTTTCGTTCGGGGTCTCCCTCGGCAGACGCTGCAGAGGAGCACAGAAACGGGGGACGGTGGCTTTGCTGGGCTGTCGAATGGGACAACAAAGCCAACACTCCTGACACTGCGGAGGCTGCAGAGAGTTTGGAGGGGGGAAGTTGTTGCCGTCTCGTATGTGGCAACCCGACCTGAATCACCGAAACTTAACAGCACCGCGATGAAGCGGCAGGAAAACTTGTGTTCATAGCAGCAAAACCCGCCCGAGCCGGGGCGTCTTCGGAGCGGTGGCAGCTCGGGCAGGAGGGCGCCGGGGCCGGCCGGGCCCCTCCCACCCGGCGCAGGTGTTCGACAGCGAGCCGGCAGCGAAGGAAGGGAGCCGGCAGCGAAGGCAGGGAGCCGGCAGCGAAGGAAGGGAGCCGGGAGCGAAGGCAGGGAGCCGGCGGCGAAGGAAGGGAGCCGGGAGCGAAGGCAGGGAGCCGGCGGCGAAGGAAGGGAGCCGGGAGCGAAGGCAGGGAGCCGGCGGCGAAGGAAGGGAGCCGGCAGCGAAGGCAGGGAGCCGGGAGCGAAGGAAGGGAGCCGGGAGCGAAGGCAGGGAGCCGGCGGCGAAGGAAGGGAGCCGGCGGCGAAGGAAGGGAGCCGGGAGCGAAGGCAGGGAGCCGGCGGCGAAGGCAGGGAGCCGGGAGCGAAGGCAGGGAGCCGGCGGTGAAGGCAGGGAGCCGGCGGCCAGCCAGGAGCGGACACGCGTCCTTGGGCGGCGAAGCGGGGCTGCCCGGGACAGGGACCGCTCGGGACAGCGACTCCCCGGCCGCGGCGTGCGCGGGGCTCGCGTGGCCGGCGGGGCCGCGCTCCGCGGACTGGAATAAAGCTCAGGCTCGCGTCAGTCAGGGAGCTCTCGGTCGCAGGCACCTCTGTGTTTGCAGAGCCTGGGGGAGCTGGTGCAGACCTGGCTGACAGCTCCCGTCACGCCCGGCCAGCAGATGCTTTTCAGCTCTCCGGCACGCCGGGAGAGGGGGAAACACAGACACCACGCACGGCCACAGGGCCCTGGCAGCTCCTTCCCAGCCTGTGCTTTCTGATTGCCAGAGATTATAGGGACTGCCTGTCCCAGAGGATGCTCAGAGAAACAGGTTTCCTGGGGCTGGGTGCAACACACCACCTTGGCAAGACGGTAGAATCACCCCGGTTTCAGGTCACCGTGATTCAGGCTTTTTCACATCAGCGGCAGCTTTTTGCCAACAGGTTCATCACATCCCTAAGCACCATATCCATCAGCCCAAACTGCTCCACAGCTGCAGCTGTCAGCAGAAGGGTGGATTTCCGCTTTGTAGTGCCCTGCGGTGAGCGGTCAGGAGGCCGATGCTCCGGCTGGTGCCCAGGCCCAGCCCTCGTTCCCCGTGGCAGGGATGTGGCAGGTGCTTGCTAACGTGTCCGTGCTTCCTGCTTCCAGCTGGACTCTGGGGCTGAGCCAGGGAGAAACACCCTGGTCTAAGCTACACGGAATACTAAAGCCTTGTGTGCACAGCTGGAATTAAAGCACTTGCACCCTCTAGGACTAACTGGCTGTCCCTCAATTACGTGACTGAGTTTCCTCTCTCTTTGAAGGGCCGGAATTGTGATAGGTTTCTCTCCTGTTTCTGACTTCTTTCCAGGCCGTGGAGATGCACATACAACCCCTGGCACAGCCACGCCGAGCTCCTTTCTGCTGCGCTGGCTGGGAAGCTGTCCGACAGAGCCACTCAGACAGCTGGTGAGTGGCTGTGGCCTTCCTGGAGACGTGCAGGGCACACAGTCCTTCACAGAGGTAAAAGAGACTTTTTCCCTTCGGCTCTGAGCTTCTCCTCCCAGTTGTTGCAGTGCACCGTGGGCAGCGGGTGCGGGCTAAAGGATCACACGGGGCGTGGACAGCAGGGCTTTGTCCCATCCGAGTACAGGCAGCCGCGTTCGGGCCTCTGTCTGTGACACCGGCACTGCCAGGACAAACCCCGCTCCCTCCCGTGACCGAGGCAGGAGCTGAGACACCCAGACTTCCAAGTTGCTCCTCACTTCCCGTGTGGGTGCCCACTCCTCCTTATCTCCTGGAGGAACAGATTGCTCTGGATAGTTTTAGTTCCATTTTTTCCAGAGAAACTTTGATCCTCCATAAGGAAGGTTCTGCCCAGCTCATAAGTGTTGCCTGCCGGGGCCTGGCTTCCCATCCGCGCGATGCCAGCTGCCCCGCCGGCCCTTCCTCTCCTGGTGCCCGCTGCAGAAGGCAGCCCCTTGCAGGCAGCCCTGGCACGCCGCACTCCCCGTGAGGCTGGGGGAGCTGGTGCAGCCCGGGGAAAGACTCTGACTTGTCAGTTTGGTCTGTCCCTGCCAGGAGACTTCGGTTTTCCTCCGGCCTTTTTTTATTTTGGGTTGGGTTTGTCCATTTATTGTATTTCTAGGTTTGTTAGTGTTATCTTGATGATAGCTTTGGTTTCTGTTGCAGTTTCTGCAGGGCAGGTCTCCGGGGGATCCCCATTTCGGGAGTTTAGGGGATGAGGTCCATCCCTGTGCCCCCAGACGTGCTGAGGTCAAGCTCCCTCACCCCCGAGGTGTGACAGGGAGGCTTTGCCTGGGGTAATTCTTGCCCCACAAGACTGAACCACCCCGGCGTGGTGGTTCTTGCTCCCGGCACCCGATGTCCACCTCAGGGGGACACTTGCTCATGAGGCTTTTTCCAAGGCTTGTGCCCTGCTGATGCTCCACTCCCCGGAGAGCAGCGATGCCTCTCATGAGGAATCGTGAGTGAGCCGAGCTCGGCCGAACCGAGCCGAGCTCCGCCGAACGCAGCCTCCGGCTCTCCTGACCATTAATTAGCGCGAGTGCAGTCCCCGCCTAATGAACTCCGGCCCGACGCCGCGCTCCCGTTCGTATCCGTGCGATGGCCGGGCCGCCCGCGGGACTCGGCAGCGGGAAAACCCCGAGCTTTGGGTGTTCAACGCCGGGCGGCCGCCGCTTCCCCGCGCAGCGCCTCGGCCCGGCCCGCGCCGCCCGCAGGGAGCCGAGCCGAGCTCGGCCGAAGGCAGCGAGCGGCACCGAGCTCGGCCGAACCGGGCCGAGTCTAGCCGAAAACAAAGCTTACGGGTCAGGGATGGTTTGTTAAAGCTCCGTTAAGGAATACAGTAAAGGGAGGGACATGAGAGAAGCAGGAGGGTGGGTTCGGTGGAGTTCGGTTCGCCTCGGTTGGGCCGAGCGCGGCTCGGTTCGGCTGAACAGGGCTCGGTTCGGCTCGGCTTCGCGCCAAGGACTGGTCTCATGTGAAATGTGACTCGGCCACCCCCTCTCCAAGCCGGGCCTCTCTGACAGCAGCGGCCGTTCCGGAGCGGGGAGAGCTGGGATCGCTTCTCACCGAGAACGATCAGGGACCAAGCCTGGGTGCCGCTGTGGGGTGCCGCACGGACCATGGTGGGAGCCCTACAGGACACGGGGCCGGGGACGGGAGGGGCTGTTCCCCTCGGCCGCCGCGCTGGGCCCCGCCGCGGGCAGCGGCTGAGAAGGGCCGCGGCTGCGGCACCTCAGCCCTGGCCCGGCCGCGCTCGGCAGGCGGGTGCGGGCCCGGCCGCGTCCGGCGTTCGAACCGCGCAGCGAGTGCCGGGCGAGCTCAGCGCCGCTCTAACTCAGAAAGCGCCGCCGTGGGGCCCGCAGCAGCGGCTGTGATTCGGCAGAATGCGCTATAGGGCTGCTCTAGGGGCGCTTTCCACAGTACCGGGTTGGCTTTGGCGGGATGCGCCGTAGGGGCGCTCCCTGCAGCACCGATCTGATCTCGGCAGGATTCGCTCCAGGGGCACTCTAGGGACACTATAGGGGCGCTCCAGGGGCACTACAGGGACACTCTAGGGACACTATAGGGGCGCTCTAGGGGCACTATAGGGGCACTCCAGGGGCGCTCCAGGGACACTCTAGGGACGCTCCAGGGACGCTCCAGGGGCGCTCCAGGGCGCTCCCCGCAGTAGCTGCGCCAGTCCCGCAGGGGCCGCAGCTGCGCTCGGGGCGCCGGGCGGGGGCGGAGCGGCGGTACCGAGGCCCCGCCCGGGGCATGCGCAGTGCGCGCCGCGCGGCCTTTTCCCGGCGGGACGGCGGGGCCCTGACGGGAGCTGCGGTTCCCGCGGTTCCGGGGGCGGGGTCCGGGCTGTGGCGAGGAGCCGGACGCTGCCCGGGCGGGTGGTCGGGGCTGCCGCTTGGGGCAGGGGAGCCGCCGCTGGCGAAGGGGCCGGGCTGGGGCTCCTGTGCCGGCAGCCGGTTTGCGCCCCCCGGCAGCGCCGTGCGCGCGGAGAGACCTCGGGACGTGTGCGGGGATGGACGAGGCGTTCCGGAGCTCGGGCCCGGCGTGAGTACGAGCTCTCCCACCTCGGGGCTGTGCCGGCCTGCGGCTCCCGGCCGGGATGGCAGGAGCGGCCGTGCCGGGGCCGTGCCGGGAGCTCGGGGCTGCCCCCGGGCCGGGGCCTGTCCCGCAGGAAAGCGTGACGTGGTAGAGAAGGGAGCCAGGCGGTGCTCTGGAACTTGGAACCCGCACCAGTGTTTTCCAGATGTACTCGCAGAGATTCGGCCGTGGGGAAGCTGCAGAGAAGGCTGCCCGGCACAGCTTCCCCGAATGGGCCTTCCCCGACTGAGCTCTCCCGGAGGACGGGGCACTTGCAGCCGCCTGGTCCTTCCCGTGAAATTCGGTAAGTCTGGGGAGAGGCTTCCTGACGGTCCCGGGGTCCCAGCAAGCTGTGCCTCGTTGTCCAGGGGCCCTGCCCGGGCAGCCCGGCTCGGCACAGCTCGGTTCCTGCTGCCGGGCTCACCGGGGGGAGGCAGAGCCACCAAACTGCGCGTCAGGCTGGGAAGGGGCAGGCGGGGGGAAGGAGAGGAGGCAAAGCCTCTCCACCGGCCCCGGGCCCAGCCTGCCCGGGACAGGCTTCTGAGAGGCCCCGGCGGCTCTTGTTCGCCCGGAAAGCCGCGGCCGTCGGGGGCTCGGGGGGGTGACCCGGGCCCTGCAGCACCGCAGGGAAAAGGGGGGAGCACGGGGCGGGTGGTGACCCACGGGGGGCGGCTGCAGTCCTTACAAGCGGGGTCTGCGCTCAGCGCTGCGTTTTGCTGCCTGCAGGGAGGGACCTGTGGTGTGGGTTGGGAGCTCCTGCTGGGGCAAGAGCTTCATCTTCCAAGAGGCAAAGCTGCAGCCTCTTCCTCACCAGGGACTGTCTCCATGCAGGACACAGCACAGGGGACGGGCCGAGGGGCTCAGCCTGGGACGCGGCCCCAGCAGGAGCGGCCCTGGGCACCCTGGCGCGGGAGGATGAGCCCAGGTGAGGAGCGCGGCCCCAGCGCGGCCCCGGCAGAGGCTGGCACGGGAGGAGGGAATGTCCGGTGAGTGCTCTGACCCGGGCAGCTCTGCCGTGCCCCTGGGGAAGGCGGCAGGATCGGGCGGGAAGGAAGGAATGCCCCAAATGCACAGGAGCTGAGGAAGTTGTGCCGTGCCGGCGGCTTCTGGCGCCGGCCCTGCCAGGCTGCAGCAGGTCAGGGCGGTGGCTGTGCCCCGCTCCTCCCTTGTGCCTGGCTGTTCCTCGGGAAGAAAAGGGTTGTGCTTGTGGTTTCTGGCTGCGCGGCACGTCCCGCCGCGCTGCGGTTTGGGGCCGCCCTGGCAGTGCTCCTGGACGGGACCCTGGCCGCAGGGGGAGCGGGACAGGCGTTGGGATTCGGCTGTGCCCGGCGATTCTGGGAGCCGGGAGAAGGAGCTGCCCCGGAGCTGCCCGCGGGCGGCTTCTGCCCGCGCCCTCAGCAGCCGCCGCTTTGGCTTCTGGGCACGGACGGGCTGGGGACGATCCTGTCCCGCTCCCCCTCCCGGGGGGCTTCTGGTTGTTGTGGGCCCTCCGTGGCCGGTTTCACTGGGTGTTTAGCGTGGGCTCGGCTCAGCTGCGTTTGGTGTTTGGCCCTGTAGCGTGCTCAGGCTGGGCTCGATCGGGGTTTGTGCTGTGCCCGGCTCAGCGATGGGTATCAGGATGTGCAGCACGCTCCGTGGCTCCCCAGACCTGCTGCGGGGCGAGGCGAGGGTGGCCGGGGGAAGGTGCTGGGCCGGGCCAGGCACAGCCCGCCCTCGGCCCCAGGATTGTTTGGTGGCTCGTTCCCGAAACGCCCCTCACTGAGCGCAGGGGTTGCAGCAATCTGCGCCTCCTCCTCCTCTGCTCTTCTGGGCAGAAACGCGCATTTTTTGGGCTGAGCCCTGAGCTCTCCCGTTGTCATTTCTCCCTCCCCTCCCCATCGTCGGCGGGCAGCGCCGGACAGCCCGTGCCGACAGCGAGGGGCAGCAGGGAGGGAAGGGTTGCCCCTGCCTGGGAGGGGGACGGGCATCTCCTCTGGGTTACGTGGGGCTCTGCTGGGCGCCCTGACTGCTGAGCCCTTTTTGCAGAGACACAGGAGACGCTGCCGCAGCTGTCCCCAGGAGAGCTGGCGGCCCCGCCTCACGTCCGCTGCCGGGAATGGGACTGGGAGAGGCCTCCACGCGGAGACTGGCGCGGCTCCGGTCCCCGATGGAAGAGGCTGGGCTCCCTGCTGCTCGGAGCTCCTCATCGGGGACGTCCGCGCCCGCCTCGGAATCCGGGCTGCCGTAATCGCGGCTCCGGCCACGAGACGTTCCTGCCGCAGCTGCAGGTAAGCTCAGCTCTCCCTCTCTCGGGCACGCCTGGTACAGCTCCAGCACGCTCTGGACAAGAGCTGTTCCTGGTTCTCACAGCTCCTGCTGAGGGACCCCCTGCTCTCAGGATATTTGAGGACCCAGGCGATTTCTATTCCTTCTGTTTGTTTCACTTGCAGGTGATAGCCGGTCCAGCTTGCTGAAGCTCCGAGATGCTCCAGATCCGGCTTCATAAGCGCTGCTGCTTTTTGTTACAAGCCAGTTTAAAGCTCCAGCTACTTGCAGTTAGCTGGGCTTTTGGCCAAGTTGTAAATCACTCACTGTCATCAACTGCATATAACTATTAACTGTCATCGAGTTATTGTTCAAATAGAAGTCATAACTGTTTTGGTGCTCGTACACAATAAACACTTGGACGTGGAAAAGGGGCTGGAAAGTGCTTTTTGCTCCCGAGACTATCTCGAACCCTTGAAACGGCCTGGTGCATGCCGGCGTCCCTGAGCTTGGGGACCAAGGCGACCGGACCCCTCCTCCGGAGAGGGTCCTCACCCCCAGCCCTCCCACCCAAAGTCCCAGCCCCGAACCCAAAGTTCCACCCCCCGGCCTCTGTTTTTGGGGCTGAAAACGGCCAGCGGGGCTGCTGTTTCCAAGGCTCCAAAGAGTGGCACTTAGTCATTTTTTTCTGAGTCCCAGAAACACTGGACTGGACCTGCGTTTTCAAGAAAAGAAAATGCAGGACTTAGGTTTTTTCTGAGCTTCAGAAAGGCATTGCCCACCCTCTGCTTCTGAGCCCCAAAAGCACAACACAGAGGTAGCTTCTTTCTCTGAACTGGCAAAATGCAGCAGCCAGCCTGCAGCTTCAAGAGAAGAAAATGCAGGACTTGGGGTTTTTTGAGCTTCACAAACACAGGGCTGTGCTTTTGGGACCCAAAATCATTGCCCCGAGCTTGGTTTCAAGGCCCAAAAATGCAGCACTCAGTCTCTGTTCTCAAAAGGTGAAAACACAAGACTTAGTTTTTGCTTTTAGAGCCAAACCCACAGGACTTAGTCCCGTTCTGAGCTCCGAGCCCAACCCCCTCAGCACGTTCCAAGCACCCAAAACACGGCACTTGCGAGTTAAGAGCCAGCACCGCAACGCTGCTCGGGACCCCGTGTGTGATGTAGTGGTGGGGAGCTGGAAGGGAGCGTTGCCCACCCACCACCCCGTGGCCAGTTGACGGGAAGTGCTTGGGAACTGGGATGGAGGCACCCTCCCCGCACGGAGGGTGCCGTCCTGTGTCTCTGTGGGGCAGCGCTGGCAGACGTGGGGGGGAATCGCTTTATTCAAGTTTCTTTCACGTGCGCACAGAACAACAGCTGCAACTCCTCCCGCCCAGCCCGCCCGGGAACGCGGCCCAGCCGGGGACACCCGTTCCCGGGGCAGCATCCCGCGCTCACACCCCAACCTCCTCCAGGGGCACCGTGCCCCCGAGCCCCCAAACACCTCCCCCACGGGAACCCCCCTCAGCCGCCCCCGAACCTTCCTCCGGGAAAGCCTCCTCCGGGAAAAGCCCCGGGCGGCCGCCGCAGCGGCCGCCGCCGCCCGCCCCAGCCCGTGCGGCCTCCGCGCCTCGCCCGGAGCCGCAGGAACCCCCGCGGCCGCCGCGGCCCGACCCGCGCCGGGAGCGGCAGGGCCCGCCGGCCCGAGCGGCGGGATGGGACCGTCCCCGCTTCCCCTCGGCCCCGGAACTCCCTGCCCGGCCCGCGGCAGCTCCTATGCCCACCGGCCCGGGGAGGCTCGGCCCGGGAACTGCCCCGGCCCCGGCCAAGGCTCCCGGCCCCCGGTCCCGGCAAAGCTCCCGGCCCCGGCGAGGCTCGCAGCCCCGCCACCCCTCACCTGCTCCGCGCTGCAGCTGCCGCTGCCCCCGCGCCCAGCGCGGAACTGAAAAAAGACGCGAGGCCGCTGCCGCCGCTGCTGCTTTTGTGGCCCCGCGCAGGCGCCACCGCCCCGGCCCCGCCCCCGCCTCGCTGCCGGTCCCGCCCGCCCCGGTACCGATCCAGCCCCAGCCCGGCCCCGCCCCGGAGCTCCCGGAACAGCTGTGCGGGCGCCCCGCCTTCACCGTCCGGGGCTCTGGACGAGAACCCGAGCCCGCTGCTGCCCCGGGAGAGGCGGGGGCCGCGCTCCCGCCGCTCAGCGCCCCGAAAGCGGCGGCGCCGCCCCCGCTGCCGGAGCCTCCCCGGGGAAGCCGCCAGGCCGCGGCCCCGGCGATCGCTTCGTTCGGCAGCCGCGGGGAGCCCGGCCGGAGGCAGCGAGCGGCGCCGAGTTGGGCCGAAACGAGCCGAGCTCGGCCGAAGGCAGCGAGCGGCGCCGAGTTCAGCCGAACCGAGCTGAGTTCGAGCCGAGCTCAGCCGACCAGAGACGAACTGAGCCGAAAAGTGCCGAAGAAAAACGAGTTTAGCCGAGTTTGGCCGAATATACTCGAGTTTACACGAAAAGACTCGAGTCGAGCCGAATGAAACCGAACGGAGACGAATTGGGCCGAACCGAACCGAGTTGGGCCGAAAATACCCGAGTTTACCCGAAAGGTCGAATCGAACCGAACGAAACCGAGCCGAGTCGAGCTCGGCCGAATCAAGCCGAACCTAACCGAGTTCAGACGCACCGAGACGAATCTTGACGGGTTCAGCCGAACCGAGCCGAGCTCCGACGAACGAAACGGGCGGCACCGAGCTCGGCCGAACCGAACGAGCTCGGCCGAACCGAGCCGAGCTCCGCCGAAGGCAGCCTCCGGCTCTCCTGACCATTAATTAGCGCGAGTGCAGTCCCCGCCTAATGAACTCCGGCCCGACGCCGCGCTCCCGTTCGTATCCGTGCGATGGCCGGGCCGCCCGCGGGACTCGGCAGCGGGAAAACCCCGAGCTTTGGGTGTTCAACGCCGGGCGGCCGCCGCTTCCCCGCGCAGCGCCTCGGCCCGGCCCGCGCCGCCCGCAGGGAGCCGAGCCGAGCTCGGCCCAACCGAACTCCACCGAACCCACTCTCCTGCTCTCGTGACCAGTAATTAGCGCGAGGGATGGCCTTTTAGAGCAAAGCATTTTCCCTGTTTATCCTCCTGCCTCTGTTTCCCTCTTGCCTTGCCCCCGCTGTTTCAGCCCGCTGAACTTCATACCCCAAAACTGCTTTGGTTCCTCTTTAGCCTGCAGTAAATCCGCTTTTCCCTACTTCTCTCATGTCCCTCCCTTTACTGTATTCCTTAACGGAGCTTTAACAAACCATCCCTGACCCGTAAGCTTTGTTTTCGGCTAGACTCGGCTCGGTTCGGCCGAGCTCGGTGCCGCTCGCTGCCTTCGGCCGAGCTCGGCTTGATTCGGCTCGGTTCGGCTGACTCGGTGCCGCTCGCAGCCTTCGGCTAAACTCGGCTCGATTCGTCACGGTTCGGCTGAACTCGGTGCCACTCGCTGCCTTCGGCAGAGCTCGACTCGGTTCGGCTGAACTCGGTGCCATTCGGTGCTGCTCGCTGCCTTCGGCCGAACTCGGCTCGTTTCGGCTGAGCTCGGCTCCCTTCGGCCCAACTCGGCTCGGTTCGGCTGAACTCGGCGCCGCTCGCTGCCTTCGGCCGAGCTCGGCTCGTTTCGGCCCAACTCGGCGCCGCTCGCTGCCTCCGGCCGGGCTCCCCGCGGCTGCCGAACGAAGCGATCGCCGGGGCCGCGGCCTGGCGGCTTCCCCGGGGAGGCTCCGGCAGCGGGGGCGGCGCCGCCGCTTTCGGGGCGCTGAGCGGCGGGAGCGCGGCCCCCGCCTCTCCCGGGGCAGCAGCGGGCTCGGGTTCTCGTCCAGAGCCCCGGACGGTGAAGGCGGGGCGCCCGCACAGCTGTTCCGGGAGCTCCGGGGCGGGGCCGGGCTGGGGCTGGATCGGTACCGGGGCGGGCGGGACCGGCAGCGAGGCGGGGGCGGGGCCGGGGCGGTGGCGCCTGCGCGGGGCCACAAAAGCAGCAGCGGCGGCAGCGGCCTCGCGTCTTTTTTCAGTTCCGCGCTGGGCGCGGGGGCAGCGGCAGCTGCAGCGCGGAGCAGGTG
Source organism: Corvus moneduloides (assembly GCF_009650955.1). Lineage (NCBI taxonomy): Eukaryota > Metazoa > Chordata > Aves > Passeriformes > Corvidae > Corvus > Corvus moneduloides. The sequence goes on from NC_045480.1 coordinate 73,604,209, forward strand.
AGGGGTGGCGGGGCTGCGAGCCTCGCCGGGGCCGGGAGCTTTGCCGGGACCGGGGGCCGGGAGCCTTGGCCGGGGCCGGGGCAGTTCCCGGGCCGAGCCTCCCCGGGCCGGTGGGCATAGGAGCTGCCGCGGGCCGGGCAGGGAGTTCCGGGGCCGAGGGGAAGCGGGGACGGTCCCATCCCGCCGCTCGGGCCGGCGGGCCCTGCCGCTCCCGGCGCGGGTCGGGCCGCGGCGGCCGCGGGGGTTCCTGCGGCTCCGGGCGAGGCGCGGAGGCCGCACGGGCTGGGGCGGGCGGCGGCGGCCGCTGCGGCGGCCGCCCGGGGCTTTTCCCGGAGGAGGCTTTCCCGGAGGAAGGTTCGGGGGCGGCTGAGGGGGGTTCCCGTGGGGGAGGTGTTTGGGGGCTCGGGGGCACGGTGCCCCTGGAGGAGGTTGGGGTGTGAGCGCGGGATGCTGCCCCGGGAACGGGTGTCCCCGGCTGGGCCGCGTTCCCGGGCGGGCTGGGCGGGAGGAGTTGCAGCTGTTGTTCTGTGCGCACGTGAAAGAAACTTGAATAAAGCGATTCCCCCCCACGTCTGCCAGCGCTGCCCCACAGAGACACAGGACGGCACCCTCCGTGCGGGGAGGGTGCCTCCATCCCAGTTCCCAAGCACTTCCCGTCAACTGGCCACGGGGTGGTGGGTGGGCAACGCTCCCTTCCAGCTCCCCACCACTACATCACACACGGGGTCCCGAGCAGCGTTGCGGTGCTGGCTCTTAACTCGCAAGTGCCGTGTTTTGGGTGCTTGGAACGTGCTGAGGGGGTTGGGCTCGGAGCTCAGAACGGGACTAAGTCCTGTGGGTTTGGCTCTAAAAGCAAAAACTAAGTCTTGTGTTTTCACCTTTTGAGAACAGAGACTGAGTGCTGCATTTTTGGGCCTTGAAACCAAGCTCGGGGCAATGATTTTGGGTCCCAAAAGCACAGCCCTGTGTTTGTGAAGCTCAAAAAACCCCAAGTCCTGCATTTTCTTCTCTTGAAGCTGCAGGCTGGCTGCTGCATTTTGCCAGTTCAGAGAAAGAAGCTACCTCTGTGTTGTGCTTTTGGGGCTCAGAAGCAGAGGGTGGGCAATGCCTTTCTGAAGCTCAGAAAAAACCTAAGTCCTGCATTTTCTTTTCTTGAAAACGCAGGTCCAGTCCAGTGTTTCTGGGACTCAGAAAAAAATGACTAAGTGCCACTCTTTGGAGCCTTGGAAACAGCAGCCCCGCTGGCCGTTTTCAGCCCCAAAAACAGAGGCCGGGGGGTGGAACTTTGGGTTCGGGGCTGGGACTTTGGGTGGGAGGGCTGGGGGTGAGGACCCTCTCCGGAGGAGGGGTCCGGTCGCCTTGGTCCCCAAGCTCAGGGACGCCGGCATGCACCAGGCCGTTTCAAGGGTTCGAGATAGTCTCAGGAGCAAAAAGCACTTTCCAGCCCCTTTTCCACGTCCAAGTGTTTATTGTGTACGAGCACCAAAACAGTTATGACTTCTATTTGAACAATAACTCGATGACAGTTAATAGTTATATGCAGTTGATGACAGTGAGTGATTTACAACTTGGCCAAAAGCCCAGCTAACTGCAAGTAGCTGGAGCTTTAAACTGGCTTGTAACAAAAAGCAGCAGCGCTTATGAAGCCGGATCTGGAGCATCTCGGAGCTTCAGCAAGCTGGACCGGCTATCACCTGCAAGTGAAACAAACAGAAGGAATAGAAATCGCCTGGGTCCTCAAATATCCTGAGAGCAGGGGGTCCCTCAGCAGGAGCTGTGAGAACCAGGAACAGCTCTTGTCCAGAGCGTGCTGGAGCTGTACCAGGCGTGCCCGAGAGAGGGAGAGCTGAGCTTACCTGCAGCTGCGGCAGGAACGTCTCGTGGCCGGAGCCGCGATTACGGCAGCCCGGATTCCGAGGCGGGCGCGGACGTCCCCGATGAGGAGCTCCGAGCAGCAGGGAGCCCAGCCTCTTCCATCGGGGACCGGAGCCGCGCCAGTCTCCGCGTGGAGGCCTCTCCCAGTCCCATTCCCGGCAGCGGACGTGAGGCGGGGCCGCCAGCTCTCCTGGGGACAGCTGCGGCAGCGTCTCCTGTGTCTCTGCAAAAAGGGCTCAGCAGTCAGGGCGCCCAGCAGAGCCCCACGTAACCCAGAGGAGATGCCCGTCCCCCTCCCAGGCAGGGGCAACCCTTCCCTCCCTGCTGCCCCTCGCTGTCGGCACGGGCTGTCCGGCGCTGCCCGCCGACGATGGGGAGGGGAGGGAGAAATGACAACGGGAGAGCTCAGGGCTCAGCCCAAAAAATGCGCGTTTCTGCCCAGAAGAGCAGAGGAGGAGGAGGCGCAGATTGCTGCAACCCCTGCGCTCAGTGAGGGGCGTTTCGGGAACGAGCCACCAAACAATCCTGGGGCCGAGGGCGGGCTGTGCCTGGCCCGGCCCAGCACCTTCCCCCGGCCACCCTCGCCTCGCCCCGCAGCAGGTCTGGGGAGCCACGGAGCGTGCTGCACATCCTGATACCCATCGCTGAGCCGGGCACAGCACAAACCCCGATCGAGCCCAGCCTGAGCACGCCACAGGGCCAAACACCAAACGCAGCTGAGCCGAGCCCACGCTAAACACCCAGTGAAACCGGCCACGGAGGGCCCACAACAACCAGAAGCCCCCCGGGAGGGGGAGCGGGACAGGATCGTCCCCAGCCCGTCCGTGCCCAGAAGCCAAAGCGGCGGCTGCTGAGGGCGCGGGCAGAAGCCGCTCGCGGGCAGCTCCGGGGCAGCTCCTTCTCCCGGCTCCCAGAATCGCCGGGCACAGCCGAATCCCAACGCCTGTCCCGCTCCCCCTGCGGCCAGGGTCCCGTCCAGGAGCACTGCCAGGGCGGCCCCAAACCGCAGCGCGGCGGGACGTGCCGCGCAGCCAGAAACCACAAGCACAACCCTTTTCTTCCCGAGGAACAGCCAGGCACAAGGGAGGAGCGGGGCACAGCCACCGCCCTGACCTGCTGCAGCCTGGCAGGGCCGGCGCCAGAAGCCGCCGGCACGGCACAACTTCCTCAGCTCCTGTGCATTTGGGGCATTCCTTCCTTCCCGCCCGATCCTGCCGCCTTCCCCAGGGGCACGGCAGAGCTGCCCGGGTCAGAGCACTCACCGGACATTCCCTCCTCCCGTGCCAGCCTCTGCCGGGGCCGCGCTGGGGCCGCGCTCCTCACCTGGGCTCATCCTCCCGCGCCAGGGTGCCCAGGGCCGCTCCTGCTGGGGCCGCGTCCCAGGCTGAGCCCCTCGGCCCGTCCCCTGTGCTGTGTCCTGCATGGAGACAGTCCCTGGTGAGGAAGAGGCTGCAGCTTTGCCTCTTGGAAGATGAAGCTCTTGCCCCAGCAGGAGCTCCCAACCCACACCACAGGTCCCTCCCTGCAGGCAGCAAAACGCAGCGCTGAGCGCAGACCCCGCTTGTAAGGACTGCAGCCGCCCCCCGTGGGTCACCACCCGCCCCGTGCTCCCCCCTTTTCCCTGCGGTGCTGCAGGGCCCGGGTCACCCCCCCGAGCCCCCGACGGCCGCGGCTTTCCGGGCGAACAAGAGCCGCCGGGGCCTCTCAGAAGCCTGTCCCGGGCAGGCTGGGCCCGGGGCCGGTGGAGAGGCTTTGCCTCCTCTCCTTCCCCCCGCCTGCCCCTTCCCAGCCTGACGCGCAGTTTGGTGGCTCTGCCTCCCCCCGGTGAGCCCGGCAGCAGGAACCGAGCTGTGCCGAGCCGGGCTGCCCGGGCAGGGCCCCTGGACAACGAGGCACAGCTTGCTGGGACCCCGGGACCGTCAGGAAGCCTCTCCCCAGACTTACCGAATTTCACGGGAAGGACCAGGCGGCTGCAAGTGCCCCGTCCTCCGGGAGAGCTCAGTCGGGGAAGGCCCATTCGGGGAAGCTGTGCCGGGCAGCCTTCTCTGCAGCTTCCCCACGGCCGAATCTCTGCGAGTACATCTGGAAAACACTGGTGCGGGTTCCAAGTTCCAGAGCACCGCCTGGCTCCCTTCTCTACCACGTCACGCTTTCCTGCGGGACAGGCCCCGGCCCGGGGGCAGCCCCGAGCTCCCGGCACGGCCCCGGCACGGCCGCTCCTGCCATCCCGGCCGGGAGCCGCAGGCCGGCACAGCCCCGAGGTGGGAGAGCTCGTACTCACGCCGGGCCCGAGCTCCGGAACGCCTCGTCCATCCCCGCACACGTCCCGAGGTCTCTCCGCGCGCACGGCGCTGCCGGGGGGCGCAAACCGGCTGCCGGCACAGGAGCCCCAGCCCGGCCCCTTCGCCAGCGGCGGCTCCCCTGCCCCAAGCGGCAGCCCCGACCACCCGCCCGGGCAGCGTCCGGCTCCTCGCCACAGCCCGGACCCCGCCCCCGGAACCGCGGGAACCGCAGCTCCCGTCAGGGCCCCGCCGTCCCGCCGGGAAAAGGCCGCGCGGCGCGCACTGCGCATGCCCCGGGCGGGGCCTCGGTACCGCCGCTCCGCCCCCGCCCGGCGCCCCGAGCGCAGCTGCGGCCCCTGCGGGACTGGCGCAGCTACTGCGGGGAGCGCCCTGGAGCGCCCCTGGAGCGTCCCTATAGTGTCCCTGGAGCGCCCCTGGAGCGCCCCTGGAGCGTCCCTAGAGTGTCCCTGGAGCGCCCCTGGAGTGCCCCTATAGTGCCCCTAGAGCGCCCCTATAGTGTCCCTAGAGTGTCCCTGTAGTGCCCCTGGAGCGCCCCTATAGTGTCCCTAGAGTGCCCCTGGAGCGAATCCTGCCGAGATCAGATCGGTGCTGCAGGGAGCGCCCCTACGGCGCATCCCGCCAAAGCCAACCCGGTACTGTGGAAAGCGCCCCTAGAGCAGCCCTATAGCGCATTCTGCCGAATCACAGCCGCTGCTGCGGGCCCCACGGCGGCGCTTTCTGAGTTAGAGCGGCGCTGAGCTCGCCCGGCACTCGCTGCGCGGTTCGAACGCCGGACGCGGCCGGGCCCGCACCCGCCTGCCGAGCGCGGCCGGGCCAGGGCTGAGGTGCCGCAGCCGCGGCCCTTCTCAGCCGCTGCCCGCGGCGGGGCCCAGCGCGGCGGCCGAGGGGAACAGCCCCTCCCGTCCCCGGCCCCGTGTCCTGTAGGGCTCCCACCATGGTCCGTGCGGCACCCCACAGCGGCACCCAGGCTTGGTCCCTGATCGTTCTCGGTGAGAAGCGATCCCAGCTCTCCCCGCTCCGGAACGGCCGCTGCTGTCAGAGAGGCCCGGCTTGGAGAGGGGGTGGCCGAGTCACATTTCACATGAGACAGTTCCTGTGTGGAACTGCCCTCCGTGGGCCTGCAGCCCAGCAGCAACACGTGGGTCTCACACACTGCAGGGCCCCGGGATAAAGAGGACCATTTCTGCAGCGTGTTTTATTACAGAGGAACACGAACCCTGGTGTACACTCTTTGACATCCAGAGTCTTTCTTTCTTTCTTTCCCATAAGCAGTTCAATGGATTCAGAGGCCTGCTGCAGCATGGAGGGACTGAGCCAGCTTTGCACAGACCACCCCTCCTCTGCCCCCAGCACAGCAATGCCCCTGTGCAGACTGCGGGAGCAGATCAGCAGAGGCCGACATGCCAGGGAAAATCCAAGTGCTCCTTCCTTCTCGGGGAAATAGCAGCAGCTCTTGCTGCACCTTCTGTGAGGGACACTGAGTGTCCCGCCCCCAGCCCCACGATACTCCAGGAGCAGCTTTGGCAGAGCTGCCGTGCTCTGCGCCTGCCCTGACAGGCTCATGTTTATTCTCTTTGCTCAGGAGGGGATCTGAGCCACAGAGGCTACTTGGTCCTGGTCAGGCAAACAATGACCCGCTCCATCCCAGACAGATTTCCCTCATGTGTGCTCCAGGCAGAGCACACCCCCTCCTTGCCGGCTGCTGGCAGGGCACGGTGGCCAGGAGGTGACACAAGAGCCAAGTTTGTGTCCTTGGTCCCTTAGGACAAATGTGGTGAGCACACGTTGCCCAGAGCAGCACTTGTGTAGCTGTGCTTTGGGACTTGCTGGCCGTGAGGGCTGCAAGGCCCAAAGGGCTGCTGTGGGCAGGGAACCTCCAGGTCCTTTTGCCCCATTGTACCACTTCTGGTTTAACTCCTACATGTCACCTCTCAGGATACTCAGGGACTCCAAAGGTAGGGACAGGTCTGCAATGAAGCCTGCACTGCAACAAGGCAGCCAAGAGCACCATATGTCAGTATTTGCAAAATCTGCTCTCAGCTTTAATTCCTACACACACACACTGCACTTCCCACTGTTTCCTCCCCTTCCGAGGAAACAGCAAGTGCTGCAGCACCATTACCAAGACGTCTCCTTTCAGCCCAGGCCCAGGGAACATGAGGCAGAGCACAAGCCAAAGGGACACTGGCTTCCTAAGCTGCTTTTCTTCCCCTTGCAAGAAGCCAAGCTTTAACCACAGACAGCAACGGCTTTCCCAAGGATTATCAGGCAGCCTGCTATCTTCTTCCACCATGTCCAGTAAATCACCGTTCCACGCTGTATTTCTCCACATGAAATGCAAAACCCCAGCAATCGCTGTACTGCAAAGGCTTCTGTAAAACCACCAGACTTTGTAACGGTACCAGAGCATGGGCACTGCCAGAGGAACAGGCAAGGCCTCTGCAGCACGCAGGTCGCTGCTTTGTGACATCCCTCAGCTGTCCTGGCATTTCCTTTTTTACCTCCACTACAAGCTGTCACGTCAGCTCCAATGCTGATAAAAGGTGCTCTTGTACAATTTGAAATATGCAAGACTTCATGGCATAACCAATACCAGATCCTGTCTGGCCCTGTGTGGTTTCAGACACCATTATCTCCTGCCCTTCCCCTCAGCCCCAGATAATGTGAACCTGCACAATTTACCTCACAACTCAAGGGACCGAGGTCTGAATGCTGCAGACCCCCACCGGAAGCACAGCGGATTGTGTTTCTCTGGAGATCTTTGAAGATGAGCAGATCTTGTAGCTGTCAAGGCTGCTCCTCTGAGGAGTTTCTGGCAACTCTGGCTTTGGGACTTCTACAGGATCCAGTTTTTTCATTCCAGTATTTCAACTCGCACAACTGCATTACTTTTCAGTCACTTCCTAACTGCCTTTTATCAGGAAATATTACAGCCAAGACATGCCCTCAACAAGACATAGCCAACAGCAGCTAACAGGAACTTCAGAGATTCCATGACTCAGCCACGCCTTAGCTATGAGCAGTGCAAGAATAACCCTTTTGCCAACCTTTTGGGTAGCTGCCGACGAACACAAGAAGTAACAAAAGGGGGGAAATCACTTCTGCACCATCAAGACTCAGTGGCACCGAAGTGGAGAGCAAGCAACTCCAGTCTGTTTTTTTAAAGACAGCTCAGCTCACATTCCTCCCAGCACCACTGCAATATCCATTTAAGCTGTATCCTGCAGCCAGATGCTGCAGCCTGGCAGGGTGTGGAGGAATCCCAGCTGGGACACATCTCAGAAGAGCTCACGTCCTCCCTGGGCCATGCACACCCCAGGGTGAGAGAAGCCACCAAAGTCAAACACTTCAAAGCACACGATGCTGTGCTGATGCAGCTTGTCACTGTCACCGGCCAGGTCAGCAACGATGTTCTTAAAAGCTTTTCTGTTAGCGAGGGGTGCCAGGGCATACAGCCACCTGCATGCAAGAGAATTAGGGACATGGATAAATGCTGCAGACATCAGTAGTTTATTGGTATGTTTAGTCAAAACACATTCAGAATGGAAACTTAAAAGTAAAAATACTTTCCACCTGCAACAATTAAACTAGAATCTACTAGCATATAATGCTTGACACGTTACAGCAATAAAGATGGTAATCCACTGTCTCGAATACCTACTAAAGCCAAGATGGTCAGCCAAGTTTGTTGAAATAGAACCGTAATGACAAAATACTCCCACCATTCACAAATCAGCGACTAACAGTAATGGTCAGTGAATCCCTTCCTTTGCTCTAAGAGGTACATTTACTATTGAGAGGGTCAAGAACACATAAGAGTCCACAGTACAGCAGGTGAGCTATCACCATGTAAACTTCTCTGGATGATGTTCCAAGGGTTCGTGTCACTTAAACAAGAAGCAAGCCAAAAAGCAGAATGGCTCAGGAGCTCTTTTTACTACTCCACTTGTGTTGTCAATTATTTCCAGTGCCATTTGCCATACAAACGAATTAGGTGGCAGCAAACCACAGTACTACAGAAGGAAAAAAAACCTCCAGGCTACACAAACCACACTGGCTAACTGATGACAGCAATTTGTCCGAGGGCTTCAAACCTAACGAGTGGAGTTGTGTGGCAAGCAGTTCAAGTACTACAGATTTCCAGGTAACAGCTGAAATTGCAAGACCTTCAACAAAAAACCTGAAATATGAAAATGCCAACTGGTAGAAATGTGTCCCAGAAAAAAAAGGGTATGAAAATAGTGCAAGACTTACCATGGAACACAGAAGACCTCAAGTCTGGGAGAGAACAGACAGATGCCACTTCACCTTGCCTAGTGTATCAGAAAAGATGTGCAAAATCTTCCACCTTACTTGAACCCAGAAAATAATTGCATAATCCAGAGACAGACTGTCAGGATGCCCTCCCTGCTTTTGCTTGAAATTGCCATTGTTTAATTTGAGGTCTTCGCTGTTCACAAGCAGCTGCAGGCGGTCACACTTTTGCAAGAACGCACGCACAAACACCCCCTTTGCTCCCGAGCCAGAGCTCGCCACAAGGCCTGGCACCGGGCCTGCCTGTACTGCCTGCTGCAGCTGCGGTTTACGGGAATGCACATCCAGAAACACAGCTCTCCACGGAGAACCCACCAGTCAAACTTCAGAAGAGGACGCCTCCTTTCTATCCGTTGGGCCAGAGCCACATCGGTGTCAACTTCAGCTGAGAGTTATGTGCAAAATGAGTACAAGTTTTTAAAAAAGTGCAACTGGAAAATGCAAGAACTTAAGAGCTGCTGTTTAGTTCTCTGAAAATTGCAGTATCCCCGTTTGATAAGCTCACCTTCACAAAGGATGCTTAGGTCTACCCATTACGCGCTGGCCAGAAGCGTCCACCATTCTGGACTGACTTCTGAAATTCATGTCCAAGAGAGATTGGAACTCCACTTTTTTTAACTCTGACACTGATTAAAGAGAAGAGACAACCTGGAGACTACTTGGATGCCTTCATCCTCCCTTCCCCACCACTGCAGAAAAACCAGGCGAACTTGTTAATTGAAGAGCAAGGTTGATGATCGTTTTAGCAACGTTTACTCATTGAAAGATACTGCAATTTTTTTAATACAATTTTCCAATTATTTCCTTTAAATGCTTTGCAGCCGCTTGGCTTTGCAGCACAGTACTTAATACACTATACTGTACAAAATCACCAGCAAGACTGGAATGATGTATTCATAGAAGGCACCATCATGCTTATTACATTACCAGAGAACTCAAATACAGTCAAGACAAGTTTCACTGTACAACGCTTCTCGAAGGGGGAAGGGGAAGGAGGAGTGTGTTGAGCAGCCATCCCTGCACTGAAGAGGGGCAGATAGAAAAATCTGACGTGAGCTATCAGACTTGTTGCGTACTCAGGGCTACAACTTGGAAACTCTGGGTTCTGGTTAGTTTACAGCTAACTGGATTCCTTCTGGAACAAAGGTGTAGTCTTATTAAGGTTTGTGTGTGTACAGAGGTTGGTCACAGCAAGCAGAGCAGATGCCCGCATCGTTCCCCAAGCTATTCTGTCTGAGTAAGAGGATGAAGGTTTTCCCTCCGATGCCTCCTGCAGCTGTCAGTATAAATGAGTTCAGAGGACCCATTAGTGCATTTTGATGAGTGCGTAAACACGAGTTTGTTTGGAGCCAAGTGTTCTAAGAAGGAAAAAAAAAAGGCAAGCTTCTCCAATTGCACAAATTGCACTATTTGTGTTTCCAACAGTAGTAGGCAGAAACGGTAACACTTACACAAAATGTGCAGCAGAGGGTTTTTGACTGAAAGGACCTGAATTCTATTGGGCATGTCCTTTAGTTCACTTCTGTTGCAGATAGTTAACTGGTCTTTTTTTTTTGTTTCTTTTTCTTTTTTCTTATTTTTAGTCCTCAATTCTCCAAGTCTACATTTATAAATTAAGAGTGTGACTCCTGTTGTGAAACTGGGGAAAGAATGTCCACCTCAATTTAAACTGGAAACCAAAGGATGTTTTCACATCAAAGAAACGATCAGAAGGGTTGTGTCACATTCCAAAGCCAAAAAAAAAATTAACAAGAATGCAAACACGATGGATAATGTACCACTGCCAAGACTGTCTGCCCACAGTGGAGATTTCAGCGACGCTGTCCAGTGAAACGGCCTTCCATCTGCCCGGTTCCTCGTCCAGAGCCAAGTTTTTGTGCCATGCCACCTCGTGGAGGAGGTCCTCTTCCATCACGGTCCCGCATCATGCCACCACCCACTATTCCACGGGGCCCCCCCGGGCCTCTGTCATTGCGGCGAATATCCCTGCGCTCGTCGCCGCCGCCGCGTGTCTCTCTCTCACGAGCGGCTCTGGTTTTTTTCTCTTCCACATTCAGGCGCACCTCACCCCGGAACATTATGGGCTTATGGGGAAAAGCGGTCAAGGCACACGTTAGTCACCACAGCACAAAGTCCATTCCATGCAAGGCACACGAAAATTCTGCACTGGCTGCAGGCCCCAGCCTTCCCTCACGTACACGCCCAAAACAAACGTGACCTGTTAAGGGTTCCCTGCAGCACGCAACCGCAGCCCTACAGAACACCATTTTTACATTCACTTGGGCATGCAAGGAATTAAAGTGCTTGTCTCAAGCAAAAGCAGTGTTGTCTTTAGCCTCTTCACTGCCACCTTTAGCCTTTTCGCTTCAGGGTTGAGGTTCCCAAAGAATTGCTCTACTAGGTCTCACTCCCACATCACAGAAATGAAAACTGCTGCTTTCTCCCCTCCAGTTCCTCAAAGCAAAACTGCAAATAACCCTGCTCCCTTCTCTTGACCCCAGGGTGCGGAATTCAGAGATCCATGTGATGCCCTTCAAAAGGTTACCTGCTCCACTTGCAGCTAAAGGATCTCTAAAAGTAAGTGCTAAGCTCTGTGTGAAATATTTGTGTAGAGGCAGCAAATCCAAATTCCGTATGATGCGGTTTGAAGAATGCTGGTACAGTTTTTGAAGCTACATAGCACTCCTGACCGAAGGGGTATGCTGAATCTCTCTTTTTCTTTCAGCTGTTTTCTGAATGCCAAAGCCAATGGCAATGCAAACTAGGATGGCCCACATTACTTGTGGTTTAGGGCTTTCGGTCCACCCTGGAAGGGGATACTCAGTACCCAATGCCAATACTTACTTTTGCAACTAAAATTCGCTGGACCGGCTCAGAATCATCAAATACCACGAAACCAAAATTAGGCAGTTTTCCTCCTACTCCCTTAGTATTTATGCGAAGTTCTACCACATTTCCAAAGCCTAGAGAAACACAAGGGAAGAGACACTTTATCCAAAGCCGCAGTGCCAGCTCTACCACCCCTCTGCTCGTTCCAGACGTCAGTAGTGTGGCACCATATAAAAGCTTACCCGTGTAGTCCGAATCAGTGTTAGGTGATTTTTTAACACAGTTTTTTCCATCTTAGCCCCTGCAGCTGGAATCACTACTTACTCATGAAGAACTCTTTCAGTTCACTCTCATCAATATCATGTGGCAAGTTCCCAACAAAGAGCTGGTGGCTGTCTGGATAGCGAATTATCCGACGATTATCCGACTCATTCTGCTCCATGTCTCCCCTCCCTACCGTCAACACAAAGAGGAAGGTAGAACTACTCAGGTCAGAAGATGCATGTAAACTTGGATGAACACATCTAGGGGCAGCACCAAGCACATTCACTCCAGCCAGCTTGGCCTCCAAATCATATTCCCTCATTTCTAGTTGAAGGCAGCAGGCACAGGCAGTTAATGATCAGCCAAACATGACACAGGTACAGACAAAGCCTGTCCAGCACACACCTCTCATTAACCCATCCCTGGCAGACACACAAGCTGATCCACGTTACCTGGCCGAGGTCCTCGTGGTGGAAAACCCGGTCTTTCCCTGGGACGCTGCTCACGAACACGAGGAGGCTGAGACTGAGCTTCAGGTTTAGTTTCCACTCTTGGCTAAAACAGGAGAACATGCATTGTTTAACACTGGCCCAGTCAAAAAAAAAAACCCAAACCCCCAAACTCACCAAAACAAAAACCCCCACAACATAAGACATGGGTAAGCGGCATGCACAAAACAAACTCTGGAAAATAGACATCAATGTCAATGTGTTTGGGAGTGGTTTTTTCACCTGTCTAAATTCCTCTGTACCAATCCAGGACTGCAGTGTTCAGTTATCAGTGTTAAAAGGTGCAAAGCAAACGTCTCTCAATCAGAGTATCTCCCCAAAGCACAGCTAATGTGAATTTTCCATGTTTGACCAGGCATTGAGACCCCAACATTCCGTTATTCACCAATCCCTCAGCCTGACTTAAATCGTAGAGGGTATAAAGCTTCCTCATGCCAAGCTCAAACTTCCTGGATTAGGAGGCAGTCCAAGATGAACACAAAGAGATGGGCAAATCACATGTTCTGCCCAAGTCCCCAAGGAATTATTTTCCTCCAGTGAAGAACAACTATATGAAAACTACCGAAAAGAAAGAGGAGAACAAAAGCCCTCAGAAGTGTAGTACGTGTTTCCTGAAATGAATTTCTACAGACTACTTCTTAGGATATGCTTCAACTTTCCTGATGTCAAGACCACGATGCTCAAAGTACACCCTTTGTATTCAGGTACTAGAACACTCATTCCCATTTTTCGCAAGCAAAAAATCTGCTTTATGTGAGATAGATGAAACTCTAAAAATGTTTCTATGCAGACTGCTGGTCACTGAAGCAATTCCCAGTATGTTTTAAATTCCATTTTCTGTACAACAGTTAAGCAGCTGCTGGTGCGCTGGGTTCTTATCTTAGAAAAACAAAATTATCCTTAGGAGCATAAAAATACACAAGTAGCCTGCAAGTAAGATTAAACACAAGGTGAACAGCTACAGGCCCAGTCTGCTGGGGAGAAGTAGTTTATGTTAAACATCTCCCTTATTTTCCTTTAAGGACTCAGGACAACTGGCAGTTCCAGACAGAGTATGTCCCAGGGGAAAAAGATTGTATGCAACATGCAAGTATTACAGACCAAACTGATGTCTCAGCCCTCCGATCACTTGTGCTCTATGAAGCTAGGCATTAGTCTGTCCGTACAACACTTCTAGGATCACTTTTTCAATTCCAAGAACAAGCTCAGAAAATCAGCCTTCCTGTTAAATCTTGTTCCATTGTATTCCCTTGTGAGTCATTGTAGCTCCTCTGCCATCTCTTACTCACACATCTTGAACGCATCATAAATTACACCTCAAAAGCAGAACTCAATACCTTCAGACTCTCATTTCATAGATACTCATGGCTATTGGGCTTAAACTCAGTCCTTCTGTCAGCCCCAGCCAAGACCTGCTAAGTCACTGATGTCCTGCTCTTAGATCCCAAGTAACAGTGAACTTGTACCTGCTTGCCGCCTTGTGTTTCATTGAACTTCTCACCCAGCGCACAGACAGCTGATCTCTCTGGTCATTTTCTAAGGAGTACCATCCTTTTGTAGAGAGAAAGTCTGCCTCAGTGCCACAAGAGGAAAGCCCTTGTGCAGAACTGTGCTCCCCAAAACACTGCCACTATTAGCAGCACCACAAGACTCCAGATCAGGGCTGCCATTTACAGCCAAAGCAGCTCATTGCAACTCACATCTCCCAGCATTTCCCAGCAAGCACAGAGTGGACGGAAAGACACTGAGTAAGGAGTTCAAGAGACAACTTCTACAGGAGCCAAGTATGCCACAAACCTCAGCCTGGTGGAGCTTTGACAACCATTAAGGAAAAGGTGGCATTGTCTCTTCTCACATAGGGAGGGAAAGGGACTCACCCCAAGAGACAAGAGTCAGGCCCTGCCTGCCCCTGCCCCTCTGCAGCCCTATGATAAACAATGCAGTAAAAAAAATGGGAGATAAAAATAACTGAAAATGCTATAAGGAAAAGTCCCAGTTTATCAATGTAGGCGGGTTGATGTCTAATCATCTACAATTAGAAAAAGAGCAAGAAATGCTGACCTGTTTCACTCCACAGCTGTAAGGAAAACAGCCCTGAACCAGTTTATATCCAGAACAGTACATGGGCAGTCCTTTGAGGAGTTAACACTACAGGGGCTGTATTTTTAACTTGACAGAAGAGGAAGGGAAAACTAGAGTGATGCAGAGAAAGGAATGAGCATGGCAGTTATTTCTTTGTAACATCACCGACACCAGCTAGAACAGCATCCCAAAGGAGCCACCCATCCACCCACCAGGGCATCTTCTGTCCTCGTTTACATGCACAGTGTCTGGATCTAATGGATTCATGAGAACAGGAAAAAGCTGCTACTGATCTGCAGCTCCTTGTTTAGGTGCCTCTTCTACCAGATTTCTACACACCGTGTCTAAAATGTGTTCAAGAACAGGAGCTCAGAACTGACTAATTCTGGCTACAGAAGAGCTGAGAGTTGAAATTCTTGCCATGTCAGTATTGTTCAGAAACTTCCACACAACATAACTTACACATAAAGTCAAAGCAAAAGTAATCAAAAGGCACAAAGCACGACAAACAGCAGAGGCAACACAGAAGAGTTTAAGGGGACATCTATAAGGTATCTCTTGCTCTCCTGGACAGACCATTTGAAATGATTTTTGCCACATTACAACCATCCACCCTGTCTGTGGCAAATAAATTAAAACCAATTTTGGTTTGCTTAAGGAAAATCTATTCTGCACTAGAAAACCCACAGTTTTCACAGGTTGATTACCACCTAAGGGTTCAAAACCCTGTTCAAGGTGATCAAAGACAGACTTCCCAACTCATTACCCAGCCTTTATCTGATGTCCATGACAGTCCCAGTAGACTAGAAGCAACACCATGTAAGGTGCTGGCGTTTGTTTGATTAGTTTTCTTTCATTTTTCTCTTTTTCTTCCCTGTTCCTTTTTTAACATGCATTTGGCTGCAGGCCATCCTAGACAGGGTTCTCTCTGTTAGCACAAAATTGAGAAGAAACCAGTGCAAAAACAACAGCTGCAGCAACCCAACTATTCTACTGAATATCGCAGTCTTGCAAAAAGGTTGGACAGGAACAACTCAAGATACAGCGCTCTGGCACACCGTGTCAATATGCTGGGGTAAAGGACACATTTTTTGGCCTGAGCACTTTTTATACAAATGGAGGAAGCTGAATTGAGAGTCTCAGAATGTCTCACACCACCTCGGCATGTGCAGGACATGAGCTGTTACCAGGTCAAACTTGCTCTCCTCTTTTCCCTCCTCACCCAGTCAACCTAGGAATGGGAAGATAGCATTGTCCTGGCAAGGACATGTGAATCCTTCCATTCCTCACACAGTCATAAGTTGGTACAGGGTTCAGTGACAAGCTATTTATCCATGGATAATGAAATCCAGCATAGTTCTGTGGATGTTAGCCTTACAAGGCAATCTTGCACCTCAGAAATGGTGCAATCTCTTTTTACTGCTGGGCTACTTCCACCAATGCCCTTTTCAAACACGCTTGAGAAAAGTAACATTTTGTGGGGAATTGGTGTTTCCCCTTTAAACCAAACCATATGCCATCAAGTTAGGTAAAAATACCAGCAGTGATTTCCTGATTCCACAAGAACAGATTTTAACATTACCATCACCCAAAGTTACACCTGTTACGTGTTCGTGCCTCTGCTTGCGACAAGAAGGTGAGTGCATTAACATTAAAGACACAATTAATTTGTGCAATTTAAGTCAAACAAGTTGATCTGTTAATTTAAAAAACTGAAGCAGTTTGCAGCAGTAATGAGACAATCCAAGGTGTTCACAGATGGGTTACCTGTGAGACTGGTGCTTTAACATGGGGTGGAATTCCAGAGGAAGAAACAGTACCACTAGGAGGCAGGTTTTTACTGGTCACTGAAGCCCAAGAGAAAGCCTGCAGGAAATGCAACAGACCTAGGCTACTAATCATGGCAAACCACTGACATTCCTACAGGGAAACTCGTCTGCTAAAAATATACTTTTGGTTCATATCTGACTGTTAAATAATGGCTGTGCAAGCATTACAATGGAGGTACAGAAGGGTTTGCAGTTCCAGCTGTCTGTGGATTCCAACGGCATGGAATGAGCCGTGTACCGTGCCCACTACCACTACTTGAGTGAGCCCAGTGCCCTCAGCATTCCCAGATCACTGCTTTCCATCAGGTAACCAAACCTAGGACTAAAAACCCTGTAGTGTTAAGTGTCTTTTGCACAAAGAAAGGAAGCGGATGCCTGAAGTTACAACCAAAAATGGAGAAGAGAAAAAGGATTGGGAAAAAAAATACAGGAGACATACTGGAGGTAGAAAATGACCTTGCTCCAGCTCTCCCTGGCTGCTCCCAGCACTTTGCAAGCCCGCAGGTGTAACCACACCAGAGGACACACGGTGAGCACTGTGGTTTTTAAGATTACGCATCCCGCCTCTAAGGAGACAGTCAGTGCCCCCACATTGATTTTGAACCTATGCTGCAGCAATTTTGCCAGCGTCAGTGTGTTCCATTTCTTTTCAGGGAAAGAGCAGTGGTTCCCATTGTATGAGATTTTTGGTGGTGGTAGCTCCAGGTGTTTTCTTAACATATGTTAACTCCACATCTAAAAATGTCTACACATGCATATACCCACACACACACTTTACGAACAGAGCATAAAATCTACAGTACGTGATGAGCAGCACTTAAAAATAACATTTTTTTCCTTTTTTTACTGAAACTTTGCATTTTTACAAGCTCAAAGGTCAAGCCTAGCTGTTCATACAGCACGACACCAAAGAGAGGTACCAGTTTAGCCACTCAAAAAGGCAAAGTTCAAAGGCCAATCCAGTTTACATCTGCACTTAGTAGCACAGATATGACTTGTAACTAACCTTTGGTGGTTCTTGCGGTAGCGAAACAGGTTCTACAGGAGGTGGAGATGGAGATTTCTCTTCTAGTTCCTCAAGGGTCTTTTCTTCTACTTCAGCTTTCAGCTCCTCAGCTTTTGTTTCAGATTCCAATTCTGGCTCAGGTTCATGAGAAGATTCTTCAAGTGCCTCCTCTATCCCATTGCTACAAAAGTCAAATGCATTTTATGAGCTTATCAATTACTTTGCATCTTACCACATTCTGTAAGCTGTAACAGCTCTGCTATGGTAAAGATCATTGTGTCTTCAATTGCTACAACGTGGTTTGTACGTATACAATACAGTGAGAAGTGAAGCCGTACTCCCATACCGGGTACAAAACCAGAGTTTACTTCCGCTGAAGCAAAGACATGTTCTACAGTTCTCTGCAGACAATCACCTAGCCATTTAACCCTGGAGAAGAGGTGCTCAACTAAAGAGCTGCTGCTTCTAGAAGAATACAAACACAATGGATTATTAAGCTACACACAGAAACAAAGCCCATTTTGGAATGAAACCTACTGTTTCTTTACCAAAGTACTATACAGCTTCCTTACCAAAGCAGCTGTGAGTGCCATTTACAGAAAATCACATGCAACTTCTTCTCTGCTCTGTGTGGTTAAAAGGTAAGGGATTTGAGTTTCTTCTCTCTTCAGCCACCCCAAAATCCTACCAACCTCCAGACACCTCTGTCTATACAGCTCCTGCCACAGATCACCACATGCCCAAGTGACTCTATGAAGAACAATGCCTCTTTCCAAATGACACAGTAACCCCAAAACAAGACCTGACTTCATGCTTTCAGGCATCCAAAACTTCCTGCATTATCTTGAGCAAGCCACTGCCAGAATTCCAGCAGATTCCACTTTTCCATCAGATTTCTCATGAAAAGCATTAAGTGACTTGTGCTTAGCATTATCACTGATGCACTCAGCATGTATTGTCTAGTGATGCCATATATGTTTTTTTTTTAAGAAGGGAACCACAAAGTCGGTTCTGGCCCTCATTACGCCATTCCTGTTTCAAAAAAAGCACAGGGGTTTGGTGATGTTTGTTTCTTTGTGTTTGCAGGGGATTATTTGGTTGGTTTTTGTACTTTTCTTACAAAATCATAAATATCTTTTTTCTTTAATCTCGCTTAGATTAGCAGACACGCAGGACAGAGACCTAATCTTCCAATACAGCTGTACAGCAGCCTCTCAAAAAGTAGATACTTCTCTCAGTTCCAAGTGATATCCAAATCTGAGTAACACATCAAGAGGTCCCTGCTCAGTGCAGGGGGTTGCACTAGATGACCTTTAAAAGGCCCCTTCCAACTCAAACTATTCTGTGATCAACCATCCCTTTGTTAACACACCTGAGACATAAATTACATCATATCAATGTACTGTTTGAAGTCAGAATTACAAAGATTCCATTAAGTGTGTACATACATGTCGGTCGCTCCCTTTTCACCTCACTTCTGAGTCCAGAAGTGAAAATAACTAACAAACGTAGAAAAATACCCCATTTCTTCTCTTCAATAAAGAAGCAATGTCTCAAAATAATGTAATGTTAACTTAACAGATCCCTATCAGGCTAAGTGTATCCTCCTAAACTACCTATTAAATAACATCCAGAACCTAAAGCCAAAACAATTGTCCGTCGTTTTCATTAAAAAAGCAACTTCATGTAATACAAAGGATTTCTTACGTTACAGGATGGTTTTCATAGTAAGTACCGCTTGCATTCTCTTGCACAGGTTCAGGTGATGGTTGTCTTTCCTCCTGCTCTTCTTCCACCTCTTCCTCAGACTCTGACACAAAAACAAAAGCTTGTCAACTCTTACACATCTCGCAAGTGTACACGAGCTACAGTTATAATAAAAGCATATTAAATTAGTAGCAATCAAAATAAAGCTTCAACAAAACATGGTAAAATTAGCTGCAAAAAAAGATGGAAGAGCCTGCCTGTCAGTCAAGAGGCCTGGCTGTTTACAATTTTCACAAAAAGAGGAAGCCAGAGACATATTGGTGCTGCTAGGAAGTTCCAGGAGGAGGTTTTGAGGATCTTTTAAAGCAGCAGGTGCTTTTCATATGGTGGCAGTAAAAGAGAAAGATTGCACTATTAGCTCATAAATCTCAGTGCCTCAGACTAAGAAGACGAACCTCAAATACAAGGATGATTGCCTAAAATGCGTTGTTCCACAGAATCCAGATGAACAAATTCCAGAAAAACCGCCCAGTGAATGCATGTATATATGTTCTGGCTACACTCTGATTTGCTCTGCCTCACTGAACAGAGGGGATAAAACCCACTCAGGTCCAATTCAGCCCCCAAGTAGCAATGTGTCATATTTGAAAAACACTTAAGATTTTTTCTTCAAATCCCGTACAAATTTGACTGATCACTGAACACAAGTGTGCCTGACGCAGCTATGGCAGCAGAAGTCCTGTTGCTCACTGCTTCCATTCTCTGTCAAGCCTCACCCTCCGTGAGCCAGTTCAGCTCTTCAGCGAACACGGCACTACTACAGGACCTTCCTTTTCCAGAATGTTTTGAATGAGCAGAGCTGCAGTAACAACAGCTCCATGCCCACGAGAAGGCAAGACAGTTTTGCATCCCAGCATCTCCACAAGACACTTCTGGCAGCTCTGCACAAAGGAGAAAGGAACAAGAACCACACAAACCCTACATGTACAATCCTTCTCACCTTCATCAAGTTCTCCTTCTGAATCCCCAAATACTTCATCTTCGTATCTGAAGATATCATTATGGACATAGAACTTGTTTGGAACAGATCCCTGTAAAAGAGGAACATGTGGTGCTTAGTATCTATGGAACGCCAGCAGGCAGCAAAAGGATGGACTACAGACGTGTTTTGCGGTACACACGGACATTCTGCAATAGGACTATGTCACTGAAGTTATTTTCTGAGTTATTTTTTTTTCTCTAAGCAAGCAATTAACAGTAGCTTCTGCCCAACTGAAAAGGAAGTTTCAAGCAGAATAAAATCTGCTAATTTTGCTAAGTCACATCAATCATAGGTTCTAACTAAGCATACAGCCCCTCAGTTTCATTGAGGAATTTCAATTTTCCCTATTACAAAAACTTTACAATAAAAGCCTTGAACTTTCACAGGGTGGCTGTATGCTTACAGCACTGTGTAGGGAAACAATGAAGAAATACAACATGAACCTAAAACATTCATCTCCAACCAACCACACAGTTTGCGATGAAGCGGGAGGAAAGCAGTAGAAAGAACACAAGGCACCTTCTACCTGTACACAGCTTTGCTCTCACCAAGAGCTAAATTTGAGCAGTAATTTGTGCAACCCATACTCACATTTGCCATTAGACTTGAAAGTACACAACTACAGCAGAGATTTGATCTACAGAGCTGAACCTTATCTTTTAAAAAAATTATCTCCCAAATGCAAGCTTCAATTTTCTTTGTGTTACTGCTCCAACACTTCAAGTCCAAGGAAATAAAATGGCTCAAGATGGGTCCAATACACCAGTTTCTCTGCACTCACACACTGTGACACATTTAACGACCGCCTCCAGACCAAGTTTTAAAGCCAGATCCTATTTTTAGTCCCAATATGACAAATTGTAGCTACAGGTGAGGTCAGGCTTTTTCCATCGTTATTTGAAGTTTGCCATAGTCTTACACATACTTACTTCTGGAGCAAGCACAAACGTCTGCATGAACTTCCTCATTGGCTGCCCATTGTTTGACAGCTCTCCCATGACTTGCACAACCACCCCATCACTCAGAGTGGCATGAGCATCCACATGACGGATCTTGGTGTGGCACTCACTGAACTGCAGTGACATCACCTTCTTGTGTATCTCCTAGAAAGAGACAGATACATTTTAGCTGCAGTGTATTCTGTACAGAACTTTACACCTTTTACCTACCTGAGTCTCAACTAATCCGAAAAGAACACTCCCCTGAAGCTCAAAAGATAAATACAGGAACCAAGAAGTGTCTTTCACTGAGAACAGTATTCCTGAGCTCACCTAATTTTTAATCTGAAGTTTTGCACTAGGATTCAAGTATTTCTCAGAGCAGTCAAACAGCATACAACTTGCTATCCAATTTTTCCAGCTGTTTTAAAATCTATGACCTATTTTAAGACTTTAATTTTTTAAGGGCCTGTGAAAGGAACAGGATTTAGCTTGTGTTATAAAAATAAAGAAAACCTCCAAAAATACCCAACAACAAAAAACGCCAGCCCCAAAACAACAAAAAAACATCCCCAAACCAACCCTTTATATGTTGTCGGAAGTAGCAAACATCACAGGAGCGGGGAACATCTGCAGTGCCAAGATTTTTGTGCGCCAAATGAGATTTTGCTGGTGAAAGGAGAAGAAACCAAACCTGCCCTGGACTAAAAGCCACACTGCTCAAAGATGTGGCTGTCACGTGAAAAGATGTCCTTAGGTGACAGACAATTCTGATAATGCAGTACAACCAAAGCAACTCTCAATTCACTTCATCCACTTCTTCAGATAGTTATGTTTCACTTTAACAAAACTCCACTCACACAAGAATTTCATGAAACTCACACAGATCAGTCCTTTCTTGAGGAACTACTTCTAACTGAAATAAGGTACATTTATAGCACAAATCTATCAGGTCCTCTGGATTTTGTTTCCCATCCTGAAGGTATTTTCTGCAGCCCAGATGCAAAGCTGAAGAACCAAACATAACTATTAATGAAAGCAGAAATAAGCAAACAAAACCCCTCAAGCTACCAAGTTCCTATCTGTATCTGAACGGAAGCAGTGTCACAATCCATTACTCACCAGGTAAGAAAGTCTAAGGCACTGGTAAAGAAAAAACCTTGATTTATTCCAAACATTAATGAGGATTACAGGACTAATTTTAATACTCACAGCTTGACCGTACACTGCTTCTTGTGGTTTCCCACTGGCATCCAGTCCTCCATGGACATAAGAAGAATTCCTGCCATAAAACCTGCAAGCAAAGAGATGCAAAAGTCACAGAAGTGA
Organism: Corvus moneduloides; assembly: GCF_009650955.1. NCBI lineage: Eukaryota > Metazoa > Chordata > Aves > Passeriformes > Corvidae > Corvus > Corvus moneduloides. Next base: position 73,626,236 of record NC_045480.1, read on the forward strand.
AAAAAATAGAACCAAATCCAGAAAGTATTTTAGCCAAAAGTTGTAGAGCTCAATGCATCAGAAATTTCACCAGATTAAAGAGGCTCCAAGAATACAGGAAGAAACTTAAAATTCAGCACTGCAATTTGCCCGAGGAGTTTGGCATAGCAAACTCCAAACTGAACCTCAACCTTTCACTTGCTTCCTTTAAGGAAGGTGGTCATTTTGGCTGGAAGGTTCCTCACCCTCACAATCTGCTGCCTCTCAGAGTGGCATCAGCCCAGCAAGATACGACCCTCTTGCCACTCCTCCGAACCCCGTTCTTTTCACAGTCTTGGCCAGCACTGAGCTCGTGGTTTTGATATTTAAATATGCACACTCACTTCCAATACTTTTCCTACATTTCAGAGATTCTTTGGCACTTTCATTCCATTTCCACATTTTGAGCCTAGAATAGTCTGTTTTGACTTGGATTGTTATTGTCAGCTTATAAAGCACATGAGAAATGCTTGGTATTTTCAGTACATTTATATTAATAGATCAGACAAAAAAACATCGTATCACTCCGTGTTTTTATTTAGGAGCATGCTTTGCCTTGGGGGTGATTGCCATGAGGTCCAGATGCTAATATGTACCTTTATTATCCACCCTTGTATGGTATATATGAAATAAACTCGTCATGAAGTACTTCTATAAACTTGTTGTCACACAGAGTGGCAAGAATACTGAATATTTCTCTCTACTTAAACAAGCCAGTGCAGAGGGTCAGTGTACAGAATTAAACCCTAAAACTTCCACGTTTGCCATCTGGTTTATTCCACTGAACTAAGAAACTCTTTTCAGTCCTACTTTTGTGAAAATACAAGCCCAAGACTTTTACTCCCTTGACTGTGTCCAGAAAAAAGTCTGGGAAATATTAGATTGTTTTCTTTGGTACTAACCACATAATCATGATTTTGAGCAGGGTCCAGCACTTCCTAACAGCAAGGAAATACAGACACTTAGCTAAAGCAGTGCACAAGCAGATAGGAAAACATCTTTTCTCTAAAACACTTCTCTCTAAATTCCAAAGCAATCTCTCTGAAAGTCAGCAGTTCTTACTAAGGGCCTTCACAGGGGACCAAGAATTTTAACGTGCTTTTAAGGAACTGCTCAAAGTCACTGGGTGGCAGAGTCCCCAACTAAATGGAATTAAAGATTTTTGGTTAAGGGGCCAGAAAAGCCTCACAAATTCAACTGAAATGCAACAGGTATCCAGCTACACCGAGTAATACCCATTTAGAGGGCAAACTGATCTCTGCTGCTCCTAAGGCCTGGGGAAGCTTTGGATAATGACCAATGACAGGATCCTCTGTGCTCTTCTCAGGCTCTTAGTAGGATGAAACAGTAACTTTAACCCTTGCTGTTCGAACTCCCTCACTGCTGCAAAGAGCCCATCAAGCACCAGGAAACCCGAATCTTTCTGTGGCAGAGAGCAAGCTGCTGTTCAGACTAACAAAAAGAGAGAGTATGAGATGCCCCCTCTGAAGAACATCACTCACAAACAAGATGCAGCCAAAGAACACAAAGACAAATGTCCTCCACATCTGAGCCTGACCAGAGGAAAGGGGCAGTGGTGGCAGAGACTGCAAGTGGCTAGAAAACATTTCATACAAGCAGCTCCAGAACTAGGTAAGATTAAACCAACCCAGACCAAAACCTCTTGGACTCTTCTGCGCAGAGGTATTTAAGAGAAATTCCACAAACGCTGCTGTTAGCGACACTGGTGACACCTTTCAAGTGGACAGAGAATATTCCTGAGCACAGACTATCACCTGCACCAGGGGAGCTTGCTCATGAGTATTTATCCAGTCTTCCCAACATCAGCAGGTATTTCTGCAACCTGTCCACATTACCATTTCATCACTGTAGAAGCAGCACACTTTTCCACAGAGGAAATATCTTGATAATATGCCATACATCCACATGATCTGACTTGGCTCTAGAGCCTAGGGAGTTTGCAAGAGTTTTTCCAAGAGCCCAAAAGTTAGCCAGGTCCATTTTCTCCCACAGTCAGAAATGAATGTCTGATTTACAACCAACAGGACACACTTTTCTTCAAAACCATTATCACTTGGTGAGTACAAGTGTTACCTGTGCAAGAAGTCAGGAGCTTTGTTTAGCAGAGTGTAGTACTGTCTCACGAACTCCCGCCCTACGAGCAGGGGACTTGGCTTCTCCATCACCATTTCTTTGGTACTCAGTGTCAAACGCTGTAATTGAAAATAGTCGTGTTAGTTTGAAGGCACCCCTATGTATCACAACTTCCCCATAGAAAGATTAACACTGTGATATTAGAATCGAAACAAGTATGCATACGAGGACTTAATTCACTAGAAAACACTCAACCAATTCAGGACACCCTCTCCCACCTCTTTTGAGTAAATAAGAAAATTTCAGTCAATTCGTCTATTACTTTGATGAAAAGGGAACAGTGGATACAAAGTCCCTTACAGAACAAGCGCTTTGAAAAACACAAAATACACTCTGAAACAAACAAACAAAAACCCTGTTAAAAATCTCTTGCACCATTTATTTATCCCTTTGGCCAACAAATATTTAAAAAACCCAGTACAAATGCCCTGCAAAGCAAACGGAATACACTTTCTTAAGGCAGCCGGTACCTCTGCTTCAAAAGGTTACTGTCACATCTGTAAGATGAAAATGGGAGCACCAATGTGAAGTAACCATGTGGGCTGGATTCACACTCCATGAAGACTGGGAAGGGAAACCTTAGTGCCTCACAGGTGACCAGAGCCTTAGGTACATGTTGTCCAACCTAACTGCATTTCGCTTTTGTCATACAATCATCTAAATTGGAAAGGACTTCAAGGGGTCACCTGGTTCAACCTGCTATGCTCCTACCTAGCCATGCTGTCCTGCAGATCATCCATGTCAAAAAATAATTCTCAGTACTCTAAAAGACTTTTCGATGGCTTGCCAGCACCCAACATGTTGTTTTTGCCAGCTCACCTAAGACTACCACTGTCTGCAATCATGAAATTCCCTACAGCTCTCACACAGATGCTTCATCCACTTTCTCTCTCCAAAAATTAATGTGTGGGCAAGGCAACAGGCATAGACGACCGAGTCAAAAATCCAAGCTTCCGATTTGGGAGATAATCCTAAAGTAAGATTTTTGGTTTTTTACCAAAATAACCTTGACCCATCCATCTAAACCAAGGGCCAAACAAAAGGCTCTTTACAATTACAGCCAGGCAGCACATAAAGCATATGAAGTGAAATTGGGAGATTAACCTCAGCTTAAGAAGGGGCTGTAATAAAGGAAGAACACACACAGGAACAATCCCACGAACGTGTCAGATCCTGCATCATAACGGAACTCTGAAGAAAAAAGGCCACATATCTGGGTCAAATAGTTTACACTTCACAGACAACCAAAATTATCTTAAGCCAGCAATCCAAGCCACAAGACAATACCAAGGTATGTTCCTAAATGCAGTTAGTCAGGAATCACACCTGAAACAAGAGTCTCAAAAATGTGCAGGTAAGGCAGAAGGTAAAGCCTGAAACACAAGCCTTGAACCTGGAGATAAGAAATCAGCAAACTTATGATAGGGTTATCCAAAACCCTATCATAATATAAGGTTTTCAAATAAACCCTTTAATATAACCCACCAAGACTCTGGAACACAGTATTACTTTTGCCTCACAGGAAGCCCTAGAAGAAGCAATTGTGCTAATGAGACACAAAACCAAATGTCAAAATACTAAGGGACACCAAAGGTTTGAGCCCTGTGCATGTTCAAAGTGGAAGCAAAGGAAAGACAACAAAATATGACCAATTTGAGGATCTTCCCAACACAAGTCATACTACAGCAATGGCATGCACATGGAAATTTTACTTAGAAACCAGCCTTAAGGGAAGAAGGACATCTCAGTTCCTACAGGTGAGACTATTTTTTTTTGTTCCCCTGCCTCACAAGCAGATGACGAACACAAAATTGGTGAAAGGATCTTCACCACGAGCACTTGGGAGACTACACAAGGATAGAGCCTCATCAGGATTTTTTAAAGAACGTGTTAAAAAGCAGATGATAGCCACCACACATTCTTATGAATATAGCAATAAGCAAAGTATACTTGTTAACAAATTGCTGGCATACCTCAATGAACGCTGAAGATGCCTCTGGGTACAAAACATAATGATCTGTGACAAGTCATTACACTACAGGAGATCTGTATCACACTACATCTTTACTTCATTGGAAGCTGTCCTATTTCCTCACAGAGAGGAGCACCGTGCACCTCTTCCATATTTCAAGTGACAGCACCATTGATTTACATCACATGATCACATAATTTCACAGGATGTCTCAGTACAATTCTTCACCAGTCTTAGTACTACTTCCTTTCATTATTTCTTGAAAGATCTCAATAGGAATAGGAGCAGCTTAATGAACTGTTCAGGTCTCCCACGTCATTAAAAGGCAGTAAAGCAAAACCAGAGGTACTCCCTGCTAGCAACATGGATGCCATGAAACCAGGTCTTCAAAAGATTAGTCTCCACGCGTCCCAATTAGTATAGCACCTCCCTAAAGTCAAGGACCCGAGCCTTAGGAGGCCCAAGGGGTTTGGAGGTAAAGACACCAGTGAAATTTAAGCCAAAAGTCAGGGCATGAGCATCAACAATTTAAACAGGCCAAATTTACAAAGAACGGTATCTCCACGGCTTACCAGGCACCAGGGGAAGTCCCATCGATATCCATACTCTATAAAAGCTCTATTTCCATTTTCTCAAGAGTCAGTGAATAACAAACTAAGAAAGAAGAATCTGAGCGTTTTTCTCAGCTGAATGAAATAAGCCACACTCTTAGATCAGTCTGAACAGCCATTGAGAAAGGTCTTAATGAGAACTTATGGCTTGAGGCACTTGTGTACACACTAGCCAGAAACAAAATACTGCTGCAAGTCTGAGATCCCAGCACTGAGGTGGCAATCACCAGAAATCAAATACACTTATCTGCTGGCTTCTTTAAGGTGCAACTGTACTGTTAAAAAAATCCCTTCACCATGCACAATGCACAGGGTAACAGGAACTCCCATGCAGCTGCTGCTCATCCACAGGCAGTCCTACTTACATCCAGCGGACACAACAACTCATTGACAAGATTCAATAGCCACCTTATCCACTACTTCCGATTCCTCTGTTACCAGGAAGGCACCCTGGATTTCCAGTGCTTTCCTCAAGCAAGGAGAATCAGGAGCCACACAAAATATTTTGCAGCATACTCGCAAGCTGAAAGGCAAAATGCAACATGGAATCTCCTTCTTCCCAAGACAAGACTCAGAGGTGAGGAACCCGATTCCAAAACTGAAGAACATGCACATGTGCCAGTGCAATACTTCTTCCAACTTCAACTGCTGCAACTCAAGTTTATAACAATAACTGCAGCCTACAGGCAGGATTTCTTTCAAGAGAACAAAAACAATGAGAAAACTGGTGCAGAAATTATTTGTTATTTGCAGGCAAAAATAAGCAAACAAACAAAAGCAGAAAAGATAATTTCCTCTGAAGAGCAACTGCATAGTACAGAAATTCACCCAACACCTTCTGATGGCCATAACAAACAAAGCAAGAAGTCAGCCTTTGCAACGAGGTGAAACTGCTGAGGGCAGATGGGATGAAATACAGCCCACATGGAGACAGTTGTGCTGAAGTATGTGAGAATCAACTACAATCACTTCTCAAGTCCACACTCAGGAGCATGCAAATTCATTCAACCTGTAATCATCTTCACACATAAAACTTTATTAAGCTGTGTTTGTCCCTTCTTCAACCAAATGAAAAAAAAGCCAACGAGAAACCAAGCCCCAAATCATCATCAATCAGTTTGCACAAGAGGGCAGCAGCAATTTGTTTCTGAAGAAGTAGCGAAGACCACTACCTGCTGAGTAGTGAAATGTTCCCTGGTATGCATTTTGCTCAATAAGCAGCTCTGACACTAGCAAAGCCTTTTTTCCCTATAATATATATAAGCATTCTTTATTATTATTATTATTATTATTTCCCTTGCCCTGTAGAAAGCAGAAATGTGAGTCGTCATCTGTGGCAAAGCACTGTTACCCAAGGCCATGACTGAGCTACAGAATGGTAGCCTACGTGCTCAAATTTAGATATCCAGAGAATAAACTTTGGCACAAAGCCTTTGCTTGTGCCTAAAGAGGTATTTCAAAGAGTCCCTCATCCTCTTTCAAGACAGAGCAACAGTAGTGATGTTGTCCGGATGTTTCGTCAATTCAACTTGGGGGGAAAAAAAAAAAAAGGCTGAACTGAATTCTGACAGCAGCTGAAGAAAGTGTCACCTGAACTTGAACATAGCCTCCATCGAGAGAAACTTCTGAGCTTTGCAAGGGAGCTGTGGGCCTCACCAGTTGTTTTAATAATAAACTATAAGTAAATAAAATTTTGTTTTCTTGAGAAGCAAATTTCATCCTCTGAAAATTCACCCATAGAACAATTTGTCCATAACTAAAGGCACACAGACATCAAGCTATCATTTTATACAAATCTGCAACAGTATGGCTTGTTTGTACATCCACAAGTTTGCAACTCTTGTCCAAGTCACTAACCAGATTTAAATACACCGCTTAAAATGAAAATAAATTTGAGAAAAATGTTCTGGCAAATCAGGAAGACGTTCCCCACGCAGCGGGCACACTAAGCAAAGCCTCAAGGGACACAGTGTCACTTCCCACACCACTGGAGCTGAAGGAAAACAGAAGGGAAGGGGAAAGCAGTTTTCACAGTCTTGGGCAGGTTTCTCCTGAACCCAGAAATCACTTTTTAACTGTGCTTCTTACTTTAGACAAGCGTGGTTGCTCCTGCAGTCCATAAGCGCGACTCTGAGATGCCATCACTGCCACACATCATGAATAAAGCTAAAAATCCAAACTGATAGCCCAGCTTGCCCAAGGTAGGGCATCTGGAGCACAGCCCTGCAAAGGCTGGCGCGTACCCCATGGAAAGTAAAGTAGCAGTGACTGCAGGGAAAAAAATCCTGAAAGGGCAATCGAAAGTCCCAAACAACATTCCAGTATTGACACTACCTCCCCTCATCCTGTGCAAGGTCAGCACTCAGAGCATCCTTCACGTGGAGCAAGGAGCAGCAACCGGGCATCATCTACCAGAATCCCTTTACTTTATGATCTCCTTTACCTATGTGCTACATTCTGACCTGGCCGAGCTCGAAGGCACAGCACGCAGTTCTCTCAAATCAAGCTCTCCCGAGAGGTTGGTTTGGTTTTTGGTTTGCGGTTTTTGGGAGGAGCTTAACAGCACCCCGTATCTTAGGCACACGGCTGCCATAGGGGACCATCCTCTGGGCAAATAAGCTGTGCAGTCCCAAAGGGCCAACACCCACCCAAAGAGCAATAACAACAGTAACCTGCTCTGGGGAAGCCATTCCACCTCTGTGTCATCATCCAAGCCCAGGTTCAGCACCTTTCTCCTAAGTGTCTCATCACATATGTCCATTAGTCTGACATATTCATCCTTTCATGTCACTTGAGTCGCCACACAGTTCTTTATTTGTTAAATGCTCTCAAAAGCAGTGACATCCTGTGCCATAACTACTACAGCAGAAGACTCAAATACAGCACTGTGCCTTAAGGTACAGTGGTTCCTCACTGCATTTTCAGTGCTGTGAAATAATCTCAAGCGTGAGAATCGATGTTTAATTGGAAACCTCAGTTCCATAAAGGAAAACATTCATATGGACATCGGCAGCTAAGCAGTTTTTTTTTCTCTTCAGTTTAAGCTAGTTTTCACAGAAAAATTTTACTCTCCTAATGCAAAAATCATCAGACGCAGATCATAATTTCACACAGCAAGCCCGCATCTGCCAAGCAGACTATTCCAAGAACAGTTGCAATGGCTAACCAAGATTATGTTTCTGATGTCCAAGCAACCAGGGTTCACAAGAAGGAATCTTTAAGAATGACAAGCTTTCCTAGGGGAGGTATGGCCCTGTACACACACCCACAATCACAATGGACACAGAATGCCTCCTGAACGATACATCAACTCCAGAAGTAAAGCAACACCAGTTTGTCAGCAACCACAACTTCTCAGCTCAGAATCCAAGTTGACAAATCCTATGCTAACTCGCAGTGCTACAGTAATGCAGCCATATTACATTCAAAAATTTGGGTATGGATTAATATAACTTCCCCTATTTCTCAATTGTTCAGAAGTACCTTGGGCTTTTACACTTCTTCACACTTCTTTCTGTATGAAAGCAGAACATTTGCACACTGAACCTGATGTGTCTAGAACATACAGAGGGCTTGGAAATTTTCAAACCATCATGGAAGGCCACAATAACAAAATCTGCATGACTGACTAAGACCTTCTGGTTGAAATTAAACAATAATCTCATATCGTCTTGTTCTCTCCTGTGACCGTTCTTTTGTGCAATAGTACCTGGCACCAAGCTCAAGATCCAGGCTCACCAAGCTACCCAAGGGATTTAAAAGATTTGTTGCAGAGATGCTCCTGAGCACCCATACCAGAACGGCGGTGACCTCCGAGGTGAAGGAAGGCAGAAGCCTGAGAACACAATGAGCCCAACTCAGGTGAAAAATGAGAGCAGCTCAGAAAAGATCTACTCATGGCATCCAGCTATGCAGAATAAAATGTGCCTCACAACAACTTCTGCGATCTCACTCCGTGTGCAACGAGAGCACCCAGGTTATGATTGGGGAAAGGGGAAGCACAGAAAAGCGAGGGCTGCAGAGCTGGGACAGTCCTTAGAGCCAGGATGCCATGGCAGTACTAACCTGTAGAAGAGCAAAAGGGCTCGCTGAGCCGAGGATGGGGAGCTAAAAGCGCTTCAGGAGGAGGAGCGAGGCCGCCGGAGCAGCACCCTGCACATGCCAAAGCCCACGTACCTCTGGAGGCCCCTGCACAGCGATCGATCCATGAGGTGAGATGGGAAGCGGCGACCACAGGGCCCAACACCACAGCCAGCACCGAGTAACGCGGGGCTTGGGGGCGCTTTTCCCCGGCCTCCTCGCGCCGCCCGGGGCGAGGCGGAAGAGCCGCCAAGGTGACGGCGAACAAAAGCCGCCGCCCCCCCGCTCCGAGCCGAGCCGAGCCGAGCCGAGCCGGGAGCCAGCGGCCGAGGCGGGCGGCGAAGGGCAAAGCCGGGACTCAGAGCGCTGCCCCGCTCAGCACCGCAGCGCCCTTCCCGCCGCTGCCCTCAGCCCCGCGCGCGCCGTTCCCGCCGCTGCCCTCAGCGACCGTTGAACAGCCGCCCCCCCCCGCACACAAACAGAGCCCGCGCCGGGGCCTACCCTGCCCCCCGCCCCCCACGCCGCTCACCTAAGGGACAAAAGTCTCGGTGCGCGGGGCCGGGGCGCGTTTTCGCCCACGCCGCCGGGAGCTGCGCGGAGCCGGGCGCGGCGAGCGTGTCCCTCGGGCGGCGCGTCCCGCGGCGCGGGCGGCACAGGGTGAGCGGGGCGCGGCGGCGGCGGCGGTGTCACAGCCGGGCGGGCGGGGGAGGGCGGGCGACCGCGGCTCCCGTGCGTGCCTGCGTGCGCGCGCGCGCCTGCGTAGAGCGGGCAGAAGGGCGGGGCAGCCAGGGGAAGGGCGGGGCGCCCCCGGGAGCTCTCCTCCAATCACCACCGGGCTGGCGCAGTGACGTCAGGTGCGCGCGCGCTATTTCCCGCCGGCGAGGACCGCGGGGGGATGCTCGTGGAGTGACGGGAGCGGGAACACGGGCGCGGGCCGAGCGGGCCCCGCGCTTTGCGCCTGCTTTAACTGCTCCCGTTCTTCTCTAGGTGTGCCCGGCCCTTACCTTGGCCTCAAGGCATCGGTGTCCCTCGCGGAGCTTGGCCGGATGAGTTTGGTTCCTGACCCCCTTGGTGATGCCCACCGGAGCTGTTTCGCTTGGACGGCGGTCTCCAGCCTGTAGAGCTAGGGTGCGGTCAGTACTGGGATATAGTAGGGGTCTGCGGAGAGCTGTGGCCCCACCCATTGCTCAGTTGGAAGTTTACGGCTTTTCACTGTAATAGAAACAATTTTGAGTTATGCTGAAACAAAAAGCAATCTATGGTTGCAGTTCAAACACTAAATAACGCCTTTCCAGGGTGACAGAATTTGCCCCTTGGGGTATTTTGTGTTTCCAAGAGGACAGCTGGGGTGTGTCAGACATCTCTTTTGGAAGCAACTCACCTTCTTTCTCAGGGGTCGTATATATAAGGATGGAAATACTGAAATAAATTTTGGTTTGTGGAAGAACCTGGTGTTGGTTGTCTCATTTTTTCTTGCTAAGGACCAGAGTCTCTTTATGCCCAGCTTGAGCATATCAGGTGAGTTCAGGTGTGTGTCTGCAGTGGCCCCGAATGGGCCTTGAATCATCACTGTTGGGAAGGGGGGGAACCTTTCTTAACCTTTGAATATCTAAACACCTTTGATTTACAAGAAGGACTCTTTTCTTTTCTCAGACTTGTTTTGTTGCTCACGGGCAATGAGGTGTAAGAGGATTTGCGCATTTACTATCTAGGGCAGTTGTGAGTGAGCTCCAGCTCAGTTTTGTAGCACCAGCATGCTGCTGGGCAGGCTGAGGGGAGAAGCAGAGTCATGGATGCAAAGCCCTGGTGTGCATGGCTGTGCTTGGCAAGGCTGGAGCAAAGCTGGGGGTGTGTGGTGACTGCAGGCTGAGGCTGTCCTCCTGTGGATCAGGGAACTGCTTATGGCTATGGTTGCTGTAACCACCTGGTTATTTAGTGACGGAACCTGGCTGAACGGTTCTTTGTTGCTCAACAAAGTAAAAACTCTCTGGGCCATGCGCTGTGTGGTTACTTTTCTTCTTTAGTTGATAAGGAAAATCAAATCCCCAAAGCTCTTGATTTAAACTGTGATGTGAGAGGCATTGTCTCCCCGGAATGAAATAAACTAGCTTTTGGAACGGGCGATCTTGACACTTTCTGTGCCCGTTTGCTGTAGTTGCAATTAAAATTACTTTAATTGGTTATGTAGAATAAGCCAAACACTGCCAAACCCTACCAGTAACCATCAGGAAGGCAGCCTTAGGCTGGGAGCTGGTTTGTGGGTGCAGTGTTTCAAGGGTTTGAAGTTCTAGTTCTTGGCTGTTGGTCCTCACCAGGAATCCAGAATATGTTGCAGTAGCATCCAGTGAGGATATTCAGCATCTGAAAGTAACCAAGTACGTCGTGCTCTTCTCTTGGACTTCAACCATCAGTGTTATCTAGGTAAGCTTCTGGTTCTCACTGAGGTGACTAAGTTTCAAAAGAATTTGGACATTTTTTACTTGTAGTTTAAGAGTGGCTATCACCTTTCTGCTTCTCATTAGAAGTGAATGCAATGTCTGAATGCCAATCCGTAGCGTTTGCCTAGGGATTGCTCTGGGTGCACAGACCCCGAGTCGCGGGGGAACTGTGTTACAGGGGTGTGCTGTTTTACTTTTCAGACAGGTTCATGTCCCCAGCCCCCGCTGTTCATTGTGAGCAAACGCGCAGCAGGACGTTCTGCGAGCTGCCCCGCCATTCAGGCCTGTTCGGGGGCCCGTTCCTGGTGGAAAGGCAGGCCGCGCTGCGGGTCCCGAGCACTACGGGGCAGAGCACTCGCAGCTGGCCTCGGGCCGGACTGCGCGGCTCCGGGAGCCCCGCCCGCGGCCGCGGCGGTGCCACGTGGCAGCGCAGGCGCGGCGGCCGCTTCCGCGGGGGGAGCGGGAGCGCCGGGCCGGGCCGGGCCGAGCCGCCATGAACTTCTTGCGGGGCGTCATGGGCGGCCCCAGCGCCGGCCCGCAGCCCTCGGGAGCGGACACGGTGAGCAGGGAGCGCGGGGGGGCCGGGACAGCCCCGGCTGAGGCCGCCCTGTCGCCGGCCGCGCCGGTGCCTCCGACAGGCCCGGGTGGTGCCCGGTCCTGCTCGGGGCCGTGAGCTGCTGGCTGGAACGGGAAAGGAGCAGCTCTCCCCTGCGGTGCCTGCCCTTAGGCTGTGTGTCGGGAGTGTCCCCTGCAGCCCCGGCGTGCTGGCTTATCCCCTGTGTTGTACGTCCCCTTCCAGATCCAGAAGCTGTGTGACCGGGTGGCTTCGTCTACGTTGCTGGATGACCGGAGGGATGCTGTACGTGCTCTCAAGTCATTATCCAAGGTAAGTAGCCAACTTCCTGAGTAGCGGCGTGAATTTCAAGTAGCTTTATCAGGTACTGTTAAAAAGGCTTTGTTTGGGTTTGGGCTCCACCATTTATCTTTTTTTTTCTCCTCCGAACAGAAGTACCGGTTGGAGGTCGGCATACAAGCCATGGAACACCTCATCCATGTTCTCCAGACAGACCGGTAAGCATCCTGCAGCCACTTTGGGCTGCTGCCCGACCCTTCTCTGCTGCTGACACAACAAATGCAGACCTGATGCCCTATACTGACAGCTGGGAGGGCAGCTGGGCTTCTTGGAACTCCTCTGTCACCTTGGCTTTTTGTGCTGGTAAATGTCCTCAGAGCCTATTCGGGAGTAAAAAGAACAGAATTCCAGGAACCAGAATGAGGGACAGCAAGACAAGCTCTAGGGTGAAGGTACTACCAAAGTGTGTCTTAGTGCTTCTCAGGGGCATCTTTCCACTGCTGTGGGAAGGTGAGTCCAAACAGATCACATTAACTAAATACACGGTCTTAAATAACCCAGATCAACCTGTTACTGGGCAAAAGGTGAGCCAGACAGAATTAAGAGGAAAAGAATGAAGTCAGCAGGCATGTGTTTTTGCTGGTATGTGTTAAAAAACAAGTTGGGCTCAGGTAAGCAGGAGATCGGGACTCCAAGGCTGCTGTTAAGACAGATGCATGAGTCTGAGTGCTCTGTGGGGACTAGAATGTAATACTTATGCACTCCAGTGTTTGGAATATCTTGATTATCCATCCTTGCAGTCACTGCTGTACCTGATAGTGCCCACATGTTGTAATGTGGAACCTGTTTGCAGTCCTTGGATTTAAGCTTCAAATACTGCACATACTTGGTATTTAGGTAGGCAAATGCATGGGGATAGTCATTCAGTCTGGATTTGAACATCAAGCTCGTAAATTTTTATGAGACAGTCAGAAGGCTGTGGAATACCTAGATGTACATACACTGGAAGGAGGAGCAGGTCCTTTGATGCCAATACCAAGGAGAATTAGGGAAGCTGCAGTTCAGTGTCTGGAAGGAGGCCTCCTGCTCTAGTTACGGATACAGGATGTGAAACCCTTCAGAGCTCAACCCAAGGCTGCTGGTTGAGGCCTTTCTTGCCTGGCCAGTTATGCCAGCTGGGAAGAAGGTGTGAGGCTGCTGTCTAGGCAAGTCGATGTTATTCCTATTGTGCAGGCTGGGTAGTTAAAATTCAATGTCTGACCTGGTGCAAACAGTGAAAGGGAAGGTTATAGGAGTAACTGTCACAGATGTGAAGGGGAAGCCCTTTAAAAAACTAGGGTAAGGAGCCTACTTTCATCCACTTATCTGCTCTGAGGGCAGATTTGAACTTTGAGAAGGGAGGTGGGGCTCTACTGATCGAGTTGAGAAGGCAGCCTGAACCCTTCAGGGCAGGGATATGAGGCTTTTCGGTGCTTTTTGGGGTCCAGTCGATCCTTTGGAATTTGTGTGTGCTGCGATTCTGCACATGTGTCTTGTGTGACTCAGGCTGCAGTTGTAAGAAGTAATAAGTTCATGGGGGTTTTCTGGGTTTTCAGCTGAAGAAATGTGAGCTTTGAGATGTTGCTGGAGTCATTTGCTATTGCATGTTTGGTGGGCCAGCACATCATCTGGGCCAGGTGTTTGGTGCTGTGGCTTCTTGAAGGGAGAGTTGTAGTCCCTGTGTATGATCAGCGCAGGTGTTAATGTGTGTTGGGGTTTGTGTTACTGTTTGGTGTCAGTAATGGTAGAGGTGAGGCTTTGGGGACTCTTTTTCAATGAAATCAAAGCCAGTTGAACTGATGAGGTGGTTGATAAGGGAGTCACAGGCTCACCTGTCCCCAAAGCCCATTGTGATGGGTGTATTGAACTGGGAGGCTGCTCTTTTGGTGGGTGCCCACAGGTCTGATCTTTGGACCTTTCCAGCATCCATCTGAAGTGCCCTGAAGCTTTCTGCAGAAGTGGAAAATGCTCTTTTCCACCTGTTTATTTTTTTTGCACTGCAGCTGCTTAAGAAGAGAAGTCAATGGCTGACTGAAGTTATCTTCTCACATGTCACTGTGTTCATGTAAATCATGTACATGTGCTGGCCTGTGGCCCATTGGCTGTGTTGCTGTGAAGTTTAAGATGACAGCAGGTTTAATTTGATTAGAAAAATGTAACTGTGTCCAGTTCTCAGTTCCTTGAATGCTGGGGTCTTCCTCTGAATTGGTTACAGCCTTTACTCTGAAACAGCAAGGTACTCCTCCTTAAGTGGAAGATGTTGTTCCACTTGTTAGACAGTTTACTTGTAGGTTGTGGGAAATGGTCTCCTGCTCAAGTGCTTAAAACTTGTTCTATAGAAAACTGATTTCTTTAAGTTTGCCAGTTCTGTGAATTGGACATCCTAGAGCCTGAGTCAGCTTCTACATGTTCCAGACTTACATACACTAGAATTCTTATGCCACGTGTTTATTTTGTAATATGAAGTAGTGATGTGGTAGAGGACTTCTGCTGACTTCTTGTTGAGATGTTGCTACATCCCATGAGGGATTATTTTGAAAAAAATTTGCTGTTTGACTGTAGAACAGGGCAATACCATTTAACTGTTGGTGTGAGAGAAGGCGCTGGAGTGAGAAGTCGACTTGATCCTTAACTGCTTTGTTTGTACCTATATTAAAAGGTTTTTGAATTTCAGTGTGATGACTGAAAGAGCTGAAAGAGTTTGGAGCCTAATATGTGGACCTAAGAGAGGGCCCTTTTTTTCCCCTGAGGCTCAAGTGTCAGTTATCCATGTGCAGGACAGTCGATGCACAGGTGCTTTCATTTCCACAGGTTCTGCTCTGCTGTTGTTTGTGAACTTGGTGGGGCCCTGGTGTCTCGTTTGAATGCTGTGGAAAATCACCACTAGCAGAGGCAGGTTGGTTGAGGTGGCTTGTGCTGAACTGGTGCACTGCACAAAGGCTGCCTCTTATGGATGCCTGAGAAGTCCTGTTTCTTGACTGGTTTTTACTATAGAGTAAAAGCTGGGCAGCTTCAGCCTGAACAGAATAATCAATGAGATGTGGGATGTGCTGAACAGCAGATGGTGGCAAGGCAATGAACAGCAGAGGTGGGATGCTGCTGTCCTCATTTTGTGATGTCTTATCTTTCAACCAGAGAAACAAGGCCTGCTTTTAATTATGTGTACATTAAATTTGCTTATCCTTTTGGAACTGCTGTAATTTCCCTAACAGGGCAAGTTAGAAAACCCACCAAGCTGCAGCCTTGCTTTTCAGATTTCCAAGAAATAATTTCTGTGTGTTTTTAGATGTGGAATTGCTTCATTTCTATGAAAAGGAAAGCATAGACTTTGTAGTAGTGTGTTGAAGAACTAAGATGACATCAGCAGGCTAGAGATGTGATCATACCTGCTAGATGAGACTGTTTTCATGGACTATAAGGTTAGGTGGTTGTTCAGGCCTCTGCTCTGAACCAGCCTAGCAGCCTCATGAAATGCAAATTTATCTTTAGTGTGGAGGCCTTACTTGGAATGCCCTGGAGACCAGTGAGAGTAAATACTGAGAAGCTGGAGTGAGAGAGCTTTTTTTGACTATCTTCTTTTCAGATGCTTGATAGAGTCATGGAAATGCTGTGAGGTGTGTCCTTCTGCACTTGGATACACCTTTCTCTGTGATTTTAGAGGTTTTTTTTGGTTTGGTTGTTTTTTTTTTTTTTTGATGGACTGTGCTTTCATTCTTTTTTGGTTTAAGAGCAATAAAGCAAGTAGCAGAAATGGTTATATGCTGCCCCATAAACTCTTGTGCTGTGTCTTGTTTGTAGTGTAGGGCTTACAGGTGGTTCAACCTTGGTAATACAGAACAAACAGGTCCCTCCTGAAGCAGGGCTTGAGAGGAGAAGTCTGGGTGTGAGCAGGTGAACTAATGCTTTGGGGTTAGCAAGGCTTCCCTGCAGCTTCCTGGAGGTGCTGGAGTTCAAAACCCTTTAATAATGAGGTTTAGTGGGTTTGGTGACATGGATGCTGCCTGTTTGTGAGAATCCACAGCTGTTGCTACATTCCCCTGGAGCTCTGAGGTTTGGCTCTGGTTCTGTCTGACAGTGTAGCAGGGAAGGTCCCACCTGGGAAGGTGTGGAAGCTTTGTCTGCAGCTTCCTTGGGTGATCTTCTGGCAAGTCTGAAGCATTCCCAGAGATTTCTCCTGGAATAGGAGCAGGCTGGAGGGAGTGAGTCAGAAAGTTTAAGCCACACCTACAGTGAAGCTTTCTGTGGTCACCTGGTGTCGACAGACTTCCTGAGGCTCACCGGAGGGAGTGGAACTGGGAAAAGGAGCTTGACTCTGTTCAGGGAGCAGACAGCTCATGGTTATGTGGTGCTGCAATAAATCTGTGCTTCTTACTTGGCCTAGTGCTGCAAAGGGAACTGCCTGGGCGGAAGAGCAATGTTGTAAGAGTAGTTGGAAATAAGTTATTAAAGAAAAGTGGTTCTTTCATTTGCAGTTCAGATTCTGAAATAATTGGCTATGCTTTGGACACACTCTACAATGTAATATCGAATGACCTAGAAGAGGAGGAGCAAGGTAAGCACTTGGTAGTAATAGTTGTATTAACTGTGGGGTTGCTTTCCTTGGTGCTTTGTTCAAATTATCAGCTGTAATACTGTGATTTACTAATGCTTACCTAGACTTGCTTTGTTACTGTGTATAGCTCTTAGGACAATGCTAAAGATCTTTTATGCAACTTGCATTAAAGTAACACTCGATCTCTTGCTTACTAATTTTAAAAACTTTTTGTTCTGTGAACAGGAGTCAGGTTGGAATGGGATAACTTTTTTTTCTAGTTTGTAAGTCCAGAATCAAGTCCTTCTTTGCTGTTGGGCAAGGGTAGTTCTGGCTGTTACTGTCAAATGAGACTTCACCATCTCTCGATTTAACAAGGATGTTGAGATCTAAAATCTCAGGTACCTGTGATAAGGTGCCACATATAAGTGTGAGAACCTTTTTCAACCCTGCTGCAGCAGTGGAGAAAGATATTTAGAAAGATTCTACTTGTCTTTGTACGGCTGGGCTGTGAAAATCCATGCCACCCCTTCATTTTTGAAGGGCCTTAAACCAGTCTCAAAGGCCAATGAATGTTATTCTAAACCATGTTTCAAATTGTGCTTGGCTTTCTTTTCCATGTTCCTCCAGTTCCCCATCTTGATTAAAAAGGTTTAGAACAAGATCAAAGTTTCATAGTGCTGGTGAATTCATGTTTGTGGTCAAGGCCATGATTATGGACTGGACAAAAGTGTTGGCAGGTTTTTCTGAAGAGCAAAGAATAGTCCGGCTGGAGTTGTGTGTGAGAGATGAGCAGGGTTGTAAGGGTTATGGAGTGCTTCACTTTAACCCCTGCTGTAAGAACTTCCTGCAGGAGAACTTCTGGCTGCTGTAGGAAGCTGGGATGGCTGCTTTGGAAACCTGAGCTTATGCCGTAATTTGTTGTGCTGTGTGGAAAACTGTTCAACTTGTAAACCTGTCTCTTGTTTCTTTTTATTTTATCTGCACTGACAGATGACTCTGAAGGTAAAAGAACCTTTACTTACATAAATATGGCACTTTGTTTTAGCCCTAGTTGCTACTCCTGCCAGTAACATTTGCTGCCATTTAAAAAGGACACTGTAAAAACTTGTGCTGGAGCTCAGGGAAGGCATTTTGCCTTCTGCTTTATCCTTACTCTTTGGAGCTCAAGTGTGTTTCCAATTTGATTGCTCCTGTGACTTGGCATGTTGAATGCCACCAGATCCCCAGAGACTGCAGTAATGGTAAATTCTTGATAAGGATGTCAAAGATGTGCAGCCCCAAACTGGTAGGATTTTAAGGGGCCAAATTTTGTGAACAGAGTTGCTGTTTGCAAGAAGCTCTGAGGCTGGACAACAATGTGTGAGCTGCACATGAGCATCCTTCACAGTGTCTCTTTTAAGCAATGCATGTTAAAATACGGTGTTCACTTCTACCCTAGGTTACCACTAATGCTTTGCATGTTCTCCTTTTGAAACTGATTTTATCTTTTAAAACTAATTTCTAGTTTGCAGTGCTGCTTTCTAGTGAATTGCTGAGAGCTCATCTTAATAGATGGAAGCTGTTGGCTTGAATTGAGGTAGCCCTGGGAATGCGTAGATTTAAGGAACAATTATGGATAGAAGGCTGGTTGCAAGATTTCTGGTGTAACTGGGAAATAGTTTCCCTTTGCCTGTTTGTTTTTTTTTAAACATAGTAGAAGAAACACTTGAAAAGAAAAAGGCGATTTGGCCCTTTCATAGAAGAATACTGAGCTAGAGTAAGAAAAACCAACTACAGCCTGAGAGGCTGTGTACACTGCTCAGGTTTTGCCTTAGCACCTGGAACTTGTGCAAGGGCAACACTTGGCATTGAGAGTTCAACCACTTGCTATTTGCAGCTGAGGGTGGGACATGATGTTCAGTCACAGCTCATGGAAAAGTCCAAGTTAAAATATTTAACTTAATTTTGAAAGTAAAATGTTTAGGTTTTTTGGGCTCTCTCTCCTTGGCATGTACCTAGCTACAGGATGTGCAATCCATGTGTGAGTGATTCCCAGCTGAGTTGCCTCTTATTCTTTAGCAGCAAGTGCAGAAGCTGAACTTGTGTGGAGTGTTTATCTTCATTTATGTAAATGAATATATGTCAGTTCAGGAATGGCGCTGACTTGCTAAGACCCTCAGCTTCAGAGAGGTCACTGTTGGACTTAAGTCCTGCTAGGGGCTATGTGCCTGGGCTAGAGTTAGTTTGCACAGTCTGTCTTCCCTTTTAATTTTTTTTGTAGTATTTCATCCTTTCTGCAGCTAGAAATTTAGAGCTGTGTTGCTGCTCCTCTGCCCCTGTGGTAAGCGATGTACTGCTAAGGCTGCTTCAAGGGGGAAATACAGCTCTATGACATGAGAAATGATCAGCTACTCTGGTGTCTGGGAGGCCAAACAGATCTTTTGCTGCACTGGAAATCTGTCACAAGTAGACCTTACAGAGTGATACCTTGCAGTGAATTAAAATTGTATCCTTGACACCAGACTTTCCTAGTAGTCTCTTGGTTTCTCTGTTTTGCTGTAGCCCAGGAAGGTGCAGAGTGTGGAGATGGTATGTGGTCTTTGACCCTTTTGGTAGCTGCTCAGTGGTTCATTTGTGTTTCCTTGATAAGGCTATAAATCCTGTATTTCAAGTAGGAGGAAAAAATCTGAAGACTTTTGGATTTGGTCAGAAATTATTTTGCTTTACTGTTTTTCTGTTTATTTCTACTAAAACAATCCCTTTCCCTTTGACTTAGAATTGCTCTTGCTCAGTTTTTCAGCTGACATTCCTTAATTATGTCAGCCAGTGGTACCTACATGCCACTGTTCTGTGGGACAGTTACGTAAATGGTCACTCAGCCTAGAAAAATAGCACTGGTGCAGAGATGGTGCTTGCATGGGGTTTTGTCATTTTGTGGGATACTTTTGCATTTGTGTTTGCATTGTGTTCAGGCAACAGTGATGCATGAAATAATTATGAGAGACAATTCATGTGCTAGGCCAGTTCTGCGTAACTGTAGAGTGAAGAATGGAGTGGCACTCAAGTCTGGCACATTTGAAATCACTTCACATTCCAAGAGTGAGAGGTTTTGATGCTTATCTGTGTGACTCTTCTCCCTTCCTGATGTTTAAGTCTTTTTCCTATTGCTAAACCCAGCAGAATAATTAAGGTATTTGGGCCATTTAGCTTCAGATGATTTATCTTCCTCATGCTTGAAGGCTCTTGGTGCGAAGTGTACTTTGCCCATTGGTGTAGGGTACTTATGAGGGGCTGCTCTCTTGGGTTAGTGGAGCTATGTGGGGATGTAGCTGCTGAGATTCCACAGTTACATTTAGAATAATGTAGGCTTCTTGTTGTGAAAAGCTCGTTTTGGTGTTTGTTTTGAAAATAATTCAATTAACATTTATAACAGTGACTCAGTCTTTTGGTCACCCATGGCCTTATTTTAGTCAGAATAAAAATCACAGCTGCTGAAGTTGTTCCAGTTGTGTTGTAATATGTTGGTTTTCACTGTTGCAGAAGAAAACTCAGCAAAACAAGTTGATGATCTGGGGAGTCAGTTCACAGAGATTTTCATTAAACAGCAAGAAAATGTCACTCTGCTGTTGACTCTGGTGGAGGTGAGTAACTGTGTCATGTTTAGGCTGCTGAGAGATGGGTGGTGCTTTATCTAATGGAGAGAGCCATGGTTTTGTCCTCCTAGTGAAGTTGGTGTGAGGGGTGACGTGTGCCAGGATCCAGTGAAGGCGGGGCTGGAGGTGAGTCAGGACTGACGTGCATGAACACCTTTGGCACAGCTTTTAAAGCCGGGGAACATGGAAGAGAATCACAGAACTGTTTAGGTTGGAAAACGCCTCCAGGATCATGGAGTCCAGCTGTTAACACGGCACCACCACGTTCACTGCTAAACTATGTCCCAAAGTGCCACTTTGACGTTTCCTGAACACTTCCAGGGGTGATTCCACCACTGCCATGGGCAGTCGATTGAATGCCCAACCACCTTTCCAGTGAAGAAATTTCCCCGAATAGCTAACCTAAACTTCCCCTGGTGCACCCTGTGGCCATTTTCTCTCATCCAGTTCCTTGAGAAAGGGGTTTAGTTACTTAATTAGAAACAATAAAAATGATTGCTCCCCAAACAGCAGTGGTTGTCCCTTGTGCAAGGATTCTTTTTCAGATGATCGTTAAATCATCATGAGACAGTAATGAGATGCAGTTCAAGTGGAAAGGGTGACTGCTTTCCAGCAGCATGATATTTAACTCATTTTCCAATGGTTTTGTCCTCATGTCCTGCCTTTTTACTTACAGCTGTTAAAATTTTTGTTCCCAAACTAAGAGTATGATTGTGCTTGAGAGAGTGAACAATACAAGTACTCTCTTCTTTTTTTCCTTTCCTTTTTAGTCCAACTTCAGTAAAAAACATGATATTCCACTTTTCCCATGTGGAACCTATGCTGTGCTTTGAGCAGTATTAGGCATCTGTCAGTGTATCTGAGTTAAATACTGAGGAGTTCGTTACTTAACTTACTCCTTTCCATCCTTTCAGGAATTTGATTTTCATGTTCGTTGGCCTGGAGTGAAGCTACTGACATCTCTCTTAAAGCAGCAAGGGCCTCAGGTGCAGCAGATCATTCTGGTCAGCCCCATGGGTAAGTGCTTGAATCCATTGCTGGTACACTTGGAGCTTGATGCTCAGCAGACATGGCAGAGGCCTAGAGGAGTCTTGAGCAAGATGTTCTAAAGACCTCCAGTATGAAAAGGCTGTACCTTTTCATGTTTGGCTTTTTTTAACTGTTTCTCGCAGGTGTTTCCCGCCTCATGGACTTGCTAGCAGACTCCAGGGAAGTTATCCGCAATGATGTAAGTACAGAGGTTCTGAAGGGCCCCTTCCATCCTCTCTATCCATGTATCGAGGCTCAAGGAGCCAGTGCCTGCTGTCCGTGGGGGCTGTAGATGTGCTCAGCTGTGCGGTGTGAGGGTGTGCCTGTGACCCTGGCTGAGGATTATGCTGCTGATTCAGCATCCTTCCAGGAGCTGTGACTTGTGAAAAGCAATGGAGCTCTAACAAAACACAAGTTTGATTTCTCCTCTCCTCCACCTGTCAAGGGAGTCCTGTTGTTACAGCAATTGACCAAAAGCAATGCAGCCATACAGAAGATTGTTGCCTTTGAAAATGCCTTTGAGAGACTTCTGGATATCATAACAGAGGAAGGAAACAGCGATGGAGGTACAGTGGAGTCGTAAGACTTAGCCTTGTGCTTCTGCAACTATGAGCTGATGTTTCCAGGCTTACCTTAGGGGGTGGTTGGAGCTTGGTCAGTGGGAAAAAGGATCACAATTTATAGAGTGGTTGGAACAAGAGAAGCAAAACCAGGTTGACCAGGTAGCTGTGTTTCAGTGTCTTTTGAAAAGTTGGCATACTTACTTAAAACATCAGGTCACTCCTCTGAGCGTGTGTGAATGAGTTAGTGTGCTCTTGCTTGACCTAGGCCTGTGCATGTATCTGCTTGGAATGGCAGTGTCAGATGTGTATGCTGCGTTTGTCACTTACTGAGTTAAGCATCTGCGTTCTTCCCGTGAGATCCTTGGATGCTTGGAGTGGCTGGAAGTAACAGCTTGCTGAGTTACTTCAGCTGCACTAATAACTTCAGTTTTCTGCTCAGCTCCTTGACAAGTCAGTCACCTGTTGGGAGGGGAGAAGAATTTTAAACATGAGCAAAAAACAAATGCAGCACTTGAGGGCTTTTTTTGTTTTTTACTAGCAATACATGATGAGTTTACTACAGTCTGTTTCAGTGGCATGGCAGGTTGCTGTTCCATGACCTTTCTGTGGGCTGCAGGAGCAGTTAATGCTTCTCTCCCAGCTGTATTACTCCAGGTATGTTGGCATGGAAATATTCAGCAAACCTTTGATTTAAAGCTGCGATTTTTAGGCAGCTAATAATTTTGGGAGACTTGTTATGTAAATTCCTAGGTGCTGAGACTTCTCTGCTTCCCCCCAGCTACTTATCTGTTCCTCTGATAGGAGGAGCCTGTATCTGAGTGTAATCCAAAAACTAAAGAGTAGCTTTGAGGTTTGAAGATGGTAGGCAGTGATTGAAGAGAATGAATGAGAGCCAGGAAGAGCTGCTGCCTCAGAATCATGACACAGTTCAGGAGGAACTTCATTTGAGTCCATTTGATAGGGACAGTGTGGTCTGACTCTGGAACAGGTGAACTTGAGGACACAAAGTGATGGTGAGGTTTTGTTGGTGGCTTTTCCCATTTACCAACTTAACTGATATGAGCTGTACATGCTTTGGAAATTTGCTTTGGACTTGTGGAAGAAAAACTATGGTTTCACAAGTTTCATAGTTACTGATCCAAGCCTAATGTGTGTTAAGAATGAAGAGCTCAGAAATGTGTGCTCTGTTCCATCTAGAACATCCTCAGCGTATGGACAAGCTAATTTGTTTGTGTGGCATGTTTTGATTCACCTTGTGATTTTTGTCTCATCAGGAATAGTGGTGGAAGACTGTCTCCTCCTGTTGCAAAACTTGTTGAAGAATAATAATTCGAATCAGAATTTCTTCAAGGAAGGTTCATACATTCAGCGTATGAAGCCTTGGTTTGAGGTTGGAGATGACAACTGTGGGTGGTCTGCACAGAAAGTGACTAACCTTCACCTGATGCTGCAGGTAAAACGCTGTTAGAACTCCTCGTTACCGATGCCATCTCTTTGTCAGCTCTTGTGCAGTGAGAAGTGTAATGTCACAACTGTGAAATCCATTTCTTCAGCTCTGAATTAGCTACCAGTGCTCATGAGCTGTGCTGCTTTCAGCACAAACCATGTCAGAGGTGAATCTGTGATGGCTGGCATATTGCATAACTTGATGTCACCTGAGATGTAACAGTGATTTAAACTAAAAACAGAATTAGGGGTGTTCTATGTAAAGAATCCCCCGGTATGAAACTGAAAATCAAGCAGCTGTACATATCAATGCGATCAGCATTCTGTTCGTTGTCTCCAGGCTCCATTTTAGGAAGCAGTTCTATTTCAGTGAAACCTCAACTGAGCTTGGCTTTGTGTTCGAAGGTCCCCAGCTCTGCTCACACAGCAGTGTTTCCTTCTCTGTAGCTTGTGCGGGTCCTTGTGTCCCCCACAAACCCTCCTGGTGCCACCAGCAGCTGTCAGAAGGCCATGTTCCACTGTGGGCTCCTACAGCAGCTCTGCACTATCCTCATGGCCACCGGGGTTCCTGCTGATATCCTCACAGAAGTAAGAGGGGCCAATGGATGGAGGGGTGGGAATGTTCAAATGGGTGATAACAGCAGTCTGCAGGGATAACCAGCTGCTGCAGAGACTAACTGAATATTTGCTAAGCAACTATTTCAGATGCTGGAGATTTCAGCTTCCTGCATGGGCAGCATAAAGAGAGGAGTTATTTACATTGTGTTCTGCAACCGGAAAGGGTTTGGATTTGCCTATTTCTTTCCTTTTGATTTCAACATATCCCAGACCAGCTGAATTCATTCATGCCTTTCCCTGGTTTGGGGGTGGGTTTCTTGTGTTTTTATTTTTTTGAGAGTCTACAGATAGTCTAATTTGATAGGCTTCCAGTGACGAGGGGTTTTAGATTCTAGAAAAGCCCTGCCAGCAATGTAGGATGAGGGGTTTTTCCCTTGATAAAGCCTTATGCTTCGATGGAGTGTGGACTGGTTCCTTTATTCCAGTTCCTAATTTCTTAAAAGGTTTCACCTTTCCACTTTTTAAAATGTCCAGTTTAGCTGTTATTTAGCTGTCATAGCAAAACTGATCTGGCATACAAAATGAAGCTGGAGGTGACTGAGCTCTCTGTCCCTTAACCTTTGCTCAGCATCTTTAACAGCTGTTAAATGCCTTGATTTCATGCACACTGGTTTTACTTAAGTCTCTGAGCTGAGACTTGGAATGCTCATTTTTTCAATACTGAACTGTCAGGGTAATCTGGAATAATTTTGAGGCATCTGGGTGGTAGCCCATGACTCAGATTGAAACATGGATTTAACTTTTTTCTCTGCCCTTTCCCTAGACCATTAACACTGTATCGGAGGTCATCCGAGGATGCCAGACAAACCAAGACTACTTTGCCTCTGTAAATGCACCTTCTAACCCACCAAGGTAGAGGAAGGAAAGTGTTTCAACTCTGTTAGGTGATAATGTATTGGTATGGGCAATTGTAAGGCTTTTATAAATTTCACACTTGGAATTACGATCCAGAGTAACAACTTCAAGTTCATGTGGGGTGTATTGGATACAGCATTAAGGTGTCAAGTGTGTTTGCAGAGAGATGAGGCCTAGAACTGGTATTATGTGGCACCTGAAAAGCAAATGAGCAATGGCTTAGAAGTCTTAGATCGGGATGTGCTGCCACTGTCAGCCAGAGGACAGTCCCAAGAGGATTTGGAGGCAAGAGAGACGGATAATCAATCTCTTGTTATGTGTATAAATAACGGAAAAACTTTTAACACCTTGGGTTTTAATACCCTTGTTTGAAGTAGTAATAGATGCAGTGGTAGGCCATGGTATCTTTCCTTACCCGTGGAATACACCTGTATTATGTACCTGCAGTTGTTTTCATTCCCAGCTTAGTTCTGAAGGCTCTTCCTTGCTTTCCCAACAGGCCTGCAATTGTAGTGCTGCTCATGTCCATGGTAAACGAGAGGCAGCCATTTGTGCTACGCTGTGCTGTTCTCTACTGTTTCCAGTGCTTTCTGTACAAAAACCAAAAAGGACAAGGAGAAATTGTCTCAACGCTTCTGCCATCCACTATTGACGGTAGGCCAGGGCACCATCTCTGCAGTGAGTTCTGAACTAGCACCTGTTTAGTGCACCAGCTGGTGTCTCATGAAAAGTTACTTACCTTCTGCTAAGTGACTGACCCAGGCAGGGCGATTTGGCTTAGATTTGTCTAAAACCTCATTAGTTTGATTTTTTTTTTTTTTTTTTTTTCCTGTGTTCTAGCTGTGTTGTCTTAAATATTTTGCCAATTATGTGGCTTGTTTTAATCTCCCTTGTACCTCTTGGCCTCTCTGGTAGCTACAGGTAACTCTGTCTCGGCGGGTCAGCTGCTCTGCGGGGGCCTCTTCTCCACGGACTCTCTGTCCAACTGGTGTGCTGCCGTGGCCCTGGCCCACGCCCTGCAGGAGAATGCCACGCTCAAGGAGCAGCTGCTGCGGGTCCAGCTGGCCACCAGCATTGGCAACCCGCCCGTGTCGCTGCTGCAGCAGTGCACCAACATCCTCTCACAGGTACAGTGCTGCTCGCCCTGCTACAGCATGGGTGTCCAGGGGCAGTGCCCCTCCTGGGCAGGGGCATTGTGGGGACACGAGTGCTGCCTTGATGAGGAGGAGGATTCTCTTTTGCAGGCTGTTTTTTAAGCTTTGCTTAAAGCTCCTTCAAGGGGAGGAGAACAGCAGCAAATCTTGCTTTTCCATCAGATTGCTGCTTGATGCTGCCTATTCTCAGTTGGCCCCAAAGCATCCAGGCCCTAAATGTGGTTTAAAGGATAAAGTCAACTGGCAGAATCCCTGGTCATGTTGGGGTTTTTTTGCTGAAGAAGTGCCTGTTTGGTACTTAACCTGAACCTGCTAGCTGGAAACATCATGAAAAAAACAGGCTGTCATGTACTGATGGTTGGCTTTGTGCAAAAATAAAAGCTTTTTTTGAGCTTTTTCAACATGTTAATACCTGCTTTTGCAAATGTCAAGTGAGTGAAGTTCACTTCCTGGCCCATGCCTCCTTGTGACACTCACCTCTGTTAGAGCCATTCAGGGAAAAAGCCTGTGTAGTAGTAAAGAGTTGGTTAACTCTGGTGGCACTTAGACTTTCCTGCAAGTGAAAATAATGGCTGGAATACTGAATTTTTTCCTATGACTTTTCACCTGCTTTAGCTAAAAATAGCCAGTATTCATTTTTATCCTATTCCTGGCATTTCTGTGTAAGGTAAATTTGAGTCAGTAAAAGTGCTTGTGCTTCTTCAGCACTACATGATAAAAGGGACTCAGATATGGGGGGATGTTTCTGAAATGTTCCACTTGAAGGTTCTCAAGTAATATGTGTGTAACTTGCAGGGTGATAAGATCGACAGACGGGTATGTATTTTTTGGCACAGCTTGTGCATTTTCCTGCCAAAAGCAGGCCTTTCCTATTGTCTGGGGTCTGCTGGGGAGGATTTCTTTAACTGCTTTTTGATGTGTTTCCACTTACAGCTTTGTGTTGCAGTGGTTTGGGTTTTCCCGGGCGTAACAAACTCTTGGTGCCTCCAGTGGAATCTCTGGGAGTGCTCCCCAAAACTATGGGATCCGTACCTTGGGCAGCACGGGTGCTTTCTTTCTAGGGGGCAGACTAATTGACCATCTGTTCACATAATAGGTGTGCTTTCTTGTAAGGAAAACTAAAACTGTTAGAAATAGTGTTTTCTGAATGGCCTGTAGCAAACAGTTGGTACCATCAGAAGTGGGGATATGCTGCTGATGTCCTGACTGCTAAAAGAAAAACTGTCTAACCTGCCTTCCAGCCTGCCTGCCTTCCTAACTGGGAATAGCAGGGATCTCGTCATGAGCATGTGACCCCTGAAGAGTTGTTTCATTTCCAGGCTGTTACTTAAAACACAGCTGAGCTGGTTATTGGTGGCACAAAAAGAAGTGTTTCTGTTGTAGAACTGTGTTGTGTTTTACCCTGTTGATCACAGCCGTCCTGGGGGGTGGTAGGGCTGGGTTGTTACCAGCACTGAACTGTGGAACAGCAGCCATGGGGAGCTGTAATCTGTCAGAGTAGGTGTTATTACCATGGTATGTCTAGAAAATAGCTCTGTTTTAGAGAGGATGTTTTGGGCTGTGTGAAAATCCTTAGGCAGAAGGCACCGATTTGACCTCAGCACAAAAAGCAGTGCTTGACAGCAAGTATGGTTTGCAGCTGCTTCCAGCATATGTGTGTGCTGAAGTGCTGGGCTGCACAAGCAGAATTAACTCCATGTTTCTCAGGAGGGAAGGGACACTGGTACCAGTGCTGGGGAAAGTTGAGCTGTGGCCATGTGCTCTAAGCCCAGTGCCAGTTACAGGGGTTATTCCTAGTGTGCATGGGCTGGCAAATCCTTCTGGGACAATTAGAGCCAGTATTTGTAAATGGGGGAGGGAACACTTTTCTTGGTTGCCATCTGAATGTTGGATGAGATGGATGCTTGTCTTAGCTCAGCTGGGCCCAAATACCTGCAGCGGAGACAAAATTGATCAGACAGTCAATTTGGAGATAAAATTAATTTTGTCTGTCTAACAAAAATAAAATGCTGCAGTTAGCATTTGCCTTGCTGGCTTAATGTGCATATTGTCTGAACCAAAGGCTGTGACAAGATTATTGTTCTTTTACCTAGAAAATAATACTAGGAACACCTGGCAGTTTTTAGTCAGCAGGGGAGGTCTTGGTGATGCGTCTTTCCCAGGGAATCCTTACCTGACTAAATGTACACCTTGTTCCTTCTTTTACAGGGGTTTTGTGTGTGTTCCTTCATGTCACCCTTGTATTAAAAATGCAGAACTAACATGTTACGATTTTATATTGGTGCTGATTTGCATTGAGTCATGTTTCACATCTGTGTTGCTTGCTGGTTTGCTCTGAAAACAGTTCAACATGAACGGTTTGATCCTTGTTTTATCCAGCATTAAAGCTGTTCAGTATAACTAACAAATGGGTGTTTGGAAAGACATGACTTGTAGTTCATAAAATGATAAGGTGGAAGAAGGTGAGTTCTGATCCAATACAGCTTGGGTTTGTATTTTAGTCCTCTCTGTGGAAAGGTAATGATGGGGGTGTTTATTCTTCACAGGGCAGCAAAGTACAGACCAGAGTTGGACTACTGATGTTGCTTTGTACTTGGCTGAGCAACTGCTCCATTGCTGTCACCCACTTCCTTCACAATCCAGCCAATGTTCCTTTTGTATCCTTGACTTGCTTACAGAGTAGAACCCCTTGCTTAGACATTACTTGGGTTACTCATGTTCAAGTTAAATGTTTCTCTAGATCAGTTTATGGGGATTCTGCAAAACAGAAACTGCACTGGGCCAAGAGAGAAAATGAGCCTTTTGTTGCCAGTGCTCTGTGTACACTGAGCTGTGTGTAAGATGCACATACCAAAGTAGTTGAAAACTGTTTGTCTGCCAGCCAAGTGTGTTTTTAGTGCATCAAGCTTGTTGGTATTTTTAGTGTGAACTAAACTTACACTGAAGAGGCAGGAAGAGTGCTTTGTACTGCTGTAATTTCTGTGCTTGTTTTTCAGGAAAAAAATGATCAGGTACTTGAGCACATAAAGCTAAACTGGCACCTTATCTACACTGCAGGAGTGTTTTGGAACAAGTAAATCTCTCAGGTTAAACAGCTACTCACAAATTTATGGGAAACCACTGATTACCCAAGTTCTTCAAAACAGGATTTAACTTTGCAAGGGTTTTGTCAGCTCTTTTGTCTTACTTCCTAACAAAGCTTGGGTTTGTGTGTAAATAAAAGGAAATGTATACAAGGAGAAGTGTTACATGTGTTGTGATTATGAAATACCTCCAATATCCTTATCAAGAGTTCTAGCTCACAGGGCAGATAGCTGAAAACCTTGGAGAAGAGGAGCAGCTTGTCCAAGGCCTGTGTGCACTTTTGCTTGGCATTTCCATCTACTACAATGACAATTCCCTTGAGAATTACAGGAAGTAAGTATGA
The DNA here is from genome assembly GCF_009650955.1 of Corvus moneduloides. NCBI lineage: Eukaryota > Metazoa > Chordata > Aves > Passeriformes > Corvidae > Corvus > Corvus moneduloides. Next base: position 73,655,659 of record NC_045480.1, read on the forward strand.
CAGAGAAATAACAGGATGGTAGGGAAAGGTTCTGTCAAAGGCAGATGGTGGTTCAAGAGGCTTTTAAGTGGCACAGCAGTAGGGTTAAGACTTGAGACAGATAAGAGTTGTATCTGCAGAACCCACCTTGAGGGAATGATGGGTTCACTTCTTGTCCAGTTGTTGCCCTGTCAGTGATTTGTCTCTTCCTTGTAGAGAGAAACTGAAGCAGCTGATTGAGAAGAGGATTGGCAGGGAGAACTTCATTGAGAAGCTTGGCTTCATTAGCAAACATGAACTTTATTCCAGAGCTGCTCAGAAACCACAGCCTAGTTTCTCTAGCCCAGACCACATGATGTTTGACCATGAATTTACCAAGCTGGTAAAGGAATTGGAAGGTGAGATGTTAACACTCATTTCTCTAGGTTTTGTCATGAACTGATGGATGAGCTACCAAACATCCTGTGTTACTCTTTAGTGTGATGACACTAAAGGTTATGGTAATAGCTCTAAGTAATCATATACCCAAGATGCAGTTTAAGTGTTCAGTAAAAACACTCTGACTGGATTACCTGATGTTCTTGGGTGAAATGATTATCAATAGATTCTGGGAGTTATCACACTGGCCAAGAGGTGTTGACCTGTGCTCACATGGAAACTCAAGTATTGAGCACATACACTGGTCGTAGAAGCTTCATTTGCTGAAGTACGTAATCCAGATATTTGCTGTTTGTATTTGATAAATTAAAAAAGATAAATGCTGAATTTCTTGTCTTGTTAGGAAATGGACACTTGATTTAGTCTGTGCTTCACAGATTGTCATCACCCCTAACATCTGACTGGTGTCCTGTTTATTAATATTGCTCTAAACTTAAATCCAGTCTAGAGAAAGAAAAAAACCTTAAAACAGCAGTTGTAAACATGGATTTGCCCAAGCAGTTTCATCTGCATGTTGCTCTTGCAGTCCCAAGTCTTTCACTTATTTGCAAAATTATTTGGGCTGCAGCTGTAGTGGGGCTATACTGCCAGTAAAACACAGCTTTTTTGATAGGAAATACTCAAAACACCCATTTACTTGTCTGAAACAGAGTAAAGCAGTAAATGTGCAAACTGCAATAAAATCACCATTTCTATTAAACCTTTGTGACAATCCCTTTTTTAATGTGTGGGTGGAGTTTCGAATGCTATGAACTCAAACTGTGAGGCAGTGAGACTTTTTTGAGGACAAAGATGTGAACTGGGCTCTAGTTGACAGAAACTGTTTCTGACAGGTGTCATAAGTAAAGCAATTTACAAGTCCAGTGAGGAAGATAAAAAGGAAGAGGAGGTCAAGAAGACATTGGAACAGCATGACAACATTGTGACTCACTACAAAAAAGTCATTAGAGAGCAGGTAAGAGGGAGCTGGACCATACACGTGCCTCTAAAAGCTGTTGGTTTTGTCTTTTGGAGGTGTTGCGATGCACTTAGATCCCCCTTGTTCCAAAACAAATAAGGAATCTAGCAATGCAGAAATGCTTCTAACAGCACTGATGTCAAGGTTCAACTGAAATGTCAGTGTTTGGAACACCAGTTAATTTTTTTTTTCTTGGGGTACATGCTCGTACCAGTGTTGGAGCGTTTCTTTTCAAATGAGAACTCAGAGAACTTGCGGCTCTTCAGAGATGCAATTCTTAGTTCTGTGCTCTCACTTTGATGACTGATGAAATGGGGCTATGTGAAGAAATGGTTTGTTGGTGAAGTTTGGGTATACCTGCTGGGATTGGACTCAAAACCTTTTTCCAGGGATAGTTAACTTGTGCGGTTGCTGCAGCTTAGGTGGAGATGTAGCGGAGCAAAGCTAATTAACTTAAACTGCTAATGGGAAGCTGAAGCAGGTGTTTTGAGATCAGAGTGTGGGGTACATAAGGCATTAGGGGCACTTCAGAACTATCAGAGGCTTTACTGAACATGTGATGTCTGTAGTTAACATGATTTCTTAAAAGACTCCTGAGGTAGTAGACTAAACAAATGCAGGCTTTAGTATGCTAGATAAAAATGACAATTGGCAAATTTCCCACCTTTCCCTTTCTCCTCCTGCTGTTGGTGTGACAGGCAGCTGTATTTCCTGGGTGTTTTTCCTAGGCATAGCTATCTAGGTTTGCAGGTGGCTTTCCTGCTCATCTGTCTCATGTAGCACCAAGTGGTGGAGCTCAGGTTTTGCTGCTTTCCTTCACCTTCCTGACAGGATTGTATTTGAGAGTTAGTAGTATAACTATATATATATATAGTATTGTGCCTTTTTTTCTTTCACAGGACCAGGAACTTGAAGAACTAAAACAACGAATCAACACTTTAACATCTCAAAATGAACAGCTCCAGGCTACAGTCACACAGCAAGTGTCTCAGATCCAGCAGCATAAGGACCAGTATAATCTCCTGAAAGTACAGCTAGGTAGGCTTCATGAGTAACAATATAAAATCATCTTGCTTGTGCAAAGATGTTGTGATTTCTGGCAAGCTGCAGCAGAGCTCCAGCAGAGACAGCCTTGTAGGTGTAAGAGCTCACACTTTCTGTGGGAGCTGCTGGGAGAGGCTGCCTCTGCCTTGGGTAAAGTTAATCCAAATGGGTTGCTGCCTGTCTGGGTTCAGAACATGACCTGATGGGCCCTGAAATGTGCTGAAGTTTGGGTCTGGAACGGAAGTGTGAATTGGGGAAGATGGTATGGCCAATGTGCAAGATGAAGCCTGTTACTGTCACTAGAGGAATTGTTAATTTCATATGTAAATCAGGGCAGTATGTTCTCCTTATCCCAAGGTCAAAATGCTGGATAAGCTGTACATGACATGATTTAAAAAAAACCCAACTCCCTGCATGATTGCTTATGATTAAAAACACCTAAGGAAACAATTATCTTCAGAATTTGCCCATGCTGTTACTTTGGATGAACTGAATGGCTGAAGCAGCAGGCAGCATACATACCTGAAGGAATGGTAAATGAGAGCTCTTCATAGTTAATTCTTTTTTATATGTAGAGAACTGTTAAGTACTGTGCTTTGCTCCTTTAGTTGGAATGAGAAGGGCTTGTATTGCCTTGTGGGGCAGGAGCAGGATGGGTAACAAGTACTTCGACTGGTGTGCTGGAAGCTAAGTTCTAGAATTGCTTGTTTGACCTTTGTTGTAAACTCTTGCTGTTTAGGAAAGGACACCCAGCATCATAATTCCCATGGTGAGACATTTCAGATGAATGGCATTCAGACAGAGGAAGTGAGCAAATTGAAAGAGGAATTGGAAGAGTGGAAAAACAAACATGAGCTGCTGCAAGGGCAGTTAAAAGAAAAGGATTCTGTGATAGAAAAATTGGTAAGTATTGTCTCAGTGGGACTTGATCCAGCTGCCAATTCCTGGTTTCAAGGATAACTTGCCTTAGGCTGTGCATGTCCTCATTGTGGTGGCAGCCAAGCCATCCTGCCGGATTTTGTGCTGCAAATAGGGAATATGGTGGGAGATGGCTTGAGCAGAGCCTTGTCTGCCTCAAACTGCTGCCAAGCAGAATCGGTGCAGCTGTAGAATCAGTGCTTTATAGGCTGTTTTCAAAAGAGGGTGGGGAAAAAATGGTAGGGATGTGCTAGGAGCTTAGTGCTTTGTCACAATGCAGGGCAGTGTGTGCTGTGTTTATTTGGTGCATGTCTCCTGCATTTGCACTGGTGGCAGGTCCTTCTGCACCCACCTTAAAGGACAATCCAGCTGCTCTCACTTTATCAGAGAGCTTTGATGTGCATTGCTCAGCCTGCTTGCAGCTTTGCTGCTGGGAATTGTGATAATGCAAGAACAGCTAGGGCTGTTTTGACATGACTACATTTAGAGTTCTAGTACTAAAGCTGATTTTCTGTTGTTCTTACAGAATTCTTCCCAGCTGGAAATGGGAACTACAGAGCAGTCTTCACAGACCAGCAAATTTGGTGGCTTGGAGCACAATAATGAGCTACAGAAGGTGAACTTGTGGTATTTCAGCAAAGCTGGGGTGAACAGGGGTAGCTTGGGATGGGAAGGGAGCTTTATCCTTCAGGGAGGCACGCTGATTCTTGAATGTGTTGCTGGTTTTGATCAGGTATCTTTGTGATGACGGTCCTAATCTTGGAGCATCAAGGTTATGCATCTAAAAATGAATAGGTTGTTTTCACTAAGCAGGTTTGAGCCAGCAGAAGGCACTTGAACTGACTGGCAAAATGTGTTTATCCAGTGCAAAAAGGATGTTTAAATGTTATGAAAGTTTCCAGGTATTAGGTGTACAGCACAGAATAAGTGTCTGAACTGGAGATTCAGTTCTTTAAGGTAGCTGTTGCTCAAGAAATACCTGGCAGAGTTCCTCTCGTTGGAGAACTAATGGTGCCTGGATTAGTAAGTCATCATGGGTTTCTGCACCAAGAAGGGCAATGCACAGAGGCCACCGATGGGAGTGCAAGTGGTATGAAACACCTTTGTGAAAGTCACTGAGGCTCATACAGGTGCCTTGGTTGGGCATTGCACAGAAAAGAGTTGGTAAGAGCAGGGTGGACAATGGGGCACATTGCTGTCTAGGCCTTTCATTTAGGGCAAGAGCTGTTGTGGTCCCGTTAAGAGGCAGCTTTCCTGTTACATTTTGCTAGTATGAAGCAGTAGGCTCAGGAAGATTTCATGTGAATATCTTGTTTTATCCAAATTAACTGAAAAGTTTTGTCTCTGTTTCCCAAAGGAGTTAGAAATGCTCAGGAGTCAGATACAACTACAGTCTGTGGAAATCTCTAAGCTTCAGATGGAGAATCAAAAGCTACAAGTAATGGTACTGGTGAATAAGTTGTTTCTTTTACCCATGGGAACTAAATCTTCAAGACTTGCTTTCCTGCTACTGTCTGTAACTACTTTCCTAAACCAAGCTTGCTTTAAGTGCACACAGATTCCATCAGTGTTTCAAATTAAGTAATGAGTTACCAGACAAATCTTTCATGACTGTGGAGGGGACTTTTAGTCAAGTTAGTGCTCTCTGATGGCACTGGTCCTCAGTATTTTTAAGCTATTATCAACTACTGGCTGTTCCAAGCTTATACTCTAATTAAAGGAAATAGCCTTTTTGAGGCACAACTGTGGTATCTTACACAGGAGACAGATTGTTATTCTTACAAACAGCTGACGATACTAATTTCCAAGTTGATGTACAGCTGAAGGGCAAATGATAGGGGCATCTGTCTGTGCAGGCCTCCAAATGCTGCAGCAGTTTTTTGGCTGTATACTGCACTGATGAGGCAGTAAAGCCTTGTGGCTAAATAAATGTGACTGTCTTCAAAACTAATACAGAGCCCGAGGAAGTTGTCCGAAAATGTTCCAGACACTTCAGCAGCAGAGCTAACAGATCAAGCTGTGGGACCATGGGCCCCATGAGCAGTTGACAGACAAGTGTTTAGTGTCCCCATGGTCCGAGGGATGCAGGCTCAGCCGCTCTGCGGGAAGATGCCGTTGCACAGGTGCTGGTGGCCACATGTGCCCGTGAGGCAGAGGTGTGTCCTGGTGTCCCACCAGCTGTCAGACCACCTCAAGGCTGTCCCACATCCTACTGCCTCCCTTGCTTGGAGTACTGGCTTAAGTGTTCTCCAGCTGGAGAGGCATTGGTCTCAAATTTGTGCCATGTGGCAGTTGTAGCTGACAGGCAGCTGCCACGTTTTGGAAATAACTTTGTGTAGGGCTGAGATGAAACTCCTGTTATTTTTAGTAGTCTTATGCAAAGAATTGGATCTTTAGCCTAATAAATAGACTTCTGTGGCACTTCAGAAGTATCAGAGCAAAGGTGGATTGCCTGTAATAGGGTCTGCCTAGAAAAACCCCTAAAAGCCTTTCAAGTGCAGCTGCTATGAAATAAAGGTTTTGCCTTGTGTTCTCCTTGGTGTGGTATGTGTGTGTGAGTCTGAGACCCGAGGAAGCTCAGATGTGTTTGCTGATGCCTTGCAGCATGGGGTGTACGTAATCACAGTACTTCGGCTATGCTGTAAAAAGATAATATGCTTTTAAAGAAATGACGGTGTAATGGCTCAGCTTGCTGTCTTACTATGTGCAGCACTGAGAGTGAATTCCTTGTCCACAGACTACAACTGCAGATCCCATGTTAGGAGACAGTGGTGCAACAGCAGCAACCGGCTCGGAATTGGAGGGACGACTGGAGCAAGAAATAAAAGAATTGAAGGTGGGTAGTGGATGAGCATGAGACCAAGCCACTGGATACTGGGCCTTCAATTAGGAGGCTTCTACAGTAGCCAAAGCTGGTGGAAGTGGCTTGTTTCTTCAGCATCCTCAGTATTTTCAGGCTCTGGAGGGGAAACTGCATGTCTCCTTTATTTTTCACTTGGGAAATGAAACCTTGTCTGCCTTTAAGGAGTTGGTAAGGACAGTCTAGGGTGTAGCTTTACTCTGACACAGACAGTCCAGTTTGACTGGAGGAAGGTAACCACTGTTAATATTGTTCCTACTTTATCCAAGTTGTAATAGTTTGGGTAAGGATGTGTAAGTGTGTGTGGGAGCAAGGCTACAGGAACCAATGGCGGGACGGAGCTGCAGGAGGTTGTATGTAGAATGTGTTTGTAGGATACAGGGCTTCAGCTTTTCCTATGCTTGTATTGTAACTTGATGAGGATTTTCCCTGTTGTCAGAGTCAAGTCAAAGCTCTTTCTGAGGAGAAGGAATCACTAAAGCAGCACCTGGACTCATCCAGTAGTACGGTTGCTATATTGCAAGATGAGAAAAGTAAATTGCAGCGTGAAGTTGCGGAATCCAAGAAAGAACAGGATGATCTCCTGGTGCTTTTGGCTGACCAGGATCAGAAAATATCTGCACTGAAGATCAAATTGAAGGATCTTGGTGTACCGGTAAGCAAAGGAATGGATTCAGTGAGTTCTTGGGTCTGAGGCAGGTCTGGGCATGGTAATACTTGATCCAAAAAGTCTGGTGAGGCCCCTTTCTGTAAGTAGAGGCAAGTTAAATCTACCAGAGTTACTTTTTCAACTTCTTTTGGCAGCCATCAATGAAAGATGACCACTGCCTGTTGTCCCCAGTGGCCAGCCATCTTTAGCAGAGAAGTAAAGAACCATGGCCATTACAAGATGACAGTTGCATTTGATAAGCATTAATTGATCTGGCATAGTAGCTTTAGGTTATCTTTAAGCTTATTTGCACTCGGCATTTGTCTTGCCTTCAAAAGGTTGCATCAAATAAGGGGTATGACTGCTCTCAACAGATCTTGTATTAATTTCAGGTTGAAGATGAAGATGATACTGAATCTGGAGATCAAGGGGAAGAAGATGAGGATGGGGATGAAGAGGAGCAAGACTAGAATGCTGTTGTGTGTTACCATGAAAACTAGATTGCATTGCTGTTGGGGAAAAATCTATTACTGGTGTACAAAGGAAAATGTCTGCTTATAGGAAGCAGATGGGGAAATGACAACCATGGGCCTAGTTACAAGTTACTCAAGTGTTGGAAAACCCTTTGTATTAGGTAAAGCAAACAAAAACCAGTTTCAGTTCTACATGAATATCCGAAGTTGTACTTGTTTAGAAGTTGCTTCAGACACTGTTTAAAGCAGGGGATGACAATGTTGCTGCCTTGGTTCATTGTCATTGACAGTTCTGTGCATTTGTCTATGGTTTTAACTTTCCTGAGCTCTTAACATAATTAAATGCAAAAGTATTTGGTTTAACATCTGTCACATGGAGTCATTCCCCCTGCCTTCAGCATGGAGCTTCAGTGTAGTTTGTGGCTTCCTCTCAAGAGCAGTGGCAGGCAGAAGGGTTGGGGGTGGCCTCTGCCAGCCTCGGGGCTGGTTCTGGGGGTGCTAGGGGACCTGCACACAGATGTGTGCCTGGACACCTGCCCTGGCTGCACTTGGAACGTCCTGGGGAACCACAGCGTTCTGCTGATGGCATGGAAGAGTTTTCATTGAAAGCTGTGCAAGAAATGTAGCCTTGGGGTGAAGAATTGCTGTGGACAACAATGACCAGTACGCTCTCAGATCTAATGTGCTACTGAGTCAGCATCAATCTAAGTTAAAATCTTATTGACTACTTCAGTAAGGAAATGAAAACTACTCTGATTTATATAACTTATTGGCTCTCTATGAGTAAATAAAATAAAATTTTAAAGGAATTGAGAATGGTAAATGCATCAAATTCTTTTTTTTTTTGGTAATAAAGAGAATACCTCTACTTAGTCCTCATTTAATTCTCTTGTCCTGTTTAAAAACATACATTTTAATACTCATGAGAGCATCTACGATCAGTCTACCCTGGCAGATTAAGGTAATAATACAGCACATCGTGAGACTCTCACAACATGAGTAGAGAGGGGTGGGGGTTCAGTTTTTGCTATTGGAACGCTACAGCCTGCAGTGACAGTTTATTTTGAAAAATGGTCCAGGAACGTTAAACCAAATGGGGGTAGGGAGTACAGGAGATTGTAAAAAAAGCCTGCTCAAACTGCCTTTCCCAATCAGAAAACCTGTTTTATGGATTATTTTTTTGCACCATCCTAGTGTTCTGTCTTGTTGCTGGTAGCAGACGGCTGGTGAAAACTGCATTACTGTCAAATGGGAGTATTCACTTTTCTGCGTCCTTGGCTGTGTCATGCAAATTAGATTTATTCTTAATTCTTTGGAATATTTCCTTGGTCCCATTGTGACTGGGACATCACGAACACAGGGTAGTTTTCCTCACTGCACACCATTTGCATCCCTTGCACGGGGTCTCTTTGTCAAAGCAAGCAGCTGCTGCCAGCAAGAAGGTAAATCCATCACCCATTGCTCGTTGGCTTATTGCATGTGCTCCCATTGATACAGAGGAACAGGAACAGGTGCAGAGCTGCAGAGAGCACTGGAGGGAAGAGCAAGTAATTCTGATGAGGGTGTGCTGACATCAGCGCACCAAAACCCAGCGGGAGTGCAGAGCTGGGGCCTTACACACCTTGTCCAGACTGGGCAGGACCTTTCATGAACACCCTTTCCATGATGGGTTTCCGGGAATGGTCATGTGCTTCCCAGGCTGAACATGTGGGAAGGCTTTGTCATTTCTTTAAGACAGATGCTACACTCTTTTCTGGACCAGCTGTTTGTAAAATATGGATTTCAGGGAAGTAAAAGCAGTCTGACCTGTGTTACCAGCCTCTGGCAGATGCTGGTCTCCTGCAAGCTCGAAAACTGCCAAACCCTCTTCATTTGTGTGACGTTTTTCCTAGAATTTATTTTCAACAAAGGGTTCAGCAGTGCATACAAGCCTAAGAGATATTTCTTTTTGTGAATACTTTACTACAAAGATTGTCTCCCTTTCTCTAAACTATAGGAATGAGGGGAAGTTTGAAGGGGGAGAGACTGGAGACTAATTGAGGGGGAAACTGGTTGCCAAAGCAATCAGCCCCTGGCCTGTGTGGCACTCAGGTGAGGCAGGTATGGGGGTCTGTGGAACACAGCTACTCGCTACAGCCCTTGGGACGGCTGTCAGTACCGTGAGTGGCCGGTGGGTGAGGGGGATTTAATGCTGGCAAACACCTCTTGGGATAGGTGAGGGGCCCCTGTACCACCTGCAGTGTCATTTGCCATTGTCCCACAGGAGGCTTCTTCCCTTCGCCCCTAAGAGACCTGGAGGAGAATCATGACCTTTTCTCCCGTTCCTCATGAGTGCCCAAGTGTTCAGCAAGCAGCATCTCCTTTAAATACAATGCTGACTGGGTTACCCCAGCTTTGCGCATTTATGTGCAGAGGACAGCAGCTGCAGAAGGACAACTGCCATCAAAAAAGAGCAGAGCCCCTGTGGGGGGCCGTGTTTGCACTTTGCTTTTACAGCCAAACTCTGCTGTGGAAAGAGAAGTGCAACGGATTGCTTATTTGCTCACTGCCCCTCTCAGTTGCTTCTGAAGGTGTGACTGTCATGCCACTTGGCCTCACACCTGCATAGCACCGCTGTGCATGGAACAGCACCCTCAAAGTGTCCCTTTGCAGAAATGGCTGTGGGGAAGCTCGAGTCCCCAGGCTCACCTGGTATGCTGATCCAGCTAAAAAGACTTTTGAGAACCCACAGGCGCTCTCTATGGAGGCAGGTGGTGAATCTGTCACTAGATAGGTAGTTGTGGCACTTACAAGCTGCTCTTCGCTAATTTTATAGCTCCATTGTGCAGACTCTGCGTTTTACTGTACATATCCAGCTCCTTTTCTCCATGAAGCAGGTGCTAGAACATGACATTTATTGGAAAAGACATTTCAGAAACAAGAACTGGGTCTGGACAAACTTGTCCTATCACTTCTGTAAGAAACCAATAACCTTATGACACTGTTCTTGATAAAGGACATCCTACTGGGAGCAAATGGTGAATGGTGATGCAATGGCTTTGAACCCTGAGGCTGATGTGAAGGTCAGGCCAAGGCCATTGGTGCAGTGTTGTGCCTTGAGGCTGAAAGTGTCACTGCTGGGCAAAGAGAGGACAGTCAGGGGTCATTAACGCTGCTGGCAGGCAGCACGTGTTGTACCAGAAGCACTGTAACAGTCCCCAGGGCAGACAGCCCACCTGATTGCAGGGAAATACGAGTGCCAGTCAAGAAGGGATGTGGCCCTTCAGGCTGGTGCCTCTACACACGGGAAGGTCCTTGAGAAAGCACGTGCTCAAGGGTTAGTGTTACAGAGCGGTCTCAGACCAGCCTCGGGACAGCAAGTGACAGATGAGCTCAGCACCAAGAAAAATGAATTAGCCCTGATTGCTGGCGGGACCTGAGGCACGGCACAGCTGGGACTCCTCAGCCGTGTCAGCAGGTGCAGCCCCCGCAGCCAGATCCTATCTCTGTGTGACCCGAGGTGTCCAGGCTACGTGACAGACGGGGCAGAGAGGTGCTTCCCAGCTCCCAGTGCTGGCGCTGAACACACCGGTCACAACATCCAGCCCACGCTACAGGCACGAGCCGTTTCTGACTCCTCTCTTGCTGTGCCTCCACTTAGACCAGGGAAGAACAGCCTGGATTCTATGCAAGTCCCTGGCTGTGTCTGGAAATGTCACCATGAACATGAACAGGGCAGTGTGGATATGTGCCTGGCTCTGCGGTCCCTGCGTCTAAGGGATGCATGAGGGCATCTAAGGCAACACAAGAGGACTACACTCCACTGAGTGAGAAGGCTCTCATCTGAGTTTCACCACCAAAGAGGGATTCCCAGAGCTTCCCTGACAGCTTCTGAGTTGTCAGCTGCACCCAGGGCTCTTGGCAAAGCAGGAAATTCTAAACACCCTGTCTTATTCCAGGGAGCCATGTGGTGAGCCCAAGGAAGGCAAGTTCTGCACCCGCAACAGGAAACCAGCTTGCTCTTGGGCTTCTTGGCTCTACATTGGAGCCATACTGGGGCCAAAGACAGAGCTGGTACTTATGCCCTTCTCAATCACGCCGACCCCAGATTTCCAACAAAACAGGATCCAACTCATGGGAGCACACAAGTCTAAGGAGAACTTTTGTTAGCACTTGCATGACTCTAAATTTGCTTCTTGAACTCCCAAATCACCTGCTCCTCCTCTGCAGACAGACTTATTGACTGTATTTTAACGTACTTCAACGTACTTCTATGGATGCTACCTGAAAGACCTCACTTATTCTGTATCATTAGTCCAAGTTTCAGCCTGCCCTGCCTGTTCCTACCTTCTCTCTCGGAACAAAGGGTCTACAGATTTGCTATATGCAGCTTAAGACACAAAGCAGGTGCACAGTGGGGCCAGGTTGCTGCACAGTCACATCTCTCACTCTACAGGTTCCTTCTGTGGGGAGTGTTTACACCTGTAAATCCATCATGCATCCAGACAAGGCACTGGGTAAAGAGCTTATCCCCCAGGTACACATATGGTTCAAAGGAAAAGGAGAAATGGGGCTTCCACATTAATCAGGCAAGTCCTGACATGCACAGGTTTATCAATACAAGCCTTCCTGGCCCTCAGCTGGGGACAGATTCTCGCCACTGAACACTCACAGTGACATTCAGGCTAAATCAAGATCGTGCCAGTGGGTTTTCCCGAGGCTGCATTCTTCTCCCGGTGGCTCGGGGACATGTGTGCAGTTGGGATGGAGAAAGCTGCCGACGTGATTATTTATCCTCTGGCATGGTTCTGTATCCATCAGGGCCAGCCACAGTGATCCTGGGGAATGTTTTGCTACCAGGGGTCATAGAGCTTGCTAAGCTCGAATTTGGCCACCAGATGTCATGGTTTACCCACGGATGGACCAAACCCAGCCTGCTGCAGGCTGGACTACAAGCCTTGAGGATGTGGAGGTTACACGAGTGGAATGGTTTCGAAGCTAACTAGATGGCTGCTTTTAGTTTTAAACAGAGCTATCAGCAAACAGTTATGATATAACTTACTCTCCTGCTACCTAATTCTGGTAATTCTCAACTTAAAACAGTTCTAGCAGCTGGCTCAGTGTCAGGACATAAGTTTATTTAAAACAAGGGAAAAAACTTTTTCCAAGGCAGCTAAAGCAAAGAGGATCCATTAGGATGCCTGGTGATTAGCAAGAGGGCTCGTGTGGCCCGTCACAGCCACAAATGAGTACAGGAATATGGGAGGCTACCAAGGGTCTGACTTACTGAATCTGCTTGTGGTAGGAGACAGTTTCAGCCCAGAGCAGCAAGCAAAGACAGTAGGCACGGCATGCCAAGGTGGCAGCAGCAAAATGCTCTCCATGGAGGTTAGTTCTCCCCTGTTCCCTCCCGCTGAGCTGCCCCAGAGGGGGCACAAGAGCTGGGGCTGGCGCAGCAGAGGCAGGGACAGAGCAGGCTCTAACACAGTACTTCTACGGGCAACTGCTCCTTTCTCACTAGAAATGAATGAGGTTGTGTCAGCCTGCCCAGATGTACAGGCATACACCAAAGGTAGAGTGGAAACATGCCAGGCTCACTCATCGCTCCAGGAAATCCGCTTGGTTAAGAACAAACTTTCTCTGTTGTTTTTCTAAAAACCTCTTAGGCACCTACACTTACCTTGTCATCAGCTGTCTGCAGCTGATGTTATCTTACATGCTATGTGCTTCACTGGGAACGAAGGGGGCAATTGTTGGGCAACTGATACAAGGCTTCTACTCTGAGCAGCCTCAACTGCAGGTACCCCATTACTCCCTGCTCTTGCTGGCAGCACCCAGCAAGACGTTCCCCTTCCCGTGTGAGGGAAACAGGCAGCCACAGGGGCTGCCACTTGCCCTTGTTTACCGGGTGCTCCGCAAGTCCACAGCAGTGCCTGGACTTAGTGCAGCTGTGTCAGATGCCCTTTACCCAAAGCTGAGTACTGGTTGTGCACTCAGAGGCTTGTTGCATCATCCCGACAATCCCTGACCTGGACACCTGAAGTCGAGTGCCCCTGCTCTGCGCACAGAGCGTGTGGGGGCCTGAGCTGGGCCTGGCGCTTGGGGTGAAGCGCTCTGATGTCAGTACTGTGGGACTTGAGACAGTTTCCTGGCAAAGTTGCATGTACACTTGAGTCACTCTGCCCTTTGCCCTAGAAATCTCCTGCTTTGACCTCAACAGAGAGCAGAAAAGAACAAGTGAGAAATTTCCCCCCCATTTCTGCTCTTACCCTTGCAACGCAGCTTTTACAACGCAGTGGCTATGCAGAAATTTTCTTCAACCTTCAACTCCTATTTGAACGTTCCTGGTGGCACTCCCAGCTCCTCATCAGAGGAGCAGACTCCTGATTCAGCAGATAATGTGACTGTTATTCCTTCTTCCCTGTTGCTTGGGAATGCAACAGGACATTAGCCAAAATATTTTCTTCTCAGTTACATGCTGTTTAACCTGTCTACAAATATCTGTTACTTGCAGATTTTTTTTTTTTTCTGTATTTCCCTGAAGAATGTCCCAAATGAGTGTCAGGATAACAGGACAGACAATGTAGCACATCTGTCCATCTCTGAGAAGATTACAGGATTGAAAGCAGCTTTTTCCCAAAGCCCCTCCTCACGTGCAGTCCCCTCTGCCAGCAGTGGAAAGCAGTACTGCTTTCCTTGGAGGATGCTGGCAAAGACGTGCTTCCAAGTGCCTGCTGTGCCCAGCATTCAGCAATGTGTGTGAGCTGGCTGAAGCCCTGCAGCTGCCTCAACTGTCTGCTCACATCTGGTGCCTGTAACCCGGATCTGCGAGAGGAGCCCACGCTCAGGTTCTCCCTACATCTCTGTGGTTTTCCGGGCAGAATTCCAGGGGGGTGCACGTGTACATCTTGCACCTATCTAGGTCCCCAAAGAACCCCCCAAGTCCTAGACTCCTCAGGAAAGATAGAGAGCGATGGAAACCCCCATTTCCAATGGCTTCTCTCTCAAAAGGTGTCAGACAAAGAGACCAAGGGGCCAAGACGACTCCATAGAGGAATGCACGGCTCCGCACAGCCCGTTGGCAGATGAACAGAGATAACTTGGAAGCTGTGCTTCCGTGTTGCTCCCTTTCTTTCTATTTGGTTTCCCTTTCTATACTCTCAAGGTAAGTTTTGGCAAAACAAAACTGAGCAAACCCTCTGGCTCACAGCAGGCAGAAGAAGGCACAGACTCAGCTGCCAGGATGGATTCTGCCAGTGGCAGGCCTCACTCCCCCGGTCGTAAAATTAGAAATGAATTAAACATGCAGCAGGTGTTAATGGGAGGCACGAACCAGCTGGCAAACCGCAGGCCTTGGAAAAGGTACAAACCAAACGCAGACAGGAAATCCCCCACCCAGCTGGGAGCTGGAAGTTGTCTACACCTGAAGGAAAAGTAACTGGATGATTTACTTTAGATCGATTATTTGCAAATGACTGAATGTGAATGACGTTCATTCTTAGTTCTACAGTGGCATTATCAAATGAGTGAAAAACCAGCCCTCGCTATCTCCTGCGACCGGTTTCCTCCGAAGAGAAGGTTCTCTGAGTGCTGAAGACCTGCTCCTGACCTCCTTGAGTCACTTCATCATGACGCAAGTGTCAAAGGTGCACTCCTGCCAGTCAGTCTCTCTCTATACAGCTGGGTCACAGTCTCAGAGCAGTCGGGTCTGGCTGAGGGATGTGGAAAGGGAATTAAGTCCACGAGCTGCAAGGAAGGCTAAATTTATTGGTAGAATCAGACCGGGATGCCTCAAGGATTGCTGCTTACATAAAATGTGTTTGCTCCCACCTTTACTATTCCTGCACAGCAATCCAAAAGCTGAAAAGATTACAGGGCAGCACCTAGAGGAGTGTATTTTATGGATAAGACAAAACAGTCCTAAATATGGACAATACTCACAAGGAGGATGCTGGCTGGGACAACAGTCCCATACTTTTCTCCCTGGCATGCCATTTCGCCAGGCCTGAATCTCTGCTTGAGCAGCACACCTTTTCTGAACCTCCACTCACCCCTTCAGGTAGTCAATTTTTCATTTCCCTATTCCCACCCCTCCCCTGCCCCAACATGCCCTCGTTAGCTCACATTGGCTCCAGCCAACTCTACACATATTTATCTCGCAGAAACAATCCATCAGTTACATTTTGTGGTTTACTGACCTTCTCCCACCTGGCACCTGGCTCCACTACAGTTTACTGTATTACTTGACCTCCGTGTCCTCATGGAGACACTGCCACGGCTCCCAGCTCCAGATCAGTACCAAGACCCTTGGGTTAGGCCCTCCAACACAACATGGAAGGACCATGTCTCCACACTGGCCAGTAACTCCTTTGGATTCACAGGTATGCTTTTATTGAGAAATGGGAAGTCATTTTAATTGTCTGCTCGCAAAGATGGACTGTGCTGGGTGAATTTTGGAGTTCTTTAACTATTGCTAGAGATGGGACATTAAACTGGTCAGAGACACACCCAGCATACACACTTCCACATGGCATTTTTTCGGCACAGAAACCAGTCACTGTGAATATAGGGAAAGAGAGAATCCAAAGCCTCTGAGGGAGGCTGTGGCAGTGACAAGCTATGTTCCTAAAAGAGGTATGAGCTTGTTATCTAATTCTTAGTGTACCAAGGGAGCATATTTACATTGCAAAGTGTTCCTCAATTAGTAAGTATTTTTAAAGCTTTCCAAATAAACTTCAAAGCAGGAGCACTTCCTTTTGGTAGGGAAGGGCTGGCTACGAGTGGGAGCTCTGAATGCCACCGGCTAATCACTTCCTTCCTGCCATCAGGACTCTCCCCACGGGTGGGCTTCTCTTGCCTTTGCTTCCTACCAGAAAAGCCTCGTGAAATACAAGAAGGCTCCGGGGAGGGGGCTCAGAGTGGGCTGCTTATCACCTCTCTCCCAGTCAGTATTACTCGTTTCAGAAGCAGCACTACTACAAGCAGCACAAGGCTTGGCTCCTCGGCAGCCTGAGAAAGCTGTGCTGCTTCTCAGAGCAGAGCAGCAACTACATGCAAGGAAAGTCAGGCGTTAGGGGAGGACGCTCAGGGGCTCCTGACCTGCTGTCCCCACACCCACCACATTCCCCAGCGTCAGGCTCAGACTGCAGGGCACGTCCTGGTTTAACTGGACACACAGTGTCATTCAGAAACATGTGTCTTTTGGCAACATGACTGACCCTTTGAAACTGACAGACCATGAAGGTGAATTTAAGAAAAGCAACAATGCGTTGAAAATATTTGGGCAATTTCCTCTTGGCACATAATTGCTTATTTTGTGACCTAAAACCCAGTATTCCTTCCAGTCCTTCACAAGGGGACAGGTTACTTAAACTATTTATAGATGCTTTGATCCTTTCTGCAATTGAGGCGGATCAACGAGACGTGACAGAATTCCTGGTGCTGCCATCTTGAGCCATGCCTCATGTGACCTACTCCTGGTAGGTGCTGTGGGCAGACGTTATCAGCTCCATCTATTGCAGACATCGAAGAGGTCCCTCCCTAGCACAGAGGATGCTTGGGAAATGCAGGATACCAGGCATGCTGTGCTGTGTCATTGGCTCTTGAAGAGGAGGTGAGGGAAGTCCACCTTGGCAGTACTTTTCCACTTGCTTTCCTACCCAGGAGCAGGCAACCAGGCTGTTGGGACAGAGGTCAGATGTGGCTTGGAGTCCCTCAGTAGTTCAGTGATGCTAATGCTGAGTTATTCTCAGGTATGAAAGGTCTCAGGTGTTTCTTTCTTCCAGAAAGCACCTCCCATTATCTAGGGAATGATTTGTATTAATAGTCACTTGAGCCTCTTTTCAATCAGCAGTACTTTGTAGCTTTTTCCATGGTTGGGTAGGAGCAAAACTCCAGAGCTGGAAATTTCCCACGGAACAGGAATCCTAAAGAACATGAACTTGCTGTTTCGACAATGCAATTGCTTTGTTGTCATAACATCAGTGTGTTTCCACTTGACAATGGTGACAATACTTTTTTTGTCAAAAGGCAGTAATGATGTATTGCATATAAGATATGAGACGGTAATAAACATAACTGTGAAAGCAAATTTCAACACGAAGAAATTAATGAAAATTATAGGTATCCTTCGGAGGTAGGATAAGGGAAGGGGAGCAGTCCCTATGGAAAGGAAACCTGAAGGGAAGAAAGAGGGAGAACACCCCCCGCACAAGAGCGTGGTTGGGAAGCCAAAAGGCTGGCTGATGAGCAGATGCACCCGGCCTGGGCACCACTCGTGCTCAGGGCTGAGGATGTCAAGGATGTCTGGAAGCCTGGGACAAGCTGCAGGTGGACCATGACCTACTGAAACGAGCTAGTCCGATTTTGATCCATTGCAAAAGAGACCCGGAAAAGGCTCCCCTTCTTAAAAACTGTATCAGCACTGCAACAGCAAAGCTTAACTTGGAATTTCCCACTTGGATCTTCACCTTCTGAAATCTGGCCTTTCAAAGTCAGCATTCCCATTTGACCCCCTTCTGTAGTTCTCTTATAAAGAACTTACAGTTACATATCCAGGAAATTGCCCCATCTCCTGCCTAAGAAGTGATGTGACATATAAGCAAAAGAAGCGCCAAGCAGAGCATCTGAGACAAACTTCACTAAGTGGCCTGTTCCTCAGAAATTCCATTTCCCATAAATATTTTCTCCTCTCATTTCCTGTGTGCTACTTGTTACGTTGTTTGTTTACGTCAAATCACTGTGTGGAAATTGCTAAGATATGGAAGCTAACTGTAACTGCCTCAAGGAAGTGAAACTTCACGGATGAGAAGTAAATGAAAATGGAAATCACTGATATGGCAAAGTGCAAACTGGTAAAACAATAAAAAGTCCTTTCCAACTGGCAACAGCTTACTTGGTTAAACTGGCCTTTAAATATGGGTGAGAGACCTGCTCTAGGAAGGGCTTTTTAAAGACCAGAGGGCACAGGTTTGGGCTAATGTGGCTGTCTGTGACTCAGGGCCTCTGAGGTCATTCCTGCTACTGGCGTGAAAAGAAAGAAAGGGTAGCAAGCTCACGTAGGACCAAGGCAGCTTCTAACTTAAAATGGGCGGGATGTCACCCACCAGACTGGAGGGAGTCAGCGGCATCCAGCTGCCCCTGGAATAATGTCTGCAAGCAAGTCCAGGGGATACACCATCTTTAAAGTCACTCCTTTCTCTCTTGTCCCCAAGAGGTTAGCGGCTTCTTCTGCTGTCATCCCTGCTCCCACTGATTTTCCTTCTCCCTTTTCCATGAAGCAGTATTTTGTCCCCAGCATCGACTCATCCTCTGCAGCCTGCACAGGCAGCATCAAAGGAACCTATGGCAAGCTCTGGCCTGTCCCTAGCAATGCCATGCACAGGCAGAGGGAGCAGAGGGAGAAGCGGGAAGGACACAGGACTGACCTGGCTGCTGGAGGCAGGGAACTGCGGGAGATAAAATGCACCTGTTTTATTGAAGGCGTGTTTACATCAAGGATCAGATCCTGCCTTACTCTGCTAAAACCGTAAAGTGGAGTGGCTTTTCTGGAACGGCTCCCGAATGGGCTTGTTCAAACAGCAGCCAGGGAACATCAAACGGTGCAGTGATCACCCACAGATAAGCACCCCAACTGTCTGATCCTCAGCTACCCCCAGGCATGGCTCAGCAGCTTGTCTGCCGATGATGAGCTCTCTCTACAGCCTGATCTTGTACCGGGGCCTCTTTCCGTGGTGACTGCTCCATACACATGCCAGAGAGCTAAGTGACTGCCAGGCAACAAGTTCCGATCTCCAAAGAAAAGGAAATCCTCAGTGTGAAGCCCTCTGAGCAGAGAAGGGAATGGCAACACGGGACTGGGTCAGTGCTCAAGCAGGAGAGTCCTCACTGTAGTGACCCAGCCGCAGTGGGAAGTGTGTTTGCATCAACCATCACTCAGTAATTATAGCAACAGATGACTCAAGATCAAAGTGTCTTTGCGAATGATGTGGCGAAGTAACTCAATGGAAATCTAAGCTTTGGATCTTTGGATCTTTGGATCTGTCTTTAATGCTGACTTCTGTCCGGCTTTAACCCGCCCTGGGATAACATCTCTGCTCCCAGTGCTGTGGCACTGGCCCAGGCAAAGCCCCGTGCAGCGCCCGGCTCCCTCCAGGCTCCTGCCTCCTGCCTGGCAGGGATGGGAGCCGGCAGGGTGGCCGTGGGGACAGCAGCCACTGGGCTTTGGGGCCCGATCCCCACAGGGGTTCTCATCGCAGAAGGGCACGTTTGCTGTCACAGTGAGTCAACAGAGCCAGGTGCCCGGGTGCTTTGTGCTAACATGCCGAGGTGCTGCTGGTGCTGCTTCCAGGGGCTGCCCCTCCCATTATGAGCACCCCAGCAGGCAGCTGCTCCTCCGTTGGATGCAGCCCAGGTGCTCCAGAGACGGGCTTCTGATTCAACTGCTCCTGGCCTTGCCCACCCATAAAGGGTACCGTTTGCCAACCCCTCTGAGTATATCCCACAATCACCCTTCACCTAGGCTGCATCAGTCTCCTCATCTGCTTTCTCTCACGTATGCTCCTATCAGCTTGCATCATGTGTTTATCCTGAATTTTGGAAAGAGTTAATTACTTTGCTAAGATGCTAAGCTCCAGTTGTTACCACACCAGGTGTTCTCTTGGTGCCATTGATCAGTGAGTGCTCCATTGATTCCACACACTGGTCTCTTGTGTGGTTGCACACTGGCTCCAGACGTCTTTCCTGCATGGTTCCTGGCTAAAGGTGTTTGAGTCACAAGTGGCAGAGTGTGGAGAGAAGGCCAGGGTGGCCATGGGTTAGCTGAAGAGAACAAATCCTGACTTATCAAGTGTTCCTCAGGTGTCTCTGAGACAGTCTTGATCTCTCTGGGTGATCTCTGTCGCTTTAATTTGCTGCTTTAATGCCACAGGCAGTGACTCCTGCACGATTATCACGTGGCAAGGAGGCCCACGCTGGATAAAGTTTCGAGCTGCCTCCTGGGACTAGGCACCAAGGCCATCTAAACACGGGACTTCCCAAATCAAATCAATCATCTGGGTTTTTCCTTGCTTATGCTGAGATGCTGTGCTGCTCCTACCTGCTTATTTCCCAATAGAGCAGAGAAGCTTAATTATTGGGTTTCAAAGTTCCCAAGGGTCTTATGAATATTGAATTGGAAAAGCGAGGTGTCATGACGTACTGAACCGTGATAGATTGTTATCCAAAAATTTCTTGTAATCCAGAGGAAGTCTGCCCCCCAAACCAGCTACCCAACATGCATGTGTTTTGGTTGCTATCATCAAAGTCTACAAGAGACAGGCAATTCATTATCATTTTGGGCAGTGCTTTGAATGTTATCATTTGAGCTTCTTAAAAGGTTAATCTTCTGTCCCTGAGATCCTGCTGAGGAACAATTAGAGTATCCTGTGGGGAAACACTGGATTACTATTAATGAAACTTGTGCTGCCCTGGAGTTTTAACTGACTCAAGTATTTAAACACATGCCTGACTTAAAACATATGGGCACTCTCATTCCTGCCACAGGAGCTACCAACGCTTTTCACGCAATGCCAAGAAATGCTAACTGTTAAAACTATGTTTGATCATTTATTAACCTTAATTCCTCACATGTCCTACCCAAAATCCCTCAACAGAAAGGGCTGAGTGTTTAATGTGCCCTTTAGACACAGCAGGGCTTTAACTACGTTTTTCTTTCCCTTAGGTCTTAAAGGAAGAAATGTCTGGATTCTGTCAGGGCAATAGCTATCCGGAGATTTTTGGGTTTCTCTGAGCCACCTTCAGCTGAGGTCTATAATATCAGGAACTACTTCTGCCAAAATTTTCAAGACAGGAGCCAAGCTTTGACATTTTCACATGAAACTAAACTATCACGATGTTTGACAGTGCCCATGGTGGTAACAAGCTGTATGTGAGCCTGCAGCTGGGGTGCCACGCTCCAGCAAGTTACATGCTAGGGACAAAGCCTATGCTAGGGCCACGACTGCACCTGGCTCACACTATAAAGACAACAGAGCCAAGGCTTTTGCTCACATGCAGAATACAAAGGGAGGTTTGCTAATTATTTAAAGAAAGTCAGGGTTTGACATAAATGTGCTTGTTCCCTCATCCCACCCTTCCAATTCTCCTTTCCCATTGCAAGCTATCAGATGGAGAGAGAGAGGTTTCAGGACCAGGCCCTGTGTGCTACCTGTGTGTACGACCGGGATACAGCTGCATCTCGGTTCCTGCATGGAGACTCCCAACCACTCCCTCACTACTGGCTGGATTTCCTCAGCCATGTGCTGGAGCAGATGCAAGCTTCTTGCACAAGAAGGAGCAGACCTGGCTGGATTTGGATCTTTGTGGGAGCAGGCCCACAGGGAGAAAAGGCACTGGTTGCTGCCAGTGGCTCTCTGCGAGGAGCACTTCATGCAAGTCCCATCTGTGTCCCTGCTCAATGTCATGATCCAGGAATGCAGCTAGTGTTCAGGCAGTTGCCAGCTGGCCACAGCAACTGCAGGTGTGTATTTTTTTATTTGTTTATATATGTAAATCGAGTCCAAAGTCTCAAATGATTAAGTCATGCAATGCAAGGCATGTGACAGAGTGGTTAATAGTGAGGGGTAGACAAGTATGACAGGAGGAAAGCATTTCAAAGTGGCAGCTGTGAAGTAAATCATACTGGAATTGGGTAACCTGGATTTAGGGGAGAGGTTGGAAAGGAAGGGCGTAGCACTGGGAGAGCTCTTTCTTTTTTTTTTCTCTGGGAAGGGCCCTGATCCTCAAACTCGGGCCCTGACTTTTGTTTTACATCTGCTACTGTAGGGCTCATGTGTGTGCACCAACCTCAGTGGAGAGGGGCCTGACTGACGCCAAGAGAAGCCTGAAGTTGGTGGGGTTGGCTACAGATTTTGGGACATGCTCGCAGCACAAGCAGTGGCTCTCCCTCTCCCACTCCTTCTCCTGGCCTCTCTCCTGGCACATGAGAAAGGGCAGAGGAGTGAATGAAATGGGCTTGTGGATGGGATTCTGTCTGCTGGACTCACACTGGATCACACAGGAAGTCTTAACCTGAGTGGAAAATGCCCACTTGAATGGCAACTGGATCTGAACCCGTAATTACCTCTGCCATCATGTGTCTGACTTGCAGCTGTGTGCGCAAACAAATGACTTGTCCATGCACTGCTTGTTCCTCACATTAAACACTCCTTGGTCCCGGTGTTTTAGAAAAGAACAAAAAACTTGGCCTGATCCTCATGGAGAGGAGTGGGGACCTCTGTACGGAGTTCAGGAGAGCTGTACCCTGACACTCAACCAGCCCTGTGGCAGACATCAAATGCTGTTGTTCCTTAGCAGTCTCCTGATCTTATCACTGTTTCTTTGAGGAGTGAGAAACAACAAGATCCTACAATGACAAACCACAACTTCTCTTGTGGTACATAAAGACAGGTAAAAAACCACCACCACCAAAAAAAAACAAAAAGAAAGAAACCTTCCCAAATAATTGCAAAAAAAAAAAAAAAAAGAGCGCTTCAAGTCCGTGTTTTTCAGGACCAAGCACTTTACAGACAATGATCATGCTCTGCCAAACAAAAGGGACAAGGGACCATCACGAAAGACAGACATAAAGCAGCTAGAAAATAAAATCTGGGAGAGGAGAACAGGACTATTACAGGGGAATCATTACTCTTATATGCAAAACTGTAAATCAGAACCACATTTACTGAGCTTTCAGGCTCACAATTCCAGGGAACAAGGAAAAACTCATTTTACATTAATTGATATATTACTTCACAGGTTCTTGCTGGTGGCTGCTGACACCCAGAGACGAAATGCTTTTTAGTTTCTGTCACTGCCTCATGGGAAAGCACCACAACAGCCAGAAACTGTTTCACCTTCACCAACTATTGGCTTGGTAGAAATTAAGGATTTTCATTTTTTGCTATGAGTATTTTTTAATTTTTTGAAGTATAAGGCTAACACAAAACCAGAATGAAAAACTGGAATGGAATCTCTCATAAGCAGGAGTGTCAAATTTTACAGGTTGTTGTGGCCTGAATAGTTTTGTTTCATTTGTTTGTTTTTTTTCAGAAGGGATTTCCAAACTCTTAAGCTCAAATCTTCTGAGCTTCTGAGTCCCTAATAAACCAGGAAGGTGATGTGAAATGTGTTAAGGACCAAACTTGTGTCCAAACCCAGTCCAATGGAGAGTAAGAGGTGCGCAGGCACTCAGCAGGAACGCACACAGACATCCTGCTGTGATCCTTCAGCCAGGGAAGCTGAAGGGGCAGAAAAACGAAGTGGGTTTAAACTGGAGCATCATAAATGAATTAACTGGATTGTATAAGGTGTTTGCCATGCCAGTGCCTGGACTTGATGCACTGAATTACTTTCCTGTCTTGTATTCCCACACAAAGCTTAAAATACTAAGTCCTCTAAATAAAAGTGTTTCCTGATCTCACTGGGTGTTGCATGGATGTGGCACAGAGGGGAAAAATCAGACTGTCTGTATGCAGAGTTTACTCATTAGATATTTACACTAACACCACAACTTACAGCACTGCTGTATGTAGATGCTGACCTGCATTTCGAGGTTGGATTGAAGGCATTCACTCCAATAGGGCATATTAGCCTGGCCATTTCCTTGGCAGGTCTGCCCTAGAAAAGGAGGCAGATCTAGAAAGACGCCAAGAGGGTTGAGCAATGTGCCCTTAGACTTCTGTGTCCTGTCATGAGGAGGCCATATGATTTCATGCAATTACCAAGGCCTAATACTCTCGTGGCCCTCTGGGCTGACAGTCCGTTGCCTTTTCCAGAGCTGTTAGACAGAGGGGAAGAGTATATTTTTTGATCAGTGCTGTTTGTTTTTCCACTGCGAACTCCCCCGACTCCCTGGTGTCAAAACACCTGGCAGGGCTGCCATGTAGGTACTGCTTGTTTGTCCTGTTACTCCAATGCTGTGGCGGGTGGGAATCTGGCTGGCCCTGAGGAAGCGAGCCACATCAAACACCTGTGCTCAGAGTCGCATGGGGATTGTGCTGCCTGTTTATTCCTTGCTGGGATTGAAGTAGGTCGGAGCTTTGGGGGAAGATCATCCTCCAAGATGATGTCGCTGCTCCGATGAGAATGATGGGAAGGATCTCCATAAATGATACGGGGTTAATGCGGGGAGCACAGTGATCCTGGATAACTCTACCAGTGTAGGAGACACCCCAGCCCCCCTGGTACTGGCCACACATGGGTTATAGTCATGCTATAAGCTTGAGGGAAGAAATACCGTAACCTTACAGGAGTGAAGTGCTACATCCACATCTGCATCACCAGGTCTGGTTGCCCTCTTTTCAGGAGGCCCATGAACTCAGCCAGGTCAGCTGCAGCCCCTACTACTGCACGGCCTCACATAGAGAAGCATCTGCAAATCCCGTTCAGTCCCTAGGAAAACGTGAGCAGAGCAGTGGTACAGACCATACTTCAGGGTGGAGACTCTTCTCCCCAAACCAGCTGCAATTGTTTGTTGTGTAATGGTGCCAACGAAGTTTTGTAACTCGCTCACACACTGGGAGGATTCATTTGATCATAAGAGCAATTTCACTTTCTGGCATCTACCATCCATCAGAAATTCCAGGCCAGAGCTTTAAAGAGCAACTAATGACTTAGGATCTTATGACTGCTAAACATTTCAACTGAGGCAGGCATGCACAGTCCTCCTCCCCAGACCTCTTCCTCAGAACAGACATCAAAACTGTGGGTCGCTCCAAAAGCCCTACCCAGGCTGTGATGTGGAGTTAACAGCTGTTCAAGGTGAGTCACAAAAGGTCCTCCTGAACCAAATGTCAGCTCTAACTCCCAGATGAAGATCCCTTCCCAGGACCCCTTCAGGGAGCACATGCACCGTTCCCTAAGCTCTGGGACCACATACAAGCTTTAGGTGCAGCGGTGCGACAGGCAGGAGGGGCACAGCCTAGGAACGCTCGAGGGCACCTGTGGCAGAGGCTACAAGTCCTGGCAGTGCTGACAGGCTTATGGCAACACCAAAACATGACCACTCTCAGCCTCGTGCCAGACTTTGAAGCTCACACTACTGATGCCTTTTCCTGGTCTTAAAATCAAGAGTCAAAGACAGTTAGAAGGGGGAAAGGGATTTTACCTTTATTTTAAGGATCCTTAGGTGCACACGTCCAGGTCATATGCACTGAAATGCACCCCGCAGAATGCACACCCCAAAAGATCTGGTATAACATTATAGGTTTTACTAATTAGCATATCTATCAAAGATTCCCCAGTGAGAGGCTCGAGTGAGCCCCCCTCCCCAAGGAGCCTTCCCCTGGATGGTTCTATCTTGGTTTACAGAATGTGTTCTGGAGAGGACCTTGGGGTCTGGGGCACACTGATCCCTAGCTACGAAGCTTCTAAAATGTTTAGTCTCTCAGCTTGACAAACAAGTCCAAGAATGTTAAGAATACAGAAGCTGCAAAAAATGCGTAACGGGTATAAAAGAAAAGGAAAAAAATCTTCACGGCATCACTACAAGCTGGCAACGTGTGAGGGGGACATGGACACAGGGCAGGGTTGAACACTGAGCGTCTGATGGAAGTTGGTTGTTTTGGACATGCTTTGGACAAGGTTGGGCTTTCTTTGTGCGATCCTGCAGATAGTCACTGCAGGGCACACCTAGCTAAGTAGCTCCAAGACCTTTCCATCCAGTGAGATTGACCCTGTGTGAGAAGTGTGAATCCAGTGAAGCTTAGCAACTTTCTCACAGCTAAAGGTGTTTAGTTAAGCTCTGAAAAAAGCATCCTACCTCCCCTGAACCTATCTTGAACTCTGCCCTACACCAATCCCTAGCAAAATGGTACCTGCATCTGTTCCACCGAGGCATACAATCAAACAGTGACTCATTGTCACAATCCTTATTCATGCATTTATTGCCCAGATAACTCTCCATTAAGCTAATGAGTCATTCTTCTACGCCCACCAAATGCATAGTTTGAATGCTGCTGATTTCTGCTATTTGTAAATCGGAAGGAGAAGGAGAACAGACAGAGCCTTGATGCAGAAAATTTGCCTCTAGTGGCAAGCTCAAGGAATTCAAGGTTTTCCACGTATGTTACAGGGAATAAGCAAGGCTCCAGTACATCCCGCAGACAAGAACTGGAGAGCTAATGCTGCTTGGTGAAGTGCCTCACATCAGTCTACTTCTAGAGCCGGAGGATGCTGGCCAGGGCTTCGCAAGCCTTGGATGCCCAGGACTCGTTGGCCATGTTTGAAGCAGCTTTGCTGAGATGAGCAGGCAGCTTTATTCCAGGCATCACTAAATTTTAAGTGGGTCAGGAGATAAAATATTTGGCATTGCATTAACTATACAGATTCACAATCCATGCAAACTTTTCCACCATATTAAACTAAGAATTCCCAGGTCTTGCTAGTTTGGCAATATTTTGAGTCACTCATTTTTTACATGCCTGATGTGGTCCATAACATAAAGCTGTAGCTAAATGCTCTCTTGACCTCTTTCAGCACTGCTTTGCAGCTGAGATGAGCTGCCTGAGCCTTGTAAATAAAACAGGTGACCAGAAAAGTTCCACTGGCTTTAACTCTGGTTTGTGCTGCTGACACAGGCCGGGAGTGTGACAGCAGCCCGTGGCTTCACGCTGACCTTCCCCGCTGCCGGAGCAGTGGTGCCCTCAGACAGCGCGCTGACAGCTGCTTATGGCAACAGCCAACCAGTTCAGCTTCTTGAGGCTTATCAGACTGTTTGCATAAACACTGGGATCAGAGCAAGAATGAAGGAAGGATGGGCTTGAGCTTTAGAAAGGCTTCATCCTACAGTTTTCTTATCTGCTCTCCTCTGTCTGTCTGTCTGTCCCCTCACTGCCTGTTTAAAGGACTTGCTCCCCAGGAACTCACGATCCCAGGTTTCCTCTGGATTGGTGTCTAGAGCTGGAGCCTGCAGGCTCTCTGAGGTGAGCTTGCAGTCCTCTTGCAGTTCCATCCAACATAGTTCCCTCTCTGGTCAGTTCAGGTTTGAATCCAAGGAGACCATCCTGGAAGGGAGCAGGGAGCAAACCAGTCCATATGCACGCATGAGGAAGCAGCTCCCGTGGGTCCCCTCTGCCTCTGGAACTCCAGACTCCTCACTGGACTGCTGGAGCTTTTGCGAATATTCCATGTTTCTTTTTCTAAAAAACTAGGCACATATTTAACTGCTCAGCTCTTCTTGCTGGACACTGCTGCTAGTTCCCTGAGCTTGCAGAGGATCCCAGGACTATCATCTCTGCTAAGAAAAGAAGTTCTCACATCTTTTCAAAAGGGGAAGGATGTAATAGTGACCAATATTGAGAAATGTATTCTCCTGGTTTCAGAGGCAATTATTGGAATGTGCTTGGCATTCAGATGATAACTTGCACCTGTAGCAACTTGTAGAGTGATGCCTTGAATCACACTGTGATAAAGGGATGTGTTTGAAGTTTTTGAAGGCAGTACCTCGCTATCATTCCCATTCAGTGCTGGCACTCAGAGCTCTGCAGTCTCGCCTGTGTCAGCAGGCAGTCAGACTAAACTTCCCATTCATCTAAATCTAAAACCCATCTGGGCTTACTCAATTATTGATTAAAAACAGGCACTGGATAAAATAAGGAAAACAATCTTTTTCTGAACGCATTACCTTAATACAAAGAGCAATGCTGTGTTGTCCCCCAGTGAATGTGAGCTGCAGAATAAGACCCTTCCAGCCACCCCACAAGCCCAGCGCAGGCCATGTCATGTGGTTTTTGGGGTGTTGGCTTCTCTTGTTTCGAGGCTCTCTCCTACAGAAATGGGGTTTAATTGCTCCTGCCATCAAGCCTGACAGGGGAGTGCTAACACACCCAATGGCTGTGAGCAGGCCTGTGACTGCACATCAAAGCTGATCCCACCTCACAGCAGCAGCCACGAGCACATTCCAGGGCAACAAGATCCCTGCGAAAGGTAGACGGAGAACCCTGTGGCCTCCGAACCTCCCCACCCACTGCCGACTTCCACTAATGAATTAACTCTGAAGCTTTGTTCCCTTATCATAATCCTCCCAGCAACAGCACGATAAATTGTACTTGCAACAGATGCCTAAACGAGATGATCCCAGGTCTTTGCAACTTGAATCAAGGGTGGGAAACTCGCAGCTTTGTGGTGATCTCCAATTCATTCATTATACAATCGGATCTTAATTGCTTTAAGAATGTGATTCTAGTAAATCTGGCCTCTAGTACCACTCCTATTAGAGACTTCTGTTGCTAAATTTCTGCTGCTAAACACAGTCAGTCCAGCCCTTAAGGTCTTTTTTATTTCAGTGGACTCCAAAGTGTTGAATTATCTGTAGAAATTAACACTGTGTTCACCCACCCCATATTTTCCCACTGAATGGACAGGCACCAAACTTAATTTAGCTGTTCCCGGCAGCAGCAGTTTTCAATAGCTCCTGGGGGAGCCCCATGCTATGAACAGGTAATATAGAGAAACATCCTTGGGGTGCTTTGGAAGGTGATTCTTCCTTAAAAGAAAACACTGCATGGAGCAAACTCATCCCGAAGTCCTGCTATCCAAACTCAATGCATCTAAATATAAATACAGTGCAAGAAATTGATGCTGCTTGTGGAAACTTCAGGAATCCTGACTAAGATCCTTCCCTCCAGCAGTGTGCCAGCTAGGAAACCTCAAAGGCACAGTCAGGTGTCCCCAGAGCCAGCTCTGGGGACTCAATAGGTGGCACTATTCACTTTGGCTTTGCAGAGATCTGTCACCCTGTGGAAGGTGCTGGGGGATCTCTGGGCACAGAGAACACACACCTCCTGGACAACAAGAGGTGGGCTGGCTGCAGTTCACAGCCCAGGAGGTACTGCCAGCATCTCTGACTCCAGTGTGCTCCAAAGGATCTTTATGCACAAACAATGCAATTAAAAAGACAAAATGAATGGGTTTGGCAATTTGGAAGAGGTTTGGATCAGCAGAATCACTGCTCATTCATAGGGTAAGCAAGAAGAGGGAGCAGTATAGTCTTTAGTCTTTCCCTATTTTTTAGGGGGGAAATTTGGTACAGGGATGCAGATGGAACCCATGAGAGCTGTGTTTTGGGACAGGGACAGTTTGGGCAGTAAACAGAACCTAGCAGAGCTTTATGTGGGATATAACTAACAAGCCCACAAAGAGGGGAACACTTTCACTATGCAAGTCAACATTCGCTCCTCGAGGAAGGTGGAAGGAGAAACTAGGGGAGTGGAATCTGGCCACAGAAGAGGTGAGACAGGCTCCTGACCGTGAATGAAATTGCTGATTTCAGCCTGCCTCCTCCTAGAGCCAAGAGCCGGGACCAGCCCCAAGGGGACAGCTTGGTGAGGACCAGCATCCTCCACCTGAGTGGGACAGGGCTGAGTGATAGGAGCAGAAGCCTCTTCATGTGGTACAGCTGGAATGGCCTAGCTGCTCCTAGCCTCGGCCTTTGCATCCCTGCAACCAAAAGTGTTCCTAAGCATTGTAGGAACATTTGAGCCATGATACTGGACCGCTTTCCCAAAGCTCTTACAGTTTCAGGCACTGTCAAGCTGAATTTTTTTGAACTGTTCACCTGAAAATGAGAGACGGAGCCACTGCTAATACGAGAAAGCATCCTGGTTTCCTCAGTGGATCCTGACAACACCTGCCTTAGTATCCGGCATTACGCCTGCCTACCCTTTTTTCTCCCCCTGAGCAAGCTTCAATGAAACAGCAAGCATATTTTCCCCTCTTACCCAAAGGCAGATGTATACTCACACTCCTGCCATTCTCTCACAGCATCTTACATAAATTACCATTGGTTTTGGAGAGATGCCAAAACAAGTCTGAAGGAATGTGTACAAGATCTACCAGAATAGGGTTTCTCCATGTTTCTGACTCTATAATCCCCTTATTCAGAGCTAAACCAATAGGCTCACACCTCCTAAACTGAAAACCTTTGCCAACTCTATCCACTGCCTTTAAAAACAAACAAGGAAACCCACAAGCCCATGACCAGTTATTACCGTGAAAGAGAAAACAAGAGACACAAAGCAAAAGAATTTGCCACATGCAGCTCTGTAAGTGCTAAGTCCAGGAGTGAGGAGACATTTGTCTTTGTTCCGTGTAGTCAAACACGTCCTAATCTTTAAAACACCTTCACTCCAAAATTGCAGCTGATTGCTTAGTCATAGGGCATTTGCTATTTAAGTGAGGGCCTTTGCTCGGGCCCCAAAGTGGTGATACTGCTGGACTATAAATTCAAGCAGTGGGCAAGGTTTAGGGAAGAGACTTCTGTGAAGAGCTGCCTGAAGTTAACAGGGGTGGTGGGACTTTCCTGGGATCCCCATATTGCCACCACAGGTTGAAAAACTCAAAGCTGCAACTCAGAATAAGCTCCTCACAGTGAGTGTCAGGCATGGAAATCGTTGGGTGTCCACTAAATGCTTTGGTGATAAGCTTTGGCAGAGGTGGGCAGAGTTCCCTCCATCCTTGCAGTGGTCCAGCCCTGGCCCCCCTAAAGTGGAGCAGTCGGTGACACCAATAGCAACAGAATGTGGCTAAGGCTGACAACCCGTTTATAGTAACAGCTAAATATCTACCTGGAAAAGACTACCTTCACTGCAGGGCCTAAAGCAGGTAATTGGAGAAAGGCAGACCTGGGGGGCCATATTTACAGCATGGCTTTTGGAAGATGTTTCTCCTAGCCCAAGGGGAACAGGCAAGAAGCAGTGGATGTACTCAGGAAGTCTCCTCTAAGCACCACCCCCTACAGCGTAATGTGGCAGACAGCCCTTTGTGAACCCCTGAGTGCCTAACCTGCTGTGGTGCTTGAAAGACTTCCCTGGCCATTCCCTCGTCCTTAAATCTCTACAGACATCCCAAAACAGCACAGGGTGGCACAGACCAAGTTATGTGTACACAGCTAAATGTGCTTCTGCCACCTGGCTACAGAACAGGAATGCTCAGGCTTGCAAAACACCGTGAGAACACATGAATGAAGTCTGCAGACTTCTTCCTTGTTCCCAGTTTACTCTGGAATAATAGTTTACTTTACTTTACTTCCTGATCCATATCCACAGATCAGCATTAGGCTCAGCACTGCAGCCTGGCACGCAGACAACAGAGATACAACAGGGTGATTTTCTCCTCAACAGCTCTCTCTGACAGCTTTGAGGATGTCGTGGCTTTTCGGTGCAAGATGATGAATCCGAGGCTGTTAATGGCTTTGAGTCACTGCCTTTCAAGCCCGAGCATCTGGCCAGCTGTTGGTCCCAAAAGTGCGGTGCCATTTCCCAGAGCAAGCATGGCTGTTCTGTGGTTTCTACTGTTTACGTGCTTGAGAACCCCGGCTTTTATTCCCTGGTTACCTGCCCACCTCCCGCCAGTCGTTCAGGTCTCGTGTGTGGCCAAGAGCATCCTGGGAATCTCCAGTGGCATCTTGCTGGTCCCAGCCACGTGGCTGGCCTGGGCTCCCGCCTGTGCCTGTTTGATGCGTGCCCCATGCACAGGCTGCCCCTTACCCACGAGGCTTCGTGCAAACAAAGGAGTGACCCAGCTCTGGGTGCGACCCAGGGGAAGGCTGCACTCAGACACCCTGTCCTGATGCTAATCACCTGCCTTTGATCCGGCTGCCTTTCAACTGCACCTACCATCTTCTCCCTGTCTTCCTCCAGGCTCCCAAGGAAGCCCTGTACAGCTGCCAGGGAACATGATAGGAAGTGCCACATCCAAGCAGATCACAAATCTCAAGCCTTGGCCAGGATTTTTGACAGGTAATTGAGGGTGCTTGCATTTTGCACCAGCAAAGTCAGTACCAATTTGTGCACTAAGTCCGTGGCTGCACCACCGCCTAGTCTGGACATGCAAATAGCTCCTGGTAAGAGCAAGCACAGCCTTTGGAGAGACAACACAAACCTGAGACCCAAACTTCATTCCTGTCAGCCCCAGAAAACTGGCGTTTACTTTGCTACCCCAAAAACAAGTAAGAAATTCACTCACTAGAAACCACTGCCAATTTCTTGACTTCAGTGATCTATTAGAGATGGGTAAAGCTGCACTCACAGTCCTTGCAGATCTTCCTGCCTTCTTCTAAGTGTATTTTCTATACACCAGTACCAGAAATGTTAGCATTCAACAGTTATTTTCATCTTACTCGAAATAAGAATTTAATGAGATTTCCATGGTAGGTTATCTTCATGGTCTGGGGGTGAATTCTATTTTGATTTTTAGTTAGTATGTTTTAAATAGTCGCTCGTTAACTTGTCCCCTCAATCCTTATATCAGGCTTGATATCAAACTCACAAGCATTTGGGAGACATTATTCCTAACTGGAATCCAAATTTGACCCCAGAGGCAGCTTTTTTTTGTCCTTTTTGAAATGCAGAGCTGAAGACAAGACTCATGTCTGGGTTTGGATCCAGGTATCCAATAGAGGACCAAAGTACAAAGGGCCCCTCTGCTCCATATAACTACCCAAACAAATCCAAAGGAGTGCATCCCCGGGTAGCCTGTTTCTAGGAACAGTATCAGTATATGAGCCTTGTAACTCATTAATGCTAATAGCAGTTGCATAACGCACAGCTGAAATGTGGTTGTACAGTGAGCTAAGAACAAAGCCCAGCTACATGAGGTACAATTGCCAGGCAAAGTTTCTAATGGGCAGCTTTCCTTACCATCACAGCTGAATTTATCTTTGATTATAAATGCTCTGGAGAGGAAAAATTTCCAGATATCAAAAAGTCGTGTCACCAATTCTAGCACAATTCCTGCTTAAATGCTGTGTGAGTGGCCACGGTCTGGAAGGAGGTGTGAGCTCCTTGTCATTGCTCTCTCTGCAAAACCTCAGGAGATGTCCAGAAGGGCCCTGGTCAGTCACTGCACCTAACAGAAAGGGAGATCAAGCATCAGGGATGGCGCGATGTCTTCGAACCCTCAGGGAGCCCTGAAGCACCGAGATACAATGGAAATCTCAGCCTTTACAAAAACTGCTACAGCCTGGTGTGCTGCACACAGGTGCAGAATTGACTTCACTCATAATCTGCAGCTCTGGTCAATTCCCATGACTCAGAGCAGCTGTCTCATCCGTAGCTGGCTTGCTATGAGAATATTAACTGTGCCTTCTTAAGGCCCTGTTTCTCTTCTTCTGCCATAGCCTCACTTAAATGCCCTTGACTGTCTTTAGATAAACAACCTTTGGACCATATCTAAAATCCAAGGCCAGCTGTACCCTAGGGCCATCAGGTAACAGCCAATGGAGCTCTGTAGGTACAAGCAGGACTTAGCCCTTAGTTTCTATAGCAAACAGCTTTCTACTGCCTGCTCCCTGCCAGCAAAAGTGTGGCAGGTAATTCCCTCAGGAGACACTTCTCTGTGTCCTGACCCTTCAGCTGTCAGTGCCAACTTCACTTGATGCAGCAACAACACACAGCACAGACTTGGCTGCTGTTGAGCACCCTGCTGTTGAGCACCCTGCTCAAGGATGCTCCCTACCTTCCCCCTGTCTGCCACCGTGGTGCCCAGAGGGATGTGTGGTCTATCCTGCCCTCCACTCTGGCCAGAGCCTGCCCTGACTGTGGTCCTTGGCAGGGGATTTCCCCACACGTGTCCCCCTGAGACCAGGGCTCATCAGGAGGTGGCTCCCTCCCCGCCAAGCCTTCCCGTTCTCACTCTGATCATCTTTTTGCTCTGGAGGGCCAGGGTTTTGCCCAGAGACATAGAAAATTACGTTTAGCTGTGTTGAAGGTTACTTCCTCCCAACTTCTGTGTCTGCTGCAGTGTCACTTCCATTTGGGAATGTGTCCTGATTGTAGCGGAGTGAAATGAATGATGGGGCTGAATCATGAAAATGTGGGTCTGTGAGAGGATGAAGAATGCTGCCACAGCTTTGAAACAACAGAAATAAATCTTAGTTCCCTGCTGCCACATATAGGCAATATAAATAAACATTATAACTATGTAAATAGCACACAGCTCCCAGGAGCTGGATCACCCTCTGAAATAGCAGGCAGAGGAGTCTGCTGCTCTGCAACAGAGGGATCGTGCTTGGCTGAATTATGTAATTCATTTAAATGCACATGGTACAGTAACATAATTTTTGAAAACCATATTATTTGGCCCTCCAAAGTGATTCCCAGAAGTAATTCCTGCAAGGAGCACACACCCAAGCCAGTCAGAATTTCTGGAATGACATTCCAGTTGCTCAACACCTGGTTATGCAGATAGAAGAGAAAACAGAGCTACGCCTTAGCCAGTATAACAGATAAGGGTGTGAGAATCCAACTTGCTGGCTAGCACATAAAAGTGTGAATGACCTCGCCCCACGTCCAGGATTGCTCAAGCCAGAGGAGATGTCAGTATCAATACACACATCTTCCTTCACAGTCACAGGACTCTCCTCAACGCTTGCTGCTGCCCTCAGATCTTAACCCCAGAATGGAGGGAAAGCACCATGCCTGTTGAACAACCAGCTTGCAAAGTTCTTTGCTTCTGCAAACCAAATGCAGAGAAGGATTAAGGAAAGTCTTTTCTATTATTCCATCTAGTGGAAAACCTTCCACCTCTTCAGATAAACTCATGAGCAGTTAGAGGGAGGTCAAAGTAACGGGTTCTCTGTTTTCTTCAAAATGAGACTTGTGGCTTCACTGTTTCCAGTGGTCATGGGAACTGAGCACATCCATTCTGTCCCATGGAATGACTGGGATATCTTCTCTGTACTAAATAGAAAGCAGCTCCTCTGGGTCAAAATCACTGAGTGTATTCAACTTCTTTTTTTATTAAATACCTAACAGCTTGAAGTAAATACCACTTCCATCTGTGTCCTCAGTACCTATCAGGACTAGGCCAAGAATTCGCAATTTGCCTCCCTAACAGGAAGAAAATATGTGTTATCAATAACAGTTATTTAGTTCACTGAGTAGAAAATTTTGGCAGCTGTATCCCAAACCTTGGGGTAAGGTAGGAGGGGTGAGGGGAGTTTCTTGATGTGGATTCTTCCTTGGCCCAGCTGAGATGCAGAGACCAGTTGGCAGGAGTGAGATGAAAGGAAACGGATGGTGAGTAGGAGTTGGGGATAAGTGCTGGGTGAAAGGGCACCTAAATCCTCATGCCAGTGACACCCAGAGAAGTTCTGGAAAGACTCCAAAACCAAGCAGCCTGGTGCTGATACAACAGGCCCAGCACGTGTCCTGCAAATCCCTGACTGAAATAAAGACCAGAGGTATCTGGTTGCAGAGCGGGGGCTCACATTTCAGGTAAATACTTCCCCCGAGCTGGAGGGAGACCTGCAGCAGCAGCCAGTGCCCCTTGTGTTGCAGCACTGGCTGCAGCATTGGCTAAAGTGGTCGATCCAACCCTGTAGAGGCAGTATTGGTAAACAAAGACCCATGAGTATGAGTAGGTAGGACTAGGTGAGGGAAAAACACAGCACATGGTGCCTCTCCCATAGGAAGGGAAGATGCTTACAACAGATGCCGGTACCTATCCCAAAAGCCCTAGGAAGTCCCTCGATGGGTGAACTGGCTGACGACTTCTGCTTTTCTTTATCAGCAATGAATCAAACCCTTCATTCCCATCCAGGAAGTTCCTAAGGCATATGTTTTCCTACTGACTTCTCTGTTCTCCAAGGGAGAGACAGTAAATGTAACAAATTAGGAAAGCAGTCTTCTATTTCTTTTTTTTTAGTCTTTTCTTTTTTAGCACTTCTAACAGCTCCACAACAACTGTCACGCAAAAAATATATGGGAGCTTCATGTGACTTGAGGCATGAAGTTACGTTAGAACATGTCTGGTTGTCTCCCAATTGTGGGAGAAGAGCCCAGTCCTCAAAGATAGCAAGACCCTTAATTCTTGCTGGAAGAAAAGGATCTTCAGGTATCTGGATCTGTTTGCCGAATGCCCTCATTCTAAATATCTCTATCTGTAACTTGTCACACAGTAAGTGACTCATGCCAAGTCTCTTGGTTTCTCATTAATTCCGTGGGGTTTGGGCTAGCAAATGGTTCTCTGGAAATGCTCGCCTCAAGCTCCGGTGAGATCACACGTGTGCAGTTCCCTCTCCCAGCTTGCTCTGCAGTATTATTGAAGTTGTCACACCACACACTCACAATTCATAATGAACCTTCCTTCTGCCTCCCTGCACACGTGCCTCATGGAAGACCTCGAAGTATAGACTATACCCAGCCATGTCCAGAACTTTCCTTCATCAATTTGCTTTGATTGAAGCCAATGGCCAGACTCTTTACCTGTTCAGCAGGTTAACTTCAGTGAAATCCACAAAGGGGTTCATTTGAGAGTGCACAAGGTCTGTATTGGTGGGTACAACTCGTATTAGATAGCAAAGAGAAAAGGAGGTGAGAACAATTTCCGTAACAGACAGATGTGAGACACTGACCAGCTAAGGAAAGCCCCTTGGCCAGCACCAGAAAGACCCCCTGAGGTTTTTTAGCACTTGTCAGCCGGCTCTCTACCCAGAAAGCACAGCATGGGATAAGTGACCGAGGGTGTTCATTTCATCAAACCTATGCCACTGAGAACAGATACATTAACCATTCATTTGATTTAAAATGGAATAAAAGATACAAAGTCAATAAAAGGTTTGGGTTTACCTCAAAGCACTGCTGTGCCTGTTAGCTGAATGAGTGAGCTTCCCTTCAGTATCACTTTGGTTCTATATGCTTTCTGGGAACGGCAGTGGTTTCTAGGCCATTCAGCATTTGCCTGCATGACCGATGTGTTTTCCCTCCTGCTCACCTGCACTGCTAATGCACTTTCCCCAGGAGACGGAATGTTTGTCATACCAAAATAGCAACTAAATGAATGAAAGTTCAAGCAGGGCTATAAATAGAAAGGGCACCAGGTTTTCACAGTGCACATATAAGCTACTTCACACCCACTTCCTTTTGTCTGCCATTAACTCTGAGATCTGAAGCGGAATAACCTTTCTGCACTTTGGAAGAATGAACAGCAGAACAATTAAGAGACCAAACTGTTATGAGGAAGTCACCAAAGTGCTGTGTAGAAAAAATGGACAGACTATCTGACAATTAGATAGATAGACAGTGCTGTGCTCCACACCCAGAGCTGCCAAATAGTAAATTTTAGCAAGACTTACAGGGAAATCTGGGGGTGGCTGAATGAAACTGCTTTGAGTGAAACTTCACTCTCTCTGTCCTTCTTTAGCCATCCCTCTAGCGCATGATGTGTAGCAGAGCCAGAGCTCAGGCGACGGGAAATGCACAGTGGCCCCTCCTGGTAGAAACCAGCTTCCAGGGCCGTGGGCTAAAAAGGAGGCAGAAAAAACATGTGATGAGTTGTAAAATAAGATAGAAAAGCCAAAAAAAAAAAAAAAGCAAGAGATAACTTTTTTTTTTTTAAAGGACAAAACCCACTTGCTTTTCCTACCAAAGGCAGAACACGCTGGCACTATTCCAGTGTTGCCTTGCCATGTAAGTAAATGATTTCTTGTATTGCCACAAGGTGTGTTTAGGGCAACTGTGGGTGGAAGAGAGGGGGTTACAAAAGCAGAAGGGGTGGGGAGGTGCTCCAGGAGGTCGTGTCAGCTCAGGTCTCAAAGTTCACAAGCCCTCACACTCCACTGCATTTTCCCGTGCTCACCCTGGACCGGGCTAGAAGTTGTCTTGTAGAAGGCTGTTAATAATCAATAACTGACATTGAGATAAAAACCAAATAGACCTGGGAGAAAGTAGCTGAGTCACGCAAGGTTAGATTAGGTGGCAATTTACTATTTTTAGTTTTAGCTGCTGGATACTGAACAAAATCTCACTAAAAAGAAACACCTGCCCCAAATGTAGGCTCATAAAAATGTAACAAGTTCACAGGCTGGGCTTATCATGGTTTCGCTGTGCGATATGAGAAGCATATGGATAAAGGGAGCCTTTTCTCTGTTTATGGATGTTCTTTGGAGTTTGGCATGTGGGACACTTGGCCTGTTGGGAGTTTTATGCTGTTTCTAGGTACATATGCAATACTGAGTAATAGAACAAAGTATCACAACATGTTCCGATGTGTCTTGTTGTCTGCTGAGAACTCCAGACCATTTCTGCGCAGCTGTCTGAACAGAGATCCCAGCTGATCCTTATCATTTTGCTCCTTGCAATGCAGGTGGCTGTACTTTTTTTTCCCACTTTAAAAATATTGAGGAAATGAGATGGAAATGCTGACAGACCAACTTCCTGCCTTTTCTTCTGAGCAACTGGACATGCCAGATATTTGCTCTCTCATCTCCTTTACCTTATTGTGTGCTGCGCTGGGGCCGGCTGGAGGAGTGACTGTAGCTCTCCTGTAATCCCCTGGGGCTTTGCCACTTGTTATTCCTGGGACTACATTTACCCAGTCAGATGGTCACTGCCAGTCTGTTTTCTCTTTCGTCCACCCAAAACACCCCTAAAGGGAAGGGGGCTGCATGAGAAAGGAACTCTAGTCGCGTTTAGAAAAGTGCTGCAGCGCCAAGCTGCTTATGCCAGGAGTTGCACGTCTGTACACAATGTGAGCAGGGAAATAATCTGTCTGGGAAGATGCTGCTTCACATGAAAGCATCTGCCTGCAGCTAGATTCCATCAAAGAGCAGATCTGTGGATTGATTTTCCCAGTATGACATCTTCCATCTGCAGAGCACTCAAAAGTTCTTTTATTAGCTCCTCTGTTGTTCGTGTTTGAAGCAACAAGATGGAACAGCTCACAAAAAGGCACTCAGCTCCCAAACACTGCCCCAGAAGCACAGAAAGTCCCAGGATGGGGTGGTGGCAGAAGCAGAGCCACGATACAGGGGCAAGGGAGTACCACAGGAAAAGCTGTGAGCACAGACAATGGGAGTGGTGAGTCCAGCGCTGGCAACTGCATTTCCCAATCTGTGTTTTTACAGAAGCCCACCTCATCCTCTGTGGACAAAGCCGGAGATGCACCTTGTGCCAGCGCAGCTCACCTGAGCGCGGCACCAGGAGCACTGCAGCTGCCAGCAGTGAAAACTGGCACACTTGTTTGCCCTTTCTGTCTCTCCACTTGGGCTCTCCACATGCACGGGCCTGTTTCCATGCATTTTTATTTTATTTGCAATGATGTCAGAGGCAACCTTTTGATGACTTATGACCCACAGAAGGCTAGGTACCACTGGCTTATGAAACAATGAAGGAAGAAGAAAGTCAGGAAGAAAGTTGGAATAACATTAATTAAATAAACTCAGCAACCAAAAGGACAGAAGTGGCACATAATTTCACAGATGTTTCAGGAGGAGCCAGTGAATAAGGGAAGCTTTCAGAGTACCTAAGAGATTTGGACACACCAGAATATGTTCCCTAGGGCTGAGCCTGAATAGCCACAGCAAACATTTCTGGGCCATAGCACACGGCACATCAGTTTGCTGGGGACTGGGCTCTGCCACAGGAAATGTGAATACCGCACAAGTGGTCTCGGTAAATCCTTGGAAGAACCACACAGATTTGCATATCCTTCTTCAGAAATTGATTTTATTAGGTGGCCTGAACAATGTATTTAGCACAAGTGTGCTTTTATGTCCTCAACCAAACAGAAAGCTCTATTAGATCATTATGCTGTTGAAATACAGTCCCTTACATGCCAGAGGGAAGCTCTTTTTGGGCCATTCCCTGTGCTTTTAATTGACAAGAGAGAAATATGTTGCTCTCCAAAAGCATTTCCTACTGATTCACTTCTCTTTATCATCTGATTTACAGGTCTGATCTTGACTTTTCACCACACCCAGATCTCCCATTGACTTCAAGGAACAGGGCTCTGTGGGGGCAGTGTGAAAGTCACCCAATAAGGGTTTTCAAGAGGAACCTGCTGAGTTCATTAACACCAGAATTTACATAGATCTAAAAGATGCCAACAGGTTCTCTGTGGCAATGACGAGCTGTCAGTGGAAGTGGCCAGCTGCCGTGAAGAGGGACGGTGCAGCAGGGCCCATGTGTTTGCAGTGACAATCCTTCCCACTCCCGGGCAGGGTACAGCACATCCACTGTGTGCTCTGTCTGCATCTCCTCCACTCCCAGGAGTGAAGGAGCTCTCATAAACATTATTTGTGGCTCATGAGGGACTGCAAAGCGTACAAACTCACTGGCCCCCTCCACAATGGTACCAGAAGTCATCATCTCTAAGAGAAGCTGGAACACATTACAATTATTTCATTTTCTCCATGAAGAATTTGCCACAGACACTTAGACAATCCTCAGCTCAAATTAGAGACTTCTTGTGTGAGATGCTCCGTAATCACAGGAAGCACAAGCTCCCTTTGGAGAGCAACAGAACGCAGCACTGACAAAGGGCTATGATACAGTGCAGACAACCACTGGGAATGTTGACCCAGCCCCCCCCATCCTGGCCCTGGCCTTGCAGAGGCACTGGGACACACTGAGACTTTGCCAGCTGCACCCTTAGCACATGATACATCCACAGCAGAGCGGTCTTGTGCCTGGATAAACCTACTACTCCAGTGATTAATTATAAACACTGCTTCTGTAACAGTTGGATGGGAAGAAATGTTTTCCTTCTGCTAAGGAGAAAGAGAAATGACACCTTTGAACAGCATAATTTGTATAAATTACTGTACTTTTTACCCACGGCTCATCTGCCAAGTTCTCTTGTTTGGGAGGAGCCTGTGTGTGTTTTGATGTGCAAAGCAGGATAATGGATTACCATTATTAAAGGGCTTACAAATTGGGCAGGCAAGCCCCGGGTGAGAGGTCACTCTGACTGTACAAAGGAAAGTTTGAGCTGAGTGAGGAAGCTCGGGTTTGACTGAGAGAACAGGGAGAAGAGTTTTGTTCTGCAAGACTGCAGGTCTGTCTGACTGCAGAGAGACCAGCTACAGGCCCTTTGTTTTGTTCTGAGTTTCTCACTCGCGCATTTGTAGACGGCGCTGAGCATGTGTGACAACAGAATTCATCCCATCTCGTGCTCCCCAAAATCTGTCTGCTACGGAGATGAACTGGAAACAAACTCCTCGTCCTGTGGGGCTGGGGAGGGGTAAGGGACGGTATGAAAGCTGTCTGAATGACTAGGGAAGCTTCAGCTGTTCTTCCCAGAGGGTGACATCTCCCTGGGATGGAGATGGAGCCACCAGCTTCCTTTGCTCCAGAGAAGGAGCCCTAGACAGATGCATGCTTGACCTGGGTATTGAGCTGAAGGGTCATATC
Organism: Corvus moneduloides; assembly: GCF_009650955.1. Classification (NCBI taxonomy): domain Eukaryota; kingdom Metazoa; phylum Chordata; class Aves; order Passeriformes; family Corvidae; genus Corvus; species Corvus moneduloides. Next base: position 73,697,126 of record NC_045480.1, read on the forward strand.
ATAATGACAGGAATGATACTTGTTTAAAGTACGTCAATGTTGCAGCTGAAAGGGATGCTGGCCCTTAGGAAAAAATCCATCGTTGTGCCAGAGAAGACAGAGCTAATGAACACAGATTGGGGTGTCTGTTTACCTGCTTGGAGCCTATTGCTGCTCCACAGATCTCAGGTTGACATTGTCACCAGTTTCCGGGGTGGAAAACACAGGCTTCAGACACAAAAGAAAAGTCTTGTGAAACAAAACCAAAAGAGGAATCAACAACTTGTGTTTCCCTGAAGGCTAAGGAAGGGCCTAGTCCAGCACTTCCCAGAAAACAGTCTGTAGTCTGTAGTGGCTATGATGACAGTGCTCTTAGAGCAATCCTTACCTTTTACAGCTGCAAATCCTGCACTTATATGAGACTCCCACTTTTCATTTTAAAGAAAGAAAGAAAAAGGAAATACCTTGGTAGCCCACAGGGTTTCAGAAAGATATTAAACTGCTTGACCCCTGAATTCTGAAGGATGATTAGCAAATAAATGCAGTTCAAAATATTTAGTCTAAGATACCATGTTATATCAAGTTTACACCAAACCTAAGGGTTTTTTGAGGGCTCTACTTGTGACTTCTGTGGATGAGGGTTTAGTTACACTGTGCTGTAAGACAGCCATGCTTATTGTCCTAGAAATTCCCTATCAAATAGACTACATTTACAAGCAAAGAAATGCAAATGTAACTTGTGCTTTGAGACTCCTGACTCCTTCTCTTTGGCCCAAGCCTCGTTCTGGCAGCACTAGTCTAGATAGGACAATTTGGGATGGCAGCTTTCACTCAAGGCCTCTGGAGGAGCCTGAGATTCCCTTGAGCTTTTGATTCCCATTCAAGTTCTTGTGTTCAGCCCCTACCTTAGCCCAAACCAAAAAGGCTTCATTTTGTTTTTAACTCCTTCCCTTTGTGAGTCTCACCCAAATGTCTTCCTAGGACAGAATTCTCTCCACCCTTAGACATTGCTGCTGTCCAAGCTGCCAAAGCTTTGCCTATTCTTCCTTTATAGTTTCATCAGACTGTGGCAGCAAACCCCAAAGACCTTCCTAGAACTGCCCAGCCTGGATGCAGCATAAGTCTCCCTCCTCCTACACAGTGTCCTGCAGAGGCCAAAAAGGCCAGGAGGATAATAAAAGGTATTAAGAAAACACAGTTGTGCCACAGTGTACTTTAATAATGTGGTACTGTCTTGAACTCTCAGTCTTACTCATCCCACAGCTCTTTTTTCTCTTCAGAACTACGGAACTCTAAGGTGACACATTTAAAATGGCTGTAGTAGCAAGAGAGAAGAACAGATGAGGCCCTCTCACTTGAAAAGAAGACAACTGAAGGGGAACATGCTGGAGATCTGCAGTGAAGCAAACAATGTGAACAGGGAATGATTTTTCAGTTTGTCCTGTAACACAAGAAGTAGGCAAAAAATAATTGTGTTTATGAGACTGCAGGTGTGAAATGGAAGAGCCTTTTCACCCAGTGATGTGTTCCGGGGCTGCTGCCCGAATGAGCTCACTGGAGCCAGCACTCTTTTTCACCTTTTTTGTGCACTGTTTGCCTCTGGAACTCACTGCCACTACCCAAAGTGAAAGTCAAAAGTATAAACTGGTTCCAAAACTACCTGAAAGAATTCCAAGACGGATCATCAAAGTCTAGTGGACATACTGGTGTGAATGCAATGCTATTGTTTCTGTTTTCTCTTTTTTCCTAATTCTTTTCCTGCCTTCCCATTTTCCTTTCTTTAACCTATATACCATCTTCTGGGACACAGAAGTTTTCTGCATTAGTCCTGGGCTTGAAGAGATGGTTCCTTTTCTTTGCCTTTCAGCCATAGGGTGGGTGCAACTATATTTCACTACAGTTAAGAGTCAACAATGAGGTCTAGGATGTGATGTTTTTCTCCAGAAAACAGATTTCAAGGTACCAGAAAGCTTGGCAGGACTATGGATTTACAGCAAATAGAGAGAATATATTGTCCCAAATAGATGGGCTCAGCCCCCGAAGTGTTTCCTAGGGGTTGCAAGTTTTTGTTCACTGGATCCTTCTTTATTTTTCAATTTAGTGCATCACTGTATCTTGGATTTCAAGTACTGCAGATCGCCAGAAAGGCATGTGACCATGTCATCTGAATGTGCTTGGTTCTGGATCCATGAACTAATAAACATTTGACCACTGTCTCTGCACTGAAGTGGTCATTACCAGAAATGATCCATGGTACACAAAACACCATGTCCAGTCCAGGGGAGAGCTGCTATCTGCTGTGTGGCAACATGGCTTCCTGTGAGGAAGAGGGTTCTCACAGACCCACCAAAACCAACAAGGATCTCCATGAAGTTACTAATTTATCTCTATTTACAGCACCCCCCCAGAGTGGTTTATAGTTTGTGAAGTACTAAACAAACACTGAAATACATGTTGGTTTTACGTCAGTGACATTAACTCTTCTTCATTCCATCACTGTCCCATGGGTTTGCAGAGATGGGCCTGGCTTTAGGAAGTGGTAAGAGAGGGAGGAAAGAGCACAGGGAGATTGCTTGCCCCAGGGCAAAACTAAATCCTCCAGACAGAAGGAAGTAGCATGCCAAAACCAAGAAAACCTTTTAAGACCCTCAAGCATTTTGTCTGAGGCAGTGCTGGAAACCAATGCTGTTCTTTACCACAGCAGAAAGAGAAACAGGGGTGAGAGAAGAGCTTTCTGCCACGAATCAGACACAGGTGATTTGTGAAGGACCAGCTGCAGTGCCTGTCCTGCTTGGATAGCTCGATGTAGCAGAGAAGCCTCATCTGTGAGAGGAGTGGACACCATGCCGTTTCCCTCAGCTGCTGAAGGACAAGTCTACAATCAGTACATTGGCAAGAGGTTTGTGCTGTGGCCATGAGGGCAATTGTGGGGGCTGCAGCCCTGCACCACTCAGCGTAGCTCAGTCGCTTTACTCCCGCTGTCAGGAGAGAAAACACAGACAGAGATTTTTCTGCGGCGAAGCAGGTACTTCAGTGCAGAAGACAAGGAAGAAAAGCAGGGGATGCAGTACCAGGCTGGCTGTGCTGGGGCGCTGCTTCCCAGCACAAATCTAAAAGGTCCTGGCAGGAGGCAGCGCTCTCTCGGCAAGAGTCAGTGGAGAAGGAGGAAAGGCAGCTGAAGGGTACAACCTTCCTGTCAAGGTCTTGTGGCTCTCAGCTGAGCATGAGCCTGCTTAGCCAAAAAGGTAGGAGGGAATTAGAGAGTGCTTTTACTCTGCATTTGTTGAACAAAACAAGCAAATCCTAAAACGATTCATTTCTCCACAAAATGTGAGGTCTGCAAACCTGCTTAGTTTTCACTGGAAGGCCAGTAGAGACTTCTGCACAAAAAAGCATACATGAAGTAATGCCAGATCTCTTTTTCTCTTTATTGGTATGTCATAGCCAAGATTCTAATGGATATCTAGGAAGCTTCATGGATAACCTGGGTACTGTGCATCCAACGCTAGAAGCTCGATGTCTAATTTATTCTACATACTCAACGCAAAACCTACATGTTGAGCTGACAGGTGGTTTTGGTTGCTATGTATATCGATACATTTTGTTTATGCTCTGCCAGACTTCCCAAACGGTCACAGAGCTGTGTGGATCACGAGATACAATACAGAGAATATGGAGACTGCTGGACAGGTTGGAGGTTTCTGACAAAGGTCACTCTGAAGCATCTCAGAGTACCAGGCACTTACTCTACCTCCTTCACCTTCCTAAGCTACATCAGAGGGAATAAAACATGTTGCCAGCAGAAGACTAAAGGAGGATGGGAGACAAAGGTTCAAGGTTTTGTCTCCCATCATGCCTAAGCAAAGATCCCAAATCTCTGTTTAATCATTCCCTGGGTGCACTGTTCAAGGGCCTCTCCCTCCCTGTCAGGATAAAATACCTGCTCTTGCTGCCCCGACAGCCCACAGGTGCTGAGAGTTGCAACATGCTTCAGAAGCCAGCACTGAAACCCTCGCTCCCCTGATGGTATCACTGCACCAACAGTGCAGAACATAAGAGCTGGAGGTCATACAGAGGAAGGGCACCACGACCTGGGAGGTCAGCAGCTCCATCACACTGAGAGGTGGGTCTGAGAGAGATGAAACACTTGAGACCCAAAACCAGAAGGACAGGACTTGAAGTGGTGGTGCTTTATCTCAGGCAGGTGCCCAGATCAATGGGCTGTAAACTGGGTCTTTTTCTCTCCCTTCAGACTCTTCTGCTGGAGCTGTCCTTCCCCATTAGGTGTTTAGTGGTCTGTTTTACCTCTCTGCCTCCACAGTCCAACAGAGCTGCCAGGAGCAGGACCCCCAGCACGGTCCCTGCTCACTACAAGATACGACCAACCTGCTCCTTTCACAAATGTGGCGTTCTCAGGGGAGTGTCCTCCAACCTAACTGTTCTTCTCCACTAATATCAAGCTGAGCTGAGGGTAAGACACCAGATGCATGTGGCCCTGGTTTGAGGGAACATGGCACAGCTTGTTCTTACAAGCTACCCTGGGGAGTGACACCGACCCTCTCTCAAACCTCGCAAAGCTGATGCCACCAAAGCGGAAGCACTTCAACAGGAGAGAAAGAGATGTAGAAGTGGCTCCCTCTGGCTTAACAGCCTGCAGATAAACATGTTCTCAGCAGGAACAAGAGTAAGTTTAAGCCTCAGTCCACACCTCACTAAGGACCTTTTCTTGAGGGCTGACTGGCAATCCTTGCAGCCACCACCTGTTCCCTAGAACACGTTGGCTGTACCAGCACACTTGGTAGTGCAGTGGAGACCAGTTACAACAGTATGAAAAAATGGTATTAAATGAGATTAACCCAGAGGAAGATCTGCTACAGCTGCTATGATCCAGGCACACAGACTAGATTTAAGAACCAGTGGTTTGGAAGAAGCCGGTTCTAGGACTGACCAAGTTGATCCTGACAGATCCTTTGACTAGTGTCCAGGCCTTTTCAGTTCTGTCCCCTCGGGACAATTCACAGCACTGCTATACAAAGGTGTGACTACTTGAGGAATGGCTCAGCGGTCTGACACAAGCACCCTCACGCACAGCGCACACTCCCAAGCTGCACAGACTGCCAAGCATACCCTAGATTCACCCCAGAGCTGGCTGGGTCACAAATCTGTCCAAATAGGGTCCTTAAAAACCAAGAAGGAAGTTTCATTTATTTGGGTACCCTTCGGAAATAGCATGTCTGTACAGCCTTCATTTGGCTGCCTTGTGTGAATGTATTATGAAACAGACTCCTTACACACACAGGTAATACTGTATTTTGCCTCCTTTCCTACACAGGACAGGGCCTGCTCCAAGGATGAATCAGAGGAGAACACTATTGTCTATAGCATCCTAGCTTCAACATCTGTTGAAATTGGACAATAGTGTGTAAGTGAAGCAGGAAACTGTAGGAAGAGGAAGGATTAGGACAGCCAATTGCTGCCCTGAGGATCTGGCTGCTCTCCTGCCCTGCTGTGCAAAGGAACAAACCAGAATTGTTCAGGGTTCCTCACAAAGAATGCGTGCACACGCCCCTTTTCTGAATGCTCATCTGCACAGCCTTGCACTGGTCCTGTAGAAACACAGGAAACTCAGACACCAAAAGGAAGGAATGGGTTTGTTTTTAAGCTTAGTGTTACCAGCCTCAGTTTAGTCTGCACTATGTGGACCACCATCTCTGAGTTTTTCAACAAGACTTGCAAAATACACAGGTATCACAGGGGGGTGGAGGGCACAGAAAAGCTCAAGGACCGTCTCATTGGTTTAGTCTGCAAGGCACCATTTGAAGAGTGGATTGCAGCAAGGCCTCAAGATACACTCACACAGAAAATGAGAGAACTTACACCAAACGCTGGCTCAGAGCAGCCTTCTTCCAGTACAGCTGTGTGTTTCTCACTAGCGTATGAGAAGGAGAGTCACTGGAGCATCGCAGGCCTACAGGACAGCCAGATCCACCTGCAATTCAGGTTGCTACAACAGCTGAGGAAGGGAGTGTTTTGTTTAACTGTAGCCAGGGCTACAGTCACCCATAACTGCGCGCGTTTCCGTTTTGGAGCACTGGTGGGGTAATAGAAGTTTTCTCGATGCCACGGGCCTGTTAAGATGCAATACAGTTATTTAGTGCATTGGTGACATAGTGCTCTCTGGCATGGCAGGGCCTATGTGGGCCAGTGTGCGAAGTGAAGTCACCAGAGGTTTATGGGAGGCAGGACTCCTGCTGTGCTCGCCTACTTAGGAAGGGCATCAAGTAAGAGATGTTTGGCTGTCCAGTTGCCTAAGCACAAGGAGACCTACATTCCCCACACGTGGAAACAGCCAGCCCCAACAGCAGCTGTGTAAAAGCCCTGCAGAGCTGAGGGCAAACCACCCAGTGCCTACAGCACTAAGCTGAGTTCCTGTTTTAAATGGGAAGTTGAATTTATTTTAGTTTGGGATCTTCAGCTGGAATTACCTGAAGCCTCAAAAAACACAAAAAGATGACCAGCCTGGTTTGTGGCTTCTGCCTTGACTGCGTCCATGTTGAGGCTTGCTGTGGAGTTATGATGAGGTGAACTGCCAAAGCAGAGGGGTGAAGGATACAGTGAGTAGCATATAACGACTTCATTACAGCAATGATCCATGCAGGCAATGAAATTACTGCAAGTGGTTCGTTCTTTTCAGTATCTTTAAAGGGTAACTCCTTGAGCAGGTGCAAGAGTGGGCGTAGGTTTTGCCCCACTGATGTCAGTGGGAACACCCAGTTCCTTTTGAAGCAGCTCCTGTGTGGAAATGCTCCTCTGCTCCCCTCCTGGGAGCGTGTGAATTCTCAACAATTTGAGCTGCTGTTCAGCTGCAGAGGTGACTGATTTACACAAAACCGGATAGCAAGAACTTCCTGAGATGACCCTGTTTCGTGAGGAGATTCTAATCTCATGACAAGTTTGTCTAGCCAGATAATGACAGTAATTAGCCAGGAGGCAAGAAGGTGGATCTAGGTATTCTGCTTCATGAGTAAGAAGGATGTTTTATGGCAGTGGAATTAGGAGGAGGATGGAAACTGCTAATACGCTCCAAAATGGAGTTGAAACAACCAGCACAGTGCAGAGGACTGCACTTGGGACTCCCCAGCCTGCTCTCCTCCAACAACAGAGAGACTCGGCAAGGGAGAGGTCCCTTTCCAGAATAAGACAGTGCTGAGCCCATGCTGGCATTTGACATCAGCAGCATCACCTTTATCATTCCTCCTGCACAACCCATGTTGTCTGAAACATGGAATTTGGGACAAAGAAGACTAGTGCAATAAACAAATGCCAGCATTTCAGATATTCGAATACAGTTTGTAGTGGATAAATGAGCAAATAGAAGAGGCGGTCTCTCAGTAAACACCATACTCATTCTAGGATACGATAAGCTGAAAATATATCCCTGCAGTTCCTATGCTGCTTAGTAGGGGCTTGCCTGCTGCAGCAAGGGCACACCTGTCTTATCTCTTGTAATTTCCAGTCAAATATTTGCAAATTGCTTACATATGGGGTAGATAAAAACCCACAGGAATGGAGAGAATAGACTACTTAATTCGCAAGTGCACACAATTTTTTTCCTGGAAGAAAAGGTCTTTATAAATCAAAGGTGAGATGTTCCTTGCAAACGGGTAGCTCTGGTGGTATCAAGTGATGCACTTTTGTCTTTCTGGGGTGCTGCCAGACACCCTGAAATGATAGAGTGGAGAGGAATGTGAGATTTCCCCCTTTCATCATAATGGTTACTTTGAAGCCTAATTACGGCCGTTTAAGCAGCAGCCTATTAGCCATGCTACTGCTGATGGCTGCACTGAAATGCACAACCTGACAGGGAGCTGGCTGGCAGCTCAGACATCCCACTGGAGTTTGGGAAGGGCACGGAGCAGCAGCAGGCATACCGGGCCTGGCAGCCTCTGGCATGCCTGCTCCAGGGCTCTGTGGAGGACAGGAGCACTGTGGGACACGCTGCATGCAGTGGGACCCGCTGCCAGGTGACACCTGACATGCCACAAAGGCCAGTGCCAGGCAGGGACCCCAGAGGGGTTGGTCACATTGCCTCAGGAACTCTGCAGTTCAGGATTGTTTCAGAGGATGGCTACAACAGAAGATAAAACTGAGAGGCAGCACATCAGTTGCGCTTCCTCTTGAAAGCCTCCTGAATGCACCAAGAGCCCCTGCTGATCCCCAGCTGCTGCAGGACACTCTCTGTAGACAGATCCCCACCACTTCTGTGGCTGTGAGAATCACAAGGTCTCGTCACATTTGGTGCCGCTTTTCTCTTGCAAGACTTGTCCCCTCCATTATGTTCCATGTTTCCGTCGCTGTGCACTCCAAAAACAAGGCAGCTTGGCTTAGACCTTGAGTGTCCAAGCACTTTGCCCTTACCCAGGAGAACTACAACTGGTAATCCAACTCTAAAATAAAGGCCTAGCACAATGGTGTCCCTTCAACAGTGGAGAAGAAGCAGAGAGCTGAGAACACTGACTCTCTTACAATCTCATCTTCCATTATGGGTTACACCAACTAATTTCTGCATAGTTCCTCATGCTGCTTCTCACATGTGGGCCACCCAGCACCAGATATTCACCTGGTATAACTGGAATAGCTGTGTCTACTGGAAGTCTGAGGGGGATATTCATAAGCTGCAGATCTGACACTAACCAAGTTCCTGTGCATCTGCTCACATCATAACGTCGGTGAAACCAGCAGGGTGCTACTTTAACTTGCTTGGTTATAAACTGTGGTAGTTCAGCTGCTCCTGACCGACCGAGACACCCCTGCAGCAGAGGCGGGATCCTCTGAGAGCTGGAGCTGGGAGCTCGGGCAGGAATAACAATAGCTGTCCCAATACACAGTGTTCCCACTCGTGAATCAAAGCCCTCACTAAGATCCTGTCATGTCCAGACATGTTTAATTCTTATTCTTGCAGACATAATATGAAGGCAAGGATCCATCCTTTTTCAAGCCCATCTATTTTTTTTTTCCCTTTTTGCAATGGGAGAGGAAGACAAAGTGAAACACGCACTTGCTGGAAGATTGGAAACAGGAAGTTCTGTTTGATTTGCACATTCCCTGTTCCTAATGAAAAGGAGGAAATATAAATCCCAGCCTTTTATTTCAAATTTGGCATAAAAATTTGCCTTCAAGGCAATGTCAAATAACAGACTTCACACTCCTTGGAATTAGGCTGATGAGAAGTACAAGGCAAAGGCTCAGTTCTGGGAGCATTTCATTTAGTTACAGTTCCCCATTCAAATCTCATCTTTGAGAAGCCCACAAAAATAGTAGCAGCAAGATAATAAATAATAACTATTTTACATAATTTCTACTTTAAAAATATTTAACATTATTTTTACCTATAAAATGCTTCTTCCCTCCTTCTGCCTCACGTCATGGGGAACACAGTGTTGGGGAAAAGCACTTCATTGAAATATTTTCATGGAAAGAAAATAAACTTCTTTTTTTTTTAATTATTGTTTTCCCCTATTTTGCTTACCTCTCCTTATGTAATTTGGCCTCATTTTTAATCTTTTCTGGTCTTCTGCTATTTCCATCTAGGAACACTTCTGGTTATACTGGAAATTGAGATAAAGACACTCAGCAATAAAGAAAACATGTGAAGTGAGTTTATGTTTTGAATTTGAAAGAACAAAATCAACTTGAACTATTCAGTGGAACTATCATGAGTCTTCTAACAAACCAATTTGGCCCTATGTCAGGTGTGTGCACAAAAGTTTTCTTGAAAAAAGTGTTTTGTTAGAGGTGTTATCTTTTTCACTACAGTTATTCCAGTCAAAACCATCTTATTTATCTGACACATCTACAGACACAGAGAGGATTCTACAGAAGAATTACAGTTTCCACATCTAGGGGGAGGAAAAGAGGCTACACGGACTTGACTGAGAAATGACAGGCTAACAAGCTTGCAAGCAGTGACCATATAGATCCCTCCTCATCTGCAGTGGGATCATAAGAAAAGTTTTATTTCACTCTTGCCTTGAGAGCAGCTGTGCACAAGCAGCATCTGAGCATAAGCGACTGTGCTGCTCCCACAGGAGGATGTGGTGATGTTCTGTCACTTTGAGAGAACTGCTCTCTCTAGAGTGGACTGCTCCTGCCACATGAAGTTAAATCCCTGCCTTATCCACTGCAGATACGCACCTGAAATCTGTGCAGTGACAAACACTAACTGGACTTCACATAAAAACTTCGGGAGATTACTCCAAATGTGTGATGCTAGCATTCAAAAGCAAGTACTGCACATTACTTCTGTTCAGTTTCCACTTCATGACTGTCGCAGTGTTGGCATATTTATTTGGGAATTTATAGTGCTACAGAAAGGGAAGGGATCTAGAGACCTGATTGCCTGCTGTCATGGTAATGGTCATGGACAACTGCACGGCCCTGAGATGAAAAACTGCCCTGCAATGTGATCTGAACCTCCTCCTTGGAGCTGCAGACTATTGGAAGCCTTGCTCCATAGAAACAAGTCTTTTATTGTACATGAAGTGCTGTATTTGGCTACTCTACTCACATTCAAAGGCATCTCACTTCAGCTGGCCTGTTCATGCCGAGATCACAGCCTTGGGAAGGGCTGGTTACATACAGTCTGCTTGCCTGGGAAGGCAGGGCATGGATGGCACCATCCCACAGCTCAGCACAGCCACTCCAGCCCCTCGGCCTTAACCATGACAGCCACTTCAGGGAGCAGCTCTGCAGCACAGCTCTGTGAATATCTGCTCCTTCCAAACTGAAAAAGAGGAATATTGGATTTAATCTGGAGGGATGGGGACTGTCCAAGTTCTGTCTAACTACTAACAGCACTCAGGATCAGCAGTTTCTAAAGACAAAATTGAGTTTGTGCGGCTGCACTATCCTAAAGACCAGACTAGAAGTCCTTCCCGATCTTCCTCCTCTAATACCTTGGAGCACAACTCTCGTAACAAAGTGCCTCCTCTCTGAAGCAGCTCAGCAATTTTGATCTGATTTGGCTTCTCAAACACTCTTTGGAAGGTAAACACAAACATCCCTGTCCAGCAAGCTGAAACAGAATGATTCCCAGGATTTCAGTAAAACATTGTAATAATCACCATATAATTGCAGGAAGATTTAGGCCCAGCGAAAGAGCATTTCCTGAGGTTAATTCCAAACAAGTTGTCATTTAAGCAGTGGAATTAATGAGTTCTAGTTCACCAAGTACCTCTGTCCTTTGTCCCTTAATCTCCCCACCACAAAAACCTCTGCCCCTGTGTCAAATGTAGATGAAATTAGTCAATGCCTTCAAAAGTTATTAAGAGGAGACTGATAAATGATGAGACAGATAATACACTCATGTAGGCTCACCTCCTCCAGAATCCCAGCTCAGAATGACCCACACAGCTTCAGCCCAGCCCAGCAATTACCCTGCTCACAGTAAATAGCAACACAATATAAACAACATAAATTCATTTGTATGTAAATACGACACTGGTGTTCCATGCACAAGTATAATTCATGTTGTTGAGGCCAATAACTCAGTGACTGATTTTAGTAACTATTCCTCTTAGTGATACGGGATTTAAGTCTGCAGGGAGACCTTCCAGCATCTTCCAGCTCCTAAAAGAGCTCCAAGAGAGGAGAAAATGGACTTTGCATATGAGTGTGGAGCGACAGGGCAAGATGGAGTGTCCCTTAGACAGCAGGGGGTTGGAACTGGATGGTCTTCAAGGTCCCTACCAACCCAAACCATTCTGTGATTTTATGATGAATGCTAAGACTAGTAAAGATTACAGACAAAGAGGAAGCAGTGACCCAACGTTTAGAATTAAACAACAGAAGAGTTCCTGTGCCTGGCCATCTGTAAATAACACAATGAAACTCTCCTCACAAGCAGCACGTGAGTCTTCACCCTTGTCTTGCACCTGGGCATTGCATGATGAGTTAAGTGAGATGGAGTCATCCATAAATTGTTCCCTCAATGAAATTTCAACTAAAAGAAACCCACCCAAAATGAGATCTTTTTCTGAACAACTCCTGTGCCTGAAACACCTAGATCATCAGCACTAAGATAAGACTATGTGGTTAGAGAGTAACTTTAATGATCTGGCTTGGCAGACCCACAAAAGCCTCAATATATCTGAAAATATATCTCAATATATCAGAATTTATCTGCTCCTAAGCTACGATTCCAACTCCTGAATGGGAAACCACCCTTCTGCGTGGCTGCTTTACCAGTGGTTGCTCAGAGGACTCTTTTTACAGGATTTGTTGTAAAAAGCCTGGGTGTTCATACTCTTCCCTTTTAACTCGAATCTATGAACTCTCATTTACGCAGTGCTATGGAAATGGTTGTCATGACAGGAGAATTGTGACTTCCAGAAGGGAATACATAGGAGCAGATGTCCATCAGTCTGGCCACTCCTGTAATCATTACACAAGCAAATTTCTAAGATTTATGCCACGGTTTCAGAGTTTTCGACCAAGTTTTATAGCCGAAGTTGCTGAATTGTCCATATATTGAGTGGGTGATTTAAAAGCACACTCCTAGCTCCAAATTCCTGAGCTAAGGAAAATATCCCTGTTTGCATATATTCCATATGAAGACCCTGGGGTTTTGTTCTACTCGACTCCAGCCAAAGGCTGGTATCACTAATCACCTCCCTGCCGCTCACGTTAGCAGAAACTTCTGCCCAGGTACAAGTACAGGCAAATCTTGGGGCTGTGCACAGCGCAGCTGGCCTTGGCCTTTCCTGCTCAAAGTCCCTGTCACATGCTGCAGTCAGGCCTGAGCCAAAGCCCTTCGATTAAAACAGGGTTTCCTGAGGCTTCCCAAGGCTTGCCTTTGGTGTGTGAGTGCTCCACTTGCCAAGGAGAATGCAAACAAAATTTGATTCCCAGTACCAGGTAATGCTGCCCTAACACAGACCAGTCTGTGAGCATTCAGAATTACACCAAGTGGGGCTGTTTGTCCTCCTCCAAGCCTCTTTGCTGGCTTGGGTATTGTATTTCCCTTCTCCTGTCACCCATGCAAGTGTTCCGTCTGGCGGCTTAAGTAAAGACATGCCAGAATAAAGGGCATGAACACTTTTGCATGAACAGCTCACAGTGCCCAGGTGGGAGAAGCCCTGAGAGCTCAAGAAGAGGAAGGTAAATAAATACTAAGGCCTATCAAAAGAAAGATCACATAGCGAGAAATGCTGATGTGGACCACTCTCCCCCGTGCAAGCACTTAGGTGAGGGGGAGAGAGTCTTCCGAGGGCAAGAGAGCAAGAAGGGCAGTTCTAAGGATATGGATATGACACCAGCACCTGCCAGCACAGGGAATCTACTCCTGTTTCTCAGTACAGCCTCTGTGAGTAACTGCATCCTTGCTGCACACCAGGTGTGTTACTCCAGCACCAATGCCTCTCTGCACTCTCATCCTTTTCCTCTTCCAGGAAAGAGCTTACAGGACAAGGACGATTAATCTCATTTTGCAGGCACAGAAATGGAGGCAACAAGGAAGCTGAAAGGAGTAATAAAACCCATGCCAGCCAGAGGGCCTGGAAGTTGCGTTTCCCCTCCTCCAGAAGGTTTTTGTGCATGGAAAATCACAAACATGAACAAGAAGCACTCCTCCCAAGTCCCAGGAGAGATGATGCTTGGATTTCTCACTCCCAGACGGTGGTGCAGCCCAAAAACACACAGCCACAGAGACCCAGCAGTCTTTAGAGGAAGCCTAAGGAAGTTAATGGAGCCAGCTATATCTGTGATCTTTATCTGAGTCACTCTGATCTCCCCACACAGCCCTGTCTGCGGGGATGCCATGTGCCTCCGCAATGTCCTCTGGGAATGAGCCCCCAGCCATCAGACAGCGGAGTGCAGGCAGCAGGAAAGGGGGCAGGTGTGTCTCTGGCACAGCTGGCCTCGCTCCGTGGCCCAAATCAAACACCAAAACCACGCTGGAGTTGCAGTCATTATGAAAGGAAACATCAGAGTCACCAGGTCAGTGTGCAAAAGCAAGAGGGCTGTAACATTCGACTTCTCTCTGTTTCCCTTATTCTCCTTTGTTCAAAAATTCTTAGTGGTCATAAATGTAAAATCCTTAAGATTTTGCAGCTGTCATTGCAAATGCAGTTTCTGCAGACTCACAAGGTTCCATTCTTCCAAGAAAATCACAAACTGATGAGCTTGGGAAAAGAAAAGAGGTTTTTTCCCTTTATGAACTTTTACCCAACAGAGCAAACTGAGCCACTGGATTTCCCTGCTGGACTTTGCTTTAATTGAATAACATAGCAAGTCCTCGTTCCCCTCTTTGAACTCCATCATCACTAATACACCTCGAAGGGCAACGTTTCCAACTGTGCCCTGCCAATCCGTCTGCAAGGTACCGCATGAGAACATGTGGTTTTGGGGACCTTACGACTGCTGTGGTCAGGTGCCTTGGGTCAGAGAGGATAACAAGGAAGCAAGCAATCCTCATAAAGCAATGCACTGCTGTGGGAAAACCTGGCTTAATATTGACTTGACTTGCACTCAAGTGTGTCAGGTTGGGGTAAGTGAGACGCAGCAGTCTGAGCCTAGAGAGGCAGTGCAGCTCAGAGAACAATTTGCCTCCAAAAGCTGCGTCTGAAGGAGACAAGTGGGTCTGTATAAATGGGCCTTCAAGAGATGATCATAGTAAAAATATGAGATAGCACCTAACAGCTAGAAATACAAACACGCAGGCAAGCACTTTCATAGTGATGCAAGTGCTGATGGAAAAAATCAAAATGGAAAAATGCAGTTTCTTCAGGCTGAAGTGAGAGAGGAGCAGCTCTTGTCTTTCCTGTGCTAACAGTGCTGAGCTGTGCTTTACGGCATGTCCCAGCCGAGGATCCACGGAGCAGCTCAGCCAGCATGCTTAACCAGATTTTCCACCACACCTTTGGGCTGCAGCACACTGTTATTATATCATGCATGCCTGAAATATCTCTGTAAAGACAGGATAAAGGAACCAAGAGATCTGTTCCTGACTTTGTTCACTGGAGCTAGCAACAGCTCTGCATGGCTCCTGGGTGCTGTTCTGAAGAGGTGAGGCCAGCCAGTCCCCATTCACCTCCCTACTCTCTCTCTGTGAGCAAGGCCCATCATCTTGGCAGGAGAGCAGAACCACGACAGGGCAGTAAAGTGTCCATGCTGTTATGGGGCCCACAGGGCCTGTCCATCCCCAGGTTCAGCCTGTGACACAGACAAGTCATGTCTGCAGACACGTGTGGGAAAGAGCACGTAAGCATCCTGAGATACAGAGGTGCTACTGCATGCAATTCCCTTACAGACAGATTTCAGATTCACAAAGAGAAAATAATCCAAAACCTGGACAACTGCAGAGTCCTTGGCCAATGCAGAATCTACTGGGCTTGAGGAAGTAAAACAGCAACAAAAACCGCACGTTACTTGTCTGTAACTTCAGCGATGTGTACCTGTACAGCTCAGGTAGGTCCCAGGGAGGCCAAATTCCTGTACACAGACCTGCATTAAAACAGGATTCCACGGTCTGCCTGCTCCATCACCCTCATTTTGAATGGCCTGTCACTTAACAACACTTTTCAACAACTTAGGGAAAGTTTTGGGTTCTTCCCGTTCACGTGGAAAGGGGCTGGGGGTTTCACAGCTCATTCTTTGCCTAGCCCAGCCACAATTATTAACTCATTCTTCCAAGACCCACACAACCTCCCAGATGGAAAAGCATCAGTCTTTCTATAGGATGGGCCCTGCCATTTATATCAGGAGATCATGTCTTGCACTTTCCTCATTCCTTTCTTCTGAGTAAGACCTTCTTTTGCAAACAGACAAGGGAGGGAGAGAAGAAAGGAAGTCAAACAACTCCTTCACTGCCTCACAATATGCTAATGTTCTCAGAATATTGTTTGAGCCCAACCAAATGGTTTTGCTTGACCAGGACCGAGGCCTTATTTCAACCTATAGCTGGGCTGACACACAGCCTTTGATCTCCTTCTTGCAGGACATTCAGACCACTCAGAGCTGTCTGGCTGCAGCACTGTAAAACACAGCCTGGCTGCATAGCTCAGCCCTTAGAGCAGAGGAAGGTCAGGCAGCACCTCAGCAACACTGACACATTCAGGTTAGTTCAGCATAAACTGAACGCTTTGGCATGTACAGGTGGAGCTTGCTTGCACACAAAACACCTTCTCCTTCCATTTCCCAAGTTTAAGCTAGCACAAAAGCCCAATTTCTGGGCGGCGCAAGAGCAGCCTTGCACTGGCAGGCAGAGGCATCATTCCTAACTCTGCCCATCTCTGCAGTTTCCACCTCTCCACTACCTTACTCCTTTTCTGTGGGCTGGCCTTACACTGCTTGTTATTGCTCCACCTCAGATGTACTTGTTAGGTGGCTTCACCAAGACCGTACCAACTCTACTTCTGCTTTCCCTGCTTTTCAGTGGCACCCAGCCCTGGCTCAGAATCTTGACATATTTCCTCCACACTCAGACTCATGGCAGTTCTTCACTGTCTCCTGCTGAAACCAAGAACCCATTACAAACTTCTTCTGTCCTCCCAGCTAGGCTTGCTCCTCTCACTCACCACATTCCTGGAGTACATCTTAAAAACCCCAGGGATTTGCACACAGACACAGTCACAGGGGAAACAAAGAACAAACAAACATCAGGACTCAGCAGGCTGCAAAGTGCCCAGGTAAACCCAAATGTGAGTGCAGCTATCTACGTGTACTTTCCTGCCTCCCCAACAGAGAACAAGAACTTCATGAAATGTTGACAGAATTTGTCAGTAAGAACACTGGCCTCTTCAGCAGTTATGCTGTACACGTAGTTCCCAAGGGGTATCTGTTAAGCACTTACACTGGAGGTGAGCAGAGCAGCCAGATCGTGCTATCTCTTACAGTGGTGAGACATCAGTGAGTTCACAGGAGGTGACGGGACCAGATCCACAACTGCAGACCAGCATTTTCAGAAGTCCTCAGCATGGGTCCAGCTCTGCCCTGTGGAGACCAATGGGGAAACACCACAGTTAGTGACTTCAGGGTGTGCTCCTGGCTTTGGAAAACCAACCAGAGATTTCAGCAGGACTTCTGCTGTCATCCGTGAAACTTGGACCAAACAATGTGGTTGTGCTGCACCTGTATTTTGCCTTAAAGGATCTCAAACTATTTATAGTCACTTGCGTTGTACTTTGAGGTGTGTTTGGGTGGGTAAGCAGCAAGGACAAAGCCACGCACCTCAGTCACCTTACTGTAAACAAAGATATCTTCAATAATGTGCAGAGCAGAGAGAATGAGCAGGCAGGTACCTGCACACGCATACTTGGTGCCCTGTCCCCACCCGGCAGCCTGGAGAACTCTCACCTCACAGTGCATATTCTCTTGTCACCTTAGTCAAGTGAAAACACTCCCAAACACAAAACTCCAGGTCAAACAAAATGTCGTCTTTTATTCAGAACAAGTAACTGTCTTTCTGTGAGTGATTTTTTTTTTCATTTTACAAGAAATGAAAAATAAGAAAATTTTAAAGCTGAATGACCATTTTAAAAACAAGTACAAGATTTTTGCATTGAAAAGACTGAAATTAGACCTTACTGCAACATTCATTTTTTCTGGACTAACTTCACAGATGTGCTAGACAGCCACTGCGATCAGATGAAAGAAAAGCAGTATGGTCCTCAAAAATCCTCTCACCTGTAATCACGGTCAGACCAGCAGCCAGGTACTTTACCAATAACCCTCACTGCTGATCCTAGGGCAGAACTTCCCCTGCAGTCTCCCCATGTGAGATTCAAAGAAAAACAACCCAAGTATTAAACTGTTTTTCTTTCCCTCTAAAACAAACACAAAAGCCTTCCGATCACACCCTTTGTTTCACATTCCTGAACCTTCTCACGTGAACTTCGCTGTCTCCTGCAGCTGCGTGTGCTGACAGCAGGAAGGTCACTTGGGGTCCTTGCTGCTAACCCTGAGCGGCACAGCACACCGCCTGTGCTCCTACAGGGCTTGTGGCTGCCACATCAGACTAAACTTCCTAATTTTGTGCCATATCCCGAAATTAGAAAAGGAGAGAAAACCCAAATGGTACCGCTAATATTGTACAGCAAAGGAAAAACCAAACAAGAAGACCCCAAGCCCTTCCCTCTCCACCACAGACTTTGGAGAGCGGTACTCAACCTCCTCTGAGATCCCTCTACCTTCGACGTCCAAACAGCTGCTCTTGCAGCAAAGGCCATTCTGAAAGGTGCCCTGGATTTCAGACATGCTCCAATATGACAATGGAGAGATTTTTTTTTTTGTTATTTACACTAAAGGACTATGAAAAACTAGAAGAGGAAAAGTCACCTCTAGGTTAACTGAAGCAAAGTGACAGTCAGAGTGGCTAGTGCAGGATACAGTAGGTCCCACTGATTCCCAGGGTTTCCACAGTTTGTTCCTCCTCTTCTGCTGGAAAATGGTGTCCACACAGAATTTGAGGCCTCTGGATATTTGCCCAGGATTTCTAGAGGTCCTACAGGTGAGTCAGGGCATTAGGTCTTCAGAAATCACAGCCATGTCTGCAACACATATACAAACCATCAGCCAAACTATCCATTTCTGAGTCACTGTGAGACACTGCTTTAGTTACATGGCTCCCATTTGAGTGCTGGAGCCCCTTGGAAGCAGAGTGCAGGGTCCAAAAGAAAAGCCCAGGATCCTGCCTCTAATGGTGCCTGAAAGGAAGGGGAATGGGACAGCACCAGTACAGAGCACTGGACCAAAGGGCCTACACTACTCAGTGTCTGCCATCGTGTGTCTCAGGGTCATCTTCAGAAGGAAGCTGTACTTTGATCTTTGCAGTCAGCGCCTTTACTGGAGTTCTCCTTTCACTGGTTCTTTGATTTTAAAGCCACTTATATTCCAAGCCAATCCGTACTAAAAATAGGATTCCTTACTAAGAATGGCACCGGCATTACTCACTTTGTGCTCCGTTCTCATCTCATGCTATGTTGCCACGCCTCCGGCTGGAGGAGTGTGCTGCAGTAATCATCCACAACTATGTGCTTCTGTGAGCAAGTTTTGAACCCTTGCCATCCTTTGGAAGCTCCCACCGTTTTTTCTTTCATGTGCTAATACAGTTCAGTGGCTTATCTCCTTTTGCATCCTTGGGGCACACCTCTTTCAGACTGTACACTAACAACCCAAGCAAGTGGGAAAAACACAAAGGAGATGGAGCTGTCCCCTTCCTCCCCCTTGCAGCTCAAGCCAAAATGCAGCTCTCAGTTGAACAGGATGCTGTTCTTACTTGCATCCAGGAGGAAACAATTTGCTCTACTGGGAAGCTACTGCATCCTTTACCTTGGACCGTCAGCTACTCCCCTCCAAGCGCTCATCAGTTACTAGCAAGGAGGCTTTCAGGCTTTCCTAGTGAGAGGGACACTTTTCCAGCTCAGTCTCACCAGACGCCAAGCATTTCTGCAGGGTATCACTCCTCCTCAACGTGTCTGGAAAGGGTGTAGGAGGTGGGACATACCTCTGGCCAGGTGTAGCTTTGTACTTAACCCCCCTACATGCGGGTTTGGGGGTTTTTTTCAGCTTTCTTTTGAGTTTTGCACATCACTTGCAAGTGCAAGAATGTGTTTCCTCCTGCCATCCATGTCAGAGGTGCAGCCAGTGCCAGAGCTGACTGTCACTTACTGGCTCTGATAAGGGGTTAAATACGTACAGGTAAACCTGGGCGTATGTTCATAATGCAGGTGGCAGTGATACTTTAAAGGAGGCACCTTTCTTTGTTCCCTTAATGATTCATTCATTGGGAGTGTGGGAATTAACCTATATAAATTTTTGCTACTAAGTAGATACACCTAGATCCTGAAATAGTGGATGGGTGAGAACCAGTTGCAGAGCCTCTACACATTGTCCTGGTAGCACAGAAAGCAGCAAACCCACAGCGGTAGGCTAGGAATAGATGACTGCATGGCATTTCTCAGAGCAAATTCTCTTTACCTCCCGTTTTACAGTGACTCACCAAAAATCCTACAGGGCTGCAGGAGACACCTCTGAGAAAGGCCAGACTTGACTGAGACCTTCACCTGGGCTCTCTCTTCTGGGGGCTAAACTCTGACAGCTGGGCTTTTCTAAGTAATATGGCTCAGACTCAGCAGTGAGTGCAGGCAGCCACACTTTGGTTGCAGCAGCACTGGGAGGCAGGTGTGGGATTGTGTCAGGAAGACAATATGAACAGGGAGGTCGGCTTTCCAAGCCTGGCTCAGTGCCTCCTTTGTACACTGCAGCTCACACCTCATCAGCTGGGAGGCGGAGAAGAAACACTTCTGTATCGAAGGCATGTCACTAATGGAGAATTTGGTTCCTGCCTGGCCAAAGGAGGATAGAAACCTTTCTGGGAGGCTGTGAAGAGTGGGATGAAATCTCCAGACTAACTCCTGTACTCCTAGTATTTTCTGATTCTGTTGGAAAAACCTTTAAGGCTCAATAGTTGATCAGCCTAATATTGCTTAGAGAGGAGTGCTGGTTTATCCACTGGAAGTTGTAAATTCCATGAGCACCAGAGGAGCCGTGAGGGCTGAAAGAAGCATGAGGCAATGGTCATTGCCCTGCTGCTGGTTTCCTACAGCTTTGAAAGGAGGTCACATAGCGCTCCTGTTGCAGTGTGGTGAGGTCTTGGTTGCTCAACCTCTTCGAGGGAGGCTCCACAGGGAGAAGTAACACCTCAGACACTGCAAGACCTGCCTGCACCTTGCCGGAACCTCCAGCCAAGCTTCCCCTCACCACAACAGCCAAGAGCACACTGTGTTGGATAAAAAGCCAGGAACAGCTTAGAGAGTGCCATCCTGAAGGAGACTGTAAAGAGGTCCTGGAGAGGCATCATCATCCCACTGCAGTTGGGCCAGGACATCAGAGCAGTGCTGTTACACTAACAGGACTCTCAATGGCCACAAATGAATCACAGCAGTTTGAAATGTGCAAACCTGAGGCTCATGGGATATCCTGCAATTGCCAGGTCTTTGTCTGTGCCAGGGATGAATTCCCCACTTACCTGTGCTGATTCTCTGAGAAGGCACAGTACGTTTCATAGATCTGACTGGGGTGCTGAGAAAAGGATGATTAACGGTGTGAACTATCACCAATCTCAGCTTCCTAGGGAAGGGAAAGCAGAAGGTTGGGGTTCCTGAGGAAACACAGCTTAGAAGGGCACGTGTTTTGGGGGGAACAGCTATTCACACACACAGTTCCCACAGAGAGACACAACAAGAAAGAACAAGAGGTACCGGGAGGCTACACTCCAAGCAGGATGAAACCCTCCCAGCAGAGCAGCGCACAAAAAAACACCTCCAGTGGCTCTTTCGTGCCCAGTAGCCCAGTGCTCGGTAGCCCCAATCACACCAGCCAGGCCTCTGTGCTGCAGTGAGCCACGTGAGCACAGCACTGTGTGGGCTGCAAGTGAGTGCACTCTGGGAGGCCAGGCAGGCATGCCACGCCAGGTCATGCAGAAGGTGTGTGGGCACAGCAACCCGATGCAAAGTACTCTCTTGTGTGGCATATCCTGTTTCTCCCCAAGACATGTACAAGCCGCGCTCAGCCACGCTCGTGGGTGATACCATCTGTTTAATCACTGTTCTCTGTGCTACAAAGTCATCCCAGATGCTTTGCATTGGAGAAAGCTATTCCAGCAGTCATTAGCAAGGTAGGGGGGTGAAGAAGGAATTGTCAAGCTTCTTTTTGCATAGGTTGTGGCTGTAGTTAACAGCCTCCCCCCAAGCCCTGCTTCCTGCTCCCCTCTCGCCTGGTAACTGTGAGTCTCCCTGCACTTCACTTTGGGAGTTACTGTACAGGAATATTTCACAAACAGGCCTGAGGGTTTGTCTGCTGCCTGTCCTACTTCCTTCAGAGCACACGAGATCAGCTGGGCTGGAATGTCAGACCATATCCTGCTCCCGTGCTGCCCGGATGAGAGATGGAAACTTTGCTGCTGCTGCTGCTGCTGACTTCTCACTCATGGTCTCTGGCTCCCAGCTTAAGCCATGCTCTAGCTGGCAGACAGACCTCCCAAATCATGATGGTAACTCAAAAGTAGGAGAGGAAATAAAGTTAAGTCTTGCTCTTTTCTGAAGTCTTTATAGTAACATTTAGGTCATACACTGAACTCCATCCCTCCATCCCTACAGGTCCTAGGGGCCATAAATGTCCTTGCTCCAAAGAAGCACGTGAAACTTTAGGTTCCCAGGCCGTGCCTCCATGCCAGAAGCCAGTCCTTTGTGTAATTAAGCATGTCCAGGGACTGGGCCCTGAAGGGAGTGCCTCACAGTACCAGGCAACTGTAGATACTCAGATCTGATGTGCACGTGTACAAGTGAAAAACCCAAAACTTTAGGCTCCCACGGGGCTTCACGCCTAAACACTGTTCATATAAAAGACCAAAAGCTACAACTGTTTCCTCCCTGAAGCACCATGGCTGACAGAAAGGTTCACAGCAAAGTCACGAGCACTGATAACCCTGCACAAAGCAGTTGGTCCGAGACAGCCCTTCTGAAAGGCTGGAGTGCTTTCCATAAAATTATCTGCAGCAATCAGCTGTTAATCAGCACAGACCAACTGATTTCATCTTCCACTGAACAAGGGCCTGGCTCATCATTGTTTTGATAGATGTTAGTCTGTGATAGTACTACAGTTAAGATAGTGCAGCTTGATAGCACTTTCATGCTGTTTCACTTATCACTTTACTCTGTCCCCAACTTTGGAGCCCAGAGAAGGGTTAATCCCTTCTCTGCTTTTGCCAGGTAACAGCTGCTCCACTTTCAGGATCGTTGGATCACCCAGGTTTTGGTGAGGTAAGTGGATGTCCTTGCAGGAGCTCTTGTGGGAGGAGCTTTGGAAAACCAGTTAGGACAGGTCCCGCCAGCCCTGGGAGCATTCCTGCTCCCATGCTGATGCAACTGGATCCAATCTCCTGGCAGACCAGCTGGCTGCTTTCCAAAGAGCTCCCTCCAGACTGGCTTGCACACTGAGCCCAGGGGATGGTGGTGATGAAATTTGAGCAAGGGGACAAAAGGCTTTAGGCCTTCATTAAAGGTGGGAACACTTGATGAAGATAATGTTGTTATTAATTGGCTCCTCCCAAGAAAACACAAGCTGCTTTGTTTTGCTGTGAGTTTACCATTCTGTGGAGCATCTCCCCAGCACCAGCAAGGCCATGGATGTTGAATCACAGTGTTGAACTGTAGTGCAATCACTTGGGATGTCTGAGTGGGATTCATTTAGAGACTCTTGTGCAACATTGGTGTGAGACGGAAAAGCACAGAGTTATTTCAGTGGCAACACTCACCCTACTCCCACTCAGGATTCAGCGTGTAACAGCGTTATGTGACGTGCTCTGCACCAGAGCAGGGACTGAAACACATCATGAAGATCAAATAGCGTGACAGTGAACATTGCTTAAGTACGCTCAGAACCAGGTAAAACCAGAAACAGGGCTTTAGCAGAGAGAAAGATGTGAATTCAAGTCACGTGTTCAAACTATATTCCCGATGCACTGGCAAGGCCTCTGTTACCTATGGATGTCTTCTCAATGAAAGGTCCTTTTAGCCCAAGCCAAGATTATGTCAACAAAAAGAATTATGAAATGCTTTAATCGTGTCTTAAAACAGAATTTTCAGACCCCAGCAAAAAGACGGAATCTTCTGAACATGGTGTTTTCCTTGAGCTCCCACTAAATCCATGACAAAACTCAAGGTGATGTTCCTAGGACCCAGGTGAAACAGGGCTGATGATGACCAAGCATCCCACCATCACTGTCAAAACCCTGTACCAACTTTTCCTGTGATAGTTCTGCTAACAGACACACATTGTTGAGTCTTGCACTGCTTGCTCATTAGCACTGCAGTAAGTGATTCCTTATGTAAATCATGTCAGCCCACAGAAAAACCAGTTCAATTCCAGTCTGCATTGCTGGGATGGACATAGAACAGAGGAGAAGTGCTAATGTTCTTCTTTCCCTTTTTTTTTTTTAATAGAAAGCCAAGGACCAAACATTGTCATTGCATATCTTCCACTATAAGCAGAAATCCCCTCACATCTGCAGAAAGACCTCCCCAAACACAAAATTCCAGTGGCTATCTTTTTGCAGGTACGGTCACCAAGCTTGCACCTGCAACAGCAGTTTCTGTGCACCTAATTAGAGGTTTGAAAAACTGATGAGCATTTTTTGTCTGTGGACCTCATGTCTTCTTTCAAATCTTAATTTATCTTTTAAAGGCATGGCTACATAGCTAATGGCACCATATCTTTTCTATGTGATGTCTCATAACCTTGTAAGACTGTAAATGTGACCAAGAAAAATAAGTGTGCAGCCATGCTAAGGGTATCCTTTTCTTCTTACTGCTGCTAATGCAAGCTTCCCAACGGTCTGTGAATGGTTTCTGGTTTTATCCCCATCCCAGCATGCATCACTGCATCAGTTTTCCCTCAAGTCTCTCCCCCCAAGCAGAAAGGGAAGAGGTGCTTCCTGCTGAGCCTATGAAAGGCCCTGGAACTGGTATGCACTGACACTATGATGTGCACTTAGACAGCACAGGGGTCATTACTTAATACACCTCAGTATGCCTTAGTGTTCCTTGCTATGCCCATGGAATGAGAGAAGTGGTTCAAATCCTGTCCTTATTCTGGTCCATTTGCTCGACCCTGCTACTCTATCCTTCCACCTCACTCCTCCTTCCAGCTGAAATCCCAACTGCTGCTGTCTTTTTCAGGCAACATGCTACAGTGCTTGCCTAGAACATCTCACAGGATTAACACACATCACCACTGTGCATGTATTTGAAGAGCTTTCATCATAAATGAGGGGGACCGAGACCTGACAGAACGTTTGTTTCCCTAAGCCCTGGTTTGGTTTTGCTCTGCTCTGCTCCACCCAGGAGGTGTCTGCCTTTCATCCCCAACAGCAATCATCCCAAGGCATAAGGCAGGGAAGGGCCTTTTAACTGCAAGGAGCCAGATACGGTCTGAAAGCAATGCAGACAGGTATCAATGGGAGCCACACTAACTCTGTACCTACCCAAATTACACTTGGAAATTTCATTTGAAACTCTTTACCTGCATTTGCTGTGTGCACTTTTAACAATTTCTGAACATAAATCACACTACTTAGAAACGTGAGGGCAAACAATGCAAGAGAAGGGCAGTAGTGCGGGTAAAACGTGGGACAGCTACCAGGCTCAGCCCTTGTTCAGTCACCAACAATGCAAGGAGAAGAAGGGAGACCTGACAAGACATCGGCCGGTCTGAGATTTTGCTGAGGTGCTATGACCCTGCACTGTCAGGAGCTGTGGGCGCTCTCATAGAGACATTTTAAAATATGTTTCTCACTTTAAACTTCTAAACTTTAAACATTTCTGCTTCCACTTTTTTTAAAACTGGTTACCTGCAGTGCTGAAAATATCTCCTTTCCTAAGCAAAAAGAATGTAACTAATGCTACAACATTAAAAGCAGCACTTTTTTGTCCTCTGGAAGAGTAGCAGGTTTCCAGCACCACCCATGAACCAATCCAGCCTCTGACTGCCGTCTGATGCCCAAATACAAAAGCATTGCAGCAGTGTAAGGAAAATCACACCCAAAGAAGGACATGATTTTCCAAGGTCTGGAAGAAAGCATCAAAAGGCAGGAACCCAAAGGCAGTTAGAAGCAATGACAGTGTCACCTGACTTAGGGTGCATGGTGTGGGAACGAGGGTATGACATCTAGGTTAAGACATATTGGAAATGATGGATTAGATCAGACTCCCAGACAATTTAGCTTTGCTTTTTGTCCCAAGATGCAAAGAGAACAGACTGCAATACTTCCGCGAAAAAATGCTGAGCTGAGAATTGGCTATTTTTCTGAACCATATGCAAAAAGATGTATCTTTATGACACAAAAAAGCCTATAAATGAAAACTTGTTCTTTCTCGAAAAACCCCACTACTGTCCTTACTAGGAAAATGTGTTTTGAAAGCATTTCTCTGCTTTGGACTTGGAATGTGCTACCTCACAGGTCTTCTTTGGTTGAAGAATGCACAAATCCTGCTTCCTTGGCTGTGGGCCTACAGAAAGCAAACAACAGCTGTTTCCCTCTGACACTCACAGGCATAGCTGTCTCAGCCGAGCGACTCCCGAGCAATAGACAAAGCCAGAGCTGCAGCAAACAAGGATTACTGGCTCATGAAAGGTGTAACCAGCAGAGGAATGATAGGTACGCACATCTTTATTCACAAAATGAGAAGGAGGCTACGTTTGCTTATTAAGGACTGTCTGACCTTTCTGTTCACTGATCTATCTCATGTGAACAGAGTCCAACAGTGACAACAAAGAGCAGCCCTTGCTCCTTGCACATGCTCACTCACTGCATTCAGCAGTCACCAAGGACACGAAGCCATGGCTTCCTATCCAAGAGAATGCCTCAAGAGCCAGGTGAGCG
This sequence comes from Corvus moneduloides, assembly GCF_009650955.1. Classification (NCBI taxonomy): domain Eukaryota; kingdom Metazoa; phylum Chordata; class Aves; order Passeriformes; family Corvidae; genus Corvus; species Corvus moneduloides. Next base: position 73,723,542 of record NC_045480.1, read on the forward strand.
TAGGTTTGTTCTCTGAAGTGGGACACAGTGTTAGCGCATCAAGAAACCCTCTCCAAAGACAGGCAAGCATCTGTCCCAGTTCACAGCCTTGCTTTCAGACATGCTTGCTCAGGGAGTTTACTGAAGAATCAGTAGCTCTTAGAGGCTAGCTAAGTATATTGTTGTAAAAAACACCCAAAGTCTTTTAAGGACTCAAACCTTTATACCAGTTACTGGAAACGGCATCAAACAACTCAAATGCGGGTGAAACAAACTGCTGCATAGCTATCTGGGGTTACTGACAGTACAAACACCTTTACAGATGTCCATGGACATCAGGACTTACCAAGGAAAACTTCTTAAACTCAGAATAACATCTGCTACTGCTCTGAGGGAAAAGGGGCATACTAGGAGGTGGGCAGGAGGAGGGAAGCCAAGTCCAGAAGCAGACGGGAAGCTCCCCATCACAGACAGTGTAAAACACTCCAAAGCTCCATAAGTGCACAATAGATAACACCACAATGAGCTATCGTTCTTTCTACAATAGTCACAGAGAACAAAACGTCCAGGAACGAGGAAGGAATTGTGCAAGAAGGCATGACCATCACATTATCCCTGGATACTGATCGGGATATCAAAAATACCTTGCCAAATCAGCCCTGTGTGCAGAAAATTGTGCAAGAACATGAGGCTCCTCCCTCAAGTCTTAGCTGAAGCAGCTACAGGTGACAAGGACACAGATGGACTCCTCTCAAAGTAACATTGTCAATGGAAGGTCAAGAAAAATCTGGAGGCATAACTTATTAATAAAACGTGGGACCAGAAATCCAGGCATGCTCAGTGAAACCAAGGTAACTCCATGATGAGGGCATTAGGTCAAAAGCCAAATGATGAACATCCTGAAGAGCAGACGTGGCTGTGCAGGATCAACAATAAAAATTATCTTTGCCCTTGCCCTGCAGCAAATCAGATTTTCTTGTGACACAAGCACAGCATCCTTGGACAGCAAGAGACTTCCAGACACTCAGTTCCACCCATCTGTTGTGGGTTCTTTTAAGCAAACAACTCGCTGGACACTGTAGGTCTGTACGGTAGCTCTTGACTCAAGTGCAAAGGGCTACACATTTCCTCAAACCTCAGTTTGAAGTTTCGCTTCCAAAGAGATGGCTGACTTCGCCTCTCCCTAATTCAGTAACTAGAAGATCCCTTGTAGCTGAATGAAATGGATCACACTTCTGTTCAGAAGCTGGGAGCAGGCTGTTATTAGCCAGGGCCATAACTCAAGTAGGAAAAACACATTACTGCTTGCTAGAACTTATAATTGATGAAAGCATAATGAAGGGAATTTTTACTTTCTTACGTACATCAGTTCTGGATTTATAATTACCTATGCCCTTCATAGACAGGGAAATTTGCCCTCAATTCCCTGCACTAAATTTCTCAAACACAGAAAACAGTTCCAAGTGCTCAACAAGCCACCACAGGGAACACGGGCAGTTCCCTGCCCTGCATGAGACAGCGTCATCTCTTAGGCACAGCAAAGCTCTGCTAGCAAAAGCTACAGCAGTGCTGGATGTGACTGACCAAGAGCAAAGCACAAAGAAGAGCTCTGCAGTAGAGTTGCTGGCCGGACAACCTCTCCGAAAACTTGGCTGTAACCTAAATCCTTAGAGAGGAACAAGTCTTCTATGAAGTCTGTCCTCCACTGTTGCCTCTCCAGTTCCTAACTGATTATTTTTGGAAAATACATTCCAGTCCACTCAGTAATCAGAGTATCAAAAGTACACAACAGATGGAAACTACAGCTTACACTGGTAGCTTCACTCCTGTCAGGCTTAGAGGCTGGGAAGAGGGAGAACAGCTCTGTTTCCTCCGCCACTGCTGGTTTAGCCTAATAACTAAAAAACTTGGTACTTCCCCCAAAATGCAGACTAGAGAGAAAAAAGTTTCTGGAAAAGAGTCTAATGGCTTTTAAAAGGGACTTACAATCCATCCCCAGTCTCACTAGGCCATGGCTTGGTTACCACTGAAATCAAGCTTGTTTACTCCAAAGCAAAAAAATCTTGGCAGCACTGACAGAAACAGCTTTTCTTGCCAGAGCTCTAATAGCAAATGTCTGTGGAAAAGCCACTTGGAGAAGTGCTGTTTACTTTGGTAATGAAGCAAGTTCCCTGGAATGAAGTATTGCAATCTTCCCAAGAGATGTTGCAATACTTTACCTGTACCTCAGCTACATACCATACAGGCTGCTCTCAGAGCCTGGGAACTCCTTGGCCAACTCAGGAGGCCAAGGCATCTCAGCAACTCCAAGCAGAACTAAGCTCTAGACCTACACTGGATACACAACCTGGATCCCAATTGAAACCAATTGCTGGGGGGTTTTTTCAGCTCTGCTTCAAGCTAAGCCCCAGCCATCAGCAGCTCTTGAAGATGCTTATGAGAAAAGGGCCTGAAAACAATGCTCTCCATCCCCTTCCTTTTAACCATATAAAGCCAAACTCACCTCCTTGAAACTCTTTTTTTTTTTTTTTTTAGGCAACTCTGAACTTAGACCCCAGCTCACTGCTAGAAGCGCTTAGAGGGGATATTAGCGCATAGCTGGACTAATAAATACCATGGAAGAAAAGAAATTCCAAGCAGACAGTGGAGGCCAAGGCTCCCTCCCTGCTTAGGGAGTAACTGGCCTGAGGCTATGCTGCTTGTCCTCATTTATTTAAGACCAGGTTTCAAACTGCTGTCCAAATTCTCTCCGACTGCACAGAGATGAAAGGCTCTTGCCATTCAATATTCCAGCTCTTGACTCAAGTGCAAAGGGCTACACATTTCCTCAAACCTCAGTTTGAAGTTTCGCTTCCAAAGAGATGGCTGACTTCGCCTCTCCCTAATTCAGTAACTAGAAGATCCCTTGTAGCTGAATGAAATGGATTTCCTACCCAAACAGGTACTTGCATTTGTACATTTTGTTTACAAACAGCTTGCAGTCTTGTGAGAGCACCAAGCCCATGCTTGACACATGGCTGCAGTTCTTCACAGCAGCACTTTGTGCTCCCAAGTGCTCAAATTCCTACTTTGAGGAGAAACCAAGCTCTAATTTCAAGTGTTTACATGTACTCCTGAGAGCAAGAAAAAAAATCTTACCATGATTAGGTTATGTAAAAAGTTTAATTACAAAATAAATAAGTTTGTTATGGAAACATTAAATATTAAATACAGTAATAAATATTTACACATTTACAGGTACAACTTGACAATTACTGGTGTTTCTCTGCTACCAGAAGAACTCTGCTCTGTTTATACAGAACACAATCACTCTTCCAAGAAGAAACTGAACTCAAATAATACTCCGTGCTCAAGACTGCATGGACAGTTAAGAAACCAAGGACACTTGGGTCAGCAAAGACTGAGGTAAGATGAGTTCTTCACACCTGAAGGTAGAGCACAAGAGACCACTGCTTGCAAAGCATCAGTGCCTGAATTTAATTCTTCAAAGGAACAAGTTCTTAGTCAAGTTCAACTGATGGGATCGGATGTGAAGTGTTTTATATTTCAGCACTGCTTAAAGCAGCAACAAGTATCTGTTTAACAGAAGTAGCTTTGTGTTTAGAACAAATGGGTCCAGGCTTATCAGTCAGTTGGAGCATGGATCTTTTCCTTCAGATACAAAGCTTCAGGTCTTGCACCTACTGTCTCAGCATCCTGAGGAGACTAATTTTAACTTGGGCTAGCACACACGCAAATGGATAGCTCCACTCACACCACAAGTCCTACAAAACTCGGAGAGATTACTTCCACACACACAGTAACAGAACCCAGGTGTGGCTGACAAAGATCTGTCATCAACACCCTCAAAGTCACAACTAGAGATGAAGCTCTTGGAAGCCAATATGGACAGGGAGCATAGTGACAACAGAACTAGGTTTTTCATCCACTGAGGTCTAGGGAGAGAAGCCATCCCAACCTCTTCCCTTTTTCACTTTGGTAGAGGGAAGGAAGGGAATTTCATCCCCTCCATCCATTCCTGAAAGCGGCAACAGGTTCTCCCCTTTAGAGTTAGAGCTGCCAAAGGAGACTTGCTAAGAGAACAAAGCCCATCCACACAACAGCAGAGACTGGAGCTCCAGCACAGACAGAGAAGGCTCAGTAGCAGTAGTCTCTAGCAGGTCTTGACAGCAGGTCCTGTCCCCCACAGAGCCAGCTCCTTCCACATTGTTGTGCCAAGATGCAGTGATAACTGGTCTCCCCAGCAAGTGATTCAGCAGCAAGTGGCCTGTTGACATCTCCTTGCAGCAGCCTCTGTCTTGATGAATCAGGGCTTAGTGGCAACAGCTCCAGCCCACAGTGTCCAGGTGGATGTGTCAGGAAGCCAGAGGTACCCTGCAGCTTGGCAATGGCCACTTCAGAATTGTTCTGTAACAGGCAGATCAGGCACATTAATCACGATCCAAGACACAAGCACCCTGTGCTAGCACCATGGCAAACCTACATGCAAGGCAGGTAGGTTAAGGATGTGCACACACCTGAGGACACTCTGCCAGATACTCTTCAGCTTCAAGTAAGCTTTGAGCAAAACCCTCTAATTGTCACTGGACAAAGCTGGAAAATGTCTATAGCTGACATGTGGCAAAGCAAAACTTCACAGTTCTGCCAGAACTTTTCAGGACTATCTTTTATGGCTTCCTCCTCAGCTTGTAGTCAGTAATGGTCCTTGAGTCTGCTGTTAGGTACACTTGGCCTCAGAAGAGACCAACTTGCCTGCTCACTAAAATCCACTAGATCACTCCCATAAGCAATCCACATAGGCCAAGCAGCTTTGGGCCTCAGTTGCTACGACGGTATCAAACTTGACTGAGCGGCTACCTGTGGTGCTCACAGAATTCGCAGCTTTCTTTTGGTCTACAGCTTCTGAGCACCAGAAACTTCCTGAAACTCTCCTTGCAGGAAAGATAGGAAAATGCTCAGTACTGTTCTTCTAAGAGGTGATGATGCTGTGGCACCATCTTCCATGATTGATGTCTACCACTGTTTCCTGCACTACATCTGCTTCTGCTCAGATATTCAGGACTTTTTCTTCTTATCTCCACTTATCTCAGTAGAGCTGCCCACCTTCACTTGGTCTTTAATACAGCCAGAAATTTAACAGAGCTGTTGAATAACTTGTACAACTCAGGTGATTTTGAGAAACTAGAAAACCAAGCCAGCTGCTCACATGCAACCTATGTGTTTCAAGACACTTGGAGCGTTAAAAGCAAGCACCAGCTTCGCAAAACAAGCATGCAATTCCCATACAGCCTGGATGGACGGAAAGGTGTTTGAAGTCAGCATTCATACCTGCTTTCTCCCCATTTACACACCAACATGGCCATTTCTGTTTTCTTGTCGGAGTTTTTTCCTTTCTTCTTTCTCTTCATACTGAGGACACTTTTTCCTGACCCTGTGGAATTACTGCATGTTAGAGATAGTTTTGAACCCTGATGTACATCCTGTTGTCACCAGCCTCCACATCCTCTGCAGCATTTAGACTGGTGCTCTTTGAATCCTCAAGCAACTCCTTGGCACCAGGGAATATCAAGCAAGACAGTTTTTAAGCATTCAGCATCAAGCAGTTATCTGCTGATAAAATCAAGGAACCCCTGAACTAGATGTCAACACTTGTGCCTCACAGGGATAAGGCTTCTTGACTTAAGATGGATTAGGGAGCAAGATGAAGAGAGGTTATTGCTGGGACTGAGCAAAGCACCAGGAGATTTTCTGGGTGACAGATTTCCTACTGGCTTTAGCTTATAGCTGCAGAAACTACACTGTCTTTCTCCTCTCCACAGCAGAGCCCTGCAGGCTTCAAGTCTAGTCCCTGTCCCTTGAATACATAATAAGGAAGCCCCTTACTGATTTTCGCCCCAATTTCTCCAGTGTTTTCTAGTGACTATTCCAAGCAGCTTCTCTGGATGAGGGTACATCATGCTCCCAGCATGCTCCCAGCTTGTGAGGGTTCAGAACATGAAGCAAATGCAATTCAGAAACCACCAATAATCATTTGGTCTTAGAGCACTACAGACTCCTGACAGCAAGGAATGAGGCAGTGTTCAGACAACAAGTGCTCATCCCCGCATTCTTCAAGTCCACAGTTAAATATGAAGTAACAGTGAAATGACAAACATGCACCTTGTTTCCTGAATTGCAGGAAAGGGTACAGCACGTACCCAATTCAGATGATGTGCTTCATCAAGATCTAAAATTAGACCAAACCTTAGAGTTTCTACAAGATCCCAAGCCCTACAGTGCTGGAGCTGCAGTGGCAGAACTGGAGGACTGTTCCAATACTCAGCTTGTTATATGGTTTGAAACACACATCCAGAAAAGCTCTTTGAATTTATTCACAACAGAACTCCAGATTCTGATGACCCACCACACTGAACTGCACCAGCTGGTACAGCTGAAATAGTGCTCCCTCCACATTAACAACAAGCAGAATTTGGGACCACTAGCATTTGTCTCCCCATTTGCTTTCCCTCCAAGTGTAAGTATTTAAGCCCAGCAACATCCATTAATAAATGGACTCTCGGAACACCATTTCCTACCCTCCACCTGTGTATGCAGCTGTTGGATAATAGCCATGCATGAGGCTGTCACATTGCTGCTTGCAGGTTTCTCCACAAGGATTAGGGAAGGCACTGCTGTGTCAGCATTAATGCTCCGCCTGGGCTTCCTGCTGATGTTCTGCAGCACTCTAACTATCCTGGTTGTAGCAAGAGCAGAAATGTTCTCGGTTTATAATATAAGGGCCACAGACCTTGCTTCTACCCTCCAGACATATCCAAGCTAGGATAAGAGCTCATCCTTTCTGGATGCTTTTCACAAAGGTAGTTCAGATGAGCCATACACATTCTGGGGTTAGAGGGCACAAGCCCCACTCACACTTAGGGAAGACAGACACCAAAGAGGATAATACTTACTGCACTATCACAATGATAAGTACAGTAATGAAGCTGACGCTTGAGAGCAGGACAGCTACCACTACCAACACAGTCTTTGAGTAGTCTGCCACATCATTCTTCCTTTGAGTCTTCATGAACTGTTCACCACAGCGCTCACCAAAAAAATCCTGATGACACCTGCAAGTAAATATTAACACAAGTTCTTATCAGCTCTTGTGCTGTCTGGAGCCAAGGACACCCACACATATTCAGACCTGACTTAGACATCTTCCGAGTTTCCCATGAATCTCGAGATGCTCACTTCAGAGCGTGTTCATGAAATGCAGTCACTGCTCTAGCACAAGGCTGGTCAGCATTTCAACAAGTCGAGATTAGTTTGGGTGTGATGTTCCAGAAAGACACGCCTTTTCATTCTTTTGGTTTGAGTTTATGACCAACTGATGAGTTCAGTGGCTTGTTATGCATCTCAGATTCCATCATCACTTAATTTACATGGCAGAAAGATTCTCAGTCAAAATACGGCAGGAGATGGATCTATGCCACGTTGACACTGATTTTTCCTCTGAGCCCTCATATGCCACTGGCTCATGGCAATCACACCTAGCTCACAAGGTATAAGTAACTTACTTGCAGGTCACCATCTGGAGATGTTCTAGGTATATGCATTCTCCATGGATGCAAAAGTTTTTGTATTCCATTTCACAGGGAGTCCCTTTCTTCTTGTTTTTCCCTTTGTTTTTCTTCCTTCTTGATTTGCCAGCATTCTTCTCTCCCCCCCTTTTTGCTGGCTTGGGTTTAACCACAGGTTCCACTGAAAAAAGGACACGATGACTTGGTATAAAAGTGCTAGAAAGCACGATTCTGAGAAAATGGAATTAAAGAATTTGGTGACAGCAAGGAGGACCAACGCTGCAGGAGAATCTGTGACCAGGAAGCACAGGATGCAAGTGAGAATGCTGCTGGGCATCTCACACCCAGCACAAAGGCAGCAAGCTCAGCAGCTCATTAAAGCACAACCCTGCTATCCTTACGCCCTGTGCTATGCAGACCAGAGGCAGTAGGAGCAGATGAGCCAAGAGCCACCCAAGATGAAGAGCAGCAGAGATGAAGGACTGCAGCATTTCACAGCATAAGATGCTTGAGTGCAACAGCACAGCTTCAAGCAAGGGCCTGTAAAGAGCAGGGAGTTCATGCTGAGCCAAGCCATCCTCTAGTTTTACATGGACTCAGATACAAGGCTAATAGCTCCACGGCTCTAAACTCTCCATTTGCATCAGTGATGAAAGGCGCTGTAACTCGCTAGATAGTCCTGGGCACTTGCCGAGGCAAAGCAGCTTGCTATCCCGGTTGGCATACCTGTTTCTCCTAAACAACCTGCAGTGCTGTCTTCGGCAGGAGAGAGTTCCTTTCCAGTTCCCCTACTTCATGAGAGATGCTGAGCGCAGGGAAGGAGCAAAGGGAAGAACCTGCGAGTGTCAGGCTATTTATTCTGCCGCTTACTGCTGCCCCTCATTATCTCAATTAAGACAAACCTCTAGAAGAATGTGGTTTAAAATCCTGGTGACTTAGTAGCACTAGGATTTAAGCAAGGCCAATCATGCTCCTTTCGCTGAGGAGAACAAACCAGCCACTGACTAAGGGTCAGAAGCTCCAGAGCTGTCTCACGCAGCAATCAAAGCTCAACAGCGCTAGTTTGGACCAACCTGGCAAAGAAAGCTTTTTGGAAGAACCCACCCCCTGCACTGCTAGCAGTAACACCAGCCCTCGCAGTGCAACACCGCTGCTCAGGAGTAACAGTTACCCAGGGGGATTTAAACAGGCTCTGAGAAACAGCACAGCCATTTACAACAAGCTTCAATTTCGCTCTTGTGCTCTGAAGAGCTAATGAAAATCATTTTTGGATGATTAATATTTTACCCAGAGCTCTATGCATGCAGGCAATCACAACAATAGGGCACAACTGGATCTAACTACTTCCTAACCCTGTATTTCTGGTGCTGAGAGCCCATACAAAGAAACAAGGTGTAGTTCACTGTTGTCTAGACAGATGATCATTTTAACTTCTAGAGCAACAAGCCTGGCTTGAAGTTACTTAAAAGCAAAAATGCCTTCAGCAACCAGAAGTCTGATTAAAATGGTATGAGCTATATTAATATGTAAACGAGGTGCACAGTTCCTGCAGCAAGGTTTCCTGTGCCTGGAAGTGTGAGCTCGCTCCTGACAGTCAAAGGCCCCCGTTCCGTCCCGTCTGACTTGATCTCTAGGTTCGCGCTTTCATAAGTGAGGCTGCTTCCCTTCCTCCCTCTCCCAGGCTCAGCTTGTCAGCTTGATCTCTGTGTCCCTGTCTGCAGGCTGCATGGCCAGGAAAGCCATCCGCAGCTGAATCATAACAGCTTCAAGGTTTATCCACAGATAAACCTTATGCCAAGCAGAAGAGCTGGTCTACAAACCAACCACCTTAGGTAACAAGTCTGGTTTCTGTGCAGTTAAGACAACACTTAAGTCACCAAGCCAGTAGTTTTACAGGCTGAACTGCTCGGTAACACTGACAGGCGCGCTTCCCCTGGAGATCTTAATGGAGAACTTAAGCAAAACTCCACAAATTCCCTCAAGTGACCACGCAGAACGTTCATTTAAGAGGTCCTTTAGTCACATTCAAGTCTCAGGGTGTTTCTGCAGGAAAAATCAACAGTCAGATCTGGAGGCAACAGAAGCAGCCTACTCACACCTACTGGGCTTCAAATCACTTGTAGATACCTGGCTTGTACTGCAACTGCACTTAGCCCCAAACCAACAAAATACTCCCGTTCCCACTGTCAGGCGGACTGCTCAGATCTCCTCACAGCTCAGCAAGTGGGCAAATTACAATAAATACACACAACAGCTATTGACAGTGAAGCATTGCCCTAACGATGCTTAACAAACTTTCCTGCGGCCACTTAAGGGATTTAAGTGTCTGCTTTCCCAGGGAATTTCAGTGGACTCCAACCCAAATAAGCCACCATCGGAAAATACCCAGAAAATTCTTGGAGCAAGACAAACAACGTGATGTAAAACAAACCTTTAGGGCCAAACAGCACCTATAAACTCCACTGATGCTTCTACACTAAGCAGGTGGTCGCTACCTGACCACAGCCCTCCTGTCAGGTTTATCAGGAGATAAAGCCACACACAGCAAGCTACCAGCTAACCTGCAGCCTCCACACGCCCTGGGCACATTCACGCTAGGTTTCCACCCCTGACAGCTATTTCTAAAGCAGCAGCTTCAAGCACAAGCATGTTTTCGCTCCGTACTCCACCAGCTAAGCATAGCAGCGATTACGAGAGAGAAAAGGCGTAAGTTGGGGCTCGCAAGTTGCGAGATCCCAGCCCCAGCGCCGCCGACTCACCTCGGATCAAGTCGTCCACGATGTACTGGTGGACGGGCGGCGCCTCCTCGTACTCCTCCTCATCCTCCTCGTAGTCAGGACCCGGCACGGGCTCTCCCTCGCGGCTCCCGGGCTCCCGCTCCCCGTGCCGCTGCGGCTCCGTCGCGTTGGGCGAGGACCCGGCGGCCGCACAGTTGGCTGTGAGGGGGCGAAAGGGCGCCGTGAGCAGGGGGCAGAGGTGCCGCCACCGAGCGCGGCGCCGCGGGGTCCCTCACTCGCCTCAGCGCTTTCCCGCCAACGGCCGTCGCCGCGCGCGGGCTGCCCTCAGGCGCGCGCCCCCCGAGGGGCGAGCCGCGAGCTCCCCTCCGGCGCGAGCGCGGGCTCCCCCGAGTCCCGAGCTCCCCCGAGTCCCGATCTCCCCCGAGTTCCGATCTCCCCCGAGTCCGGAGCTCCCCCGAGTCCGGAGCTCCCCCGAGTCCCGGGCTCCCCCGAGTCCCGATCTCCCCCGAGTCCCGATCTCCCCCGAGTCCCGGGCTCCCCCGAGTCCCGGGCTCCCCCGAGTCCCGGGCTCCCCCGAGTCCCGATCTCCCCCGAGTCCCGGGCTCCCCCGAGTCCCGGGCTCCCCCGCCCCGTTCCCGCACGCACCTGCCAGCACGGCCAGCGCGGCCATCAGCACCGCGGCCCGCATCGTCCGTCCTGGGGCGGGGGGCGACAGAGACACTGAGGGAACGGGGCAAGGAGTCGCCGTATCACAACAGGTGCCGGCGGCGCGCAGCGCTCCATGAGGAACCGCCTGCCGCCGCCGCCCACTTTATGGGCGGCTGGAGCTGGGGGCGCGGACGTGGAGCGGCGTCAGCGGGATGGGGCGGAGCGGGGCGGAATCGTAGAATCCTGGAATCCTAGAATGACAGAGACCCAGAATCACAGAATCACGGAATCTCACAACTTTTTTTGCTGGAAGGGACTTTGAATACCACCTCATTACACCCCGTGCCGTGGGCAAGGACACCTTCTACTAGACCGGGTTGCTCCAAGCCCCGTCCATCCTGGCTTTGAACGCCTCCAGGGATCGGGCACCCACGGCTTCCCTGGGCAGCCTGGATGCCGCGCGGGTCACGGCGTCGGGGACGCGCCGGGTTATTGCAGGCACACCTGTCTGTCGGCTGGCTCCTTGCTCCTTGCTCTCCCTGCGTCTCCCCGAGGAATGTTTTCCAGCGATAAACCCGGCCGTCAGCACACTCCCCCCTCCCCCCCTCGCCTCGGTGGTTGCGTCTCTCTGAGCGGCGCATGAGTAAGGGCTGAGTAAGCCGTGGCACCCACCGAGCAGGGACAAATGTGCTCCTCGGGGGCACTGCGACTCTCAGCTGCCCCGGCAGAGCTCCCCGGAGGGCACCTCCCGAAGGCCACCTCTCCAGGCCGTTGCGTGAAGAAGCAGGAAGCAGACCTGCTGTAGCATCACAGAATCACCAAGGGTGGAAGAGACCTGTAAGATCACCAAGTCCAACCATCAACCCAATTGTAACCCCTAAACCACTAAACCCCATCACCCAGCGCCAGATCCAGATGCTTCTTGAACACCTCCAGGGATGCCGAGTCCACCACCTCTCTGGGCAACCTATTCCAGTGCCTGAGCACCCAAACAGTGAAAACATTTTTCTAATATCTAATCTGAATCTCCCTTGTCTGATCTTAAGGCCATTTCCTCTAGTACTCTCACTGCACGCAGAAGCGACCGGGTGCTCCACATCACTACAACCTCCTTTCAGGTAGTTGTAGAGGAAACTGTTGTTTTGAGGGAAGAAAAGCTGGGACAGCAGGTTGTAATGTGCTGGTCTAGCATGGGAACCCAGAGAAGCCCAGGGGGTCGAGGATGACGGGACTGGTACCCCCTTGCTCCGGTCCCACGGTACAGCAGGGTAGGAGGGCAGTGGGTGGCAATGCTGCGTTGTGAAAGGTGGATCTGGACCTTCTAACTGAGAGAGGACAGAATGTTACTCACAGCTCAGGAAGCTGACTGAGCCTTTGCTCGATGTGGCAGGGATCCAACTCATTCAGTCACTGAACCTTCTCCCTTCTTCCACAGGCACACACGGTATGTGGCTCCCAGTGTGTCCTTGCCAGGTCATGCCAATCCCAAGAGGCAATGCCCAAGAAGTCTGGAAAAGAAGATGCTGAATCACTCAGATGTTAACCTGACACAGACAGCTCCAGCAAACCTTTGAGAGGCCTTTTGTGCATGGTGCAATTGAAAGTGTCTGGCATGAGCTGATAGCTTTACTGCTGGGGTTTATGTTGTGTTTCCCCTTTGTTGCCTGTCCTCAGAGGTACAGCAGAGAAAAGGCAAATCCTGCTCATCAGTGCAACCCCCAGTCAGAGAGCTCCGCAGGCAGTCAACAAGCAGCTCCTGGGCTGTTTGGGGGACAGCCAGAGGCTTCACAGGGCTCCTCCTTTCCCCCTCAGACTGGGACTTACCCTTCCCGCAAGACCTCCGTCAGTCTCAGGGCCTGCAGTTCACAGAGATATTTGCATGTGAGGGGAATTTTTCCAAAGGCAGAGGCTTTGGGGCTTGGGGTCTCTTCTGCTGAAACATGGGGTTGGTGGTTTGAGAATGGCCAAAGTGAGGTTTGTCAGCCAGGAATCCTCCCTCTGTCCCTCTCTTCCTCCCTCCTGCTGTGCTCAAGGCTGGCTTGCTCAGGCAGGCACCACAGCTTCCCTCATGAAGAAATTGAAATATTTCTCTTTTTTTTTTTTTTTTTTTAATCAGAGATTAACTGGAAACATTTTAATTTTTTTAAGTCCAGTTTGAGGAATATACTGAGCACTGAACATTCCAGCACCATTTGCTGCGCTTGGCAAACTGCTGAGCAACTGGAAGAGGCTCAGCGGGGGAAAGGTTGAATGCCCCAAGTGCAATTGCCCGTGTTACCTGCACTGTTTAGAGACCAAACACGGCATATCCAGTGGCTGACTCACCGTGTTCCCTCTCTTCTCCAGTCTCCAGCTGATAGCTCCATCTCCCTGACTGCCAGCAGCGAGGATTTTGGCTTGGCATGCTTTGAATTTGTCACTTCATCAACTTCCTCCTGCTACTCCTGTGACCTTGAAGAAGAAGGGGCAGCTTGGCATCGACCAGCACAACTCCTCCGAGTCCAGAATGTGCAGCAAGATGGTGATGGGTACCCAGTTATGCACAGAGAGGTTCTGGTGGGACATCAGGGGAGTTCTTCCCAAATGGCAGCATGCTGGCCAAGCCCTGCTTGGCTGTTTCTTGGAGAGAACACTCTCCAGAGGCCACATGTTTCAGGACATTCTGGGTGGGATTTCCCACAAACCCCAGCTCTTCTTTGTGCTGTGAAGGAAAAGGCATTAAACCTGGCCGTTGCCCTCCTCCAGGGCTGGAAGGACATTTGGACTCTGTCTCCAGGATGATGTTCCAGAGGATGTACCCAGGTGTGGTGCAAGGAGGAGAAGCCTTGAGGGGGGCTGCAAGGCTCACCCCCCTGTGCTGCCCCACTGCAGCGAGGCCTGCGGGCAGGTTTCTGGGGCTTCAAGGGCAGGGCTCACCTTTGGGAAGGTGCTGGTTCCCTGTGGATGCAGAGTGCCACCTACTGAGCCACCGCTCGCTCCCGGCAGCACCTGGGGTTTTCTGGCAGGACACCCCGGCTGGAGCTGCTACTCGGCGAGCCCTTGCTCTGGCTGTTCCATGAAGCTGGTCCCAGGGAACAGGGAGGTGCCCCAAAGGCTGGCGAGCCCAAATGGGTGCAGCTTAGAGATGAGCAGGGAACCTGTGCAGGGGGCTGCATGCTTGGGCACAGCCAGAGCCTTCTCTTGGCACCTGCCCTGAGCCAAACCTGGTTTTTCATAGGCTGGCAGTGAAATGAGACAAGATGAGTTTGTTCAGGAGCCCGGCTAGTCCTCCCTGGGCCTCAACCATCATTTTGAAAACCTTCAGCACAACCTGTGCTCAGACAGCACGTGGCAGCACCCAGCGCAGGTGACACTGGTGACATCTCTTTGCCCCTCTGATGGCTGTCTTTTGTGGAATAGGGGGTGGCCAGCACGCGTTCATCTCTTCCCAGCCATGCCGTGGTGATCTGGAGCATAGGCATGGACTTGTGGAGGAGAAGTGCCACTCATGCTGACAGCTGCCGGGCCTTGGCGGAGCACACTTGGACATTGTTTCTTCCAGGAGAGTCTGAGTGCCTACTGAGATCTTATTATTCACTCTCTTTACTTTTGATAAACCCCCCGAGAAATGCGTGAAGGGAAAGGAAGTATCAGAAATACCATCCCATTAATTTTCTTCAATGACATCAAATGTTTATTTTGCAAGGGCGGGCACAGCTGACCTGGTGTTTGAACATGAATTATCCTTTCTCATCCATCCAGCTGAGAACAGGTGGAAAAGAGTAATGACTCAAACCGGAGTGGTGTCTGTCTGGGCAGCTCACCAGACTTTCACTTCACTTGTGAGCTGCAGACACCACTATCTGCTGCTATCAGCAGCTCACTCACAGGCAGGGAGGGAGCTTTGAAGTGAGGCATGTGTGACTCTGGTTCCTGCTGATGTAAATCAAGACTGCTGCAAGTGTGTAGCCAGGGTGTTGGGGAGGAAGGAAGGAAAAGACCTGGATATTGCCTTTCTTGATATTGGTAGGGTTTGTTGGCCTCTGAGACATGCAGGCATTGAGGTGGCTGTGCCTCCCTGCCGAGAAAGCCCTCAGCAAAGAACCCTTTTCCTAAGATGCTGATATTCTCCCTGTGTTCCAGTCCTATCCTGGAGACTTAACTGAAGCAGGGATCACATGACCAAAACTTGTCCAGAAAGGGAATAATTAATGTTCTGTTCCTCCAGGAAAGTCTGCCCAGTGCTCTGTGTTTTCTGTCACTCCGCTATTGAGCATGTCTTTTGGAGCATGTCTAAGGAGGCAAACCAAAAAGAACACAATCTGCTGGCCCTGTGATGACAAGATTTTGTGGAATTTTCTCTCACTTACACCAATACAAATGAAAAGACAGTCCCTCTTGAAAATCTAAGGGGTACTTTCTCAGACAACATCAACTCCAGGGATGCCGAGCATCCCTGCTCAATATGATGAAACATGCAGCAGTGCTAAGGAGTGTGATGCTACCAAATCCCAGCAGTGGGGTTTTCCACTTGTTTTCCACAGGCTTTCCTGAATGGCGGGCAATGGGGAACGCAGCCTGATCATTTGCAAAATACCCTGTGCCATGTCATGGCTCCAGTCACTGCCTCTCATTGGCACTAGGCAGAGTTCAGCAGGACATGCCAGGGCTTGGTTTTGCTTCAGGGATGGGTAATGTCCTGCAAGCCTGCCCAGGACAGCCATCCTGCCACCTGTTAGGAAGATTTTTGGGAAGTTGCCTGCTGTTAGCACACTGTCCTGGGCTCCAACTGCTCTGTTTTACACAGCATGCACTGAACATCTCTCCTTTGACCAAGCACATACTCCAGCACTCAGCCGCTCATTTTTGTGCAATGGCTCGATCTGCAAATGCTCAGGGGCACATTCTGACCCCAGCAATAATTTTAAGGGCCTGAAGCCAGGACCTGGGTGAAGCAATACTGGATTTACACTAGAATGGGGAACTGCCCCTCAGCCAACAACCTTCTCTAAAATACCGCATCCTGCCGTGCTGCAGAGCACTGAAAATTGCTGCCCTTTCTTCCATTTTCCTGGGGCAATTTGCAGGAACTTCTCCCAGGACTCTCTGAAGAGGGCAGGCTCGTGGCTCTCCCCACGTGCACCCCAAGCCAGGCTCCTCAATGGTTCCCCAGTGCAAACCCACCCTGCTGACCCCACTGGACGGAAAGGGGAAGGTGCTTTAGACGGGAATCTCTAAGGACACAAAGGCTCAGCTGTTGTAGCCAAAGCCTGACTGACACTCATTTACCTGGCAACATTACTGTAGCCCTTTACCTTCAGAATGATAATGCTTTACCTGCAGTGCACATTATTTTACATATTCAGCTTACCATACCACTGTTACATGAGCAAAATCATCAGATCATCTCTCTAATGTCTCCAGTATCGCAGCTCAGAGCAGTGCCTGGCAGAGGAGAGCACTCAGCTCATCACCTCCCAAAGGTGTATGGAGCTACTGGATCATTCTGCAAGTGCTCAAAAAGTCTTCATTCTAAAGAGAAGAGAAAAAAAAATGTTAGAATGTGAAGCGTGCTCAAGGTAGCAGAAGCTGTGGGAGTACTGCTGATTGAGTTTGGAGACCACCCAGCTCAATCCCAGGATGCACTGATTTGGAGACCAGGTACAGTTATGTGGGCAGGATGGCTGGTGGAAAAATGATGTCTATACTTGGGAAAATAGAGGAGTTTTTGCTCTAGTGTCTTAGAGACTGAGCTGAAGAAGCCAGAGCAGAAATCTTCAAATTAATAAAAGCCTCCCCAAAACAAAATGCTACTATATGGTGGCATAGATGGAGTGGCAACAATCAGGGGTTACTTTTAAGGGTCTTGGCCATGGAAATCTGGCTGTCCTAAAGCATGGTGGTGGTGATGGAAGCTGCAATAGGGATTCTGACTTAGTTTGTTATATCCCTTTCCTCACCTTGGGGGCTGGGGTGTGATGTCACCTGGGAGATGTCTATTACAGCTCATTTGACAGCAGAGACCCTGTGAGCAAATTGTACAGCACTGCCCGGCTTGGGGGAATGCAGCCTCACATGAGGACTGGGAGCATGTGACAGAGACTGTGATATTTCCCCCCTACCTTGCACATTATTTCCAGTTGTGTCCCGAGTAGCAGAGAAATAAAGGACATGTGAGGATTGTTGGGGAATTGTCAATTGTCCCCTGGAAGTGCAGCTTAAGTCTTAGCTTTTTTGCTTTGAGATCTTCCTAGTGCCTTCCCATCGGTGCATCAGGTGGTGAATTTTCTTTACCTATTCGAAGTCATTTGGTATGTGAAGAAAAAATGAATCACAGGAGAAGCCTACAGCAATTAGCAACTCCTTTTCTCTCACCTTTGCCATTGTTAAGTTTTTTCCCTAGAACAAAGCCCAGGCAAAGCTTCCTACGCACAACAGTGATTACATACATCACTCTGGATTTTGATTTTTTTCACAGGCCATGAGCAAGCAAAGAAGCTCAGGAGAACACTCCATTTCACAGGCATGTTTGTTATGCTCCCTTGGAAATCCCATTGTTTGCTGGTGCTGCCTGCTTTTGGCTACCGGCGCTGTGCCCTCGTGACGCTGGCTGCCTTGAACTGCGCCGGGGTGCCAGCAAAGGGGCATGAAATTTGGCAAATTAGAAAGGTGCCGCTGGAATCAGTCAGTCCTGGTAGCTGGAGCATTCATGGCAGCGTGCTGAAGCCAGGGTCAGTGAAAGCTTTGTGAGCTGCTTCCATCTGTCAGCGGAGCCTGGGCAGGTAGAGCACCTGGTGTCCCCCCTTCCCCTCGTGTCAGCCGGTGCCCTCCCTTCCCCATGTTTCACCTGGTGCCCCCCTTGCCTGTGTGTCAGGTGTGTCCCGGCAGCGTGGGGCCAGCAGGTTCCCAGGACAGGGCTGCTGAGACACCGCATGAGTAAGGGCTCATTTGCATAAAGACTGCACGCTCATGCTTCGAAGGAGGTTCCCCAGGCACAGGCTCATTTCCTCCTGTAGGTAGGTTTGCCTTCATGTAGGAAAAACCCTATTCCTGAAGGCCTTGGACAGGACCCAGTGTACACTGGCACGCCACGATGTCATCCTGGCATGTTTGGGTCTGCCCAAGCCCGACTGCAGGGAGGCACATGCCGCCCCTCTGGAGCAAAGCCCAGTCTCTGCTTTGAGGTGCACTCAGATATTACACTCCCAAAGCTGTGCTTTGCTGACAAGAGGTCCCAGCACACCTAAAATGTCTCTCAACATCCCCAGTACACCAGTGTCTGCACGGTTCCTCTCCTTGTAGGCTTCACCCAGGACGTTTCAGCAGGAGCAGAGGTCTGCTTCAACAGGGCGGGAGAAACCTGGAGGTGGCAAGTGCAGGACTGAGAGCTCAAGTTGCCTGGGACTAACATGTTTCTGTGTAAAAAGAGGGAGAAAATTCAATGGTGTTTGACTACAGTTAAATTATTTTAGGATTTAAAGACATTTCATCTTAACACACGTGAAATAGGCCACTAAGCATTGCAGCCATCTTTCACTCCCATTAGTAGAGTGGTGGCAAATAAAATAAAAAAACACTTAAAAGGAACTGAGCTGAAAAAAATGCGTAAGACTGTATGAAAATTCTGAACTGGCCATACAGTGAAAATTCAAGAATCACATTTCAAGTATCCTGACCCCTGTGAATGCCAAATTCTTCATTTTGCAGGTGTTAGGCGCTACACATAAAGCCACAGAGGAAGTAGCTTCCAAAACACTTTGTTTTGGAAGAAGCTGAGAGGAGGAGAGCTGAGGTTGCTCGGTGCCCTCTTGGCCTGCAACAAGTGGCCTTGTGCTCAAACTTAAAATGCCACCACCAAAGGGATTTTCACCTGGCTCTGTCCCAGCCCCACTGCTGCACACAGGGTCCGTATCCCCCCAGTGTGTGCCCTCAGGGACCGAGCCACCATGCCTGTGCCCGTAGCCCTGGGGGTGGTTGCTCTCGTCCCTGCGGCCCTTCCCCCGAACGCAGTCCCTGGCTCTCTGAGGTTTTTCAGCCCGACTGGACTGTGCCTGTCAGCTGTGGCTGCCGGATGCCGCGTACCCACCTCGCCGGTGCTGTGCTCCGTGGCACTGCCGGACCGGCAGGCCCTCGCCCAGCCATCCCAGACCTTTGGTGCAGCAAGTGGGGCGCAAAGGCAGCCTCTCCCCAGTCCCTGAATGCTGCTGCTGGAAACGGGGGCTCCATGCTGTACCACGGGCAGAAACCTGCAAGGGAGACAGACAGGTAAAGCATAACTTCAGCAGCAGAGAGGGGAGGCCATGGGACAGCCTTCTCTGACACGGGTCTGCATCCCATGCCAGGAGAGACACAGGCTGCATTTCCTTGCCACCCACGACTGCCAGATCACCGCCGCGGCAGTCAGAGATCCCAGGTGGGCTCAGTGGGCTCAGTGTGTCAGGGCCGAGGTCATTGCCAAAACCCTGGGAGGGCACGGTGACTCTTGCATTTGCAGGAAGGGCGGCTGTGAGGTGCATAAAATCTGTCACAGAGCCTGGCATGGCTTCCAGCCTCCGCCAAAGGCAGGCTGAGCTCAGGGTACCTGCAGAGGTGAGGGATGATGCTGACAAAATACTCTCGGTGGCTGCACAGCTCTGACAGCTGATGTTCACTTTGGTTTGCAAAGAAAGGAAAACTTTGCTGTAAATATCAGGGAACTAAGTCTTGCATTAGTGATTAATCGCTCCAAGGACAGGTGAGAACCTTCCAGAGAAGCTCTGCATTTCAGATGAGGACTGACTAAGGCCATGCTTCTGCCCCTTTGGGAAGTCCGGCTTTCCAGCTTCCATTTCTAATCCAAAACGGGGCATTTTGCCAAAAATATGATTGTTTTATCCATGTTGGGGGTGGCAGTGCTCCAAATTTTGCATTAAGAAAATGCTGAGAGCCATAATTTCCACTTCTTTTTGGATGCACACAAAAGTATCAGTATTCCTAAGCTCAGAATGTTCTGTCTTTTTTAGGATGAGCATAAAAGGCTGCTTTTCCACAGCAAATCTCCCAGCTAATTCCTCATGCCCTGCCGTAAACAAGGCAGGGAGGCTGTGCTCCCACTTTCCTCCGTCCCGATGCCCGAGCCGCACGCCTGCTAGCGTGGGATGACACTCCCGCCAGGACCTGGGGATCTGGGAGTGTAATCTTCCAGGTGGCCACTAGATGGGAACGAAAGCGGCGCTAGGAATGTCAAGGGACGCCGAACCTGCCAGGTATACCAGCTGATGGGCAGACTTTTTCTCCTCTGCTTGATACGAATTAATTGGAACAAAACAACCTGGGTGAGTTAGAAAAAAACCAGCAAGCTTTGACCAGTGATGAAGCAGCTGAAATGAAATACCCCAACTCAGTTATCACAGCAGAAAGGAAAGCTAAAGAAATAGGTGAATATGCTGGGAGAAGAAACAATCCTGCGTCCGATTACCAGTCTGATTTCTGATATTTGCCCTTCCCCCTTTAAATGCTCCTCTCCTCCTGGTGAGCTTTCACCTGGGCTGGGTGAGCTGACTCCGAGTGAGCTCCGCATGTTTGGGAGGTTGCAGGTGCCCTGATTTTGTGAGATACTGAGTCCTGTTTCCTCTAGACTTCACTTTGGTATACTTTTTGCAGTCAAACCCCTCACTATCCTTTCTTGCCTTCATTGAAACTCTATTCTCTGATTTTCTGTCCCCTTATTACAACTCCTCAGTCAAGTTTCCATCATCCCCCTCTCAGCAGTGACCTGAAGGCTTATCCCCCTGTTGCTGTGTGTATCCAGATGGATATCCACTCCCATCAGCCAGTTTTCTCTCCTGAAACTAACCTCCATTTCCCTGCCTGTACCGCACAAATGACAGCAGCTCTGGGAGAGGCAGCAGAACTGGCTTCTCTTCCTCTTTGTGTGGCTTTTCCAACTTCCTCAGCTTCCCGTTATAATGAAGGGCATCCACAACCCGTGCAACAAACTGGACCAGAAAGAGCCACTGTCACAGGACCACTGGGAACAAATGTCCACGGACAAACGGTGATTCCAAATTGTGGCTGGTGCCTGTTCACTGCTGTATCTCATCTCCTAAATTCCAACTGGATTTTCCTATCAAGAGGCTGATGCTCTCTGGTGACTGGGTCAAAAGGATCAGATTGGCATCCATCAGGGTAGGGCACAGACATTTCTCAGTATTTTTTGATCAGTTGTCTTAGTCTCCAAGTTTTCTGGGAAATCTTTCAATCATATAGGATGGAATTATATCATGGGAGTGTTGGGATAATTTAGGTTTGGCACCAGCTTTATTAAAATAATGATGTCTATTTGTGCAAGACTAAACTTCCACATTTACTGATGAAACACCTTCCACCCATCCTTCCTTACATTCACCCTTTCTTCCCTCCTTCCATCTGCTCATTGGTCCACCCACCCATCCTTTCTTCAGCATAGACACAAAGGATGACTGCTACTGACCCAGGTCAGATATGTGATGAGTACATGACCTATGAGTCTTTCCAGCCCACTTAAGCTCCTCTCTCTCCTCCCTGAGCTCTATCCCTGCCCTTCTCACGAGCAGCCCTGGGATGAGGTGCCAGATACGCTGTGCAATCCCAGGCTTGCCTCAGCAGGGACAAGGACCAGTTGTCCAAATGTCCTCCGCCTCTGTGATGTAAGCAGGACAGTCACCGAGGTTTCCTGAGCTCAGTGGCTGACGCACTCTGAGGAAACCCGCTGAGGGGGACACGCGGCTCCCAAAATTGCCCAAGACAAGGAGGCACGCGAAGGCAGCAGGCCTGTGGAGACAGGAAGGTCAGCTCTGGAGATGACTGCACTGCCATGGCAGCTGTCCTGTGGGCTGCAGCTGCAGAGTGCACTAAAGGGGGGTTGCTTTGAACCCTGCGGCAGCCACAGACACTGTGCAAGTGGCAGTTCCAGCTTTGGTACCTGGGCATGCCACAGACACTGAAAATGTTTGTCCCTCAAGAAGTGTTGAGGTGATGGATGGCTTAAGTTGCTGTGAGAGGTTTTTCTTCTAATGCCGTCTTAAAACAAGTCAGCCATATAGTGACCAGGGGAAACATTAACAGCAGTGATGTCTGCACAAAGCCAGAGCATTTTGGAGAGTTTACAGTGAGCCTTCACACGAGCACCATCCTTCCACAAGACACCAGAAAGGAGTTGTTGCTGTTGCTTTCTAGGCCAGACAGCCTCAGGCCTGAAAACAAGCATCTGCTGGCCTTTGCCTGAATCCCAAGAGGCTGCAATGGGTTTTGGATAAAATATAAAGACTTGTGGGCAAGAACCTCAGGGCAGAGTTACCAAGAGGGCAGATCTGGGATGGGATAGGTTTGAAAAGGATAGGGAGATGTCAAACGGAGCACCCCTGCGGCTATGGGAGCTGTGGCTGCTCAGTCCTCCAGAGAGCTGCCAGCACAGTGTCCCAGGCAGAAACCCTGCACAGTGACATGCCAGTGGCCCTGAGGGCAGGTTGATGGCCACCTGTCACCTACTTGTATGATGACCAGGTCATCAGGTGGGTTTCTCCAGCACCAGCCTCTAGTCCCTGCCCCCCACCCCCAACCCGCCCTCTGCTGTGAAGCAGTTTGTCATGGGCAGGGAAGAACTGCCCTGGCAGGAGCCTGTAACATTCATGCAGGAGGCAAAGCCATTGTGTCAGGAAGGCTTTGGCAGGGCCACCTGGGAGACACACCACGGCTGCTCTCACCGCAGCCAAAGGTGACTCTGACAGTGGGTGGTGCAGGTGAGGAAGAACTGCACCAGAGGGACAGAGGTGGTGCCAGCAGAAACCATGGAAGGAATGAGGGAGGTTCACTCTCAGAGACAAATTATTTGGGGTGTGTCCCCAGGACCTGGCTGTGTGGTTGCTGGACTGGCAATCTACATCCAGCCGGCACAAGCTGTTGAGGTGGCAGGCTGGTATGTGGCCCTAAGCTCTGCAGTTTCTCAATCATGTGCAGGAGTGAGAAAAACACAGGTGCTGGAAGGGCTGCTGTGGGCTGGGTGTCAGACGAGGAACAGGATAGGTGGAGAAAGCCCAAGCCAGATCAAGAGAGTCAGCTAAAAGTGGAGACACATAAAAAACTCCAAACAAATCCTGCACAGGCCCGGAAGTGGAACATTCCTGATGGATGTTTCTGACCCAAAGTGTAAGGCACGATAAGCCCCAGGCTGCTGCTGTTACTGCAGTTGTAACCTTCTGCAAGAGCAGCAAGGGGCACGCGGACCTGAGTGCTGCACCAGAAAGATGCATCCGCAGCTCCAGGGGCTGCTCAGGTCCCCTTTTGGGATTCTTCTGCCAAGTGGAGCAGAGGAGCAAAAAGGTCAGTGTGTGGGGGCCAGGCCTCTGGGCTCAGTCTCTCTGTGAGTCCAGGAAAAGCTTCTGGAGGATAAACAGGGATGGGCCAGAGTAGTTCACAGACAGGCAGGGAAGCCTGAGGGGAAAAAAGATGTGTCACCACATATCCTAACTGTGTCACAGCAAGAATGGAAGGAGGCTTCAAGAATCGATTTTTGCTGGATCTTCCCACTGGGAAAGGCTGTGTAACAACGAGGCTGTGGCTGGGGTTGCCATTAGCTGTCACCACTTACTCAGCAGAACAGGTTCCTGTGTCACAACTGGATTACAGGAGAAGAAGAGAGGAGGTGAAAAGCTGAAGAGCAGCTGATAAGGGCCCTGTGACACAGAGTTAACCCAGTTAACTGGGAATGACCAACAATCCCCTTCTGGTTCAATGCTGAAGGGAGACCCGAGGGTCCAGGCAGAGCAGGAAAAACTTTGCACCAACCAAACTCACCTTAACCACTGACTGACCTGCACTGAGGGCTGGGTGAAGACAGACCTGTAGCACTGCCAATGATGAGCACTTAGGTTACCTCAGAAGGTGGCAGAAGGTAGCCACAGGCTACCTGCATAGACCCGGCACGAAGAGCATAAGCCCTACAGGTAACCCACTGTTGCACAAGCCAAGGGATCACTGGTCTCACACCCATGAACACCCAACAGGGCAGCCCAACGCAGCCCACCGGGATGTCTGGCAATGACCAGGAACAACATACAGGTTGGGCTTTTTCTCACATCATCTGAAAGTGTGAGAAGGGATGGGATTAGCAGGGATGATTCAGATGCTGCAAGAATCCTTCCTGCTCACAGGGAGCCAATGCTTGAGGTGCAGCTAAACTCAGCAGGCTATTTTATCATTATTTTAGGCCAACAAAATATCTACTTTATGCCCAAACTCAAAAACTTTCCTTGCCCTGCTCCAAGCTGTGCAATGGATATTGTGGCAGAAACTCTATGGGGAGGACTCGTGCTGGTTCCGAAGCAGCTGTCCTGCTGTAGCTACACTCACACCCCAAGCTGCCATGTGTTAGTGTGTTCAGCTGCAGAGACCCATCGACTTGTGCTTCTGCCTCCCTGCTGAAATCCAAAACATAACCAGCACAACCTTCCTGAGGGTATGAATGAGCCAAGATCCATGCTGCTGTCATGCAGTACATGTGGGATACGCTGCACTAGGAGCTGTGCTCTAGGACTTCCTCCAGTTGTGCCAGTTAAAATTATGCATTGGAACTCAGGTGCATTGATACACTTTATTAATGATACTGTGGTTTCTCTCTCCAAAAATAACTGCTGAGGCTTCAAAGACACTGCTCAGTCAAGCCACACTGGGTTTCACTCTAAGATCATAGAGTCCAAGCATTAATCCAGCACAGCCGAGCCCATCAATAAGCCATCTCCCCAAGTGCCACATCTACACGTCTGTTAAACCTCTCCAGGCATGAGGCCTCCACCACTGTCCTGGACAGCCTGTGCCAGGGCTGGACAGCTCTTAGAGTGAAGAAATTTTCCCCAGTATCCCATCTAAACCTCCCCGGCAGAGCTTGAGGCCATTTTCTTTAGTCCCTGTTCCCTGTGAGCAGATCCCCCAACTCCCCCTGCCTCTGCTGCCCCCTCCTGTCAGGGAGTTGTGCAGAGCCAGAAGGTTCCCTCCGGATCCTTCTTTTCTCCACACTGAGACCCCCAGCTCGCTCAGCTGCTCTTCATCAGACTTGTGCTCCAGACCCTGCCCCACCTCCCTTCTCTGGATATGCCCCAGGCTCTCAACGTCTTTCCTTTTGTGAGGATTTGTCAACAAAGGTATGAAACAGGACTGGTCCCAGTACTGAGTCCTGAGTAACATCCCCTAGGCACAGGCTGCCAGCTGGAGGTAACTCCATTCACCACCACTCTCTTAAATCAGCAGACAGTTTGACTTTGTCTAGAACTTTTATTTCAAGGAGTACAATTGCTTTGAGTATATTCACAAGAATAAATATAAAATTCTTCTCTTCAGAGCAAGAAGATGAGTTTTTATAAAAATATATCTCTATCCCAGCGAACCACTTAGGTAGGGTTCCCTTTAGGAAATATTATTTAATAAAAAAATAAAACACTGAAAATAAAATGCTTGACCTATGCTTACTGAATCACCTAACAATTGAAATTTTTAAAAGGTTATAAATATTGTAAATATTATTAATAAAAATAACATTTAAATAGGTGGGAAGCCACTGAGTCCATCCAGATGAACAGAACACTGCAGGAAGCCACTGTTTCTCCTATAGGGCACCAACTTCCTTGTATTCACTGGCATTTGTTTGTCTCCTCTTGTTTCGGTACCTGGAGTAGAAGAGAGAAATGTGAGTTCTGGAAAGCCACTTGCTTTTGGGGAGTGATGGGGAGTGGGGAAGGAAGGAAGGAAAAAAAGGCTGTATTAGCTCCTCACATCTGTTTTAAATCTCTAGCAGCTGGGCTCTGTCTGTGCTCATTTTCAGGTCTGACATCACTTGAATGCAGTCTCCTTTCTCAACTCTTCACTGAAAATTCCACATCTGCATTGAAGTCTTCCTGCCGGTACTAGGTTTGTCTTTGAGAAATCCTGCCGGTTACCATCTAGCTACCTACCAGATCTGGGAAGCTGAGCTCTCCCTCTGGAGTTATTCCACCTCCTCAGCTCTCTGACAGATGCTTACCATTAGATTTTAGGCTGGAGAATGATTCTTGCTGCTTTGGGTCTGTTCATGGAGAAGAGTACTGTCCCCCATGGTAAAGTTGATAAGGCAATGCTCATGATATCACACTCACCGCAATAACATACCAAATCAACAAATCAGCTAGTAGTAATCCAGCTGCTCTCCAGTCCCTGGTGCCCGGGGCAATGGCATTACCACTTAAAGGACTAGAATTCTCCTATTCCTTGTCTGCTCTCTTAACACACCCTCTAAGCCAGACATGAACCAACCTAGAGAGCCCCTGTATCAGGGCGAATAGGCACCTGGGAGTGCTGCTGCCTGCCCTGCAGCCTGGGCCATGCCACGCTGTCAGCTCACTGCTTGTCCTGAACCCTTCAAGCACAGGTGAGCAGATCTGTGTATCGAACTGTCTGGTGAGTGGGTGTTCCACGCTACCTGGGGATGCTCAGAGGACGCCTGACACCTCCAGCTGGCTCAGCCTCCCGAGCCACCAGGAACACGAGTCTCACCTTCTGCAGATGTAGTAGCTGGCGAGAGAGATGGCGGCAAGGAAGAGCAGGACCACGATGACGGTCAGTGCCACGTACTCCTTGCTGAGGGGCTGCCGGACGAGCTCTGAGTGCACACACCGCACTCCAGAGAAGCCCACGTCACACCTGAGGGTGAGGGAGGCACAATCAGAGACAGGGCAGCGGGGTTACACCTCAGCAGCCCAAGAGCATGCTATGCTAGTGGCCTGCTGTTTCCTCAGGGACAAGACACTTAACCTGATGTAACTCACGCCCACGCGGTCCTAAAGATGGTTGCAAATTGTTCAGGTGAACAAACAATACCCTTAAAAATGACTAGAGGGTCTTTATTTGGTAGGTTGGATCAAAGGAGAGACCTTGGTGCTGTGCCTGAGTTCTGGATCTCATACTACTATAAATACAGATGGACAGGGAAGCACATCAGAATGAATGTCCCAAGTCTAAGCTGGCTTGGTCACTAATTTCAGGTGTCTGAGACTCTCACAGAGATCACTGGAGGCAGCACACGTGCTTAACACTTCCTTAAATGCAGCTGAACATTATAAGACGCAGTGCTCCTCTTCAACTTCTTGTGAGTATTTAATACTTGGCTGGAATGGTGTTTCAGCTAAGTGTCAATGGCAGCCAGATCAAAGTTCACCTCAAAGCCCACCCCAGGGAGATCTGCAGGATGAGTGGGGCCCATCCATACCTGCAATAGTGCTCATCCAAGTCCACGATGTACACACACTGCCCATGGAAGCAGTAGTCCTTCATCTCAGGCTTGCATCTCGTTATCCCGACTTGGGCCACACGTGGGCTGTTCTCTGTCTGGACTGCAAGGATATTTCATTAGCACCTCAGGATGTGGGCAATGTTGCTCAGAGAAAAATGATTCCCAAGGGCACCTCAGTGAGGCTGCCAGCCCAAGGAAGATGGGAACCAAAGGTCTGTTATTTACAATGAGCTGTGCAGTACTTACTGAGCGCTGTTGTGCAGTTCTCCATTTCACCAGGCCCACACAATGGGATCACTGTTGTGCCCAGGACTGCTTGCAATAAGTAACCTGTAAGAGAATAAAAACAATAGTCAAAACTAGATGCATTTTGAGTTAAGTATTTAAGCTGCTGTACTCATTAATACAAGAACAGAAGCTTCTCATCATGGTAGGAAAGGCCCAAAGTTGAAAGCTGAAAAAATATAGGTCTGAGTGACGTGCTGCCTACATTATATACAGCAGCCCAAAGAAACATCTCTGAAATACAAATTTACAATGCAGAACAGAGATTCAACAGAAACCTGCTGTCTGTGACCACCTCTTGCCCATACTCTGAGTGAAACTGGGCAGGAACAGGCTTGGAGAGATTACGGGGGAGAGGCAGGAATTAGGCCATTTGATGATTATGTTAAGTTTCTGACTGGTCTGGCATGGCACCTGTGCAAGGAAAATAGCTAGGCTCCCACAATTAGGCATGACAATCCAGCATTCATCACAGGAGGAGTCCTTTTGCTGATCAAAATCAAGATATCCTTGACTCACGACAGCCCCACAGGAAGAGAATTTCCTAGGAATCTGCAAGTCAGTGCAGCTGGTGACTCAGCACACCAGGTCAGTGCTGAGCCAGGCTCAGCACCCCATCATCGTCTTCAGAGACCACAAACTGCTCGAGGTAGTCTTAACACAAAAGCTGCTCTTTACCAGCAAAGAGCTTCCTCAGCCCTCTCCCTGCTGAAGAGAGCTGAAGGGCTGGACAGTTCCTGCACTGACACCCACTCTTTTGGCAGTTCTTTGGTTAAAAGCCCGCTTGCAAAGCTGCTAACATGAGATACCAAACCCTTCTCATTTGCCCACGGGCTTGGAGAGGTTCCTGACCACTTTATGGACCCTGGGCCACTGTTACTTAGCAGGAAACAGGCACAGCTTTCAGGTATTCCACTAGTTAAATGAACATTTCCAAACAGGATTTGAAAGCCAGCAAAGGTACCTGTAGCTTCATGGCTAGCCCATGAGGAACAGTGAATGTCTGCCCCGGCTGGCCACAAAATCCACCTGGATAACACTCCTGCTAGGGTCACAAATTAACCTGCTCATGAACTGCTTAGTCATCAGCCCCATTCCACGGAAGTCTGTAATTTGTGTCTTTGGGCTGTTTACCTCTATTAACTTGTCGGGTCATGCACAGCTAATGGAGGGAGTGTGCCTCCATAATTTCCTGATCACTCTAATTCAACTCCAGTTATTAGAAAGTTTCATTGAATCTCAGGGTTAAATCTAGGAGTGGTAATTTATGGATTTCCGGCAGTTTATCTATTTCTGGGTGATTAGCAGGCTTCCTTTATCCTTCACTCCAGCTACACACAAAACCGGCAGGAATATCTAAGACGGACAGGGCTTTTTCCTGTGTTTGCATTTTTAAAAACATCATTCCTCCTTTTTACCTCCCTCTATACTGCATTCCTTGCAAAGCTAATAAGCCAGATTTCCACCAAGCTCTAGAAGAAAGAACAAAGCCCAGGTCCCCCAGAGCCAGAGCGACAGTAACAGATCCATGACGCCGGCACCTGTACCAGCTGGAGACTCCTGTGCCTGCCAGCATGACTCAGCAGGACCTGCCTTTCCCTCCAATGGGGCAGGACATGCAAGTTTACTTTCAGGGTGGGATTTTTTTAAGCAGCACTGTGCTCACTGTAGATTTCCTCAGCAGGAGCAGTTCGACACTTCTGTAAGGCCAGTCTGAGTTGCTAAAACAGAAAGTTCAAGTGTTTGAAAGAAGAGGCCATCAGCTGTCAGACAGTGGCAGCCCAGGGATCTGGGGTCCCAAAAGATGCTGGAAAAAGATTTACCAAATCAGTTCTTCTTCCTAGGAACTAGGGGGACATTTCAGGAGTGCTCTATGGACTAAGCTGCTCCCTTGGCATGGAGGACCTGTGGCACAGGACAGCAGTGTCCCACTAAGGATACATCATGTCACAGAAAGAAGTAAGGACAGAAATCAACAAAAGTCAAGGCTAAACACACCAGAGGCATCCACGATACCCACTTGTTAAGCAGATGGATTAAGCCAGCTGAGGATCTCGTGTAGCCTACACATTTCTGTCACAGTTTGCACACTTCCTTGACCTGAGCATAACCTGAGCAGCTGCTTTTTAAGCTGAAGTTCCCAGTCCGAGAGTTAGCAGAACCCGGTTTTCGCATTTGAGAAAACTCCAAGCCACATCCACGGAAGAGGCAGGTCAGCTCTCCTCTTGGCTCCAGAAGGAAACATAGCCTTCCAGTCAAAGGCCACAACTCAGACATCTATGAGGGACAAATTAAAAATAACCTCCTCCTCCAACACTGCCCAAGGGCTTTCCCAATCCCAGCCATGCACCAGTGCCTCCTCCACCTGATTGCAGGCACTCAGGACCGGAAAGGCTGGAGTGCAGGAGCAGATATTTGCTGACACCCAGCAGTATTTGCTGCTTTTGGGCAAAGTTCTTCCTGCTCTGCACTGGTCTATTTTGCCCTTTCCCCCATGCACATATTTGCCCTCTGACATCATTGGGAGGAGAAGGGATCCGCACACAGCATTGGCAAAAGAGAGCCTTTCCCAGGATATTTATCAGATGATGTATACCAAACACAGCACCTGGGAGAGGTTATATTGTTATTCCTTTGCAGTTCATTAAGCAAACACACGGTACAAGATAACAGTAATGAGATGGTGGATTTTCATGTGTGTCTTGCAGGAATGTGAGTGTTATACGTTGTATTCCTACGCCACTGCATGAACACATAATCCCATCTGGCTTCGTGGGTTACAGATCCTGCAAGGTTAACACTGACAGCATTTACTGGAACAGGAATAAGACTGCTGCTTACTTGTCCTTCCAAGAGGAATGAAATGAAAAATGAGGGACAGCGACCAGCTGCCTTGGCTTCCTGCAGCCTCCATCATAGACGACTCACAAGGGCTAATTATCAGTTTGCCCACTGAGAGCCAGCTGTAGTTTCCAATGGCAGGCTGACTGCTAAGGATGAAGGATGCACATGTGAGATACATTAAACTGAGGACTACACTGTGGAGGATTTACACTAGAGGAACCGTCAAGTTTCTGAGAGCTCAACTATTATTTGAGTTGGCTTTGTCTGGC
Source organism: Corvus moneduloides (assembly GCF_009650955.1). Classification (NCBI taxonomy): domain Eukaryota; kingdom Metazoa; phylum Chordata; class Aves; order Passeriformes; family Corvidae; genus Corvus; species Corvus moneduloides. Next base: position 73,754,122 of record NC_045480.1, read on the forward strand.
ACCGAGATTGCCAGTCCTGTACTAATTCACCTGAATGATGCCACCTCCCACTTGGCATCTCTGTGGTCTCTCTGTCACAGCAGTAGCACCTACACCCTTCGCATGGATTGCACTTCCAAAGCAGAGGTGCCCAGGTGACATGCACCTGAAGGATCTCAGCCATTCTAACTGCAAAGACAGATCAAGGTGCATCCCTATCACCTTTGGATATCCAGGGCATGTCTCGACTGTCTAAGGCCTCCTTTGGGTAAACTAAGTAGGTAACATGGAAGTCAGCCTTTGTGAGCATCCCTACGACCATCGTTTAATTCTGGAACTGCAGACTCACAGTTACGGATGTCCAGGATCAGGTCACAGCAGCTCTAAGGCAGCCCTGGAAACGCCAGTCTGTCATGGGAAGACTGGTGCTCCAAAATTGCTACAGGCCCACACGATCATCTTCAGCATTGTGCCAGGACTTACCCTTAAGCAGAGATAATGCAGGTAATTGTGCATTATGCGCACCCAGTCATCCCAGTACTGCTTCCACCCCTCTGGAGACCTACGCACCAGTGATCTTACTCACATGCTGCCCCTGCGCCTCAGCCACACTCCCTTCCACCACTTGCGTGGCGGCTGAAGTCCCTATGCCACAGAAGCACAAATCCATTATTACTTCCAGCCAGACACATCAGCCGCTAACACTTTCCCCATTGTCAGACACAGGTATCTTTATGCTGAGCCAATTTTCTGACAAGCCAGGAGAATTTGACACAGGAAAACATAAGGTCACCAGCTCTTGGAACTGTCTGGTGAGTCTGGAAGTCCAACGCCTGCCTTCCCCACTGAGTGGGCATTACAGTGAGCACAAGGAGATCGGTGCCAAGGCTCCTGCAGCAACTCCCAGAAAAGGCAGGGCCTGGGCTTGTCCCCATCACTACCACATCCACACATGGCTGGCACAGCACTGTGTCTCCTCAGGAGCGAGTGACATCTCTCTCCCACCATTGCCTTTCTGCTGCACAGTCTCCAAGCCCACGATAGCCAGGATATGAATCTGGCAAGGACTGTCACTTCAGTAAGGCTTCAGCCATTCAGCAGGGAACCTCTTCCAGTCTGGCATAATACCAGTAACAAACAGTCTTCCCAGAAGCACCAAGTTCTGCTTACACTCCTGCCCTGGGAGGGGAAGGCAATAAAGTGCTCACAGCACTTGTTACGATGCCACCTAGCTATGACTAATCCATCCCTTACTATTAGATGCTGTGCCTGCCCCGGAAACAAAGAAATTCACATACAGATCCATGAAGACATACCAGTTCCTTCCAGTGTCAGTTTTGTGCAAAGCATGGCTGACTCACAGACTACAAGATGTTTAGCCTGCTGTCCTGACAAGTGAGATGCTGTGCAGCAGCTGATCCATTAGCTGCTATGGAAATACCTGGCTAAGATGAAATATGCAAACTCATGCTGCAGTGGGCTTGGCAGGCGAGGAAAACATCTGTCCCAAAAGAGAAGTCTTGGGAACCGAGTTTCTCCGTCAACTACGACCTCGAGTCCAACATCATGAGTGTGAGAACATGCTTTGTCATTAAAGCAAGGTGCGAGTGTGCCAGGTCTCAGAACTTTGCTGCCCACACAGCTCAAGTTGCCTAACAGGGCCAGCTCTCAGCAGTCACCACCTGTCACTGCCAGCGCCCCATGGAGGTGTGTGACAAGGATCAGTTCTTACATCAACAGCACGCCCAGGCCCCAGGACTCTTGATGCTCTAAGGATACACGTGTTCTCTTGGGGCTTTCAGGTAGCTTATGTCATACAATAGAGTAACACGCTCCCAGCGAGGAGGTGGAGAAGTGTCAAGCAGAACGAGGCCACAACCTGTTTTTTTATCATAAGGAAGTCTCTGCTGCCGTGAGGATTCACCCACTGAGCTCACCCAGAGCATGGCCTGGGCGAAAGCAGCAGGACCGGGCTATGAACAGGACAGGTCAAGGTGAAAGAGAACAGACTGGGCTAGGAGCAGAGGCGGCGAGAAGGGAAAGAATGTTCACCTTCACTCAGTCACGGGACACACCTGGGCATCACACAAACAACAAAACCTCCCGTAACAACAGAGTGTGGTGTGTGCTCCACTCCTCAGCACATACAATCCACCCGGGTACACCTGTCACCGCCTCGGACTTCATCTCGGAGAGAAACACATCTGCTTCATCTGAAGGCAATCCGAACTTTATGCTTTGACACAGATTTCTCAGCAGCCAAAGAATCCCCCTGCCCCAGGACCCAGCGCCCGATGCCCTCCCAGCCCCAGCCCGCGGGAACGGGGACGTCGCCGCTTACCGAGGAAGAGCAGCAGGCTGCGGGCCCGCAGGCAGCCGGCGTCCATCGCCCTCGGTCCCCGGGGAGAGAGGAGGCGGCAGGAAGGGAGGCGGCGGAGGCAGGAGCGGCGGAGAGGCGTGGAGTCGGCCGGCCGGCCGGCCGCACTTTTATGTGCCCGCGGAGAGGCGGGGCCCGCCGCGGTGACACTCGGCCCGCCCGGCTTGGGGCAGCGGCGCGGCTCGGCCTCCGCGCTTCCTGCCCCGCCGCCCCCGGCTCTGCCCGCGGGCGATGTCCCGACGGCGGGCAGGGACAGCACCCCGGCCCGGCTGTCCCGGCTCTTCGCCGGGAGATGGGGGCAGCTCTGGCCCCTCCGGCCGTTGGCTGGTGCCCGGGTACATTAGGTGTCCTTCATTCCAGCAAGTATCACTGAAAATAGTACCTGGGGCCGTAAAATTGCCCGTGCCCTCTGAGCAGTCTGGCCCAGGCACTGACGCCCGGGACTTCCCGGGGCTGTGGATGCCTACGGCACAGCCTCGGGACCACTGCCTTTGCTTGCCCTCAAAGCATCCATGCGATGTGCAATGGCACGGGGCCCTTCAGCCAGCTGCTGCCCAGGCAGGCTCTGCTGGCACACAAAGGACCATTGGACCATTGCATTGCCATGAACACCATCTGTGCCTAAACCAAGGCTTGGAAAACACCCCAGGGTGGGCAAATGGAAACTTGCTGGCCTAATCTCTCATCTCCTAGCATTTCCGAAGTGACCCTTAGCACACACGTGCAGCTGCCAGGGAGCCCCGGCGCTAGGGGCAGAAATGGTCAATTAAGTTACAGCACAGGCACCAGGAATGCCAGCACCTCTCCCAGCACCTGGGCTGGCCGCAATGGTCTTGAGCTCAGGGGGTGCATATGCCATGTTCCCCTCCAGCCCTTGGCCCCATCACGGCCCAGTAGCACAGGCAGTTCCTGGAAGCAACAGATCTTTCAGTTATAAGATCCTTGAAAGAGCAGCCAACCAGTTACAGCTACATTTAAAAAAATTCCTTTCAAGCATCCTGTTGAAGCCCATGCACTCTGTCGCTATATTAGGCAAGACCTCATTCGGCACTTACATCCCACCATCAGATGACTGAGGGATCCCACCCAGCAAATCCCTACTGCACACATTTGCCTGAAATATGAAGCGTGTTTCATCTTAACAAGCCGCTCTGCAACGGTGGTTACGTCTTTTCCTTTTAAAGGAAAAATCATCTTCCCCTGCCTTATGGCTCCCATAAAGGCACATCGATACCCAGTTTATTGTGCCCCTGATAAGCCTATCTCACAGCAAAAGGAACCTGAGTATTGACACTGAACTGCACTGTAACAGCTGATGACTCAAGCGCCCCTAGTTTCTCCATTTTATAAACAGTTATTGATACAAGAGAGATAACTGTAGAAGATACTGCAGAATACCCTATACGACAACTCCGTGTTCAGAATGCAGTTCTAAGTAATAAAGACATTCATTCGTGGGGCTGCAATAGATCTGGTACTTAAAAATCATACTCCTCCTTATTTTGGAAGCATTTGCTTAGGTTGACAGTGGCATGGAGATGATGAAGTGAAAAAAGGCAGCATGTTGCTACAGAACTGTGTGTCAGCACCACTTATTAATTACCTAAATGGTATGAGAGTTGGCAAGGTAAATGTAGTAAATCTCTGTGTGAAAGTAGCATTTAGAAGGATGCCCTCCACACCAAGTGGGGCATGATGTAACTGGAATCTTTCTCTAAGCCCCCTTTTTTTCCCCTCTAGCATTAGTCATGTCATGCAGATTGTATCTTTTTTGCTGTCACATGACTGTTTTTGTTTCTTCTTTAATTTGTGCTGATCCCCCTTATTAAGGATTTTATTGTCTGCTCTTTCAGGGATCATAATGAGTAAAGGATGGAATGGCAATGATTAGCAACGTGTTTCTGTGTGTGGGCTTACAGATGCCTTAAAAAGCAGCATCGCCGAAGAACTTCCACTTTATAATTAATTTTACCCTTAAATTCCTGCATGATTTATCCTCTGAAAGGCAACATTTAATTATAGTCTTGTGCAGGTACCCAGATACCAAGTAACGCTGACACATTTGGAGCAATTCATTGGAATTTCCTCTTTCAGATCTGAATATGTGGAAAACAAGTATCATGGACACATCTTTGTTTCATCTTACTGTAATGTGCTTTGTTTCACAGTACCTGATTTCTCATCCGGCATCCCTGCATGTGGCTTTCACCATCCCCTCCTCCACGTGGAGGATGTCTCTTGGGATAAGGCTGGCACACACCTTAAGAGCCAGTTTTCCAAGAGGCCTTGCTGCATCAATGGGGTCATTGTAAGGCAGGCTCATTGCATCCCACAGGGCCCGGTGAGAGCGACAAGTCTGTGCAATGCGAGAGGCAGCACTGGTTGGGCAACAGAGCATCATGGGTACATCTCTGCTGCTGGCCTCGATTTCAGCCGGGGTGAACCGGCACGCCCAGGGCAAGGCACCCATGGATTTGTGCCCCTTGGCACCCGACCAGTGAGTAGCCCCCTGAATGCTTTGACGTGTCAGGATTTTTTTCTTTACGAAGTGTAACGAGAACATGAGGAAATGCCTTAAGAACTTGCGCAAAACGCTTGCTTTATTACCTTGCAACGCCTTAATAACCACCTTTAAAGAAATCCTCTCTTTACAAAGTACAGAGGTTCAGCTCAACTCCTTGCTTTAGCCCCTTCCAATGTCTCAAGCATTCATCTCTCCTTTTGGGACAGAGCAGCAGATTCACAGCAGTGCTAATTGCAAGGCTACAGACTGAGCCTTGTCTGTCAGCGTATCCATCACTGATGACACACAGCACTTTCTATGAACAACATGCCCCTTTTGAGTTAAAGAGGAAAAAACACAGCTTAAATGTATATTTTTCTGTGGTGTCTATTTTCCTCATGGAGAAAATGAGGAGATTTGCTGTAGAAGAATACACGTGTTCACAGCAACAAACTGCCACTTTATCTATATGTTTTTACAAAACTAAAACCATACATGGCAAGTGTCTGTAGCACTTACTTTAGCTGCCTTCTGTAGGACTTGCACCTGGTTTTATGCGTTGCTGCTGTGGGGATGGATCTGCATTGCTTTCATCTGTTGAAAACAACACCAATTCGCAAAATCAGCATCTTTTCTTGTTAGAAAGTACTTTTGAAGTGGAAGGAAAATCATTCCTAGTCTTGCACTGATGCACTCACCACTGTTACGTGCACGCGCAAAGTAACAAAAAGCAGCAATTTCATAAATTCTTGGGAAAATCATCCAGCACTTTTCAAACAGCATGAGTGCACGTCAGTATGTGTGTAAGCACACTTACATACAGCAAGCTTTTATGGCACAGCATGAGAGATGGTCAAGAAATAGTCTCAGAAGGTCAGATGTCAGTTGGAATGCACCTCACTCTTGATGGCATTTTCATTTGAACTACACAAGATTAATATTAAGTTCCTGAAGGGATATAAAAGGCACGTAGGTGTGGTGTTGGGGTCACAGTTCAGAGGTGGGCTTCGCAGTGCTGGGGGAATGGTTGGACTAAATGATCTTAGAGGGCCTTTCCAACCTAAATGATTCCATGATTTTATGAAAATCATAAATGGTAAATCATAAATTAGTCTTGGGACTGATGGGAACACAAATGCCCTAAGAAGGGAATGTATTTTTAACTGGAATACGTAGACACAACCGTCTGGAGGAAATGGAGTACAGAAAAAACCTTGAGCCAAATTACTCCATTTAAAGGTCAAATTTGCCATGAATGTGAGGGATGAATTAGGTCAAGTGTTCTTAAACAACCAGTCTCTCCTATAAACTATAAGAGTTCAAATTCTGCACCCAGGGCTGAAAGTGGCCTATGCCTCTTCCTGTAAACACAGCATGAGGTCAAAGTTACTGGACAACACAGATGTTTTGCTATTAAAATAAAGAACAATTACCCAAATTCACTGATTTCTTTGCCAACTTCTTGGGTCAGCATTAACCAGCCATTTAAAAAAGAAAGAAAAAACCCCCAAGCAGCTACTTCTCATCCATCTCAGAAGATAGCATTGAAAAGGGAGACAGGTCTCCCAGTTCGTGCTGCACTCCTCCCTAAAGGGCAGTTTTAAAACTTCGTTCTCCTGGCTTGTATGACTTTTCCATTACTCTCCCCTGGGCAAATCCTGAATGGCTCAACACATCTCACGGGCAGCAAGAACTTCTTAATGCTCAGCTGGGTGATTTCCCTTTCCTAATTACAGCCCGGTGCTCCATGCTGAGTGATTTCTTAGCCTCCGAGGGGTTGAAGCTTCTCTCATTTGTGGAGTCTTTCCATGGCTTCTCCCTTTACTTGGTGCTAGACAAACCTGTGCCCTTGCTGAGAGTGCTATCAAGCCAAGTCCTCCCCATATCACTGCCCCTGTATCTATTAATTATTTCTTCTTGCTTTGGGTGAACTGTTTAGAGTAATTACATAGAACAGAATAATAGAAGGATAAAGCTTGAAGCAAAGGGGATTTCCCCACAGCATGTAGTAGGTCGCAAGCAAGCTGGGAGAACACCAGCCCCATACCCATCAGTCCTGTGTGCTGTTCTGTCCATCAGCACTTCTTTTGAGTTTATAAATTAATCTCTTCCAGAGAATTTCTCATTCTTCAGGGGCAAGGATGAACCACTGAGAGACAGAACATATGCAAAGACGAAAATTGCCTTCTCTGACAAGTCACCATGTGCACGCATGGGTGCATCATTTAGGCCCCGGATCAGGAGCCAATAGAACTGAAATTTCTACATGGCAGCACGTTCCTGGTGGACAACCCTACAGCCCACCCACTCGATGGCTCTGCCCAGAGAGTGACATCCACCTCAGGACAATGAAATGACAGCAAACCCACTGCGGTGGGGACCAGTGTGACTCACCAGCTGCTCTCAGGTTTTCTGCACAGCAGTCCCTCCTGGCTGTGGGCTCTCCACCACGACCTTCCATCCCTCTCCTGTACCTCCTCCTCCCATCGGGACAGCTGGTGCCAGCATGGGGAAGACAAGAGGAAGACACTGTCAGTGAGAAGCACAGACCTGCTGAAGCACGGGGCCAGCCTTTAAGGCCTGCACTAAAGCCTGAGCAATATGTGCTGCACACACACCATCAGCAGAGCCCCTGACTCTTCACTGCTCCATCTGGGAATCTTGGCCATCACAGGCCTTGGCTACATTGGCTTCAATCCCTTTGGCAAGTGTATTTTGGCCCTTGATAAATATTTTGCTCTTATATCTCAAGCATGTAGGAGCAGAGGAAAGGCTGACTAGAGGGCTGTTTCCCTGCCTGTGCTTGGCCTGCTGAATCCAAAGCAGCACTGAGCTGTGACTCGCCCTGTGCTCCAGGCCCTGCTCCACCACTGGGACTTCAGCCATCCGCAGACTCCACGTTTTGGCTGCGACACAGCAGTGACTGTCACCTGCACACCAGCCATGCACACAGGGAGCTGGGGCACCCTGGGCAGGAGGAATGTGTCATTAGGGATGATGAAGTAAACAGCAATTCACCTGAAACCAGCTTAGCCAGAACATGTTCCAGAAACCAAATCTAGGAAAGAGCCACAGGTCCCCAGTATATTTGTTTGGCCTGGTAACCAGCACTAAGCATTGGAGCAGATGTGCTTAGTGGAATTCCCCCATCCACTAGCATTATGGGACACTCCCACTACTGTTCTGATAATTACTGTTAATCATTACTATTACTGAAGTGACCAAAAAAAAAAAAAAGGCTGCGAGGATCAGGCCTTTATTGTGCTGGCTGTTGTCATGCAGAGGTGATGAGACAGGCTGCCCTAGGGAGTCTATAAACACAGGTGCCCAATTCTTTGCTGCAGTCTTATTTCAAACTAGGACACTGTGGTCCCCAATGAAGCTCTCCTACAACTCCAGCAAAAATAATCCATGGCACTCCCTCCAGCTCACATCAGCTGGGAGCCAGGCTGGATATCATGCTCTCTGTCTACAGGTAGAAGGGAAAGAAGCTGGTCAGGAATATTTTGGGGTTGCAACACCCAACAACACATTTCCATTCGGTGTTTTCCCTGACTGGGCCCAGCCTGCTATAAAACTCCATATTCTTTGATCTCCCGTGAATTCAGTACCACCAACTCTTGAGAGCCCATGAGTCACATGGTATGTGGAAACCTCTGGGGTTTGGTTTGGGAATGACCAAGACTATGTGAAATCATCTTCTAGTCACCTTCTCCTCCCACCAGTGGTCTGAATATCACCTCAGGTATCCAAGTCTCCGTGGACACCGTTCCCAGGTCACACATGGAAGAAATGGATTAGCCAGCTAAGCCACAGACTGAGTACTGGCTGGAAGCCACAGAGAAGGACTGTAGGCCTCTGTGGGGCTGAGAAGGGCAGGGAGAGCTCCTGCATGGGTGGCAACCACCTGCCTGCAATGCTGATTTTTCCTCCCATTTATGCAGGTCAGGCTGCTGTCAGCTATCAGGAAAGGAGACAGACTCCAGTTCTCTGGTCAGAGCTGGCTGTACCCCAACCCATCTCAAGAGTGAAGCCTGGATTCCTCCCACACTAAAAAGCAAAATAAAAGGTGTTCAGTGCCTGCATATTTCTCTGCTCTCTCGGTAAGGAGCCGTGGGTACGCCCAAGGGCCAAGAGGAGGTGAAGGCCCAGGCCTCAGGGAACTTGTCCCATCTCTCCATCCGTGGGTACCACCGTGCTGGTGGTTTGAGGTGCAAATAGGAGATGGGACAGGACAGGAATCTGCAACTGGATGTCCTGGAGGGGAGGTGGCAGCAGCCAGTCGGCTGACTGTAACACTTCCATGGAAAACTCCTCTGTGTGGTATCTACATATCCACCCTCTCGTCCTTGTTCCTGCAGCTTAGTGTTATTTAAGAGAGGCAGGAGATTTCCTTTATGACACTGGGAACACATGCGTGTAAATCAAGTGGGACAGGACAAAGGCCAGGGCTGGGTTCAATTAGATCAGCGATGCTATTAAATTAACAACAGCACTAAGCTATGGCTGGCAGTTCTTGATTGATCCTCCTGCAGCCAGGGTCTTTGTCCTTCGTACAGGAAATTAAGGGCTAGGGAACAAGGATGAATTAGCCAAGGCTGCCAAACACAAGTTCGGTCTCTGAACCTCACTAAACTTCTGAACAACAACAGTTCCTCTATAGGATTTTCAACAGATATCCTTGAGAACTCCTTTTTTGTGAAGCTGCACATCAGATGCTCAGGATGAGACACTTTTGGCCCTTGACTTGCAGCGTGCCTACAGCCGAGGTCACCCCCTCAAGCATCACACACTCACGTTCCAGCTCCACACCCAGATTAAGCTACCCTGCCCAAACCCAGCACACAAGCAGCCTGACATCAGCCAGAAGCCCATTAAGCCAGCACAGGAGACGGCCTGTCTCAGGTGAAACATGCCAGACCTGAGAGCCTGTGCAGAACACAGCTCTGCTCTTCTGTCTCCATCCTGCCTCCTCAACCCTTCCCCCTGGTTTGTTCCAGTAACATTCCCCTTTGAGAACCAGGAGAGAGATTTCCAGGAAGAGCTACAGTATACAAAGCTAATTACCCATCTTTCCAAACCAGCCACTTTAAAGGGCGCACAGGTTAACTAAACTAAACCAGAGGTCTCTCTGCAAGCGTTTTCCCAGTGTCTCACGCACCTTATGCAATGCGCTGTGCATCGCTGTGCGCATTTAAGTACAGCGGAGCAGCTTTGATTGCCATGTCACACCATCAGAGCTGCCAACTGCACTGCACGTGTCGGAACTGTCTTTTACACAGATCTGAGTAACACTGGAGCCTTTGGGCAACGGCCTTCGATTGTTTACACGGTTCCCATAAAGAGGATATCAGTAATTTGTAAATATCCTGTCAGAAGCCTCTCAGCTGCACTTCACCAGTTTGATACATGCCCATCTGCAGCAAGTCTGTCTCTCTCTCCTACTTCACTGGTAATGTTGCACAACCCGTACTGACCATGCACTGCCTCTCATGGTACATACCAAGTCTTCTACTTCATGGCTTGTACAAATTGTTTGTAGAGTTGGCGCATTTGGAGAGCATTTGCCAGGGAACTATAAATGAAAGGAATGATACATTACTGTTGGCATTATTTCCCAGAGGCTTATGCTGTGTAGTTTTCACTCAGGCAGAGAAGGTAAGGGATTTACACTGATATGAATGCTTGTTGCTACATATTACTGAGAGGCAGGGTCTTTTTTCTCTTTCATATAAACGATCCATTCCAGCCGAATGAAGACAGTGACACACAGAGAAAAATCTAAATTTTCTCGTGAATTTCTTCAGTGTTGCAAAATAGGGTGTTTTGATGGTCAATAATTAGATACCTGTCCATAATCTGCAAGTTTTCCACGGTAAATCTAAAGATAGCTTTCAAAAAGAAGTCATAAAGCCAAGCTCTTATGTTTTGGCAGTGCATCTCAGGACAAAACCTCCCAGCAGAGCTAGAGAGATGCTCAAAGTTCCCTCTCAGCTAAAAGCTGTATTAAAAGCAAGGCACACCTATCCTGGTTGGCTTGTATTTGACTAACTGGGTAGCCAGCTCTGGGGGATGGAGGAGTTGCCTTCGTGCAGAGGGAAGCTCCAGCTTGGAAGCAAGCAGAAGAGCAACACTAAGAACTCTTGATGTAGAAGTAGAAGCACCAAGTTGTGTCACTGCTCATTCACATGTGAATAACCCACTACTGGGAGCGTGCTGATGCCAGGTAGTCTGACAGGACATCCTTAGCTCCAAACACAAGTGCCTTGAAGAACTGTAACACCAGGCTACAATCATGGTAGCATCAGGTCAGATGTCAGCAAAGCATTCAGCTACTTCCCCCAGACTTTGGTTAAAAGGACAAGACTCATATGCTATGTCACAAGCAAGAAAAAACTGGAACAAGTGTCATTTCAGTCTGATTCCCAGCATAACCTCAGTGGTGTTCCCAAAACCTTCCGAGACAGGACACAATTTTTTTCTCCTCTGCTCCTGTGAGGGACACAGACTGCTCTGGTGTCATCCCTAGGAAATGTCAGGCCTGTGTTACAGCCCTCTAACCCATCATTAGCACCACCCGAACAGTGACAGCCGCACCTGAAACAGGTGTTCGCTGTAAAGGAAATCATCAGGAACTTGTTTAATTTAAAACAAGGGCAAAAAGGCAGCAGTGTGAAATCCCGACCCTACTTGTTCTAAGATAGATCACTGCATACTGCGCTATGAACTCAGCTGGGCTCCAGATTGCTTTGCAGATACAGTAGGAGGAAGCTGTAACTTACACCCACTACAACTGTACCTACAGCCAAGGAATGAGATAACTAAATGCCCTTGGGGAGATATGAGAGACATTTGAAGCATAAAAATTGCTTACCTTTCCCTTACCAGGTAGGCAGATAAACACAAATGTCTCTGTTCAATAGTGCCTAAAAATCTGATGCAAGCCCTCAAAAGCAAAGAAAATTAAGGCTTAGAGTAAACCATGGTGCAAGGATGTGCATCCCCAGTGACAGAACATTCCTCATCATCTCCAAAATAAGCAGCTCCAGAGAACTCCACGAGTTGGCAGAGATCACGGGCCCAGTGAGTGTGGGAGAGCAGAGGCTGATGTTTCTGTGCTGGACACGGAGCCTGCGTGTTTCACACGGGCATTCCCAGCTTCCCAGGTGCTGCGCTGTGTTCAGACTTTCAGTCACGTGGCTGCTGGGGAACACACAGCTTACCGCATGCTAAGGGAGGGTGGGAGCAATTTGCTTTACTGGTCCTGCCAAAAGCCTCTATTACTATATGTTATGAAAGCTCTGTGAGAGGCAAAACATTCTTAAAACCACTTTATTAAAATTAGTAACACCCGAAACTCCCCCCAGTTGTTTATGGATGGCAGGGCTGAAGGAGGCGAGGAGCAAAAGCAAAAGCAGAGGCAGAGAAGGCTCCACTTTCTCGGCAGCATGACAGGCCAGGGGAATCTCCGGATAATTTCAGCTGGCTGCTGAAACATTGCCTGCTTTCCCCAGAGTTCACGCTGGGAGCAAGACTGGTTTTCTATCTACAGATGCTACTTATGCTACAAACTGTTACTTAGGGACTAGGCATTGGTTTACCATACCCCAGCAACTCTGACCTACCTTCAAAGTCTGTAACACTTTCATCCCTGTGGCATCCTTGTAGCTATTTGGGTATTTGTCTGATGGCAGCAGGGAGGCAAGCACAGGGCCTGCAACTTACCGAATGTGTGCAGAGGCAGGGACTCATACCTTTGTCCCTGTGCTCCACTCCTGCCCTTCTCATGGATCACTTCCTCTGTGGATGCTGAGCCAGAGCAGCACTGCTACCTCCTGATGCTACAGCCCTGATCCATACTGCAGGAGAAGGGAAATTTAAAGGTGACCACGGAGAGAGATTTAAGAGTGGAAAGCCATCAGGTCATTATATTCCCATGCCATGACCACTCCGTCCCTTGGGCCTGGTTCCCTTGGGACATGTCAGACCCTGTGCATGGTGGTCTCAGCACAACAATCTGTGCTATTTCCCTCTGCTGCTTGCTCACCCTTAGCACAGGCTAAATAAGCTTTTAGCTCCTGCCTGGCACCCAGGTAGCTTGTTGCTTTACAAAGAGACAAGAACCATGTTAAAGCTCAAGCCTCTGAACTAACAGGCCACCTGAAGCAGATGAAGCTGCTTTTGTACCATCTCACTCCACGTGATATGTGGAAACCTTTTACTTCGACTTCTTTGGCAGTGACTTGTATTAAATCATATGGAACTGTAATTTTGTCTTATTTATATTAATTGTAATTACTATCAATTATCATTTTTGCATTCTGCACAAGACCATAGACCCTGGGGTAATTTGCTTGTGGAAAGGACTGTACTAAATCTCTGGTGCAGAATAAGAAGATTGTGCAGGGCCTGATCTGCACCTTTCGCATACAGACCTGCCCCTACGCCAGGGCATAGCCCCCCACTCCAAACCCTGCATGGGCCTCAGGAGAGACACAGTGAGGGGCACAGGGGGTCCGACTCTCCCCACATTGCTGGGGTTTGGGTTTCCCCGAATTCTGCAATGAATAATGGAACGTTTTCTGCAGGGCTTTCTGCACATGTACTGATCTGCGTGAACCCAAGCTCTCAGTCAACAAAGATTATTTTTATGAGAAATAAAGACAAACTTGCTGTTCAACATTACCAAACCACCTGATATCTAGGGCAGAGTCTTGGCTCCTCATCAGCACAAGGTATGGTATGCACATTAAAGTCAGAGATTTTCTATCAGACACATACAGGGCACCTCTGTCAATATTTGACCATGTTTTTCCATGTCACCTGGACACTGATCACAGAAAATGTCATTTGGCATAATAGGAATTTAGCACACAGCTTAAGTGCTGAAGGAAGGATGTGAAAATAATGAAGCAATGCACAGTCTTAAATGTATTCCAATGTTTGAAAGACAAAGGGAATTTGTCTCCCATCTGTGCCATGTTTTCTTTCAATGCACATACATAGACCTATTTGTATTGGGGGAGAGAAGCAGTGTCACTTCAATTCACTGAAATTATGGACAATGCACAGTCCCCAGGAACCCTGTGGCAGCCCAGGATTTCAACAGGCTTTACCCAAATTGTGCCCACACACACACACACACACACACACTGGGCCAAGTGCCCCTGAGCTTCCTCCTCCACTCAGGGTTTTTAACCTTCGAGTAGCATTCAAAGCACACTTAAATCTCTGAGTTGCTGTTATCGAGTGACATGTTGGCTTGTATCTCTCACCTTGCTCTTCTTATGTATCACGGTACTTCTCATTCAAGAAACCACCACAAAAAAATAGGAATTTTTAAGAATCCCACTGCACTCAAAAGCCATAAATGCCTATATATCCATGGACTGAAGGCAGTGCAAGTAGCCTGAGTCTGTATCCACTGAAGACAACAAATGTTTTACTACAGCCTGCAGCAGGGCTTGGAGTTAGGCCAGAGCTGGTTGGGAAAATCACAGCCCAACTTTATGATTAATTGTCTTGAAAAGCCTTTAGTGGAATCATTCCACCAGTACATTTCACAAATCCTTAATGGTTTAAAAAGCAATCAAACTAACCTTTACTTGGCATCATCTTAAACACCCCTTTAAAGTCCTTTCAGGCTGCAGTTTGAATGTGGCACCCAAATTACACAAGGGCACCTGCTCCTAGTGGGAAGGGGAGACAGCTGTCTTGGGTAGGCCAGGAAGGATGAGGCTGAAAGGAACCCCTCTGGGCCAGAAGGAAAAGGTCAGGGAGGAATGTGAGGGGACACCCAACTGGGCCAGACCACCCCCAAATCCCTCATTGTCATGCTGAGGTCACGGACATTTCTGTGCAGGCCTTGGAGTGTGTGTGTTGGTGTAAGGTCATGCCCTTTGCCTGCGTCACTCCCCATTCTTCTTGGGAACAATCAGGAAGAAACTCCTAGTGTTTCTTGGCTCCTGAACACACTTTTCACGCACAGGGGAGCACCTAGCCCATAGAGAACATTTTTTTCCTGCTGTAATCTTGATGGAAAACATCGTTAGTGATGGAGAAAGGAATTCAGGAGATGGCTGAGAAATGCCTGAGGGAGAACTTTCATATCTATTTGCACAAGAGACATCGTGAACATGCCACCAAAGAAGTCAAGAGAAGCATTAACAAGGCAAGGGGAAAGGGCATGAGAATTTCCTCTCTTTCAGCTCCTTGGGAGTCCTGCCTGTGTTTCAGTGCATCGGTTCACTCCAGCAAACCTGGATGGCCTGAAAGGGCACTGCTACAGCAGCAGCAGGCACTGCAGGACTCATCCATCCTGAGACACAAGGCAGATTAAGCTACCGAAGTACCACGTCAGAACCACAAAGACTTGTACCCAAAAACTCAGCACCTGAGATGCTGCGTTTCCAAAAATCCCAAACACAGACAAGGCCACCTGGGGGCTCTCCTTGAGTTTCCCCTCCTGAAGAGCATCCCTCCAAGAAACGCCCATGAACATGCAATGCCATAGCCTTGAAAAGGGGAAAAGCACAAAACTCTCAGACAAATCTTGCATGTTCTGGCACGGCCTGTAACTCAAGGTCCCCCTCCCACTCCATGTCACTGACTCATCCCGCCCTGCTTCCCTCGCCCAGAGGTGGCTGCTGGCCTGCCCGGCTGGCAGATCAGGGATGCACTCAAGGGAAGCACTCGGGTCCTCCCCGTGGTGAAGCTGCCACAGTTCCCTGCGAGGCCCAGCTGTTGCCCCACAGCCTTTGATTTTGGCATTGGCATCTATTAAAGCAGCTTCCTGGAACAGTGCTCATGGCCAAATCCGCTGCTGCGCTCTGTTGAACAGCCGGCAGAAGTCAATAAAATGCCGTCCATCGTGGGATTTGCCAGAACAATGGGACACAAACAGACTTAGCCTTACGTACAGAAATGATGTCAAACAAATTAGCTTTGCCCGAGTTACTCAGACGTTCTTGCAAAGCTGGGCCCTGTCCTCTCGTGTCTCAAGCCTGGCTGTGCTACTTGCCAGAGGGAGCTGTGGACAGGCCTCTCTGCACAACAGCCTTGGACAAGGAGGAGAAAGGAAGGGTTCTTGCATTCCCCGTGCCCCCCAAACAAAAAAAAAACCCTGAACAATTAAAAAAAAAAAGGCAAAGAACATAGCAGGTTTGGAGTGACGGGGCCCATGCTCTCACACTCCTGTAACCGGATTGTAATGCTCCCCTTGGCCTGGGAAGCTGAAGGTGATAGCAGATGAACTGGCACACAGCAATAGTGTTTCAAAAACTGGGCTTCCAAGAGCAATTCAGGCCTGAGGCAGCAGATGGGGACACTCAGCTCTGGGCTCACAGACATACCCCACCTAGGAAGCTGCCTCCATCAACCTGGCTCCCATCAGGCAAGGACAACGCTGTCATGATGCATTTTGGTCAGTCCTGGCCAGGAAACACATCTGGCATTTGAATATCAGGTATTCAAAATGCAGCAAACTGTGTTTTTGCTTATTAAAGGACAAAATCCCGTTAAAAAGAAATGCCACTAGAGAATCTATACTAGGAGACTTCCTTGCCAATATTCACCAGATAAATTCAACAAGAAGTTTTGATTAAAAATTAGCATTTAAGTGACTCAGACATGGAATCGAAACCTCACCTTTGGATACCTCTGACCTTTTTATGAATTAAAAAACTGAGCCCAGAGCTAAGGCAGGTGACCATTCACAGGCGGCCCCAATTCCACAACAGGGCAAAACCCCCAAACCATCAAATGGAAATTCCCCCAGAATGGCTATTCAGGACATGCCTCAACTACCAAGTTCAGCTCATCCCAAACTGCTCCAGAGAATAAGCATTTACAGCAGTTTTAACCCTAATTTGTCTGTGAAACTGTGTCTCAGAGACTATTTTTATGTTTATACTTATGAAAAATGAAATTAGAATTTTAATTTGACTCGAGCAATCTCTCATTTAGAGGTTTGCTTGCCCACAGGCCATGGGCTTCATACCAAGTCAAACCTTGCTCTGAACCAAAACCAGCCTGTGTCCCAGCTCCCAACCCCAGCAGCCACACAGAGTGAGCTCTTCCCACCAGTGCAGCCAAGAGCCAAAAGGGCCTGGAGTACCAGTGCTCCCAAACCAGCCCAGTGAACAGTTCCCTCTCGTGCACACCTCCTTCAGCTCACCAAGATCTGCTGCTCACAGAACCTGCTCTCGCTCCCACTCAGCTCAGCGAGAGTAGGAGCAGCCCCAAGTCTAGTCATAGTACAAGATTTTATTGCTGTCATGATAATTAATGACTACTTACACTGAGCTTTTAATGAGTACCTGCACTTTTTGTTTGTTTGTTTGTTAACTGGGTCGTAAAGGAGGAGTCCCAAGTGGTTTCCTGGATTTGCAGTACAATAGGGACCTCTACAGGCGTTTCCCTGTTCCGAGCAAGGCTCAGGATGGGTAAGAGTAAGCAACGCTGGAACTCAGTGACACACAGACTGCAGAGCAGCCAGCGCTGGGTTCTGCGCCAGCATTCACTGAAATGAGCAGGGCTGTGAAGACCCTGCCTATGACAAGGCCAGAGCTGACTGAATCCAGCCTTCAGATTATTTATCTGCATCGTGTAAATGGTCTGGTTTCAAACACTGACACTTTGACATGATACTTTTCTGAATAGCTGTAAAAGTTAAAACACAAACAGAAAATCTGCATTTATATCACACGAGAGAACTGAAATGAATATTCAAAAAGAAACTTGCCATTTGTCATCAAACTTGCATTTTTAAAAGTCTGATCCGTCTTCTCCCTCTCTCAACACTTACTGTGCTATTGACCTACCCAAGCACCATGTCTTAAAAGAACTCACAGAAGACTGATCTACTTTTTAAAAAGATTTGAAGTTTGATGCCTGTCCTTCACGTGACTTTAATCCTTCCTTGTTTCAGTTCTCCACAGCACATTATTCTCAAAGCCTTGTTTCCTTGGGATGGTCTAAAGGCAATCCATTAAGAATTGTGAGCTTCAGAGGTGACAGGAGATATTCTGAACTTAATTATTAAATCAATTATTTTGCCAAATTAGCCTTTTACTTGTGGGATGCTTTGCCACCTACAGTGTATTTCACAGACCAGAAATGAAAAAAAACATATAAAGGGTGTAAAGAATTACAAATCGATAAAATTTTGCCGAGAGGAATATGATTTTTCGGGTTTGATTTTTCGCTTTGGTTTTTTTTGGGGCGTGGGTTGTGGTGGGTTTTTTGGGGGGTTTTGGGTTGGGTTTTTTTTGCATGAAGTTGAGAGTCACTAGCAAGTAACCAGTTTCACAGCTAGTTCTTAGTACACAAGGCTGTACTTAGGTAGCCATGTGCTGGCTGCAGCAGCACGAATCAGATTTGTACTTTTACTGTAAGTGGGATGGAGAAGAAACCCTGACGTGTCATTATCCAAATATACTCTGGCTTACTAGGCATAAGAGAAAATCTCCAAGGAAAAATTGTCTCCTACCTGCCTGCCAGCCAGCCACCAGTGTCCCTGGGCAGGCAGGCAGGACAGGGACACTGCGCACTTAGAGCATCAATCCAGCTCCTTACACTTCCCTCCCAAACCAAAGGCAGTGTATTTAAAGCCATCTTTTTCCCAGGCTTGCATCTCACTGTTTGAAACAGACCTTGCTGGGATCAGGGAAACTGCAGGCCATCCACGCACCTGAGCAGAAAATGGGAGTTGAATTCAGGGAAGGTGTTCCAGTGGAAGCCCAGCACACCTGCACAGCGGCTGCAGATGCCAGTGAAGGAGGTTCAGGGCTGAGTGTCTTAAGGGCAACTCAGTTTGAGAGATGTGCTGGCAGGAAAAGCCACTGTGGTTCCACCAGCCAGGATCACGCACAGGGCAAGTGCTCTGTCCTTCATAAAGGCAGATCCTGGTCTTTGATGTCTCTGCCTTGGCCCTGCTGAGCTGCTGCCACTCACAGCTGAGGCAGGCCTGCCTAGAAGTCACACAAACACAGGGCCTCCTCTTGAAATGACAGGTTTTGGCACGTGCAGCTGAAATGGGAAGGAGAAGCTTAATTATGCCACTACAGAAAGAGTCTGAGCATGATAAATGAGCCAGGAAAGATGATCCTGATCCTCTGACGGGCCAGTTCTGCAGGAAATTCAGCACTGTAAGCAGCAACACACCATTCCAGGCTGGCAGCATCTGTCACTTATCAAGGCAGGGCTCAGCAGGGCTGACTCCACGAAGCGATTAGAGGCCATGCAGACTCCCTCAGCCAAACTGCACCGTGAGTCAGTCATACAGCGATGCCTCGCACACAGCTGGGGCCGCCTCTGAGGCTGTGCTTCTGCAGGACGGGCACACAGCACCCAGGTGGCGAGGAACCCAATGCTGGAAGCCTTGACACCACTTGGAAAATGGAAACTACAATAAAGCAAACATCTCCTTCTCCTTCCTTTCCTTCCTTCCTGCCTTCCTTCCCATCTTCATCTTTCCATTTTATTCTCATTCTGCCCTGACACACAGTCTCATTTTGCATGGCACAGGCTCATCTGGTGTTTCACTCTCCAGCTTTTCTTCTACTAGCAGAAAAATATTAGCAAACTCTCACTTCCAAAGCCGCCTTGGGCCAGAAAGCCAACTAGAAAACCATATTCACTATGTAGTCTCCTGCTAAACTGTGGCCTGTAAGTAAACCTTCCTTTTCGCTTCTGTTTAACCAAACATTGAAAAAATGAAGTCAGTGTATGTTGCTGTAGGTACAAAATGGCTCACTGCAATGAGTAAATACCCCTGAAGAGGCACTTGCATATCCTGGCCACTGGTACACAAAGGGTATAACAAACATCAGTACGAATGCATCTCTCTCCAACAGTTTTCTTTGGGCAGGGTGAAGTCCAGTTGTTCTAACTCCTGCCCTCAGAACTTCTGTGACAAGTGCACGTACCCCCTGAGCCAGTTGTGTAGGGTGTGTGCCTGCTCCAAGACACAGCCTCTGCAACGGAGAAGGGCTGGTCCTTGGGAAGTGAACCCAACACTGGCAGTGTGCATGCAGGAAGAGACAACTCACTGGTGAGAGGGAGATTCACTCATGTGATAAAAACTCTAAGGCTTTTCATCCTTTGGATATTCAGCTCTAAAATTTTCTCTGAGACCAATGAGAAAGATCTCTCACCTTGTTTTCCTGATAACATGCACGTTTTCAATTTCCATGTGAGAGGGGTGAACGGTGTTTTTTGTTTGTGAGGATGTGCAGACTGTAATTCACATCTAATTGCCTTCTCACCACATACGTGTGACACACAAGATGTTAGGGCCACTCCTGAAAGCTGACCTGAAGACTGTGAAGAGCACAAGTTATCTGTGGCACCTAAGAAAAGGTCAGAAGAATGAAAAGGAGCAAACAGTGCAAAGATTTGAAGATTTGACTGGAGATGAAGAAGACAAAAAGGCTGAGAGCTGGAAAATGCTGGTGTCAATGTGCAGAGGAGAGGACTGGTGTCCATCCATCTCCTCACCAGCAATCCTTTTTGTGTATGCACATGCTGCTTCTCCCTCTGTTACATGGGATTCCAAGCAGTGTGTGACATGCTGTTTTATTTATTGGTATCACAGAGCCAAGATGGCTCAGCTACTGACCAGGACCCCAACATGAGAAGCCCCCTGAACTTCAGACCATTCAAGTGCCACACGCACCTTTACCCTTTCGAACCCCACCTTTCATACACATTTCAGCATTGTCACCGCAGTCTCACAAATACACAGTTTTTTCAACAAACAACATGCGTCCTTGTTGTGAAAATCAACTCACAACAAAGAAACTGAGCTTTCAGCAGGGCACCTGAATTTAGGAGCCGATATTACCCCACAAGATCTCAAAGTACCAACTGCCTTTCTCTGGTAGGTGGCTGAGCACAGCAGATGAGTCTACAATGTGCAACAGCTGAAATGAAAATCTTTGAGAGCCATCTCCAGTCACATCAGCACTGGCGAACACTCCAGCTGTCAGTGAGAAGTCCCAGTTAGTGCCACCATCTTCAGAACCAATTTTCTTCCTTTTTCCTTGAATCAAGTCTTTGTATCTTCCCAATTCTTTGTAGATAAGATGAAGAGAACCAAGCATCCTATATGGAATCTGTTAGTCCAGGGTGGAACTGAATCCCTAAGATAATTTCTTTCTTATTTGAGTGGTCACATTGTGCCCATAATACGAGAATGGAATAGAGGAAGTCTGTTTCCTGAGAAAAGCTGTACTGAAGTTTCATAACAAAATTCCAACTTCTCTAGCAATTCAAGTCTTGTGCAGAAATCAGAGTGCAGCAATGCAATACTCTGCCTGGAATTCCATGGAACTGAGGAGCTGCCATAGGATGTTTGGGAAGAGGAGAGTTCTTTGTCACGAGCACACTCCATAATCCATTTTGAGAAAGGCATCTGGTTGCTTTGCTCATGAAAACAATAAGAACATGCCATGCCCAGAGGTGTCATGGTCTAATTTTCCAGGAATTGCCTACTCTCTATATTCCTAAGTTTAAGGAAAGTTTTGAGAACCAGCCATTTTCCTTAGTCCAAAGCATTTTTTTGTCCTTTATGGCACCAGAAGCCCACACTTGGCCCAGCACACCGAAGGTAACTGCTGGGTTGGGAGAGGGCTGTTTATCCACACACACAGCCAGCATACACCAAAATCAGAACCCAAATGGTTTCTGGGCAGTGCATGATGTCCAGAATACAGCTCCACTGTGAGGGAGGTGGTGCTTTTCCTCCAGAGGAGGAAAAAGAAGAAAACAAAACCAAACAAAACACACAAAAGACCAAAGCAGAACACTGTACGAGTGCTTGAAATGACTGAAAACAGCTAAAACCAACCAGTCCTCCCCACGGCAAACACCGGGCACAAGAGAGCGCCGAGAGGCCTGCCAGTGGCCTCAGCTGCTTGGACCTGAGCATGAGCCACCCTCACCCAAGAGAGGAAGTCTTTCTTCAACAACACACAGAGCCTGTCAGTCCTGCGGGAGTTCCCTTTGAGCACTCCTTTGCTGTTCCCTCGAGTTCGTCTCCTCAGCGAGGCCGGGGTACCTGTCCGATGGTGCAGGGGGCCTTCCCAGCAGAACATCCCCTCCTTTGCAGGCAAACTGGTGAGTGTCCCAGCACCAGGGCTTCACAACGCTGTCTCGCCCACGCACACTTTGTAGGGTGATTTCAGTTTCCTGCATCTAAAATGGACATCATCACGTGATTGTTATCAGCCAAATCCGAAAGCGCAGCAGCCTGCACAGAACCAAAATCGAATCCCCTAACTCACATAGGCAGCCCAAAGGAACCCCATGCTTCAGACGGTTGCACCACAGGCCCCACTGGTAGATCAGAAATCACAGGTATAGAGTGTTAGTTCCTTTAACATCACACCACAGATGAGTAGCAGGCAAAAACACAATCCCAGTGCCCTCAAAACTCTGCCCACTGAAATTCAGACCAATGTAATCAGAAGGTTCCAGATTTCCCGTACCTCTTTCTTACATAGCAGTAGATGATGGCAAGTATTCCACTGGTCAGTATTCCTACACCAATTCCCACAGCAATGTAGCGCTCGTAAGAATTATGGGCATATGAATTTAGTGTTAAATGTTCACACCTCTCTCCATTATAACCTGCAAGGCACCTACAAAATAAACACACATCATGCAAAAATTATTCAGAACTTGTTTTGCTTTCTATTTCAAACACGCATTAGTTTTCATCAGTTTTAAACAAATCACAAGAAGTCGAAAGAAGGAGGGGCTAAACCTGGTGCTCACTCAGAACCTCTTCCCTCCACCAAGACTACCAGTTGCCCCAGTTTATCTAGTTTAAAGCTAGCTCAAGTACTACAGTCACAGCAGCAACGCAGTCTAAACATCCCCTCATCGTACAGGGTGTGGACCCAGAGCACCGTGCTCTGCTGATCTTTAGCTGCTGTCATGTCTCCAAAGGCCAAGGCTGCCCAGTATGCATCCTAGAGAATTGTAAGGACACCATGGTCCTGATTGGTGTGTAGCTGTGGAATAAGGGAGTTGTAGCGATATGTTGGAAGATCCTGTCTCCTTCTTAGTACCCACTGTGAACATCTATTGATTCCTCTACTACTTACTCCAGCACCAGCTGTGATTTGAGACAGCACCATGACAGTGACCTGCAAAGCTGTTAATTTCCCCTCTCCCTTCCGTAGTTTTATGCTAGCACAGTACTACAGCCTTGTTAGCAGTCCAGAGGCACCATAGCACTAAGGTCTGTGCCAAACTTTAACCCTGCAAATACCTGACTGGCACTGTGAAGCTGCACATGCAGCACATAAAGAATCAATGCCAGTATTATTTTTGAAGAATTCCTTACTTGCATATGGGCTTCCTCAGTTCACTGTGGAAGGCGCAGAGCCCGTTGATACAATAGCTGTGGTGTTCCTCAAGGCAGCTCTGCATCAGCTTCAAGAGCTTTGGCTGCTCTGTGTAGTCTACTGTGAAACAGAATAAAGTCATGTTATGTTTAGGACAAAACGTTGTTTGAACATATCTTCACACCTGGAGCAGAACAGACATTGTGTGCAGCACTCAGTATGTGGATTTACTGTGTGGTGTCTTGTGAGCTGATTCAGTCAGCGCTAAACAGAGCGAGCTTCTGACACAGTCCAGCACAGCTCTGAGGAAGCACAAACTGTAAATAAATCACTTGCTCTTGAGGAATGTGTACAAAAATGACTATGGGAGATTCACACAGGGTAACATCAGCACTATCTAACCTGCAATCCAATCAGCAAAACTGTCCCAGGAACAGCAGGGGTTTAGGACACAAGGAGAGCACTGCATTATTCTCAGTATCCTTCTCAGTCGGAATTCAATTTAATCGTTAATTATTGTTTTCTTTTCCTGATCCCAAGACAATCTACTGCATTTCTAGTGCTCCTGCCTGCCAGCTCTGCAGCCATGACTGAGGATGAATGGTGGGACTGCTCCCTCCCCTCCTTTTTCCACTGTTTAATGTTAGCTGAGTGTCCCATGACAGTTGTAAGCTGCCAAGACTGCCTGGATGATCTTGCTGTGTAAAAGCAATGGTCCATGGCTACCAAGCTTCTGAACTTGTGCAAAATTCTATGCATCTGGGTCAGCAAGCACACCTCTTGTGCAGAAAATGCTACCTTATTCCCAGCCATGGTGGCTAAAATGAGAATAAAGAAGTCATGGGAACAGGGGTGCAGCAGGTGAAGAGAAAGCTCCAAAGCTTCACCATCAGTGCAAACATCTGTTCCAACTGGTCTCTCTACCCAGTTACAGGAATCACTGGTGGGGTGGGGTGTCCAAGCAATGACTTACTATTTCAGGGGACTGCCTCAGTGACAGCTGAAGGTGATTTCCTAAAGAGTGCATGTCAACACAGCTTTCAGTTATGACCACAAGAAAAATAACATCTTGCAGCAAGGTGACAAGGTCTGCTCAGCAAAGGTGACTCAACAAAGGTACACCAAGCAGAACCCTTCCTTTCCGACTAAGTGCTGAATCAAGGTCTGGAGATAGCAGACTGATGGAACCATTGTCACGGACAGAAGGCTCAAGGCCCCTTGATCCCACCACACACTTTTCAGGAGTAACAGCACACACCCCCTAAATTCCCAATCAAATTCCAGTCTGAGCCATTTAATGGCAGGAATCTCCTCTGTGTGCTCTTCTAAGTGTTTTTGGATTTTTTCTTCCTCCTCTATGCAGGTTTATCAGAGATGACAAGCAATGGCAAACAGCTGCTCCAGCTAGAGCAACTCTCAACTTCAGCTGTGAATGATGTGGTTTGGACACCCAAAAGGCACGATGCTGTAACTGACACTCAGATCAAGCATGACTACTTGGAGAATGGTACTCTCTCAAACCTGACAGAGTAATCTGTAACCTGACAGAGTTCCACCTTAACAAGAGACTTAGGGAGAACAAGTGACAATTCAGGTCTGCCTGAAAAATTACATGTTGGCTTACTGCACTTCCTCAGGAAAAGCTACAGAGGTGGGAGAAGCATTTCCTGCTTTAGAATGAACTTCTAATGGCTGAGAAAAGGGCATCTTATCCACCCTTCCAAGGAAAAAAAGTTTGCCACAAGTTTTTCTTCACACTGTGGAGCCTAGAAACACAATACAAAGGAGAAAGTTGGTGCTGGCTAAACACGAGCTCTGGTATCCAGCTCTGGCTCTTTTCTGGCTGGCTCTGGGAATTCTGCTGACAACCTCTGGAGACAGGCTTGTTGTCTAAGAGCACAGCCAGCAAAGGACCAGGCCTTAGAGGGACAGACTTCTGGAAGAAGTTAAGAAAGGGCAGTTTTCATGAAGACAAGGCACATTTTGGGACAAGAGATGGATGACCCTGCTGTCTGCACAGGAGCACTGTATGCCTCTCTCTGATGAGGAAAGCAAGAAGAAAAGCATGTGGTCAGCGCAGCTGCAGGGCTCAGCGTGCCAAGGAGATCCAGGATGCAGAGAACCTGCAAAAGCCCATTCTGGTTAGGTCTAAAGTACCTGCAGAACAGCTACCTAAGCTCTGCAGAGAAGAGTTTCAGAAAATAGACAATGGCACATCCACACTTTTCACAGGACTCTCCTCAAACACTTGGGCACCAACTGTTTTTAATAACCATTTCAGCACAAAGTGCACTAGAAAATCACTAAAAATAACCCTTCAATGGGAACCTTTAGCCAGCATTTTCCACTGCCTAAAACACCCCTCTTCTGCTAGGCCCTGAGAAGGTGTCTATAGCACAGGTGAAGTTTTTCATTTCTATCTCTTCCACGGGGGGAATAAAGAAAATAAACATGAGGAAGGTACAAATTCACATCCAAGAGGCTCAAAATCCCACCTCTACCCCAACTTCTACCAGATGGATTTCAACATCCCGAAATCTCTCCTCACTCACGCCAGCGCTGCCGAGAGGTGGCAGACTTCCACCTACCCACATCTGCAGGAACCTGGCTTTGTGCAAGTACAGGAACCTCTTCCCTGAGTGCTGCTGTCATTTGAAACCCAGATCAGCCTGGAGCAGCAGCCTGCCTAGAAAGCACTTGAGACAAACCAACACATTCCTTCGTCGCTGTCAGGAGGAACAGCTTGGTCCATTGTGGGTAAGATCAGATATTAAGTCTACACACAAAAATTCCATGTGCTAATTATTTTGACATTGCAAAAATACAAATTATCCCTGAAAGAATGAGTCTTGAAAACAAAAACGGTGATTTCCTAGCCTGCCCCAGAGGATTATGTTAATTCCTATCATACTGTCCACCTAGATACTAAACAAGCTGTTGAATAAACAGGTCCATGTGCCCTTTCACGTCACGTGAGGAGAGAGAAACATGCCATGTAAGCACTTGACAGCTGCCTGCAACTGAGTCATTCAAACAGATACACCTGGCAAGATCTGACATGAAATCAAGGGTACAGGTACTTGGAAGCCTGGGCTTGCCAAAACTGACAGACTGGCAACAAAAGGAGTCAGTCAGTAAGACCATGACAGCTCAGTCCTCAAGTATGGTGCGTTAGGGAGGAAAGGCAGTCGGCAGTCGGAAAGGGGAGGCAGGGAAGGGCTCAGTCCCAGGTTCAGGGCCTCCTTTACAGGCTGCACAGAACCAGTGGATGGCAATGAAGAGATCCCATTTTTTCCCCAGTGCAACCAAGACCTTCCCTACTCCTGGCTGCCCATTTTGCTACCAAGGCTCTCCATCAGCCCCAACACCACCAAAAGTTATTTGTCCATGCTGTGCCAGCTCCTAGCTCATCTCCATGACCCTTCGTCCTCTCAGCTAATCACTGAGCCTAAAATTCCCTGGCCTCAGCACTGGTGACAAGTAAAGCCTATGTGACATAGCAGAAGGAAATAGGACCAGACCTTGTAAATAGCAGGCAAAGGGACTGAGCAGAAATTAATGGTTTTGCACAAACTGCACCTCAGTCCCCAAAGGACTTGAATCCACAAGAAACTGCCAGTTCCTCCAGTGATACTGAACCAGGAATTCACGTTCTTAGAATCCAGTATTACTGAACCCTGGCAGTAACACAATCTTACTATGAACTTACAGTGCACAGGAATAGGAGCTACCAGGAAGCTGGAGAGATTTAGTCAGTTTCTCTGGTGTCTTTTTAAGCCTTTCTTTTCAATCTTCTCTCTGGAAACACTGTTTTTTAACTTTTCAGTGGCTTTTTAAGAGGTCCACCAAAATATACTTTTAACTCCCTGTGTAAATGTGTGCTTGAATGTTTGTGAATTTGATTCTACCTTTGAGTGGAACTCTCTCAAAGGAAAAGGCTGGTGTCCAGTTGACTACCACAGCTCCAGCTGCCATAAAGGTACACAGACTACTGTAGACACGGCTATGACCCTGTAAATAAGCCTCTTCTTTGTTGAAACATGACCCATCGCTCCTGCTTTCTAGAAACAACACAAACAGGGCACTTAAGGAGCCACAACATATTTCCACTTCATTATCCTCCTGTTTGCTGTACGCGGCTCTGCAAGAATCGTGTCACAGACAGAGTAAACCAGACCACAGTGCTGCGCTGATAAGCCAACGTACTGCGGTCAAAAATCAACACCTCACTGACTTCACATGCATACGAGTGTGTATACATATTTTATGTGTATATACATATGGAACCCACACATATAGTAGGTGTATGGATGAACACATATATAACACTGTACCACTATGAGAGATCAGAAATGAAAATAAAACAGCTGGACTTGTTGTGAGAAAAAAATAAAAAGCTTATGGATCTACTAAAAAAAGCTTGGAAGACATCCTGTGATGACTTAGAACTAACAGAAGATGATTTGTATGCATGTTTATATGCCTTTTAAAGTACAGAGACATTAATAAGTATCGCAGTTAGATTCCTCTCCTCCTTTACTGACTTGCCAAAACCTCATTCCCAGATCGCACAGCTCTCCCAAAGCAATGACATCACCAGCACCTCAAGTAACATCAAGAACGCAGCTGGCAGGATAAACACAGCTCTGCTCTCAGATGTTGGCAGGTAAAAGAGCCTGAGTTCACATTTCAATCAGAAAAGACAAAGGAAGAAGGGAGAGAGCCAGCACCCTGAGGAGGGCTGTGAAAGCTCAGACAGCCAAAAGCAAAACTGCAACAAAGAAAAGAACTACTGAGTAACAAGTCACGAGAGGCATCGCTCAAAGTTGTGCCTGTTCATTCTCACTTCTGCACGTTAAGGTGCACGCTGAGGACAGACAGAAACCAAACACCAGATAAAAGCAACAGAAATTGCCATCGGAAACCCAGATCATCAGCCTTAAAATGTCTTCTTCAAACTATTACCGAACTTGGGTTAAATGATCCTTCAGCTGCTCATTGCTGAGCCTGCCCCAGCTGGGTGGCAGCTCTTACTCAGAGGCTCCATGAAGAAATCAGCTCATCTCACAAATAAAACTCACAAATCCAACAGTGTCCAAGGGATAGAGCACCACAACAGGTAACATCACAGATTTTGGTGGAATTTTTGGTTTGTTGGTTGGGTTTTTTTTCCTAATTGACAGATTAACAGAGACAAACAGAACAAAAAAGCAATACCTTCGGTGTTGTTTTTTGTCCAATTATTCCATAAGTCAGTGCTGAGGGATGAAGCAGTAATAGCTGACTCTTCACTCAGTGCCCCCATTGCTGTGTAATGCAAATAGATGCTTACTGGAACAGAAAAGCTCAGTATATCTATTCAAGGTTCATTTCACCCAGAAAGCACTTCATACAAGATGCACTTCAAACAACCCCCAGAGAAGGCAGCAATATAATAACAATTCATTTAAAACACTCTTGCCTCAAACTTCCTTTTGACACAGCATAATTATGATTGTGGGACCACAAAGGATGGCTTGCAAATTTCCAAAATACAAATCCATCCTGTTTTCTATTCTATTATCTTGCACAATTTATGACACAGATGCATGTAATATACTATGACCTTACACCTATTTACCAGTTTAAGCACCTTATTTTCAAAGAGTCTAAATTATACCCTATCAGTTAAAATTTCATCCAGGTTTCAAACTGCTGAAGTAGTTCTGCTTCGCAATGTCTCTGCAAGCTTCCCACCCCACCACCTATTTTGGAAGGAGAAAAACACTGTTTAACAAAGCCTTGGACCTCACAACATGGAAAAGCCTCTTCCAAACCTACCTTTCAGCAAAATATAGATTAGCATTCCAAATGCCATGGCAGGCAGCTGCCTTAACACCTTCTCCAGTCTTCTTTCCAGGTGGCTTGCTTGCTCTGCTTATCTGTGCTCCTGTGTTTTCTCTTGCACTTATACGCCAGGAAGCGTCATCTCCTGTTCTCACCAATCAAGAAAAGGTACATCTGGTAACAACCTAACCCCCGGGGCAACCACACATTTATTTAGGAAACTGCTATTATCTCGCAATGGCATCAGGTTTTCTTTTGAAACCCTGGTTTCCTATTACCTGTGGGCATAAAAGTGCAGGCAAAGGTACAGTTTTAGAGCGAGACCCAGAATCTGACAGAGTAGAAGAACAAAAAACCAGCAAAACAAAGGCGAGCAAAACAAAAAATGGTGTGAAATTCACCCTCAGGATGCTACGCTGGAGTTCAGAGAGCAGACACCTGCTCTGCTAATGCTCCTCCCCCTGGTCCTCCTTGTCCCTCAGTCCCTGCCATCCAGAAGAGGAACTTCGAGAACAACTAGTGCTGAGATTAGGAAGCGATCAGACACAAAGATATTGGATGATGTTCTCCATCAGTGACTCCCAGAGGGAGGCCTTTGATCCTAGGCCCTGCATGCCTGAGGGTTGTGCTAATCACTCTCCATTCAGCCTGGCTGTGCACAGCCCTGGAAGCAAGTCAGCCCACCAGCCTGCTTAAGGCCTGAGATTCCCGTCTGGAGCTGCGGGGCGCAAGTCCAGAGCTGGCCAGGCACAAGCACTGAAGAAACACAGACTGAAAGAGCAGGTAAACTGTTGCCTCCTATAGCAGTAGATCCCTTCATTTCTACCAGAAAAGCCCATCTCTGCCTCTCCAAGAAGTGACTATGCAAAAATGAGAACAGTGATACTTTTTACATCAAGTGTTTACAGGTCTCTAGAACCGACCTGTCAAACACACGTCTTGTACTAAACCACTCTCCACAGCCCCAACTGCCGTCCAGCTTCCTCGGTCATACGCAGCTTGGAACAAGTAGGACTGGTCTCTCTGAAAGGTACTGATGTGCCCAGACTAGAGCAGGTAATTGGAAAAGCCCGGTTCAATAACACACAAAGACAGCAACAACCTGACTGACCAAAGGAGAGCTCCACGCTTCACCTCAGCAACAACTCTCACTTCCTCAACTGTGAGCTCTATGCAACAAAAACATTTCACAATTTTTATATTTTAAAACCAAAAGTCCTCTAATAAATACCCTAGTAATTCTGGTTGGCTCAAGTTCTCCCTCTCCACTGCGCTTTCCTCAGTGATCTGCTGGATTACACCTAACCACTTCACATGTTAAGGGAAAAACACAAGCTAGTTATGCATTATTTTAATTATGCGTTTTCCTGCTCATGGACTGCATTCCAGGAGGCTTTTCCCTTCCTTTGCTATCCTGAATTACTGCATGCCTGCACACTGATTGAGTGCAGCTTGCACACTCCCCGGACAGACAGGAGTGTTTATGCCTACCTGGATAACCTCTGCTATCAGTCCCAAGCAGGGATGAGGTTCACGAGCCTTGCTTTCAACACCCAGCTGCACAATGAGAATTTAATCTGGCCTGAATCCGAGAAGAGGCTTTGGCATGAGGCAACACAGTAGGTGCGGTAGGCCTGGGACAAGGCTGCAGTGGGCAAGGCTGTGTTCTGTCTGCCACAGGGCATTTGTCCTTGGACAAACCTTGACCAGGTCGGGCACACCGGCGTGCTTTTTGGGTTGGCTAATGGGCCCTTCCCTCTGGATGCTTCTTCTGGATGTTCTTCTGGCAGAGAGCACTCTCACAGATGGCTGCAGTAGCTCCACAGACAGCATGCTGTGGAGCCAAGTCCAGGCCTCACTGGCTGTGCTGTAATGCTAAACCAGCTACCACAGGATAAAGGGAAAAGGCTTGCGATGCACAGTGACCTGCTTGTAGGGCATGACACATGCAGGCTCGCTCAAGGGACACAAGCACAGTGCCATGAATGGTTATTCTGCCAAAAAACACAGAGATGATCAGAGTTAAATCAAAGAAAACAAACAGCAATGCAAACAGATGGTCACAGCAATGACTGAACCTGCAGGGTCTCTCATTCACTGCGCTGCACTCTGAACACACAATAAACTAAGGGAGAACACAGCCATCCCCAAACCACACCAACACTCTCCAGCAAGACCAAGGTAACAGTGAACAAGTTTTATTCCATCTTTCAGTCACGGGTTGATCAGTCCAAGTACAGTCTCCATAGGTGCCTTGATCCTCCTACCACTTATATTACCACTTAAATTTGTATTACCACTTACATTTAAAAAGACAAGCAAGTGTCTGCACCATTGGTGTTATATATTTAGTAATAGTCCTGTCAAACTTCTGCAAACACTGCACTAAAGCAAACTCTCAGAAAGTCCATCACAAGAACAGTCAGCACGGAAATGATGTTCCGCCTTGACTCCTTTATCACAGTAAGTGCATTTTCCCCTTTAAAGGCAATAGAATGTAGCCACAATCCTTTTCCTTCCCCTTTCAAGTTATCTATAGCCCACTAGCAAACACCTAAGGCTCCTAATGAAAAGAAATCAGTAATCCCAGCCGAGACAAAAACATGAAGATAGAAGTCCAAACTGTCTCGGGCTGCCTTTAGTGGGAATATCAACACTGCACACACTCAGCTGAACTGGCATCTCAGCAGTAACTCCACTACAACTTTTACATTGCATAGGATTGTTCTAGATCCATCCAGGAACCAGACTTTTGGGAATAGAAACACACTGATCTTATCCTAGATGCTCTTCTCTAACCAGCAAAATACAGTGGCCATTGAAGCCAAGGCTTACAACATGAACTAAAAAAAGCCTTCTTCATGCAATTTCAAAAAATAAGAGAATCATTAAATGGGTTAAAGTTCCAACACAAATATTTCATCAGGGATAAAGTTTTGGTTTTCTCCTCCTCTTCACCTCCTGCCCCACTATACATATTGTATGTACATAGTAATTTTAACTACTTTCCACTCAATTCCGTTCAATTTAATTCCATTCCATTCAATTTAAGTCAAATTCAGCCTGATGAACGGCTCAGGTTTGAGGAGTTTTTGCAAGATGGGGGTATTATGCACCAAAACAATTTGTCCAGACATGGAAAAAAAAAATAATCCCAGCCTCAATTCCAGCTATGTATTCATGCTTACCTCTTGCAGATGTGTAAGGTCAGAATTTCACCAGTGTTCAAGCTTATTTGACTATTTTAAAACATTTACTGAACATTTGCATTCATGCCAACATTATTGCCTGGCCACTGCTGGCTCTAAGTGTTCAAAAAAATACCTAAGGACTCTGAACTACATCCAGAGTGCTTAGTGACCTCCGAACCCAAACCACGTATTTAAAAGATATCTAGCATGTCTTAGTTTTTATATTGCTTGAACAGGTCCCAAGTGTTTACAAGATCTTGATAATTGCCCCAATACATAGATACAGTTGTAATTTATGCTTCATTCTTTATTCTCAAACACGTAATTGACCACCACCACCAACCTGTGGAGGCTGCATTCTCCAAGTCGATTTTGCTCACAGTAAGTCAGTAGGAGGTAACACGAAGTATTTGAACATTTTATAAACCATCAGATTTAACGTACTTGACATGAAAAAATAAATACAATGTAGAAATAAATATATTCGTAGTAAAAAATAAATGTTTTGTGTATCAATAGATAGAACAACTCAGATTCTTCTTCCAAGGTAACCCGTTTGCTCTAGTAAATGAGCTTTTTAGTGACCAGGAGCGTGTTCTTCAGAAGCATTGCAACAGTCATAGGTCCTACCCCTCCCGGCACTGGAGTGATAAAGCCAGCCTTCTTCTTCACTTCTAAGAGAAAAGAGAAAAAGGCATTGACTAAGAATGTTTCCAAATCTTTTTGCCCCTCCACTGCCCACATATACACAAAGGGCTGTGACTGGGCAGGAACGGACAAGCCAAGGCAGAAGCGTTCCTGCAGCCACAGCAGGGATGGAACATGGCCAGGACCAGGGCTGCGAGGTACTTCTCCTAATCTGAATGTATTACCCAGGGCTAGTTCTGGGCCAGGGTTTCACAACCTGCTCCAGCTGATCTACCTGCAGCACACTGCCCTTTCCCCACGGCAGCACAGGCACTCACAGCCTGTGCTTGGACAGACGGAAGGTTAATCCCAACAAATTCTTTTGGTAAGGGGCAATTTTTGCCCATGTGACCTGGCTGACCAACTGTCCCAGGAACATCTGGGTGACATGAGGTCAGGATGAGCTCAGGAGAGCAGCATGGATGTGCATCACCCCCACCTGCCAGCTGGGACACTGCACCCGCAATATCCAGGAGAGCTATGGAAGCTGGGGATGCCATTCTGTAGGTAAGGAGGCGACCCCCTAACTCTGTGTTCCTGAGGAGCAGCATGCAGAGCAGGAGGCTGCTGGAATTATTGCCATCCATGGCAGCACACCAGCAGCAGCAACATCACCTAGTCAGCCTCTGTCCCCTACATCCTAAAAAGACATCCTGGGATCACAGGAAGAAAATTATAACTGGAGAGGGAGAGAGTACATTTTTGTTTGACTTGTTTTTCTGTTTCACAATATAGACAACAAAGACGAGAGTTGTCTTCAAGGAAAAATACAATTCTAGTGGTAAAATTCCCATTGCAATTTCAGCTATAAAAACTCAGTTCCTCCAGAAAAGATTTCTTATTTTTTTAATCAGTGTTACTAGAGCGCCTAGATTAAACCAGGATGCAAAGGTGCAGGTCTTTCCAAAGTATAACAAAGGAAAATCTTACTGATGAATTAGCTCCAACCATGAGCCTTGTCAGACGATTCAAATTCAGTGTACACCTTGAGTGCATTTAAGTTAACCTGTTTGTATGAGGAATTAATATAATGTAGCAATAAAGCCAGACTTGATATTCTTATCTACTGTGCAAAATGCCATCAACTGGAATTGCAGGTCGTTTGCAAAGGAATTCTGTTCAACTTTGTAGGAACTCACCACAGGACAAACTGCAGCAAGTTATTTGCTAATAATGGTCTGACCAATTGGCATTTTACTAACCTTGTTAATACTGAGAGTTGGGGTTTTTTCAGGTGCCACTGTGAGACATTTGTTAGTTTGGGGTTTTTTTTGGCTTGCTTAGTAATAACTTCTTGGTAAATCACACCCCACTTTCAAAAGCATTGTTTTTTCAAAGGCGCACACACAGGAGACAACTGAGCAAGCATAACTGACACAAACACATTCAATTCCACTGAAGTCACTACAGAGCAGGCTCTGCCTGGCTATGAGAAGAGATTAAGGGATGGAAAACTAGGCACCTGGCTTTGGAACAAACAGGATCACTTGCTACTGCTTTGAGTGTATTCATCTTGAATCTCTTGAACCTATGTGGTGCTTAACTGTCAAGAATAAGGTCTAAAAAATAGGAATATTACAAAAGAATTTGAAAAATTGGATATTGGGGTTTTTGGGAAATAATATTTATTAGATTTGAAGAGTGGGGGGGGGGGTAAGTGAAATTAATGAAATGCTGTCTGAAACCCCCCATGGCAGGGACCTGACAATAGCATTCGCAAAGCTAGTGGTGAATATCTCACTGAACTGAAGAACAGAAGATCAACCCTCATTGAGGAAAGATGGTAATTACAACCAGGAGAGTTTTAATTACTCTGCTGACTGGCACCACCAGATATACTGTTAAAATATATGGAAAGGAAATCAAGCTACAATGCGGTTTTTCTTCACATGTAAAATATAACAAATTAATTAAGATGTCATATGACAGTTACTCTTAATGTTCTCAAACACAAATAATTAGCCTATTTAACAGTCATACTATTTTGAAGTACCTACCATTTTAGATTGGTGCTTACACTTAATACAGTTACTACGAATTCTCAGATTAATGTCATAATGATTGAAACATATCCACATCTGAAGAAAACACAGCCATTAACACAGAAAATACTGTAGTCACTTTAAATTGAAATATGTTTG
Source organism: Corvus moneduloides (assembly GCF_009650955.1). Lineage (NCBI taxonomy): Eukaryota > Metazoa > Chordata > Aves > Passeriformes > Corvidae > Corvus > Corvus moneduloides. Next base: position 73,789,179 of record NC_045480.1, read on the forward strand.
TTTCCATGGCAATGTTATGTACCTCTTTTTGTGGTGTTACTCAAACTACTCCTACCTTACCTACAAAGAGGACAACCCACAACCAGACCATGCCTTTCCTCAAGAAAGCCTTCCAATGAGTATCAGGTACAACATGCATTGCCTGTGGTGTTAGCAACCCTACTCAGCAGGAAGCACACAGTGCACTATTTTCCCAAGTTATTGGGGAATTCCTCTACCCATATTCAACCATTATGGAAATCCCTGTGGATAGGTGTGGCAGAAGCAAAGTTTTGTGTCAGATAGCACCCAGATAGCTTATGCACAAAAGCTGATCCAGATTTTTGAACACACAATAGGTGTCTGTGCTGGGGAAACTACCATCTGATAAGTTTCCATTGGTAAGAGTAAATACGGATATGGTGAGTGCAATTTTCCAAGATGAATGCCAGTGACCAAAGTGGGAAGATAGCTTGGCCTCAAAAACACCAATAGATTTTCCTTTCTTCGTCAAGGGAAATAGGCCAAAGCACAGTTCCCAGACAGCACACAAATGTGTGACTGATCTCATGTAGGCAGGTGAGGTGTTGTGCTGTCAGTTCCGTCAGGTCCTGCTTCTGCTTCTCAGGAATAAAGTAACTTTGACCACAGCTTTACTCCTGCTTTCTCCAGATGGGTGCTGGTCTCCCAGGCCTTCTCCTGACAATCTGGAAAATGCAAATTAGATGCCTGTGGGGGAGGAGCTGCTATTTTGCAGCTTCTGTAGAACCTTGAAATCTTCCTTTGATTCTTCAGAAGAAATGAAATGTAGATTGTTTCCTTGAAAAACAGGATCCACTGCTTTGGAAACAGCCCTTCATTCCTAGGTTCCTTTAAAGCTGAGGACATCAGACACCTAATAGGGTTAATCACACAAACCAATGGCAAGTCTCAACCTGAAGGCAGTTCTGGGTCTTGTGCATCTGCATTAAGTGATGCAGAGTAATTCCTGCCTAAGCACTGTTTCCACACGGCTTTACGACTCCCTGTAAAGCTACACCAGATCCCTGCATCCCTGCAGCACTGCCCAAGTGTGAAATCATGTGCTCAGCAGTCACACTAGATACTCCATGTTCTGCTCCACACATTCTGGGATTCTTCTCGCTATGCACAGTGAGATACCAACCAGCAAGCATCTACCCCATTTCTCAGAGTTCCTTCTTTTTGCTATCCCTGTTTCTCTTACTGCAGCTATTTTTAACTGCAATACAAAGGAAAACCAAGGAATTACGGCCTAGTGCTGTAATTCTAACAGTGCATATTCCCTCTAAAAGCCGAGCAACAAAGGCATCCTGAGCAGAGAAACCCAACACGAAATGACACATGACAGCTTCTCTGCACTCAGCTAATTAGTGCAGATGGGTGAACGGGATGCTGCCGTAGCCCTGGGATAATCTGCATGGAGGCAGCAGAAAGGCAAGATATCAAAGATTACTTACTGAGGCCCCTGAACAACACCATCTGCTGTGCAGGAGAACCTCGACTGGGCCATGCAGCAGCTCACTGACACCAGTTAGCCAGCAGCCAGCCTGGCCTTCTGGCTTCTGTCACAGCCTAATACCAGCCTTCTGATTCATTCCTTGCACTCCTGGAGCACAACAACAGGCAATGGTTCCCCTAATGTCTGCAGGGCAGCAATATGGTGGCATGATTACACAGACTGGGCTCCTCTTCATGGCAAAATGAATGCCACATCTTCAAAATCAACTGAGAAACGAACTCACTAAAGCTATAGCAAAAGAACCTGGAACATCCACGTTCTGTTTTCATGACCACTGTTTGGGAAAGCTGCATAGGGAGCTAATTTGGAAAGGATTCAATTAGTGAGGAGCAGCCTATAGCCAGGCAGGTATTGCAATGAACGCGGAGTGGCAGCAAACACCATCAGAAGCAGCTGCTGTCACAGAGCTCAGGCTTCCTGCACACTGCTGCTAAGGTAAAGATGAAGAGCCACCACTTCCATTAATTGATTGGATTTGAAGATTATAGTGGTCAATCTCATTCAGAGAAAATGCATCATATAGGCCCATCACCTTGGACCACATCAGGAATCCCTCCCTGCTCATGGTGGCACCCATTTTCCAGAATCTCTTTCACACTGCCAAGTCCAAAAGAACAGTTCTCATGTGTAAAGCCCTCCACTGATACCACAACTACATCACCTAACAAAGATCTTACACAAAGGATTTCTTTTCTACATAGGCATCTAATGAAGACTCAACAATCCGCACTGCTGTTTGTCAAAAATATGGAAGGAATTGTAAAGAAATACAAGCAACTTCGGGTTCATAGGCATTTCCAGTTCCACTTGCACAGGTGAGCTACTACATTGACGTGTTACTACCCTGCTCTACCAGTCACTCCTGGAAACAATGCTCCACCCAAAACAGCTGTTTCAGCTAAATGTTCTGGGTAAGTTGTTGTTTTATTTTATGTTCCTGGTCCTTGTAGCCCTCCTCCTCCCTCGGCATTATAGCTGTGGCAACAAAAGCCTATAAAACAGTGCCAAGTACACCCACACATGCACTACACTGTTCATGGAAACAGATCTCCCTTTCTGTCACTGAAACTTGCTGCCCAAAAGCAGCTAAAATGGCGCTGGGGATCACATAGGGATGCCACTGCTTCTTCTCCTCCTCCCCGGCACTTCACTCTTCCTCCTGAGTCTCCCAGAAGCCAGAACAGCCCCTCCCTGGACCACAGATTTTGGAAAATTCTTAACATAAACAGGTACCCTCCGTGTGCTGGGGTGGTTTTACATGGAGAGCTGCACATGCAGTTTAAAATATCCCTGCAGTATCAGGCTGGGTATGTCAGTGCTTTGCACTTGACCTTCACAGGCACAGTGTTCTCCTGTCTTGTTTTTTTAGATATCTTGGAATTGCACAGTAAACTGTTCTCGACCGAAAAACTACTGTTTTTTGATGTGGACACAGTTTGGAGCATCAAAATAAAGAGGATATGTGGGGATGTGGGAAATCACAAGTACTGTTTAAAGGCATTCCATTATTTTCGCAAATGTGTACACTGAATTTAACAATGGAAGACATGAAAAAGAAGAATTAAAATGCATCCTTTTGTTGTTAAAGAGATAAAAATAACCTTTACTGTCTCACCTACCCTGCAGAGATTAGAAGATGGGATCCAAGTACTGCCAAGATAAGCAACTGAATCAAAACAGCTTCCACCCATCTAATAAACTTGATTTCCACTACAGGAACTTTTCAGCCAGATACCTGGTGAAGGAAGCCATTTCCATCTATTTTTGTAAATGAAATTGAGATTCTGATAGCCCAGTTATACCTCTGCTCTCCTCACAGCCACATTTTTCTCCTAAAGAGATAGATGAAGAGACAATAGACATTGGTGGGCTACGTGATGTTACACAGGTGCCACCTGTCATGCCAGAAATTTATGTGCCTGGCCTCCACCTGCAAAAACCATTTTCACTTAGGCTTAAATATAGATTCAGCCAAGTGAAACAGGGGAAAAGGATAAAATTATTTGCTACACAAACATGCTGGCTTGTTCCATTTCCTAACTGCCAAATCAAATACTTGCCAAGGGTGGTTTACTTGTTAGTGTTCAGAACTGTACACACTGGGATGTTTTTTGTTGTTGTTAAAGAGTTAGTGAAACTTTCACCGATACCAATGAACCAACAACAATTTCCCTTTGGCAATGCACAGTAAAATGCTACTTGCAACTGTAGTGGCATAATCCAAGCTGAAGTTCCTCCCTCTTTTTTGGATCTTCCCTCCCCCCAGGTAAAATCTCTAGAACAACCCACAGCAGACATGACGAGACAGATACAGCGCATTGCTGAAACTCTGAATCACGGCCTTGCCACTGAATCTACACCTTTATTGCAGGCACAAGGTCCCGTGTCTGAAGAGAAACAAACAAGAAGGATGCAGGTTCACGTTTCTCAAAGTTACAGCTTTTGTGCTCCCATACCTGCTAAAGCAGCTTTTGTGCTCCCATACCTGCTAAAGCAAACCAAACATCTGAAAATTTAGTTCAGCTCTGAAAACAGAAAATAGAACCTTTTATTTGTGACACCACAGGCAGAATAAGAAAAGAAAAATTTTTCAAGTTGTCTTCCAGAAGATTTATTTTCCTGGAGCTCTGTTGCACACATTCAGTTGCACATTTCCAAACGCATTCCAAGACAGTCAGTCGCTCAGCTACACTCATGCAGGTAATTTCACAGGCTTTAACAGACAGGTAACAGGCACGATGAGTAAAAGCAGCAGGGAAATAAGGGAGTGATGTAATTACAAATACAGCTGGCTAAAAACATTCTGAATATAATTAAGCTTTGAGACATTATGCCAGCCAAGATGTTAATAACTGTGAAAAAAACCTGTGGGTGATTTTCATACTTATCAAAATAAGGAACTGTTGAGAACCATTAATAATGTGGGTAAATGCTGTCTAAGCTTCCCACACTCAACTCTGCCAATAAATGCAACAATCCTGCTATTCCAGTCTGGAGCTCCTCCAGAGTAGAGATATTTAATCAGGTTACATTGTGAACTTGTTCTGCAACACATTAAACATAAAAAGATCAATATGTAACAACAATTTTTATCTGCTAGGCTTGCCCGGACCAAGCTGTTAAGCAGTTTCAGATGAACCCACATTAAACTTTAGCATAAAGGATATTTCTAAAGCCAAGTTAACATTTTCACAGACAAGTGTAAAGGAAGAGTGCAAAAGGAGGCTTTGAGAAGTTGTGGCTTAATAATAATTGCTACGAACAGCAGGAGAACATATACTTGAGAAAGTGCAGAAATTGTTTTCATGGATTACTTTTAAAACATTTCACGAACTCAAAGGACTAAAGAAACTGGACACAAGCACCTTCTGCACCATACTGCCATAAGAGGTCATCTTTATCTCTTACAGGTTGCTGGTACCTGTAATTAAAAGTAACACTTCCTCTCCTCTAGCATATCATTTCTTAAGAGCAGATAGGTTTTGTGTTCTTATGTAAGTAAATAAATTATAAAAAATTCCTGAAAATACTGTCTTATTTGAGACACCGCCTAGTCCAAAAATTTACCAGGAGTGAATCCTACAAGCTTCAACATATTTATCCAACAGGTTTGTATAAAGAGTGTTTCACTGACCTTCAAAGTCCACATCCCCAACTAATTTGGTTTTTCCTGTAAGAGGATCATGGATATGGTTGATGCCTACGTCAATCACAGCTGCACCTTCTTTGACCATATCAGTTGTAATCAACTTTGGGATACCTGGAATCATCAACACATATTTAATTACCCTGGCCAGGTAGTCTTAGGTTATAAGTTTTGAATGATATCAAGGGCTGCGCATGCACAGCTATGCATGCACAAAATAGAACAGAATTCTTTCACTTGAATATTTCTTGATACACCCCACACTGAAAACAACTATTCCTCAATTGCATCCAGTTTGTAACTACTACTACTACTACAGAAAAGAGAAAAAAACCCAACAAAACCACAAAGAACATCCCACCAAAAGTTGTGCCATGGTTTTGGCACAAGAAAGACACTCAACCAATAAGCAATTTTAACTGTCATGATAATCCCAGCACACAATACTGACCTTCCACAGAGGAAAAAACACCATTTCTTGCTATTTAGAACCATTTGGGGGACCTCTGCACTTGACCAGAGAGGCCCAGGCCAGGCACTGCACACCTTGTGTGGCCATCTCTGTAGTGTCCTGGGACAGGAGTTTTCTGCTATTATGAAACTCAGGCTAAAACAGCCACAACAAGCCACCTCAGCTTCTTCATATGCACTGTATTTCTTCAGCACATTTAAATATGAAGCATCTTGATATTCGTCATGAATATGTGCTTCAGTCAGGACCCAGAAAATCGAAAAGGTCACTATAAAGTCTAGATAATGAAATGTATCCATGGCTGCATGCCTCCTGTCAGGAATTTCTTCCCTATTGTGCAACTTCCAACTTTCAGTAACAGGAATTTCCAACCTAAAAATTACAATTCACCTTGCTTCTTGAGCAATTCCATCAGTTCTTTGTTCTGAGAAGAATGTTAGAGTATCTCCAAAAAGAGAGTCTGAACTCCCCTCTCCCCATCAAAGCAGTTTTCTCTCAGGTGAGGAGAAGGCAAAAAGGAAAAGAAACCAAATCCATATGGTTTGCAGCTGCAGTTTTATTGGAGGGAAGCGCTGGCATAAAAGGCTCTGGCCCCATGTGCAGTGCTGGAGCACAGCCACTTGGTCATTGGGATACAGGCAATACAGGAACACTCTCTGCTCTCCATTTCTCACTCCCCCATAAGACACCCGCTTGAAACTCTGCTTCTCATGTTGAGCAAGCCAAGATCTCAAACTCTTTCCTAGCTCATTTGATAACATCTGACTGCATCTCTTTCATCCCCCTCTGATGTAATCCATGGCAACCTGGCTGGTAATTGGATAATGCCTCAGCCTTATGGGGGTAAATGATCTGTGTGTGATAGGGCTGGAAGCATATTAACGGAAGCTGCACAGTTACACCCTTTGTAAAATGGTTTGATAATAAGCCAAATACTTAACAGCAACAAATGAACTAACCCCCAAACCAAACGAGCATATCTATTTACTTAAGCCTACTTTGCATACCCAGTAGGAAGGGATAAACATTAGAGCAGCTTTTCCTAAAACACACTGACTGAAGAATATGGGAAAACCTTTCATTGGTAATTTTTGTAGAAAATGATGAATCACATTTTAAACAAAGGAAAAACAAGGCCCTACCAAATCCGATTTTAGGTGCATGGAAACAGCCAATTTTTAAGAAAGCTAACCAGACACCACCTGAATAAAGGGTCTGATTAACCAGCACTTCCTAGACAAGACGACCACAGATCATGTCCCGAGGGACAACGCAAGTAGTCCAAGCAGAAGTTCATCTGGCGTTTGGCACAGTCATTATTTTTTGTCTTTACCCCCTCTCCAAACCTAGCAGGCAGATGAGTCTTTCTCTTGGCAGACTGGAAAGTCCAGAGAGCAGGAGCTGCAGGCTGACTGGCTCAAGAGTCCTGCTGCTTCCATCTCCGCCTTGCCTGTCCTGTAGTGGCTCTAGAAGCATCACTGGTAAAGCTGCACTTACACTTCTGCCATGGGGCTGGGCCAATGGCAAAAAGAACAGACTCCACGGGAAGTCTGTATAGGCAGGGATAGCAGGCCAGGATGGGAAGTGCTGTGGTGGGATACAAAGTGTCAGGTGTGTGTAACAGGAAACACGACGCTTCCGCTAGAAATCCAACAGCTGCGTGGTATTGAAAGGGATTTTAGGGAGGGGTAGGCTGGACAAGAGCAGCATAGTTGGAACTTAAGATGCAAGGAGTTGGGAACGAATGAGAAGGAAGGAATAAACTGCATGGATAGTTACAGTCCAAGTAAGCAGGAAAACTAGTGCCCCAAACCTGGGGGCAAATGAGAGACAGCACACAGAGACGGATCTTCTCACAAGCAGGAGTAACAGAGAAGAGAAGCACCTGACTTGAAGTATTACCAAAACCATGAATGCAAGTGAACAGAAAAGCACTCAGAGGTGGTGCTTTTCCACATCAGAACAGACTCACTGCAACAAGTCACCAGTCAGGAGTCAGGATGCAGATGGCTCTTGTAAAAGTACTACACAGCAAAAGGAATATTGGTCTTCCATGCAGGGACACACAAAACAGCTCTTTTCCATTTGCACATCTTCTGCAGTGGCCTGTAACAGCAGCTGTTCCAACCTGGCAAGGGTACAAGTTACCTTTTTTGCAACACCCACTGAACAGGTCACCCATTTCCGGGGAGTGTGCACAGCTCTCATGTAACAAAAGGAAGCTTGGAGTGATTCCACCTATCTAAAGCACAACCTTCCCCAGAGCACCCACTGGGGCAGGACTGTGTGCTGTTTGCACAATCCAGCCCGAGGTTTTCTCATCATTCCAAGTATATCTCAAGTTGTGTAATGAGTGTTGTATCACACTCCTGTTACAAATGACACAAGCAAAAAAATGTGAAACGTAAACATGGCTGAATTGCTACTGGACCGTTTAACTCCAAGCATAAAAAATTACAAACCATGCTCAGCACAAAAATCAGAAGCGATAATTAAATTGGAAGCAGTGAACTTGGATGAGAAGTTACTGGTTCATTTCCAGTTAGCACACCATTGTTATCTTTATTCACAGTGGTGAATTCTGCTCAGGTCCACAGTTGAACAATTAGATGTGGGACAAATAAGTTGTTTCTTGGTCCTGGCCTGCCATAGGAAAGAGGCAGTGAAGTTAAACCCTGAAGGAAAGGGCATTTCAACTCAACAGGAAGTGACAAGCTTTAGACAGGTACCTATCTGTCTTCATCTGGAAAATACGTAAGGAATTGGGTCTTGAGGATGAGGAAGAGGGGGAAAGGGAGCAGAAAAGAGGACAGACACCATCCTCTCGTAGTCCTCCAAAATGGTACAAGAGAATGATATCCCTGAGCTGCAGTGGGACCCAGGATTTTACGAAGGTTATAGTAAGTTGGGTTGTTCGATTTTTTAAAATTAATTTGTATTTCTACTTGTAATACCTGTAAACAAATAACAGAGGTTGCCTAGAAGCAGAGTTCTGCTTCTTTCTTTGGGACCGATTAGTCGAACAAAGTATTTCACTTTATATTGCTTTAAGAGTACAGACACTGATCTTTCAGTCCCCTTCCTCTAGGCAATTACCATTCTCTCTCTCTTGACATGATAATTGTAAAAGAAAAAAAATGCCAGCCATTAGTAACATGGGTTACCAAAACCTCCAGTTAATTTGGCAAGGTTGGCCTTAATTCTAACAGCAGGGGAATGATACCATGGTTTTATGAATGCAGCCTCCAGCTGATTTAAAGTAACCTTCCTGTCAAAATTTAAATGACTCACAATTTTTACATGGCACAGGGAATGTTTTAATTTACATAATTATACCTGTATAAACTATGCACTGACTGGTTCCCAATCTTGAGTTCACTCTGAAGTCTCCCTAAGGGAAAGGTGTCGCATGTGACGAGAAACAGTTTATGAGTCTGCAAATGTGAAGGGCAAGAACAAAGAGCCAAATCACTTGCCCTTCCTACAATGAGAAATCCTACCTACTGCAACACCCTCAGCAAGCACAAGCACGGGTTATTCAGTGAAACGTGAAACAGCCAGTGCCATGGACACAGACTGCAAAGTCCTCTTTTTAGGTTTGAAATGCTGCAATTGGAGTATTAACAACAACAGTTACCTGCAGCAACTATTACTATATCAGCAAGCTGCGTATGGATCTTGAGCTGCTCTTTTGGGGTGTATCTGTGAGTAATCGTCACTGTAGCATCACCTGAAACGGAAGAGAATATCAATTAATTGTCAGATGTACAATGCTATAAAAAGTACAGCATTTACTTTCAGGCGCAAATTACTTACTTTGGTACATTAACAACAGTACATATGATCAGATTTGTCTTGGGATGTGATGTTTAAATCAGCATAGGCAGAACACTCACAACACTTGCTGCTCACACATATTAAAAAAACATTTGTTCTTACAAATTCTCCCAGGATGAATTCATTTATATACTGTGGACTGAATTAGCCCTTCCACGGCTTTGTTACATTCAGTGGAACTCCAGAAAGCAAATCCAGCATGGAATTCAGTGTCTGCTTTATCACGCCCAGTTTGTAGAGGGTGCCACAAGACTCAGCTGTTTGCCACAGACCAAAGCTTCAATACAAGATCACCAGCAGAAGCACAAGAAACACACATCCTTCTGGGCAAACTCAAAACACCTGGGGCTGCTCCTGCGGACACCCACATTTCTTGGCAAGAGCTACGAATAAACCCTCCCAGTAAGACATGAATAACCCTTGTGCTGTTTGATGGAGATACTGAGGAGAGACCATGACATGAACGGTCATGAGGAGAGGATCTGAAGTCTCCTACTGCATCCAACAGCAGGCCTGGTGCTCCCTGAAGGACTGCCCAAGCAAGCAGCAAAGATAACAGCTCTCAAAGAAGACCCTTCCCAACCCTCTCTGCAATTATTTGTACTGCACAGTGTTCAGGTGTTATATATCCCCATCTCTGCCTTCCACTCATCACAGACACCTAGGCCATGTTATTTGCCATTAAACTAAAACCTTTTGCCTTCTCAGACATCACCATCACATCTGCTTCCTTTGGAATGTGTCTGACTGATCTAATCTGTGCCTCTCATCTCACTAACTCTCTCAGTCATCTCATCTTCAATCTTCCTGTGCTCTGACTTCTCTGCTTTTTCCCCTCACCTTTTACCCCTCCTTCCTCTACAGTGCACATGATCTCCCCAAAGAAAAGCAGATCAAGACATTTGCAGATAACGAAAACAGAAAAAGTACAGGCTTGAAAAAAATAGGAGTTTTTTGACACCTGCTTTAAGTAAAAGAAGTATGTCTTGCCCAAAATCACAATCATTACTCAGCAGAAAGGTTGAGAAAAACCAGTGGATAAAATCCAAAGTTATAAAGTTATCTCTGAGTAATAAAACAGATGCTAATTTGCCACTAAGATTTTAGTGAGGAATGTGTCTGTAGTCAGCTCCTGAAACCAAGTAATTGCTTTCACTATCAAAAAGGAAAGGAGAAAAAAAGGGGAAAAGAAAAAAAAAAAGCCCCTACCTTGAGAATAGCAGTCCAGAAGCTTACAGACACCTCAGAAAGGGGAGGTTTTCCATTTATTTGTGATCATGCCCAAACAGAAAATAAACAACTATTTTTACACTGCTACTTCTGCTGAAAGAAGAGGAATATATTTAACAATTAAGATTTCACATCGTACTCCCAAATCAATTCCCTAGCTTATAAAACAGAGATAGTCTCTTGACCTGCACAGAACATTATTTATTATGGAAGGGGTTCACACAGATTTTCCATCTGATCAGATATTGCCACCTGCAGGACACGAGTGTATCTACATTAAAAAATCACAAATTAAGACAGTCCCCAACTTTTAATTTCTGTTCATAATCTATTTTAAAAACCAACCAAAACCTTCAACAAAAAAGAAATAAAAAACAGTACCACAGACACACAGCCCTTGCATAATTTCTCAATATTTAATCAAGTATTTAATCAAATCAGCCCAATTGCTGAAAAAACTCTTTCTTAACTGATAACCTGAGAAAGTTCATTTTCAGCATTTCATTGTAGGTCTTCTCTGGCCCCTATCCTCCTGAGTTAAAAAAAAAAAAAAAGCTGAAACCATGGCCTGGCCTGCCTTCCTTTCCACATGCCATCCAGGCCGGTCTCTTGCTGCTCACAGCAGAAGCAGAAATTAAACCCAAGTGCAGAAGATGAACCAGATCTTCAAGGAGAGCCCCATCTGTGAGCCAGGGAGGAAAACTCCACCAGATCATCCCAAATACACTAGTATTTATCATCATGTACACAGCGCATGCATATACAGTTAATGCCAGCTCATTATCAGAGAAGTACCCATGTTCTTTTGTTTTCTCATTGCCAGTTGCTTTATATGGGGTACCAACACCTAGCAGACTGGAAAACTAGAAAACTACCTAAGAAATAAATCCATTTCTTCAGATTAGGCAAAGATAACTTTGATGAGTTAACTCCTTCTGTATCTAGACTCCAGTGTCAGTAAGGGACTATCTGAACGTTCTTCTGTCCCTACATCAAATATGTGACATACTTAGAACCACTGGCAATGCCAGCAAACAGGGAAGTCATCTGCTATGGCAGGAACCAGAACACTGGCAGACCACGAAGCACCACAAAAAACTCATGGACTGGGCCCCCAAAACAAGCTGCACTACCAGACAGTCAAAGAAAATCCAGGACACAAGACAACAAAACTGAGCCGTGGATCCAATCAACTCAAAAGCTGGAAGCTGCAAACAGTATTTAGTTACTGCTAAAAACCGTCCAAGCAGCTGCTGTGGGTTTTGCAACAAGCTGCTGAAAGCATCACAGGTCACTAGGTCTCCTCATTTCCAGCTGGGAAATGTGTAAGTAGTTTGTAACATGACTTTGTGTTGTACCAAGCCTACTTCAAACATCAGCTGCACTGCCAGTAATAAATGTCACCCAATATTTGCAGCAAATGGCAAAAATGCTACTAATTTTCGTGGGAATGAGGATGAGACCAGAACTATGCACCACTGGTAATTACAATTCAAGCACTGAGAGAAGTTCCAAATAGCAACTTTCCCACAGAGGCTGAATGGAAAAACCAACTCTATGATTAGTATAAAGCTTTTAGTGTTTTATTATATTAATAACAGATTTCACTGGCTCCAATTAAATAGGCCTGGGATTAAATGTCCATGTTTACCTCATTTGTGCACACCACCATGGCAGTTTCTAACATCAAAATGAAGTTGCAAAAGGGCAGCATTCTATCTACATTATATTTGTTTTCATTTCTGCAGCGCAATTATATCAGCACATGTAGGCTTCTGTAATTAGAATTACTTAAAAATATTTCCACCACACCACCCCATTTCCAGGGGGATATAAACTGCACTGCAGAAATATCCCCCAGGCTAACATGTAATCACAGAGCTCACACTGAAAAGTTCCTTGGTTGGTCATTTGGGTATTTTCATAAGCAACACCTCACTGCCATAGCAGAACACAAGGGTCATGTCATACCTTTTTTTTTTTATTCATACATAAATGTATACGTGTGTATTTGTATATAGATGTGGATGTGTGTGCTCATGTGCGCACGACAAATTAAATCAATATGGAACAAGCGTGAGGATAAGGCATATAGACAGCTACACTGTATAAACATCACGGGAGCCTCTGCAGCTCTTCAAGGCCTCGCTGTCAGTATTACCTTCAAAGATCAGTGCTGACTGTGTTGAAATAGTAGCTGTTTCAAATGGAGGAGGAAATGATGGCTTAATACCAGGAAGAGTCAAGTCCAGAAACTGCTCTCCTGAGAATAAGTCAGGAAATAGCAAATTTATTTTCTTGCTCTGGTGGCAAGTATTGACAAGAGTGGAAAGCTTTCTCTTTAATCTGAGTCCTCTAGTCAGCTTTATTTTCAGGACTTCACAAATGGAAACACTGGGACAACATTCCCGGACTTACCTCCAGGCCTTTCATGCTCTCCATCAGTATGTAAAAGCATTGAAATAGGCATTCCAACATTCTTAGATCTTCCAGCTACAAGAACATTTTTCCCAAATGTTTGTATTCCTTGTGGGGAAAAAAAAGAATAAAAAATTATATTCTACTATTTTGATGCATCTAAACCCTTCTTCTCAGTCCCCAAGACAGAATCATTTGTTGTTGTGGACTGTTGACATCAACATGACTGGAAAACCCACAAGGCTGAATTTGAGGGATGAACCCACAAAACAACTTTCAGCTTTCACCTTGGAGAAAGAAAATTGACAACTCATTTGGGTTATCTGAATCACCCTTAGCAAGGACTTAATTTCCCTGTTCCAGCCACAAAGGTAAGCACTTAGGTCTACCAATAAGAACATGTACATTCTAAATAAAAAATGACAACTATACAACCCTTATGCATTTTTCCCCTTCTAATACTGAATTAAGTGCGCCCATTTTTTGTTCTTGTTTCCTCCCCCTTCTCCACAAGAACTTACGCATTCAAATCTTCTATTTGACAAATAATCATGTCAACAACAGCACAGAAAATTCCCTGCAAAACTATAAAATTCACAAAGTTACTCAAGTGTTCCACCAAGTACTATTGTCTACACTTAATTAATGGCACAAGATCCCCATCTATGTGGCAACTCCTTATAATTCATATTAATACTCTGTTTGTTCGTCAGTCAGCCCAATGCATTTTGATAACCTAGACCTTTTAGCTCACACCTGAGTTAATCCTTTGTTCGTCTCCCAGGATAAAAAGAGTTTCGGAACAGCTGGAGTCTCCTACCTGTCCGTTTTATGATTTCCCAGACAGCAGCAGCGGTGGCAGGGATTATGGAAGGCTGATCAAGACACAGACGTCCAATATTCATGATATGGAATCCATCCACATCCTTCTCAGGGGCGATGGCGTTACAGACTGTCCGTTCATCTATGTGATCTAGGAGACACACAGCTCTCAACTGCAGCCGCTTCATGTGTCAGGTGCCATCAACACCACCAGAGTCATTACAAAGACAAACACACGGCCTGGATCTAGCCAGGGTAATTAATTACTGTTCTTGATTGAACAAACTACACTCCCCCTAAAGGGAGCAGTTACAATTTCACGTTTTCCAGCAGTTTACTGAAAATTAGGTTACGGCATTTGTCACAGTGTTAATACAGCAGATTCTGTCAAAATATGAGAGCCCAGTACTCAGCTGAGAATGAGGACAGTAACTATAAGAAGAATGTTTAAGCAAGTCACTTCAGAGTCACTTCTGCATTCTGGAAGTTTTAAATATGAAGTGGCTCAAGAACCCCAACAAACCACAGGAGAACAGCTATATGTATTATTCTGATTTCTAAGCCCGCAAAGGATGCATGACCTAAGTTTTAAACAAATACATGGAAATCTCAAGCTGAAATAACTTTGCAGGTCTAGCTTTCCTTTTCCAATAATACCATTGGTTTTAGTCAACTGTTAATCAGTAGGACCAAAACACATCCTACTTCATTAGAAAACTGAGAATACACAAAACTGTTTGATATCGGTGATCTCAAAACACTAAATATGCCTTAAATGGCATTGGCCTGCACGTAATTTAGTATTCATAGTGAATATTTTTCAAATGCACTAATGATATGGGATTAAGCTTACACTGCTTAAACATTAGCAGTGATTAAGAAAAAATGTGTATTTGCCAGACCTCTCTCTGCAGAGTTACAAATCCAGGCATAAACCCGGAACACATAACAACACTCCACAGGAACAGCTCCACATCCCATAATGACCCACGGCCTGCTGAGACACCCAAAATGGCTGGGACCAACCCACAGCCTGCCCCAAAATGGCAGTGACTGACCCATGTCCTTACCCAAAATGGCAGTGACTGACCCATGGCCTGTGGTACCCCAGACCTGTTGAAAGGTTTTCTCCGGGAGAAAGTCAAGCTGACCCCCAGAGAGGGTGAACGGGGAGAAAGCCACTGACTGTCTGTGGGTTAATGACCAGTTTGTTATTGAACCTCCTGAGAATTTGGTTGTCTCTGGCATGCACCAATAAGAGTGAATCAAACTTCCTTCCCCTAAACCTGACAAGTGGGGTGGGGCTTTACAATTTTCATCTCAGAGTGACTGCTTTTTGCATCTTTTGCATCATCCATTCTAGCCACAACCTGAACAGAATCCTGCAACTGTGTGGCAAGATATCCCAGTGTCCAAGTCAGAGAGCACTACAGGAGGTGTCAAAAAAACAAATAAAGGAAAATGAGTGTCAATAAGGAAATTCAGATGTTGGCAGTAAAAATATTTTAGAGACATAAACAGGATGCTTTAATTTAGTAAGTTTTTGTGCTATTGCATAAAAAGGAGCTGGATAATTAAAAGATATGCACGTTATAGAACTTAAACCATGGTAATCTCCTGTTAAAAGATTTCTGATTAAAAATCCCCTAGAGTTAAACCAGGCTTCTATGATTTACAATTTAATTCTCCATTCTTTTACGGGAGGAAATTTCCTTCTGAATCCTAATGAGAAAAGACTGTGGAAATTAAGGTATTAAGTACATTGATGAAAGAGTCTCTTAGAACTGAAACTTGCCTCACAGAGACTGAAAGCAACCTTGTTTTTATGTCAACTTGGGGATTAAAAAAAAACCAAGAAAGAAATTTGGAGTAACCTATTAAATGGCTTTTGCAAAACAGAACTTGTTACCCTTAGGCAAGTCAGTTGTTCATCGAACACAAACTTGGCAGCCATACTTTTCCTTGTGCCTGGGATGAGCAGAACTGCTCTGAAAAATATCTCCTCCTCACTGTCTGTCTTTAGCTTCCCAGAAACACACAGATAATAGAATTAATTATGTAAAAGGAAAAAAAAAATCATGCTTTACATGGATATTTTCCACACTCAAAAGTGATTTGCAGAATTTCAGAACAGAGTTTACAGTACTCGGAAGAAATGCAGCTGCACAGCTGGGGACAAGTGAGCTGTGGGCCTGAGAAGAGGATGCGGACACCTTCCTTCTCCTTCAGAGATGCTTTCAAAATACTGTCCTGGACAAGCCACCCCCAGACCAACAAACCAATCAACCCAACTCAAACTGTGGAGACAGTCACTGTTAATGAGCAGAGTCTGTTTGCCTCAAGAAATGCATTTTCCTGGTTTGCTTCCACATGCCTTCTTTATTTTCAGAGGAACAAAACAATTCCTTAATTATCTTATTGTCAGTCTCATAAAACATCAACTGATACCCGTACAAATTTCCTTGCTGTCATTCCAAGCCACTCTCCAGGCCAAGTTCCTCTCTGCAATCCCCCTCTCCCGTGTTAGCTAAACTTGCAGGACTACACTGGGCATCACTTGCCAAGCAGCTCCAGCTTGGACACACAGAAACTCCTATTTACACAACAAACAACATCTGCCTCTGGTGCTGGCACATGAAAAATAAAGGCTGGTTTTCAAAAGGGAAGACTGACGAAAATAAAAACACAGCACAAAAGGGATTTGAAAAAATACTGTATGGATTTTCATCTTCTGTCTCAAATAAATTAACATTTCATGGCCATCTCCCAGGCAATTCAAACTAAGATACAGGAAAGTCTTCAGAAAACCATCACAAGTAATTCACTCAAAAAGTGCACAGAAAAGAAGTTCCCCTCAGACAAAGATGACAATCCTCAAAGTTAAGTTGCCCTGGCTTACAAAAGTGCAACACAACAAAGCTATTTCTGATTCCATTTTTAACCCAGTGTTGATCAAAAGCCACACCTTGTGTGGTTTACTGCAAAAAACCCCAAACCCCACACAACAACCTCAATTCTGGAATAAGCAGCCTCCACTGATAAAGTTTTCATAACTTCTTGGCTTTGTCTCTTTCCATTACAAGGCAAACAAAAAAAAAATTTGGAAAATGAGCTAACTTAGCCTTCGGTCCTTTAGTTTATTAAGTTCCTTTGAGGAAAAAAAAAAAATTCAGTTATCTGAGTTATATTTGACATCTGTTATGGAAAGAACTTCCTGAACATCTCCAGTTCATGACAAATTGCACATTTAACTTTACTATACAGACACTGCAATATTGACAAAGTTCTGCCATGGATTAAATTATTCTAAGGCTTTTCCTAAGGCAAGCAACAGCCAGGCCTGTCTGATAGGCTGGATGGAGGCTAATTAGTCTTCACGTAGTTATCGTGACAGATGTGTCACAGCTCTTGAGAGGAATCTCCAACCAATTATTTTAGGGCTTCAGCATTTCAGTGTAGAAGCATCAGACGTTTCAATTGACACAGCTAGAACTATCTTCAGGCTTTTTTGCCTTTCTCATGCTGACCAGGTTTAAATTCACTACATTTCAAGACTAAAGGAAGTTCTGAACTGTGCATTGATGAAAGCAGACAGCTCAAGAGCAGACTGTACTGACCTGATATCGTCCTCAAAAACAACAAACGCATTTCTGCAAGCGGTACCCAACCATTTCCCTGAGCACCCACACCAGTAAGACAAGTGACACATGAGACCTCCCGTTTCTGGGGAACGCAGCACTGGACTGCGAGTCCACTGTACAAGCCTGCTTCCTTTGCTCCAGGCTTCAGACAGGATGATTTCCATCCCTAGGCTGTCACTGCTCCATCTTTTGCAGTTCTCATTGCTGCAATGAAACTTTTGTTAATTACAGTACCTGCTGCTGCTAATCTCTGTTATTGGTAGAGCTGTTTGTTCAAAGGAAACAGACCACATTCCATCAGCTCCTGCCTTGATGGCCAAGATGTGGCTCCTTACTTGCGTTATACTTCCACCTTGTGACAAACTTATTTCAGTGCATGGCCCATTTCAGGCAGCTTTCATTTAGCACCAAGGGCAAACCCTCCTCATCACGAACACTGCTGTTCATTACAAATACAACCAAAACATTTTTTCCTCCATAACTCTCAGCACCTGCCCCAGTTTTGCTGTTTTATAGATACAAAAGAGTTTCAGTTTCATTTTTTTTCTTTGCAAGTTTTATCACTGCAAAAATACCACTTTGCCAGCTACTCCCCAGTGATACCTCAGTGAGATTTTACAACAAATTACGAGAAGGGAAATAAAAAACCCAAGAACTTAGTCAAGGCTTTTAGGACCTTCACACAAAACTCACCTGGAACATTAGGGCCAGAACAGAAAACATAAATGAAAGTTTAAGGCAAAACCTGGAATCACTATGAGAAAGTCTATAGCATCATCTCCTACATAGCATAATTTTGCATGATACAGGGGATGAAAGTATGCAACTCAAGGCAAACCAGTGCAACATGCTAAAAAAATAAAGGTAATTCAACTGGATAAATTATGTGAAATGCCCTGAAACACCATTCTGACGGATCATTAAAACAGGCAAGATTAACATACGAAATTATTCTCGGGGTTTCTTTTTATCTTTAAAATGAACTGCAGGTTCAACAAAACAATTGACATCTCAAGTAAACCTTCATTATGCATGTCCTCTTTCAAGAGTTTATGTCCCTAAGGTACACGTGCAGTCCAGAACTATTAAACTCTTTCCTCTTACATGGACTGTATATGAGGAGTGGGACAAAGCTGTCACCTACCTGGGAGAGGTAGCTGAACTAATAAACCACTAACTCTTGAATCCTTGTTGAGTTTTGCCGTCATATCCAAGAGCTCTTCCTGTGAAATGTCTTTAGGCCTCAGTATGATCTCACTAGAGATGCCTGATAAAAACAAGCAACAGAAGACATGTCAGAATAAGGAAATTGAGCGATGTGCAGCTTAGTCATTTAGTCCAAAAAATCTGTCTGATGCTTAACAAGCGTTTCCTAGCAACATTTTAAGACACAAAATGAAACTTATGGCTCCCATTCAAATCACATTAAAACTACCTTCTTCATATATCCATGCAACTTCTTTTCTTTAGGTCCATCAGAAAATACATGGAAGAAATTAGTGCAAAATTTATTTAAGACACTAAGGGGATTCCTCCTGCTTTATTTTTTTCTTTTTAAACAAGAGCATCATGCACGTCCCAAAGGATCACTTATATGACATACCCACAGCTGCAGCTGCTTTTATCTTGTTCCTGACATAGATGTGACTGGCTGGATTGTCTCCTACTAATATGACAGTGAGGTGAGGCCTCTGGTTCCCAGCGGATATCCATGATTCTACATCCCTTCGAACTTCTTTCAAAACTTGGTGAGCAAGCTTTGTCCCTGAGATAACAGTTGCTTCGTCACTATAAAGACAAAAAGATACACGTTATTTAGGTCTAAAATTTCGCCAAGAAGACACATTTAAGCGTGTAATCTACCATTTTAAACACTGCCAAATGTTTTGATTCATTTGCTAGCATTTAAAATGTTATTTGAAAAACATTAACACACTACAAATCTACATGGGAAGTGTTTCCCCACTCTCTTACCGAAGAGCAGGGATGTGCCATCAGTGCACACGGAAGAGGAGCTCACCAGCCACAACTCACCTTCCCAACACACATAGCCAGCCACGTAAGCTTACATGAACTCCTGCATTTTGGAATAAAACATGAGAACATTCTTATGCCCTTAGGTTTTACTGGCTTAAGGAACATCTACCTACTTCCCTCCCCAAACTTCCTTAAAAATGGATTTGACATGGGATTATTTACACTATTCTTTTGTCCAAGCCTCAGTGGTATGAATATTTCTCATATTTCATAGCTGCTGGGAAGGAAGATGGTAAATAGCATTTCTCACATCTGTAAAATACAAAAATAGTAAATACTGAAATATGTTGATGCTTCTTAGGTTTAGAATCTAAATTGTTTAAGTCCTTTGATGGAAATATCATACAAGAACTGCATGAACAAATACAGCATCGCCTGTACAGAAAGCTTATGCTGCAGCAGGCTATTCAAGACACTGAAACTAAGATGTGAATTATTATTATTTTAAATTTTATATACATTAAAATCTTGACCAGGTGTTGGTCAATGACAGGTTTGATGACAGATTTGTGACAGATTTCATGATCAAGTTAAATGACAGACTTAATATGTGTTACTACACCACCCTGTCCCACTGTTATCCCACCCACCCATGGATGCTCTTGCTCGGAACCCAGAGTGGATTTACAACAAAAAATTCACGTCCTGAATTCCTCTTGTTTATGAATTCAGTGACTTGCAGGACATGACAGAAACAAAGATCTGAGCTGCTACTTTAGATCCATTTGTGCACTAAAAGCCTGAGATCATATCGAGCATCACAACAGGACCTTACATGTCCCATATATACCACATGAACACCTCTGGAAATTTTTAGTGCAGGAACATGTATGTTTCGCAGAACTGGAAAGAACAGTTACTAGCAGCACAGAACAGAAGTAGGATATGCACTGATCAAGAAATACCGCTATTTCTCCCAAAACTGGCAGAATAAATTCTTGATACACAGAACAACCAAGGTGTCAGATGCTTATTTCATCCTGTTCAGCTCACTTATCTTTTCTTTCTTGAAATCACAAAGACAGTGCTGTCACCATAGGCACTGCTGATCCACTGAATCTCTTCAGTCAACTTTCAGCCAGGACTTAAGGCAATTATGTATAAATGAAAAGGCTGACAAGCAGGAGCTCAGAGACACCCTCCCATGCACACCCAGGCAAGAGCTCAGAGCTGCAGTGCTGCAAAACCAACACCAGAATCTCTGTGCAGGCAGTGCAATAAATTAAACACAGGGGATGACTGCTGTCGGCACACTGATCCCCACTGCACCAAAGCACGCCCTCTTTGCCACCAAATGATGAATATATACAGTAATTCTGTATAAATCCACTGACAAGCTCTTTAAGTTACCAAGAGCAAGCAAATGTGTACTCACAGATTCCCCTCTGGGAGTGGGCAGGAAGGTCACATCGCAAGGGCTACTTCAGTTTCAGGGGCACTGCTTAAATCCCCGATGGATCACCAAGGCCAGGGCCGCCGCCCACTCGCCGCCCGCCCTCCCGCTGGTTCTTCCCCATTTTCTCGGAAAGAACCGCGGAACGCAGCGGGGATCCGAGGGCATCCACCCCGAAGGGCGATCGCGGGGGACCCGAGCCCGCTGATCCCTCAGGCGTTTCGCGCCCTTTGGACCCGCCGCGCCATGAGGGGTACGAGGATGAGGATGAGAAGGAGGAAGGAGGAGAATGAAGAGGAAAAAGACCCGATCGGCGCCGCGTACCTGGCCGCGCTACGAGGGGAGCTGCTGGTGCTGCGAGTGAGGGCTCGCCACCGCCTCAGGGGCGCCCAGCCCGGGCGCAGCAGCGCGGCAGGGGAGAAGGAGGCAGAAGAGAACAAGGCTGTAGCGGCCGCCGCCATTTCGGTCGGTCCCCACGGACGCAAGCGCCGCCGCAACCAAGCGACGAAGGGAGGAGGCGGGGCCACTGCCGGCAGCGGGATCGCGGCGGGGCGGGCGGAGCTCAGGGACGAGCGGAGCTGATGGAAGGGCCGTGCTGGGGGCGGGAGATGCTGAGCGACGCGCGGCGCTCTGGGCAGGGCGGTGCTAAGGGCCGGAGATCGTGAGGGCGGGCGGACCTGAGGGACGGGAGACGCTGAGGCACGGGCGGAGCCGCCGGTCGACGTGACAGGGACGTCGAGCCTCACGGAACAGCTGGAGCCACGCAGACGATACCCCCAAACCCGGGCTTCGGCTGCAGCCTTTGGCTCCCGTGAGCTGCTGTTCCCCTCGCAATTGGGAGTGGGCAGACGCAGAGCTCCACAGACAAGAATCGATGTCCCTCATAGTTTTTCCCTGCACCCTCGTGTGTTCTGAGGGGAAAGTCTAATGGAATTACTTGCAACGTGCATAATGGTGCCTTCTGTCACGTGCAATGGCAGATTTTATAGTAAAAAATTCGTCTGTGCAGAGTGGAAGAAGAAAACAAGCCGAGATCTGAAATAGCATATAAAAAACATGCCAAAACAATAACAGCACCCTCACAGCCTCCTGACAGTGGGCAAATTCCCTTATAAAGTTGGGAAAAGCTTTGGAAAGATGTGTCAGCTTAGTGAGGCTCCATGTTCTGCTATGGTCCTGGCTAAGTTTTTGTTGAGTTAGGTGTTTCCAAAAGGAATGTGGCTCAGGTGCTTCCACAGACAGTGTGCGTGCCGGGTTTTAATGGCTTGTCCTTTCTAAAATAATATTCTTATCAAATTATACCGTAACATAAAAACACCCCATTGTCCGCCCGTCCCTCAGCACCGCCCTTCCCTCAGCATCTCCCGCCCTCAGCATCTCCCGTCCCCCGCGCACCCGGTCCCGCTACTTGCCCCGGCTCTTCCCCTCGTCGCTTGGTTGCGCCGCCGCTTCCACCTGTGGACACCGACCGACATGGCTGCGGCCACCACAGGGTTTTGCTCCTCCTTCTGCTGTTCCCGGGCTGGGCGCCGCTGAGGCGAACCCTCACCCTCCCGACGCCCCGGGCCGGCTGCAGCGCCAGCAGCGCCCCTCGCAGAGCCTCCAGGTACGCGGCGCCGATCGGGGAGTTTTCCTCCTCGCTCCTTCCTCATCATCCTTCTCATCCTGCTCGTCCCCCTCACGCTGTGGCGGGAAGCGCGCGGCGGGCAAAAAGGGCGCGAAACGCCTGAGGGGACGGCGAGAAACATTTTGTCAGTATTTGGTGGAGGATCGAATGTGAAACAAAGGTTCTGGTATTAATTTTAGAAATGAAATAAAATAAATACCCGTAAAAATAGTGATAAACATTTATAATGCCTTTCACAAATATTACTGGATCATTTAAATGCATGTTTTCACGGAGAAACAAGGAAATAATTTAGGTCTGATTTAGCTGAAATAGCAGTTTATGTACTACAAAGTAAGCGGTAGACAATAACTATTCCTACTAGAAATAGTAACAACTCTTTCTATATAGTGACAGTCTCCAAATTCTGTAATATATTTGCGTAAGTGTGTGCTATTTTGACTTTTTCACTGGTTTTCATCGTTAGTCAAACGAACCAGGCAGTCCATGTGAATTGCAAGGAATATAAAATGTGCTCTAAATTTAAGCAGATTCTGCTCAGACTTTGCCATTTCCCAGTGCAGCTCAGATCAGCTCAATTTGTAATAGTGAGGAGTGACAATGAGGTGTCTAGTTGGTGCTTGAGCTCCCTGCCAGGAGCACAACAGCAGAGAAAATGGATTTTCAGCCTCAGGAAGCTTCTCTTAAGCTTGATTGACGTATCTTAATTGGGTTTACCTTGTCTTTTGGGTTATTCTAAGAGAATCATTAAGAATTACAAATGTTGCCAAGAATTCTAGTGTGTAGTCTAACCACACATTACAAATTCTGTCTGATAAGGGAATCTTCCTGTGGATCTTACATTAAATCTTATTCTATTACAGGAGGAAAAAAAAAAAAAGAAAAAAAGACAAAAAGAACATCACAAATTAAAATTCCTTTTTTTCTGATAACAAATCATCAAAAATAAACCCAGCATTTGGTGTTAATTTCACTTGGGTATGCAGATACAATTAGCACTGCTACTGAATTCAGCAAAAGTTGTTTTTATGAATTTAAAACAAAGCAAATCCACACTGAATTTCCCAGCAATCCCCATACCTGTTACGTCCATCCTCTTGTCACTTTCCAAACCGTTCTTCAGCTGGCTTTGGTTTTGATAGATCTACTGACTAGATGACTTGAATATTTGGGATAACACTCATTTTTAGACAATCCCAGAAAGTAACTTCACTCCAGGTCAGTCATATGAGTAAAGAAACCCCAGAAATTATATAATGTCAGGTCACAATTTTCAATGTACTTTTCATGTTAAAAGATCAGCAAAGATGTTCTATTGCTGATGTTGTCTATAGAAGCCTCTCTAAGATCATGGCATTTTCTTTATTGAAAGTGTGTGTTTTCCCAAAGCATCTTGAAAATTATATAGACCCCAAAAGAGTCATGTATGTGTTACAGTTGGTATTCCCCTCTATAGCTTCACAATGTCACCACATTTTTTGTGGGGAATTAGACACACTGCAGCAGTAATGTCCCACTGCTGCAGAGTTCCTGACTCTTCATATCTGTTTGGGTTTGTTCTTTTAAACAGCAGAAAGTTTGTGCCCAGCAGAGGTTTGAAATGCTCTACCTTTCCCTTGCTGACTTGCGTGTTTTTTCTGTCAGGCAGGGACCGATGGCTGCTGCCCAGGTTTGCATTCTGTGGGCTGCGCGGGTATTTCGTTCAGAGCGAGCAGTGGAAGGGCATTTAGGGTGGAAGCGAGTGGCTGTAAAGGGCTGAACAACCTGGGGAAAGCCATGCCCGCCATCCCGGGGGTGTGGGTCCGCCCCGAAGGGCGATGGCGGGGGAGCCGAGCCCACCGTCCCCTCAGGCGTTTCGCGCCCTTTTTGCCCGCCGCGCGCTTCCCGCCACAGCGTGAGGGGGACGAGCAGGATGAGAAGGATGATGAGGAAGGAGCGAGGAGGAAAACTCCCCGATCGGCGCCGCGTACCTGGAGGCTCTGCGAGGGGCGCTGCTGGCGCTGCAGCCGGCCCGGGGCGTCGGGAGGGTGAGGGTTCGCCTCAGCGGCGCCCAGCCCGGGAACAGCAGAAGGAGGAGCAAAACCCTGTGGTGGCCGCAGCCGTGTCGGTCGGTGTCCACAGGTGGAAGCGGCGGCGCAACCAAGCGACGAGGGGAAGAGCCGGGACAAGTAGCGGGACCGGGTGCGCGGGGGACGGGAGATGCTGAGGGCGGGAGATGCTGAGGGAAGGGCGGTGCTGAGGGACGGGCGGCGCTGAGGGCGGGAGAAGCTCATCCTTAAGGTAAATCTCCACAGTCGGTAGGGGAGCTTTATTTAAGAAAACCTGTGTGCTATTTCTTTTCTGTGCCAAGCCGTTTCTGCAGAGGGCATAAGAACCTGGTTTTTATTTATCCTGACTTTGGAAACTCCTTTAAGGATAGCGCCTTCACTTGCAAAGTGTTCAGCTACTTTAATCAAATAGTAGCAGCAAAACCTCCCCAAACTCTGTAACAATTGTTGCTATCTTGGAGGGTGATAGCTTCTGAGTGTACTCTTTCTGTGCGGAAGAGGATGGTGAGCTCAGATCCATGGAGCAATGTGCTTGGCTGGGTTTTTGCAGAAATAGGTGTTCCTCTATTTTAATGTTAAATGGAATATATTTTTCAAGGACTTTTCCTATCTTCTTAGAGAGGTCTTTACAAACGACTGACATGTTATTTAGAGGGTGTCTGTCATCAATTTTGAGTTCCCTTGCAGAGTAATCATGTTTACTTTCTCCATGAAAGCATTTTGCTTCCATGGTCTGCAGCTATGGAGAACAAAGCAATTTCCTAGTCATTCCTCCAAGTATTTTATAAATGTATATATAATTTTCAGTTCATCAAGGTCATTACAATATAGCACAAAATATGACATTTATTCAAAGCTGGAGCTTTACATGGAAACCAAACTCTCTTTCTGGTTTCATGAAAAAACCCGAAACAGTTGCAAGTGTTAAATGTAGTTTTAAGTTGCAATGATAGGCTTACTGTGACTGTGTACATTTGACTTACCTACAGGCACTTATCTGAATCTCTTAGGGTACAGTGAAGATTAACTTTCTTCACACTTAATATCTTGAGAATTTCAAAGAACAAATGATAGCAATTCCTGAGTCCCATGAGGACTTCAAAAACCTGAGAGGCTTTTGATGTGTCCTGTTTTACTAGCGTTTTTTGTTGGGCAATGTACTTTCCTGCTGGAAATGGGGTGGGAGGCAAAAATCCAGAGTTGCACAAGATATTTCCATTGCTGTTTTAGTAAATTAACTTGCATCTGAAGAAAAACATATGACATAGAACAGAAGGGAAGAACTGTAGAAGTTTTAATAAGCCATGGTTTTCAAAAATAGCATATAAAAGAGGCATCTATTCCTGCATGTAAGTTAAACTTTTCAGCTTTTGAAGGAATCTGGTTATTGTCAGTCTTTTAGTCACAGTCTTTGGTGTGTACTAGGCAGGGAAAGTGAAAAATCTGCCTTAGGATTTTGCAAATATCTCCTGCTCTGATAAAGTGAAGCTGGATGTAGCTCTCTCTGGAAAATCCGTGCTGTTCCTGAGACATGGTGCAACAGGGCAATGTGGTCATTTGAGACAGACACCATTCCCAGGGGGAAAGCCATTATGTGTGCAGACACACTGGAGTTTGTTGAGAGGTGGCCAGTGCAGGCAGGACTTTTCTAAAGGTTCTGGAGAGGGAGCAACAGTTTCAGGTCACCTCTAAATGTCAGGAAAAAATGGTGACAAGGAAAGGGAAGAACATTTCATGCTCTCTAACCATGGGTGTGTAAAGGAGACAGGTTTCCATATACCTTCACTTGTCTGTCCCATGTTCTGGGGATGAGCCAGCTTTCCTCAGGTGCCACAGGAGAACACTCGTGACTCACCCGTGTCAGCAAAGCCAGGACGTGGTTGTGCCTTCAGATAAGGTTTTGTTGGATTTCATGTGCAAACAGCGATTGATTTGTGTGTCACTGAACAAGTACCATGTACCTAGTGATGGAAGAGATTGTTTGCACTAGAAATGTGCGCTGAAGAATCCACACATGGGGATTCTTGGCTTTTAGAAGTGTCAGGGATCCTTGTTACACCTGGGACCCGAACAATTTTTTTCCTGGAAACAAATTTACTATTGCAAACTTTCACTGTTTCTTACCATAGCAAACACTGTTACTCTTTCCCACCCACGAAAATGTGTCTGACTTTAAACACAGCCCACTTCAAATTAAACCAGAGTAGAAATTCCTGCAGATTGCAGGGGTGTTCAATACATCCATCCTGGGGTTAATCTCCCCTCACATCAGCAGCTCCGACCAGAGGGTTTAAGTAATGTGCCTCTGAATATAGAAATACATTTGCTTGGTACAAAGTTCCCCTGACACTTCAGAGAGAACTGATCTGCAGGTGTATCCAGGAATCCCTGGGCACACAGAGGTCACTGCTTCCCTGCATCCCACTAGCCCAACTGACACAGTTACACGGGTCCGTTTGACACAGAAGTCACAAAAAAACCCAAGTATATTTTCCAACAGGAAAACTCTTTTATTGTATCATTTATTTCATTACATTATCACGAGAAATCTACCTCTTTACATACAATTTTCCAAAGCAGAATAATGAAAATTAGTTATTCTTGATGAGCTATGACAGTATGTCATACAAGTAGACATAAAATATCTAAGTCACTTCAGAACATTTACTGTTCCTTTAGATCTTGTGCATAAATACCAAATACTTTAATGTAAACTCATTTAAAAACAAACCAACTAACCAACCCCAACATCATCTGGTTAAAAACCAAACCAGTCACGGCACGAACCCCCATAATTTCATAGAAATTATTAAACTCTACTAAGTATTGAATAGGGGCAAGGCTTCAGGGGCAACATTTGTGATTTCTTTGGACGGTATCTTGTGCAAAAGGATCCAAGGCATTCTGCATTACAGGCTGGTGAGTTGGAGTAGGAAAAAGAGATTCAGCAAAACATTCTTGGTTGAACCAGGTTTTATACCCATGTAATCCTGAACGGGCACTGAAGTGTTAAGTGCCAGGCAGGACTCTTGTTATTCCTGACAGAAGGATAACCCCTGATCATCAGCATGATCCATTCAAACCTCTCCTGTCACGCTCTCTGCAGATATTTGCAAAACTAGCTCCACAATGGGCCCATCTTGTTTTCAGACATTAATGCTGTTTTATAAGAACTCATTAGCAAATAGTATTTGGTAGGAAGGAGCTTGCACAAAGGTGGAGCAAACTGTAAGAATGTTGCTGAGAGATGTCCAGCAAAGAGTATGCTGTCTGACCAAATGGATTCAATCACTTTATCTCAGTCAATAAATCCATACATAGTATTAGGCAATAACAAATATGAGGAAAGGAAGTGAAACACAGAACATCTTATCTACAAACTCATCAAAACTAGAGAGTTGAGCTATTTTCTTCTCACAGCATCTGTCTCCTGGTATCTTGTGGCAAACAGGTCACGTCATTCCGAGATGTTCCTTCCCTCAGAGCTTGTTGGGTGAACTGCAATAGGCAGAATTCAAATTGTAAAGCCAGCCAGGAAGTTTTTCTGTAAGTTTTCTTGCATACCCCAGATAACAAATCCCATAGGAGGTGCAGAAAAGATGCCTGGTGGTGATGGTGGACTGTACTGTGGCTAGATTTGCAATTCATCAGGCATTTGCTGTGGATACTCTCCCTGACAACCTGCTGGGTTGTCTCCTCCCCAGCAAAGAAGCCACTTTCTGGACGCATTTTTGGTGTAACTAACCAGATTTCCCTACAAGAATCAATAGCAGAATATGGCTCATTATTCTTGGTTTTAAGCCACGCCAAAAGCTGGATTTAGCCCCAAGCGCTGGCAGCAGCTGGCCCTGCAGGTACCTGCGGAGTATCCTGGTGACCAGCAGCTTGACCCAGGGTGCGGTGGGGTTCAGGCAGACCATCAGTCCCTGCTTCGTCGTGGCTCTGCGGGCGAGACAGGGAGGGGATGAAGCCGTGGCCGGGGTGGCGGGCAGGGATCGGGGCCTGGGCCGGGCACTTACATGACCTCGGGCACGGCGCAGTGGGGCCCCTCCACGAGGAACTCCAGGCGGGCCAGGCGCCGCGGCGGGATCACCTCGGACACGGTCCGCACGCAGCGGCAGCGTAGCTCCCCAGCTGGCGGCGCTCCTGGCAGGCGGGAGGAGCCTTCTGAGCCTCGGCTCCGGAGTCCCCCGACACCCCCCGGCCCCCGCCGAGCCCCGGGCCCCCGCGCACCCCTGCCGAGGCCCGGCCGCGGATGGATGGGCAACCCCGGCTCGGCCGCTTACCCTGGCATAGAGCGGCGGCGGCCAGGAGGACGAGGAGGCGAAGGTGCGGGTTCATGGCTGGTGCTGGCGGCGGAGAGAGTGCGAGAGCCGGCGAGGCGGCCCCCTTTCTCTCCCGTGCTTTTATTCCCTGCCGGGAGCTGCCGGGGAATTTCCCGGAGTGGAGCCGGGGGACAGTGCCCCGTTGGCCCCTTTCCACCGGCGGGTGTGGCACTGAAGCTGCAGGGCAAAGAGAGAAGAGCGGCTGCTCCCGGCACAGCGGCTCCTTCAGGTCTGGGAGGGAGGGAAGCGTGGCACTGCACCGTCTCGAGAATCGCCCAGGGTCTGCTGGGACCCCATTCTCTGAAAGGAGCTGAGGGGTTTTTGTGGGGGTTCTCCCTTAGCTTGCAGGGTGCAGGGTGCTGAGCCAAAGGAGAATTTGGGCTCTGGAGCTTGCCTTGCTGCCTAACCCTGTGCAACCACGCACTCTTATTCAGTGGGCGCTGCTCCCCTGAGCAGCCCTTTCTTCGCCTAGCTTTTGAAAACCACAAATCTTCTTTTCCTGCAACTAGGAGACCCTCAGGTTTCCTTACCTACACTCCGCTACTGAAAACCTTCCGGTTCCACTCCTCTGCACACATAGGTCACTCTTTTTCTTCATTCCTGTCAAGGCATTTTGCGAAGTTCAGTTATAAAGAACCAAAATAGCAGTTTTCTGTGAGCTTTTAATGAAAACGAGATGCAGGTTTTCTGAGTTTTATTTACTCATAGGTTTAGTTCAGTTATGGGCAACACACTTTCTTTTGTAATGCGTTTTAGAAAGAAATATGATTTTGCACTTTGTCTTGTTTTTTGGGGTTTTTTTTTGTAGCCGATCTGTTTTCTTCCACAGATGTTTGTGAACATGAGTGGGGTTCAGCAAATCGAATTGTTCCGGGGTCAGGCTGCCGTGTGTCTTGCCCCATCTGCCTGAATGCCTTAGATTAGCTGTAGTGTCTGAAAACAAAACCAAGTCAGGACCCAAAACAGATAAGATAAAGCACGTAAAGCGGTCCTAGCAAGGGATTAAGTAGATAGCAAGCTGGTGAGATACTAAGACTGTCATTCTTGGCCTCTGTCATCTACAGCTCGGCTGGTTCATACAGCTGCTGGCTTAGTGCCTCAGGAGATCAGCCCTGCGGGAAGACTGTATTTCACAAGCAAATGGTGATTGCCCCACGTTATCAGGAAATATCTACTGACTAATTTGGACCCCTTTCCAGATGCAGCGTGGTAATGACATCCTTGGAAGCGGTTGGATTTTAGCTTGGTCTTAAGAGTAAGACGGTCAGCTTAGGGGCAGACATTAATTAGAAACCTTCCCTGGGATCCCTTGAGATCATGGAGGTGGAATCACTGTTCCCTCTAGGTTATAGCCACACAAGCCTTGGACGGCGAGTTCCCCATGTGGTTGTCGCAAGGAAGTGCCATGTTCTTTGCACGAAGGAAGGATTTGCCCAGCTGTAGCAAACTGAGGCAATAAGCAGGTAGGACGATGCACAGATAATCTGCTTCAGGTCATCGCAACGATCATTGGGAAATGCAGCTCTGAATGGATGTGGGGAGCAGATCACTTATTGTCACTCATGCACAGTCAGGTTATATGTTGTTCTTGGACAGTACACATGAGTAAGGACAGTTTACGTGACGGCGCTTGGCTTTATGCCTGCGTGACTGCTCACAAGAACTGGCCCACCAGACTCATTCCACAGTGGTTACCGCTGAGGAAATTCCAGAAGTCTCCTGGGGTCTGGAGTGTGAGACTGTTTTTAGACATGGAGCAGCAATGTGTGAAAGTCTGCGGCCAGCTCTCCCTCAGAGCCATGTGCCAAGAAGGGCAGCAGTCAGAGAGGTTGTGGACATGCTGTGATGCAGCAGATGGTACAGAGCCTGGTCCTCTGAGTCAGTACTTGCACAAACAGGCCTGGAACAAGGGAAATGGGTGTCTCTGGGACTATTTCAACATGCAAGACCATCTGCCTGAGCAAGGCTTTGTACCTGCAGACTTCAGATTGCTTCTAGCTCCTTTCCGTGGGAATGCGAGTAGGGTCTCTTCCATCCAGGTGACAGCAGCAGCAAAGCTGAGCTGTGAAGGAACTCTCTTGAATTACACCCTTTGCCCTGTCTCCCTTCACCACCTTTGGCACAATTCCTTTAGCAAGTACGGAAAAGATAGGGAACAGACAGCATCACTTCAGAAAGCTGAGTTCTTGCCTGCCTGCTGCCCTATCTCTTTCATTATAGATAAGTTTGCCATGCACTGAGTGCAGCTGGTACTGATAGAATCATGGAATGGTTTGGGTTGGAAGGGGACCTTGAAGATCATCTTGAATTAAGTTTAAATTAGATATTGTGAGTGGTGGTGTCAGTGTAGCTGGTACAGAACTCACCCCAGTGTTTGTATTTGCCTCACTGAAGGTCCCATTCAAGCCACCCACCTTGCCTGTGCTCTTTAGCAGAAGCGACTGTGTGAAGATACTCCAGGATTCTGTGATTTTGTGAAACCCCTCACGTGTCCCTAGCATGGGTCTCGGGGTTACTGGGGCACAGAAAGCAGTCCCAGCTCAGGCAGGCCCCGAGTAGGTACTTACAGACAATAAACCACACAGCTCAATCGCCTTCACGTTATCCAGTCCTTAATTCATTACGTGCAGGAAGTGATTCGGCTGCTTTGTTGCAGACTTTGGCTGTGTGCCTTTCCACAGCAGGTATTTATTTGGCTTGGCATCTATAGTGGGAGCCAGTCACTGGCAACAGGCCCAGGAAAGCTAAAAGACAATTAAACAAGAGATGTCTCACTTCAACAAGTGAGGACTTCTAACTGCGCGCGAATTACTTTGGAGGATGTGTCCCAGGTAAAAGTGTAAGGTCAACTTTTATCATGGCCTAGAAACCATTTAACATGGCCAATCTCTGAAGGAGCAGTCGTGTTTCCCCAGGGTTTTGATTACGAGTGATTTATATTCTGATCTGTAATATGTCGAGTCACTGCTACCTAGTACTATCTAAAGTCAGAGGGTATATACTGCTGATATCCTCTCATCTTCATTATGTTACCTTTTTTACCTATACCAGTGTGTTTCACAGTATTTCCTGGCTATGATGGGGTGCTATTCCCTAACACCTATGATTCCTCCTGTGGATCCAGCTCTGTCATGAAGTACAAACATTTGCTGGAGGCAGTAACCAAATTTCAAGCTACAGTTTTGTGCAAAGTATGTTTTATATCTATCAGATGTTTTGTTTCCTTCAATTTCCCTGTGTGTTTCTCAAGTGTTGAACTTCTTCCAGTCCACATGCCCTTGAAAATAATACCGGAAGACAAAAGAGATAGAAGTGTCCTGTTCAACTTGTGTCATGGAGAATCCCAACACTGTCTTGCCAGCTGCATCACGGCACATGTCACACATTGTTGTGTGCTTATTTCTGTAATACCTTTTGAGATGTGAAGATTCACATTTAAAATCATGATCTATATGCTCAGTATTTTCCTGCCGGCCTGCCTGCATCTTCACCTAATTTTAACATTCAGGAGCCTTTAGGTCTTTCTGTTTCCCTTCCACAGAGTTAGAGGTTCTTTACCTGTGCCCACTGCTGAGAATCAGAGGGTGAACACGCACACTGGTGACAGCTAAAAGGAATATGTTTGTATTAGTGAAGCATTACCTTGGCAGAAAGAATGGGTTGGCTCTGAAATCAGTGTGTTTGGCAATAATTTCTCCATTTTTCAGTTTCAAGTGCCAGCTTACCTTTTCTGATGTCACTGAGGGGACTGCAGGGACTATAGTTTCACTGTCACCTAACTTAGTGGGACTCTTGGACATACAATTCCCAAAAATTGACTGGCTGGTGGTGGACTCACTAGTTCTGGTATTTTACACATAACATAAAAGGGCAGGAGGGGCTTTATTTTGAGTTTGGGACCCAATTGTTCAAGCAATTTGTTCTTACCTCTGCTGAGGGGGAAGAATCTCCAAGCTTTTTCGTGGCAGGCATGATCCTGGACAAAGATTACAACAGTGTGATGCTTTCCACCCCCACATAGTTGTTCCGTTGACAAGCCTTTGTGGTCATCACAGCTTCTGAAAGGCAGAAAGAGCTCCTCTTGGCCTTCCCAGCAGCAGAAAATGCTCTTCATCTTATGAACTGCCTGCAGGCTTTTGCCCTTGGATCTCTGTAATCTTCAGGAGCATCCCTTTATTCAGCAGACGGAGCGGATCACTTGCTGTGGGCTCTTATGTCCTGCAGACAGGTTTTGCGCTTGCTGGGGTACCTCTTGGTTGTGTGGTTTGCACATGAATTCAGGTATAACTATACTGAACTCTGGCTCTAACATCTGGCAGCAGGACTTAAGCCTTAGGAGTGCCTCACACAGATACGATATGGCATATCCTCTAACAGCTAAGTGTTGTTCCCGTGGTATTATCCAAACATGGGAGAAGTGAAATAGAATCACTGGTATGCTACCAGTGGTGGATAGAAATACCTGGGTCTCCCCAGGGAGCATGACCAAGAGATTGATTTTAAAAACATGGGGTTTTTTTCAGTTTGAAAACGTAAACCCATATTTTCAGTTCAGGCTGAACAGCTCATGTGCAGTAAAATACAGGTCCCCTGTCAGGACATTGTTAACTATGGTGAAGTCTTTACTTCCCACAAGGACCCCTCAAAGAAGCTGTGCAAACAAAGTCCTCCCATCCTTATATGTTTAGCCTGATAACAAAGATTTCACTCAACTTGGAAATGAGCTGTTTGGAAATAAATACATAGAAATTTCTTCCATCTGCAAATAGTTGGAAGTAAAGAAAATATGAGTCTGTTAAAAAATGAACTATTCACCCAATAAAAAAACAGCCCAAGGCCTCAAAATCAACATTCCCCCAGTGTGGCTTAAGGCAATTCCAATTTTCCAACTCAGTGGAGCTGAATAATTTTTGGGGGTATGTTTTGGATAGCTGTGGTCTTTTGGCTAATGTGAT
Organism: Corvus moneduloides; assembly: GCF_009650955.1. Lineage (NCBI taxonomy): Eukaryota > Metazoa > Chordata > Aves > Passeriformes > Corvidae > Corvus > Corvus moneduloides. The sequence continues at coordinate 73,823,149 of NC_045480.1, forward strand.
GACATCAGTTGGGAAAACAGTGACACGAGACATCTGACCACAAGAAGATGGGAACACTGATTGGAATCTTCACAAAATCTTTGAAGTCTTCTCTCATGATACCCAGATTTTAATCCTGTCTGTTACATTCTTTGGTTGTGTTGCAATGAAGAAAAAATGAAGAAGTCATACGTGACTTACACCCTAGGAGACACTGACGCTGCCATGTCAGGGAACACTTTCTTACAGCCCTTTGAGTGCCATGTGCAGGTTCAGTCTTTGGCATACTTGGACTCTGTAGTAAAATGAAATGCTTTGTTCCTGGCAACAAAAAATGGCTGCTGTTTGTTGAAAGGAAGGAAAAATAATAATGATGAATTTGCTTAATTGTTAATGAATTATCCAAAATAGCCTACAAAGCAGCAAGAGGGACAGGTATCCTTTCAGCTTGTTATAGGGAGGTGTTTAGAGAAGGAAGTGCTTGGAGGAAACACACTGGTAACATTTTTGCTAAATGTGATCACCGCTGAGGTTACTGTCAATGGTTATCTTTCCCATTATCTTGTATTTATTTCTTTTCTTTTCTTCTTTTTTTTAATTTCTGGAGAGCATGACTTCAAATCGCACAAGGTACAGGACTATGCCAACACATTGTGCTAAAAGTTATGGCAGCAAACATGAGAAAAACATTTTTTATTTCTTAAAAACTAAAAAACTAAAATTGCTAGTGAATGCTGATGTCAGGAGTAAACTGAGGTGGGAAGAGAGTAAGCAAGCTAGAGGCATTCTCTAGGAAATAGGCTACTGAAGAAAAGCAAAGTTTGATTTAATTGAAAATCATCGTTTTTACCTTCAGCTTTCTTCTAAACAGTAAAAATCCCCATAGAATCAAATTAGTCGGGACACTGACTGAAAAGAATAATTTCACTTCACTCCAAATACTGTTTTGCTGTGAGCTAAGATTGGTTTAATTTAGATGAAATTTTCCATTAGCATTTGAATAGATACTTGAATTTCACAAAATCATTGCTTTCTTAAGAAGTTTTACAGCTTGTTCAAATCCTCATTTTTCTAAGGGAGTATTGTTCCATCAGCAGATGGCCCTGGCTTGTATTCCTGGTACACACCATTTCAAACAAACTATACAGGGTACTTTTCACTCATTTTCTTCTTAGTCTTTTTTTAAATAGTCATTTTGGTATCAGAAGACATTGCATGCTCTCCTTCATCCTTTTCTTCAAGCAGGAATAGCATTGTGAGAATTTTTCAACACGGAAATGACTCCGTAGCATTTGGCCTGGCAATAGGTCGGGTGTGTGCAGGTAGATTGACAGCTCTTTCCCATGTTTCTTCCTCAGTCGAGTCTCCTGATGACTTTGGTGAAAGATTTGTGTATGCAAAAAACACTTGGGTTTTCCTTGGTGTAAACAAGGAGTGGGTGAAGCTTCAGTGTTGAATGTGGACCAGCTACAACAAAGGCTGTTTTCCTTGGCTCTTTTTATTGAAATTGTGTTCATGGTGAGCAGTGCTTACGTAAATTGCTTCTCTTTCACAGAATGATGGGCTTTGCTGTCAGAGGTGAAGTACCGAACAGAGAAGAAAGCAGAAAATGAGGAACTGATAGAGTTTTGACTACAGGGATGCGGTAAGTCAGCAAACGTACTTTTATTGGCTCCAATACTGGTCTGCTGCTGGCAATGTCTGGCTCAGCAAAGAACCAGCTGGGTGGCTGTGCACTCCTTTATTGGTTATTGGTAAGTCAAACACAAAGCTTTCAAAGAGCCAGGTTTTTTGACAAGTCACTTGCTCTTCACTGTTTGTATTGCGTTACTAAGTGCCTTTCACACAAAGGTCTGACACCTGCATGGACAAGCTCCTACTTTTTGTCAAAAGCGATGGATGGCAGGTGGTGTTTCAAGTTCTGCCCTTTGGTCCTTTTTTTGGGCTTAGTATATCTTACTTCTCCTTTACTTTTTACTTTTGCAAAAGCCTGGCCAAAGGGGAAAACAGAAGTCACTTCTCTGTTGCAGATGATTAATTATCTGCCGCTATAGCAGGTGGCTGTGCTCTCCTGAGTGGCTGTGAATAGCTACCGGCTCTCAGTTAGAAACCTTGCCTTTTAACTGCACTGTAATTGTTTCATCTGTGCCTGTGCTTTGCCCCCACACAGTGGCTCATTCTCACACATTCTTATTCCTTCAAGAAGTTCTGCATCAAGTAAAAAAAGCCCATGGAATCCATACTCTCATTTTCATGTCCTGTCTCACTGTTCATGAAATTTGCTGCTGATGCTTTAGACACAGTTCACACAGAAATGGTATTTCAAGCTTTTGCAATTTTATTGACATTTTGGCTTTAGCACAAGAGTTGAATTCTGATTCTGCTGCCTTCTTGCCAACTTGTCAAAAGTGTGGCCTTGAAAACAGAAGAGGAAAAGAAGTTTCGCCAGTATTTTTGAAGTGTCCAATTTCTGTGCAAATATGTAATATATGTCTTTAATAAAAGAATCAGGCTACGAGGGTGATTTTTTTTCTGTTCATTTGCTTCTCTTATGGGCTATGAAGCTTTATTCTTTCTGAAAAAATATTTCAAGGAAAAAGCTATAAATCATGAATCTTCGGAGTGCAGTGTGAATGTTACTTCAGTGCGTAAAAATTTTTTTTTGAATTCTGGTGGTTTTTATTTAGCTGAGACAGAAAAGCCGCTTAACTCTCCTTCTCAAGAACTAAAGGCTCATCTGGAGGGAAGTTGATTAACTGGATCCAAATGTGCTCTCGAAACAAACACTTGCCTAATGACCACTTATTTCCACAGATTTTTATAAGGTGTCTACATATGAAAAAGTTTTCTGCAAAAGATAAAAAGATTAGATTTTCCCCAGTTTACCTGTCTTCTAGTAAGAAATAGGAGAAACTGACAGACTGATACTGGAGTTGCCAATGTGCGCTTTTGGTGGTGCAGTCTTACCTCACATTTCTGCTAGAGTGCTTGGCTGAGTCTGTGGAGATGGGATCTGAGAAACCTAGTGCAAGCCGTTTCTTTCAAAAACATGCTGATCCCGCTCCTCGTGAATTTGAACTTTGATGGAATAAGGTAATTGGACCTGTCAGAGGTTGATGCTTGTTAAAATAAATTATATTTGTTAATGATGCAAAGTTATTCAGCATAGCTGTGTTGAAACATGTCTGCAGAAGGTTGCAGAGATGTCACACTGTTTCGTGAAAGGGCAGAGGAAACAGTATCAGTGAGCCTGTTATACCTGTAACCTTCCAGATCGTTCCACAGAATCTCCCTCTCCAGAATTCCACAGGAATTGTGAGGTAGTCTTTGCACTGACTGACACCAGTGGTTGTTATTAGAAGCAATTTAACTGCAGGTAATACAAAAGTCAATTTTCATGACAGTTTTCAACAACAGAGATCTCAGGCTTACTTTTATAGGTGGCAAAATTCTTGTTTCACTTGCGCACACAGAATCAAAATGCCTATTCGCTGACCCCAAAGTTTCCATGGAAGTTTGCATAATTTTCAAAGGATCCCTTTCCTGTAGAGTTGCTCATGATACCTTGTTATTAACGAGAATAAATGCTTGAAAAAATCTGCAATATAAAGTCAGTCCTATGTGTAATTTTCCTGGGGAAAATGGGATTTTCCTAGGTTATGTGATAGGAACATAACAAATGCAATCATTTTAGAATAGGAAGCAGTCCATAAACAAAAGCAAGTAAAGCATGGATCATGTATTTTTCACCTAACACAAAAACAGGATGTTTATATTAGCCAATATTATGTGCATGTTAACCAATATTCAGCACAGACAGAGAAGTTGAGGCCGAGAAACTCATGTTTGCATTCTCTGTTCTTCTAAGGGAGAGTTAGAAGTACTTTTTCAGGGACTTTCCAGTATTTCTTTCAATGACTTCCTCTATAGTTAACAGTGTTTATACATTAGAGAAAAATATACTTTCATTATTACAAGGACAGTAACCCTGAGAACTCGAGGAGACAAAGTGCAGTTCTCCATACGAGAGCAGAACTCCAGCAACCAGGCAAGAGAAGTGGAGTTTGAAGATAAGGAATGACAGGAGGTCATTGCTTGGTCAGTTGGTAGTTGCCACTTCTCCTGCCCCGCAAAGGAACCTGCTGGTGAAAGAAGGAAATAAAAGTGGTTTGAAAGGAAGGTGAAGTAAGGGGCCAAGAGAATAGTGGAGGACAGAAAGGACATGTAAACACCTCTGTTGCATTTCATTATGTGGAGGGTAGTGAAATGAAAGGAAAGTGATGAACGCACATGGCAGCTGTAAAGGGGAGTGGTCTTCCGACAGTCTTGTAGAAGGACAGTTTAGATGCTAAATGAAGTGGTCAAGGGGAGCAGAAACTTTCATGAGATTGGGAAAAAGGAGGAGATGGACAAGAGCACGTAGTTAGCTGCAGTGAAATCCCAGGGTCCATCCTTTCACTGTGGTGCAGATGTCCTGACCCTTAATCACTCCCTGGCCAGCTGCCTGCTGTGCTACACAGATGTGCACGTGTACAGACACACACAGACACTGACTGCACAGTCTGCATGCTTCCAAAGGGTGCAGTTTTCCCCCATGGCTTCTGCATGGCCAGATAGCTGGAAGGCCACAGGGCACACTGTTTAGAGTTGAAGTGGCAGAACTCCTCAAACTGATGCCAAAATAACAATGGTGAAGGAGAGGCACCATCAATCTTACTGACAAGGGTCTTCAAGGAGAAGCAAGCCAGAGACAGCTGTCTTATTTTATGATCACGCAGTTACCCAGCAAAAATCCTTCAGCTGTTTTATTACTATCTAGATTGTAGATAAAAGTGTGCATCCCTCAGATAAACAGTTATACTCTAGTTAAAAGCAATAGGCTTTAAACTTATGCCCTTTCTCTCTTATTCCCTGTTTCCTTTTGGAAGATTTTTGCGAGCGGCAGGCATCATGTGTTCAGCACACTGCATTTCAGGCATCAGAACAGGAAGCAGTTGTTACACCACGACAAGTGCTTGCTATTTGGGTACCCAAAGTAAAGGTCACTAATTCCCATTTTGATGATTAAATGCTGGCTTTTTTCTAGTAAAGATTTACAACGGTGGGGCTGGTGTGGACACTAGCAGTGTTTAAGCATGGGGGCAAAACTTTTATCTGCGAGGTAGTTACAGAAGGAGCCTTGTCCTACAGCCCACCATTCCCCATGGGTTTGGAACAGCCTGATGAGAGGAGAGTGAGCCATTTACCCCACCCTAAGAGTCTGTTACTGTAGTCAGGAGTGCCAGGTTACCGTAACAGGGGGAGTTATGGCAGCATGGGCTTAAAAATTTTCATTTCAGTTCCAGAAATCAGGCTGGCGAAAATCAACCAGAGTTTCCAAATAAAGCAAATGAAAAGTTAAAAGATCAAACAGATAACAAATGGATTTTTTATATAAAACTTTTAATAATAAATTGATAGGAACAGCTACACTCTCACAATCGAACTCTGTGTATGTAAAACGCAGTTTTTTCCATTAGCTGATGGAGTAGCTAATTAGATATACAATCAAGCACAGAATAATGAGATTGTGAATATTTCTTCAGAAATGAATAGCAGGAATGAAAAATCCAGTAGAAATTAAATAAATTATAGTTGTTTTCTCTCTTACATAGAAACTACTCAACAAATAAATACATTTATAAATACCATGGAAATCACAATACATAAATACCAAATACAGTCTTACACATTCTGTAGGTTAGGTTTTTCAAGTTAGACATTACAGCTCATAGTCTGGCCACAGGCTGACAGGGTTCAGGAAGCTGTTGTTGACACAACATACTGGTGCACTCCAGGGGAGCAGGAGGATTCATCAGTTTGCTGGTGAAGTAGCAAAATTATCAGGCTTAGTGTAAATAAACTGTCCTGCAGGTGCATTGCACCTCACTGCATGTGTTTGGCTAAAGTGGCTGCCAAGGGTTCTCAATCTCCTCCAGCAAGCCACTTTTCCTTCAGTGTCATGGCCAGCGTGTCCCATGGACAACACTGACCATTGCGAAAGACTTCCTTAAATACACACAATTAAATAAATAGATAAATAAATAAAACCATCCATAAATAACATCATAATGCTGATGCAGGATGTGGAAGATGGTCCACTGCTTGAATGATGCTTTTCCCAATATTTCCCTTGACAGAGGAGCAGAAGCAGCTCCCAGATTTTTTTCTGTCCTGGTGTTTCTTAGAGAGGAGAGTCAGAATTTTGTTGAGCCCTGTTAAGAAGTGAGGGAAGAGGATAATTTAAAGGATGATTCAAGACAGTTATCACTGCTTAGCATTGCACAAACAGCTTAGGATGAGGGGTCTCTTTCCAATTCTTTGTGCTATCTTGAAGCACAGGGAGAATAAAGATGATTTGAAAGCAACTACTGAAATCCCAGTGTGTGCATGTCTGGTGTCCAGCTGGGAAACCTCTGGAGCATGAGCTTCTGCAGGTACTCACAGCAAGATCCTCATTAACTCAAAAATAGCAACTAAGTAAGGGGAAGACTACTTTTTTAAAGGCTTATTTTTCAAAGGGAGACAAACACTGCTCTGTTTCTCTCCCTGCAAACGGAGTTGCTGGTACTCAGAGGTTTAGTACTGACATATCAGCTTGAATGAGGACCCTGCAGCACAGTCAGAAAAACTGATTCTAAAATTGAGCAGGAAGCTTCCCTGTTCTTTGAATCTGATTAAGAAAGAATGGGAGCTATCACTATGGAATCCTACGAACTGGCTTTTTCTGGGAGGTTTGCCATTCAGCTGCCCAGATAGAGTGTGAATGGGACTTACTTGGCCAAGATTGCCTTTACAATCAGCTGTACCCAGGGAGCGGTGGGCTCCAAGCACACCTCTCTGCCATCCTTCAGAGTTGCTCTGCAAAACAGGGAATAAAGAAAAGTCAGGAAACTACTACATGGATTTGTTTTACTCACAGAATGTAACCTTGCATTTTTAGACCAGACAGTATAAATTCATCCCAACTATCTAGGTTAGATTTGGCTGTTTTGCTGTATGTGTTACACAGCTGAGGAGACCAGAACCATCCACAATTGTGTGAGTCTCTGTGTCTGCTCTCAAAGCAGTCACACATTCCCAAAAATCTTTCCCAGCACATATGAATACTTGGTTTGGATTTGTTTACATTAGTAAAGCTTTCTTACACAATGATTGAAACCTTCACTGGTGAAAAGGTGTTTGAGCAGAATAAGGATTTTAACATTTTAGTGCTCTTGTGCTATTCAGACCAGCTTAGGTTGGTTCATCCTTTCCCTAAATCTGCTTGCTGGAACTTAATTTTTCTCCTTGAGACTGCCTGCCTAATAAATGCAGTATTGAACCTACACCATTACCTTGTGTATTAAGAGCTGACAAGTCCATGAAATTCACATTCTACTACTAGAAATATTTAATATGTCCCATGACAGATAAACAACGATCGGTTCGAAAATATGTAAGGTCATTAAGATGGTGAAAAACATGGTGTTTCACTTAAAACCATTCCTGGCAAAATAAGAACCAAGTCTAGCTGTGTGAGGTCAGCATGCTGACTGCGGTACTTGTGGAGCCTAAAAGCCCCGCAGCAGTGGCAGCAGAGCAGTGGAAGAGGAAGTAACCTCTTGCAGAGCTACTTACATGACTTCAACATTCTTGCAGTGGGGGCCGCTCTGTGTCAGCTTCACATCTTGAATGGATTTCGGGGGAATGAACTTAGAATGAGTGGCTATGCACTGGCACCGGAGCTCAGTTCCCATCCTTGCCAGGGTCTTACCTGTGAGCAGAAAAGGCAGATCGGTGTTTGACAAGTGGTCTTATGGTCAATATACTGGACATAAAGCACAGCTGCTCTATTGCAACAACATCCTCAGTTAAAACATTGCATTCGTCCAAGCTGCCTAAATCCTCACATTATAGGGAGGGTTACTTAGGTTTCAGGGGAGCTGATGCCCAAGTACGTTGGAAACTAAATCAACAAATCTTTTAAAAATGAACCCACATATTTTATGGTTACTTGTAGTGACTGCACTGTATGGTTAATTGCATTGTTTTAGTATCTGGATCAAAAAACTTGGCCATTCTGCAGAACACAGAGCCCTAGATTTGTTCTTAATTGGAGGTTTGTCCATGTTTCTGTGCTCATATTGTTTGCTCTCCCTTTCCAACGAGCATTACTTGCTTGAGGCAGCATGGTCATGAAGCAAAAAATATGAGATGATAAACTGTTCTTTGTGTGGGAAGGGAGAGAAACATTAGAACACCTGAGAACAATAATCAGTCTCTGGCCACAGAAGTATCTGTCTATAGCCACATACACTTCAAATGAAACACGAACAAAGCAAATCCAAGCTGCATATTTCAAACATTTCCCACAAGATGTCAGTAACTCTTCAGTTCAAGGTCTACATGGTAGATTTCTGACTGAAGAGTGGTGCTGAAAATCTGTCAAAAGAGACTAACTAAGTGAGACACATAGAAAGCTACTCTGCATGGACAAGCATCTCAGTTGATGACCGGGCAAAACTACAGCCAAGAGGATTTTGGGAAGCTTTACTTACCTTCAGACAGAGCTGCTGAGATCAGGAAAAGAGCCAGGACAGCCACGAGTTTGCCGTTCATGGTTGGACAGGGGTTTTTCTCTGGGTTGTTAGGTCTAGTTCTGTGAGCTTCAGTCCCAGAGGATTGTTGATCCCTGCTCTGTGTGAGGATTGTTGATTCCTGCTTATATACTCTTTTGTGCCCAGTCTCTCTACTTTGCTGGCACGGAGATTGCGTTAGAGGAATTTCCCAGATGCAGTAAAAATGAGTCACATGACTGTTGTGAAACTTCTTCCTAGATGACTGAGGATAATGATACAATGTATTAACTTATTAAAATATGTCTGTGATAGTCACATATTCCAATTATTTTGGTAGACTTGTAAATTTTGTGCTTTTTCTAAAGCATATCCTTATTTAATAATACAACTTTAGGATGGTTTCAGTTACATTTATGTTATCACTTTTGATTATTTTCTTCGGGGTTTAACTGTTTTTTGCAGACATGCCAGGTCTACACTTGAGATACTGCATTTCTTATTCCCACTTACGGTGACTTTTGCTTACCTGATATAAGCCACCAGAGTAGAATTCAGGCAGTGCTGAAATTACTGAGAAGCTTTTTACTGCGTCAGGATTTTACCTCAGCACTATTTTGATGTAAAGGGTTTTCATTTTAGTTTTTTTTTTTTCCTCTATTCAAGGGGCATGATACAAAGTAAAGTCATCACTAATTCTTTGTGTTTAGTAAGGGATTGAGACTGCAGTATTCAGAGCTTTCTGTAGGAAGCAGACACTGAATTCTAAATGGATCTGAAAATCATGCCTGTACTTTTCATGTTACACGTGTTAATGAATGATAAACAGAGGAAGCTTTATATGTAAACTAAACAGCATGACCTGCTGAACACAACTGATTTTGTTTCCTTGGTAGGTCCAGGCATTTTTAATAAGTCTTTTCTGAAATCTTTTTCAGTGACAGTAACCCTGTCTTAGCAAAGGGACACAACAGTGCGAGTTATGGCACTGTACAGACTTTTCTGTTAGAGAAACTTGTTGCATGAATGCTGAGCGTTTATTTGCTGTGGCTGGGCGTGATACCTTGCAAGAGAGACAATTCCAAGGGAAGACGGGCTCAAATGCTGAACTTCTGCTTAAATTAATTAATTCACTTTTACATTTAATTAATTAATTGTATTTCTAAAGCCAGCTGGAATGTGTGTGATTAGGAGAAAGCCTTCTGTTTCAGTGTAGTAAAAACATCATCCTTTTGACGTGGTGACTTTTGCTGCTTATCATCTTCAAATTCAAAGCTTTGTGGTTTTGGGATCTGTGGGTTGATAGAGGTACTTCTCCCTGAATCTGGAGACTTCATAAAAACTCAATCATCTTTAACATGTGTAAAGCATTGTAATTTATTTACAGTAAGAACTGAATAGTTTGCCCATAGTTTATTGTAGTTTCCTGTGTACCACTTGTCATTAACTTGATAAAAGGTATTTGTGATAAAAATTCATTTGTTTCCCATCACTATGTGAGCTGTCCCAGGAAAAGATCCAGCAGCTTTGTCTGTCCTACCTCTTACTGAGTACTGAGTTGACAAAAGATGCCGATTCTGACTCTTGATGGTGCTGCTCCTTAGCTGTGTCTCTTAGAGAACTTCAATGAAAAATACATTTAGTTCTCTGAAGGTATGAAACAGGAAAGGGTTTTGCCAGGAACTTAAGATTATGTTTTATTGTTTATGTTGTATTATGATGTATATGTCGTGTTATATTAATGTGTGGTTTCACTGGCGTCAGATTGTAGATGTTGGATTTTTAACCAGTTTATTTGGAAGGAGGTTTTCCTGATGTTTTTCTTTTGATTTCTCTCTGCATCTCCACATATGTTATGCACTGAGGTTAATCAACATTTGATTAGAGATCCTACTTTTCTTAGTTACTATTTGCACCCTTATTATATAATTTTGGTGTGTGCTGAAATGTTATTAATATCTGAGGGAAAAAAAAGAGAATTCCCCTTCAAATCCCCAAGTGAAATCAGTGAGCGCTTGTGCTCCTGACCAGCAGGCTCAGCTATTTCCTGCGTGTGGCAGTAATGGATCTGCAGAAATCCCCAGGGCAGAAGTGAAGCAAGGAGTCTGCTCCACCTATGATTAGCCCTGGCCCTGAACTAAGGGTGAGTGTCTGTCTAAAAGAGCAGGATGTTTGTAATGGAATATAAATCCACTATGTTTTCTGAGAGCTGGAGCATCTCCTCTCCCTCTACCTTTTTGCTGATGCTACAGTTTCATTGGGACTGTGTGAAGGGGCAGTAAGAGAGACAACTGAGGAGTGAAAAGGTCGAGGCATGAGATCAAGCCCAAAGGCCAGATACTCCTAAGCTGCGTTTCTGGGAATGCCGTGTTTTGTCCAAGTTCTCCTTACATCCCTTCAACACTTTGCCCAGGATCTCATCCAGGCTTTGTCGTGGGAACTGCAAATCCATTATGGGATTCTGGCAGCTTGTTTTCCTCCCAGCCATCCCAGGGATGACTTGTGCAAATGGAATTGCTGCTTCTTTTGAAGGATCGCGTCGCTGAGTGAGCTGATACTGCTGTGAGCAGAGCCTTCCATGCTAAACCCTGTTAAAACCACGCTGGCAGTGAACAAAACACTTGCACAACAGTCTGATTACTGAAAGACTGCTGAAAAGGAAGCAAATACCTCCCGTGCCTGTGTTGTAAGGCAGGATATAGCTTGTGTTCTCCGTGTTGCAGGATGAAAACTAGTGATTTGTCATGACTCATCACCTTGTCTAATGAGCACAAAAGTCAAAAGGGCATCTTTTAGCATCTCGATTGGGATCCGTTAGTCTTTGTATGTAGCAACGGATGCCCCTGCACAAGGGTCTCAGTAAGGGGGATTCAGGTGTACTGAAGCTGAGCTTCAGTCCATTACTGGTTTGAGTTGCTCCAGTTCCAGAGGAATGGTCCAGCTCCTGGGCTGATAAAATTACTCTGAGCAAATTAAGCATCTGTCTTGTTTTAGACAAATTCCAGCCTCTCCCTTGAGAAGTTGTGCACACAAGACTCAGACGCCCAGAAAGTAAAGCTTTTGCTGTAATGAGGGTTCAGCCTGTTTGTCAACTTCTACCTCCTGTGTGTCCTCTGCTCCAGCTAGTCTTGTTCCCAGGGAAAATCTGACTCTGTCTTCTGAAACCACCTCCTTTTTCCCACAAAGGTCTTGGCATTCACCTGCCGTTCTACTTGAGCTGCAGGGAGCTGAAGGCACAAATACAGAAGCTGAGAAATAATCGCTTCCGCTGCTCGGAAGCTGTGCCCAGTGTTGAGCAAACACTTGTGGAAGTCTGCAATGAGGCAGAGCTTGGGGAAGATATGCGTAAAAAGCAAAATATCTGCTAGGTTTGAGAATTGCTGTAGGAGGAAGTGACTGCAAGGGAAGGAGAAAGGCTTAGGTCAGCTCGTGGGGTTTTTCAAACTTCAGTGTTTAAATATAGACGGTTATGTAGCCTTAGTCAGATCACGGCAAGTGCTGGACTTTCCTGGATACCTCTGGAATCACAAAGTAGCAGTACAGCTTTCAAGTTAATTTGCCTTTTAATGTATTTATTATGTATTCATAATGTATTTTATTGTGTATTTTGTAATGTATTTACAAAAACAGTAGTATGTTACTGCATGTTTATTTTTGATATATATTTCAGTTCTGTTTGAAAAAAAGTCAATTCTGTATTGTAGCTTTCACTTAAAAATTTGTTGTGGATTAAATGAAATGTTTCATTTGCTCCAACTCAATATGAAAATGTATTGAAAATATTAATACAAGGTATCTAGTAATATTAGAAAAGGATACATTACTATTACTTGTAGTGTTAACATAAAATACTAGAAGATATTAACAAATATACATACTACAAATAAAATTTGTCTACCTGGTTGGAACAGAAGAGATACTAAGTCCACCTAGAGAATTTTTGGGCACCAGCACCTGGGCTTTACCTGCCCTATAAGGCTTCATTTATTGCTTACTTGCATTTGCCTCTCATCAGCTCGGCCGGAAGCATTTTCTCACTATGCAAATAAGACCTGGAAATGGCAGGAGGAAGCACATAGTAATTTTTAAGAAGTTTGTGCCAGGAACTTTTGATTAAATTAGAAGCAGTCGGTGGCCATAACACGTCACACCTTCATCTCTGACTCTTATAAGTGAGATCTGTTTGGCATAAAAGCTGTAATATGTAAACTTGATGACCCAATGGATTTCAAGCTGCTGGACAGGTCAAATCTTACTGCTCACCAAAACCTGGTGGTGCAGCAGCAGGAAGGAAGAGTGGATGTGTTCAGTCAGCTCATGGATTCAGATCTGAGTCCAGAGCTGGTTTGGTGAGGGGACTGCTGGGGGTCAAACCTCAGAACCCAAACAAGATTGAACCCCACAGGGCACTTACAGCATTTTTGAGTTCTCCACCACTCTCACCATGTATGTCTAGTCTGATGATTGCTGCTAGAATCTGCACTTCAGTGCTTTCTACCTCAGAAATTAGATTCATATGGCCAGCCATAAAGTGGGAAGCAAATCACTAAGACAAAACATCTTTTCAACTGTAGAAAGAAATCAACAATAAATCTACGGGAATTGACACATTAACATTAATGTTTAGTCATATAAGCATTCCCTTGGACCCAGGAGAAACAACACAGAACAAAAATGTAAGCTGTAAAATCCTTTTGTAAAATGAAAAATGTGATCTATTAGGGTGTCAGGTAGAACACGGTGCTAATAACACCAAGGTCACAGGTTCAATCCCCATATTGGCCTTTCACTTAAGAGTTGGACTCAATGATTCTTCTGGGTCCCTTCCAACTCAGACTAATCTGTGACCTAACATGAGAGAAAAAATTGAGCAAGTATTTTCTGTTATATCGAAATAAATAATGTCTTTTCTTCAGAAATATTACTTCTAAACTTCTTTTAGTATATATGTATATATATGTCTCTCTGCCTTCATCTTCCTATCTGTGAATGGAAACCGCAGCACAACAAATAGAAGTAACACAGGTGATGTAGCATCTCTATTTTTAGCTGCTCCCTTATGAAAGCCATGAGCTCCCAGTCTTTACCCCGAGGCTGGCAGTGACTTAGAACTGTTGATGAGACAGGAGGCAGTTTAGGTATCAGCCTGTGCTTGCCTGCATCTTCCTTACACCCAGCCAAATACCATTTAGCTAAAGTCACTTATAAACACTCTTCATTCCCTGATCTGATATTCCGATCATACATCTAGCATCGTACACCTAGCATCTCTCCTATGTACTGATGGTCAGCCTAGAATAACTTACTTTTATAGGAGCTTTGTTAATTTTTGACTATGTCAATCACTTAGGCTACTTCCTACAGGGAATTTCACCTGGTAGTTTGTTGCTTAATCAGTGAATCTCCTAAGGTCTTTCTGCAGTTCTTTATAGATGAGCCTTGTTTTCACATCATCATTTAGCGTCATCAGAGTTCTTCAACTCATGGCAAACAATGTTCCCAAACCCCTTGTGGGACTGCGAAACCAGACAGGACACTACACAAGGTGGTGTAAGAATCCATAGGTGACATCCCTTTATCAGTAAAAGTTGATCTTTTCATTCTGCCCTTCATCTCTATGTATTCACCTGTTAATTATCCATTTCCAAGGCATGTTTCTCAGCCTCACTATTTCCAATGTTTAGTGAGGGCTGTGAAAGGATTTCAGAAAGACGATTTGACTCTACCTATGACACCTGCCACATCCATTGTCGTCTTGTCACCTTCAAACAACTGCAACAAGTGTGTGAGAGACAACTTCCTTCAAAGCTACACAGATGCTTCCTTATTATGTGTTTATTCATGTGTTTGCTAATCGTATCCATTCTGTTTCTGCTTTAAGTAAGGCCATTAAGGGTTATCTAATTTCATCTTGTTTATTCTCATCCTTACAGCACTAAAACACTTCGATTAAGCTTGAACTCCGTGATGTATCTCACACAGAAGTTTAGAGAGAGAGACAGCAAAGGAAATAAAATGAATCAGCAACCATCTCAGGGAAAGAAAAATAATCAGCTGTAGTAATGTAGCAGAGGGGGCATTCTCAGCAGAAATGATGGCATTCTCAGCAGCAATGTTTTCTCTCATTTCATATGCTTGCAGAAATCCAAGGTTTATTTTTCCTGGACTTTTCTTTGACTGGTGACTCAACATTGTCCCTGGCCCTGTAATTAGATTAAGTATAAAGTGAATTCAGAAATTCATTAAAGAAACAGTTACTATTAATACAAGCTACAGGGAGAGTAATAAGTGCTCACGAATTGTTAATGAATTATTTTTACTGTACCAACCAACTGACATTTGTGCAAAGACAAAAAATTTTTTTTTTGTCTTTGCTCCTGCATGAACTGCTCCAATAAAAAGGACTTCCGTCTGCCTGTGTGCAAAGTAGGGATTTGACTGTCCCAGTCTACAGCAGTGAAAGCTCTTGAAAATGCCAGCTGCATGTCTGAATTATACCCAGAAAGAGGAAGTGAGTTTTTGAGACCTTGATTTTTGGAAGTGTCAGACACACAGAATGTGCTGTCTCTCAGCAGAGGTGTAGGGGCATCATAGCCATAGCCTTTTGGGTGGTTTAACACACCAGGAAGGTATCAAAGGAAACTATTTCACTCTCCAGGCATGTAGAAATCTCGCTTTAGAGAGAACTGATGGAAAGAATTACTAATGCCTGAAGAGGGTGAACATTTGCATGCCAAGAATTTAAGTAGCCTTCTAAAATGAGTTTTTAAGTGCAGGTGTTCTAGTAAAGGAAACAGCTTACCTGGCCAGCAGAGCTTTTAGAATGAGCCGGACCCAGGGCGCAGTGGGTTCCACGCACACTTCCCTGCCGTCTTTCAGCGTAGCTCTGCCAAGAAAGAAGCAGAGAAGTGAAAGCCAGGTGTGTACCTCACGCTTCTCCTAATGGCTGGAAATTTCTCTCAGCCAGTAGATGAAGGACCTGCTTGGTCTTGTCTTATTTGTTTGGGGGTTTTTATGAATGACGTCAGTACAGGTGCTTATGCTGTAATCTTATAATGAGCCTCATGAATTTCTGTTTGGTTTCAGTTCTCTATCTGGCCATATTTCAGCAGATCTTTCAGGAACTTAATTATCTTGAAAAGTATTTTTTTTAACCAAACACGGTTTGAATTACCAATTCCTAGTGAGGTGGAGCTGGATGCCATGCAGTGCTCCACAGAGGCTATGATTGTATGACCTTTAGTTGCTTCAGAGACCATAGTGAAAGCATAAAAGCCTGACAGAGCCCTTCTGTTTACTGACTGTGCTAGTCCAGTTCCTGTGACTAGTTCCAGGAGTGGTTTTAAGTGAAGCTTACTGTATCTTTTATTTTGTGCCCACATGGAGTGTAATCCAGATTCCCCACTCCTCACAAAGGGAAATGCTCCATGTGCAATTCTGACACAGGAAATAACTTGGAGCCTTTCAAACTTTGCCACATGCAGGCCAAGTCAGAGGAAATTGTTTTAATTCATGTCAAGAGGATCAAGATTTTGTCTTTGATTGAGTCTTCCTTGTCTAAGTTATTAGTTGTGCCCTGTGTTCTGGGAATCTGATTCTCCACTCTGATGTTGGTCATAAGTAAGATAACAGCAGAAAGAGATTTAAAATACTCTGGAAGCTGCTTGTAACATTGGCTGGGAATTAGCCCCTTCCTTTGGATATAAGGCCTCATTCCTGATACTTGATGTCCTTGAGGCTTTGCAAGGTAAACATCCTTCCACTCGAAGTACATAAGTAAATAGGGTGAGAAGTGCCCTCCTGTTAGAAGCAAGATGTTATTTAGAAAAAGTGCTCACATGATTTCCACATTTTTGCAGTGAGGTCCTCTTTGGCTTAATCTCACATCCTGAATAGTCTTGGGAGGGATGAACTTGGAATGAGTGCTTATGCACTGGCATTGGGAGCGTCTTCCATCTGTCTTCTCCAGGGCCTTACCTATGGAACAAAACTCAGTTGTCTAGGTACATGAGCAGTCTCTATTTGCTCCCCTGAAGGAAACCGTATTCCCTCCTGTAGCCTCATTCTTGTTCCTCAGACACTCTGATTTGCTGGATGCTGAGATAAAATTAACTGCATCTGCTCAACACAGCAGCTGCATTTTCAAAGCTGTTGGTGTGCAGGTGCATTTGAATTTGAACTTGGATTGCTAAACTTCTGCTACTATTATCTGCTCATTTTCTTTATTCTTTCTTGCAAATGGGATAATTCTTGCTCTGTCATCAACCTGCCTGCTGAGAATAAAATTGCAAATAGGACAAAATTGTCTTTTGGAAAAGAAAATGTCTATGGACATATTTAGGAAAAAAGGTCCCATTTTAATTCAAACACTTCTTAAAATCTAGAGACAGGCATATATTATGGCATAGGAATAAACTCATTTGCTGACAGAAGCATATTTTACTTCTGGAAACATCCACAGCATCCTATCAGGTACAAATTATCCTTTTTAATTCTGAATGACAATTTACTGAGGATGCACTTCTCTTGCAAAAAGTCATCATGGACATAGCATAAGCCCATTTGCATTTGCATATGTATACTTATTAATTGCTTACATGAGTTTTAAGAAATAATTTTCTTACCTTCTGACCCTGCCATTGAGACCAAGTAGAGAACCAAAGCGACAGCAACAGGTTTACCATCCATTGCTGTGCACGTTATCCTCTTGACAGAGGTCCTGTTCTGGTGCTGTGTCCCACCAGATTTTATACCTGAAAGACGCACTCGCGGCAGCCTGAGTGCTGAGAGGTGGGTTCTGCACTTGCAGGTTTCCTAACACACGAGAGTATTGCATAAGAAATCCAAACCTCTGTGCAGTCCATTCAGTGGCACTTCAAACCTCCCTAGCTTTTGCTGCTGTATATTTTCAATTATTTCTTTAAGTTGTTATTGTTATCCATCACTTCCTGTTTGCACTTCTTCATGGGATATTGGCTTTAACCAACAATGCTGAGCTTGCACTTGGAAATCAATACATTACCAGGCATCCCTCTGAGCCAAAATAAAGGGACTTTTTCCCTCCTCTGCAAACATAGAATTTCTGTTCAGCTCTTTGCATCATGCTTAAGTGCCTTGTGCAAAAACAGTTACACAGCATAATTACAGGAACTTTTCATCCCAATCTTACACTCTATATTTTGATATCAATCCAATGAAGTAATTTAGCCAGTGTTTTATGAAGGCAAGACACAACTAGTTTCTCTTGGTCTCTGAAAGGATTTTGTCATTTTCAGTTTGGCTAAAGGGATTTAGATGCTTTATTCTGTACTGAAAACTCTCTCTAGTCTTTAAGCAGGAAATGATGAGCTTAAAATGACTGAGGCATTGTCACCAAAGTCACTTAAGCTCTTCTGAAACTTTAATCTGTTCAGAATATGAAAGAAGAAAGTATCTGGCAGTAAGGCATTGTCACCAAAGTCACTTAAGCTCTTCTGAAACTTTAATCTGTTCAGAATATGAAAGAAGAAAGTATCTGGCAGTAAGGGCTGACTAAAATAAGCACTTAGGAAATTGCTTGTTTTTCTTTCTAACCCCATGCATTTAGGATAATCACAGGTGCTTAAGACAGCAGATAAACACATCATAAGTGACTTCTACCGTCAAAGAAGAGCAGCCCAGTCTGATGAAGGTAGACACTGAGTCAGAAGAGCCACAGTACTCCTCTTAGTAGTCTCCAAGAGCACTGAAACACATTTTTGGAGGCATGAGGGTGTTTGTTGTGCTGCTAAGGAAGCTATTCCATGACAGCACACAGAACAGAGATGTGATATGTTGTCATTTCTACCCTTGGAATCACGTCTCACTGATGGAGGAAGGTGCAGATGCCCTGCTCGAGGTCCTGCAAGTGCAGCCATTGCTGACATTTTGGACAGAAGAACTGATGAGAAGAGCCCTTCCTTGGCTGTGATTCAGCTCCCAATAACTTGACAGGAATTTTCCTGGTAGCAAAGGTTACATGTATCTGTATTACACTAAAGCCAGTGCCAGTCCTTTAGGATACACCCCTACTTTTGTAGCTGTGCAGATCAAGTGATTCTTCCCAGCCTCTCCCTGTTCTTGGCTGATACTTTCAACATCCTTATCTCCAAATTAGATCTTTGAAAAGAGGCAGCTTACAAAAATCCCTCAGGAAACGGGAAGTCCTAAAGTTCTAAGACAAGTTTGAACAAAACCTGTCTCCTTGAGAAAATTTGACTCCTTCCCGTTCTGAGGCCTATAAGGCTGTGCAATGCTGTGCGGTGGGGCAGGGGCAAATATGGGGACAGGGAGCAAAGTGTGGTCAGAATAGTCGTCCTCTTGCACAAGAACTTGCTCAAACACTGCCAAAAACTCCCTTTATGTCTTGCACCATGAGCAAACATGAGCTGATTGTGCAGAATATGGAGTGGCTCCTTGTTGGAAAAGACCAAACCTAAACAAATATCAAAATATTTGCTCAACTATCCCATATCTCAAGTGTTCGGTGCTTGAATTTCAACATTCCTCTGTAAATTCCTGTGCTACAGGTAGATGTGAGGCCATATAATTACATCTTTGTTTCTTAGGATTTTCCCTGATGTAGTCCTCCCTCCTGACAGGAATTAGGGAGGATGCTCAGTGACTTCCTTATGTTTATAAGATTTCCCTGTTTATTTAAGTTAATGAAAACCCTTGTTCATTGCCATGCTCTCAGCTGCTGTGCTGTCAGAGTACCACAGTGCTATGGCCACAGCAAGTTCTGTGACTAACCAGTATTTGTTCATTACTATCTGGGAATTTTATCGTCCATACTTCTGAAAACACTGAGTCAGACAAGAAAAGAGGAAGAAAGTAGATAACTTTCATAATTCCTCTGATTGTTAATTATCTACACTTTACAGAGGCAACAATTTGCTGTTTTAATTTGCTGCCCCGCCCCCCCACAACTCAGACCCACCTTTGCCCTTCTGCAAACCCTTTATGTGCTACAAACTGAAAGAAAATGCTTTCTCTTTTTTTCAGTTCTCTCTTCCAATAAGAAAATTAATAACAAACAATACTGAAGTGAAAACATTTCAATAAGCTTTTATTAGGTACATAAACATAAAAATTTTCGTATAACAATCTTCAACATAAATAAATAAATAAATAAATAAATAAAAATAATTCTATAAATAAATAAAATGGGTGTTTTGTAGCCAAAAGATGGCATTAAAATACATGTTTATAGCTTCACAACACTAGTTCACAAGAAATAATATATTGAAAACAATGACTCAAAACCTGATGTACCAGAATTTTGACATGTTAATTCTGGAAACTTCCCTCTTCAGCCAGTAGCCCACTGTGAGTGGCAGTGACCCAGGTACAGTTGAAGCTACCTGTCCATGCTTTGTGGGGGTGAAGTTGTTGCTGGTCTTTTCCTAAACTGTTAGCAAAAAGGGAGGGAGTCATTTAGTGAAAGCTCTGCTGGGCATGCACTGCACTGTTCCAGCTGTGTTTAGAAAAAATTATTTCAGAATCATCTCAATAGTTCTTCACAAGCCATTTTTTTTGCCTTCTTGTTGAGGTGTCAGTGGTTTCTTTCCTACACAATGAGACCTGTTTAAAAGACTTAAAGTATTGTTGTCAAGTAACCACAAAGTAGGGAATACATATTCTAAATTCTGTGAAATTGTGAATGTAAGAGGCAGGAGGAGGTGAGCTGTCAGAAGCTGGGTGAGTGTCCTCCCTATTTTTGCCTCGCTGGAAGAGTTAGGACATTTTTCTTCTTTGTTTTAGGACACTGTCTCAGGTTTGGTGTTGGCCCTAGAAAGAAAGAAGATGGAAAAGGAGGCTATTAAAAATCAACCATAAAACAGGTAAGACTTGCTGGCACCAGCTGAAATCCACCACTTTGTGCTTCTGTGCCCAAACACCTGAAAAGCTGTGACACAACCCAAGGGACACTGGCACGTCATGGCATTCCGAAAAGGATTTAATAGCAGTGAACTTCCATAGTTTGATGCTTCACTTGATGACTGAAGCCTGATTTTCCCCCCACTTATCTATATGCCATTAGTTTGAAAAACTGATGGCTGCTTTCTACCACTGCAAGCAAGAGAAAACCACTCAGTTAACGCCTGGATTTCCTGAGCAGTTGTGCTGCAGGTTCTCAAAATGCTTCTGCCTTAGGGGTGATGAAAGTAACCTTCCCAGGGATGTGTGGCACGGTAAGGCTTCAATACCTAATGCTATAATTAAGGCTCAAAGCAATCACAGTGTTTGTCACAATTAGTGAACACAAAAGGTAATAACTGCCCGAGGAGACAAAATTTTGGAGCACTTCACACCGCCCATGTTTGGTAGTCCAATTAAAATACTGGTTTTTCAATAAGCTGTGCTTTTTGAGGAGAAATTACTCACTTGTCCAGAATTGCTTTGATGATCAGCTTCACCCAGGGAGCAGTGGGCTCCAGGCACACTTCTCTGCCATCTCTCAGGGTAGCTCTACAACAGGGAAGAAAGGAAGGGAAAAGAGCTACTTAGTGAAATCCAAGGCAACGCCACTTTTCTCTCATAACATAATTCTAGGGATACACTGACGTGCCATTTTAAGCTGCATAAACTGAGGCTGTAGCCTAACCTAAAGGGATTTTTTAAACTGGTTTTGTATCTTGCCATATCTGTTTGTTTGATGCATTAAACCATCTGCAAGGCTCTCCCTCTTTTCAAAACTGTTTTTTTTCCCCCAACTGGCTTTGTATTTGTGTCGGTCTTCCACTGAAGAGTTAAATCTCTCCATCTTGATTCAGAAATTGTACTGCCCAGTCCATAGGAATTTGGTTACTTACAGTAAAAGTTCTGGAATACAACTGGAATGTATGATTTGTATTCTAATGGTAGTTTTTTTCATTGACTTGGGTAGAAATATGATCATTTTTTTGACCTTTTGCCCTTAAAAATTATGTTTTGATCACTTGCTCAGCGTGGATCCGTGCATTTTCACAAGACAGTAGAATCCAGAGTTTTAGAAAGTTATTTGCTGCCTGATGACTGCAAATTTAGGTCGAAGTATTGCATGTGTTTAAAAAGTAGAGATTGGCAAAACAACACGCAGTTCACAACACGTAGCACATCATCTGTAGGAGCAGGGAGTGCTGCTGTTCTGCTTTCTGAGCAACTGCTTCTGTCCACTGCTCATACTGCTCACTGAAAACTTACACCATCCCAAGAGCAAAATCTGCTTCCCTCTTGTTAAGTAATCAGGAAGCTTTTGCAAAACACTTACATGACTTCGACATTCTTGCAGTGAGGTCCGCTGGGGGTGAGGTTCACATTTTGGATGAACTTGGGAGGGATGAACCTGGAATGGGTGTTTATGCACTGGCACCGGAGTTCGATGGCCGAGCGTGGCACAGCCTCACCTGGAAAACAAAAAAAGGTGGAGTGTTTCACTATTTTCACAGGAAGAACAACACAGAGGTTTTTGCTGACAGCACTGGGAGAACCCTTTGCTGCACTGATAAGACAGCACAGTGTCTCCTCATCAGCATTTGTTCTGGCCATTAATCAGGAGAGCATTAGGAAGGGTTTCTTTACCTTGTGTCCCAAGTGCTGAGATCAGGAGCAGGATCAGGACAGCAGCCACAGTCTTGCCCATCATGATGCAAGAGCGTGTCTTCCTCGTGTGGCCTGGGCCTGGTTCTGTGGTGGGGTGAGCTCTGGCAGATCTCGGGGTGGCAAGTGCCTGTGCTCTGGGACAGGCCACATTTATATCCTGCCTGGGCCACCTGGGGCACTCCGGCATCACGGGTGGGTCATACCCCTGGAAACTCCGAACCTGCGAGATGCTGCCGTGCACTGAGTCACAGGTCAGTGGGTAAGCCCCTTTCCCTTCATTACCACAAAGTTGCTTCTCATTAATAGAAAGCACTTTATGAAGTAGAGTGAGCTCTGTGCAGTCTGTAGGGAGTTTGTAATTCTGTATTTCTTGGGATAATTTTAAGCTGTTCTTTTGTCCTCCTTATGACTTTCCATCACAGGTCAAAGGCATTTGCTCTGTGATTTTCCATCTCTGTGTCTTTGGACTTCAATTTTATTTATTTCCTTTTTAAGACATGATAGAAGTAGGAGCTAATAACTCTAGAAATTATATAGAGACTAGCTCTCCTTGTCCTTATATTCACGTACATTTTTAAAAAATCTTTTTTAGATGCTGAGAGAACTTCAGCACAAATACAGTATTCTTTTGATGAATTCAAATCTAGCTTCACTGAGATAAGCAACAGAATCCAGACTGGCTCTGTAGTATATACAGAATATGAGAACATACAGAATATGTTATTATGATATGATGAGTTGCTTTGCCTAACCTAAGGTGGATTTTGGCTTTTGAGGATGACTGCTTCTTCTGAAGCCAAAACTTCTTAGTTATTTGCTGTTTTGAATATGGGCGCAGGAAAATTCTAAAAGCTGCTGTTGGATTCTGCTTCTGAAATAAAACGATGCATTTACGCGAATTTAAATTTGACCCTGTAAAGAGAAGATTTCTTCTGATTTTGATGAAAATAAAGAAAACTGAAGATGGAATCATGAAGACACATTATTCAGACAAAGTCAGAGGTGTTCAGCCATTTCTTTTAACAGTAAAGACAAATACTATAATATAATAAAAGTTGGCCTTAATTGGGTTAAACATTAAGGACTCCCATTACTGTTCCTCTGCCAGGTAATGGGGAAGTCAAAGGAGCAAAGTATAGGGCCAAATATGAATGAATGTAGGTTCTTTTTCTCTGACAGATCATGGAGGTCTCAGGGATTTACGTATGCCAGGCTGAATTCCACTTACTGTTACCATATCTATCAGTGTCTGTAGTTCATAAATAGCCTTA
Source organism: Corvus moneduloides (assembly GCF_009650955.1). Taxonomy (NCBI): domain Eukaryota; kingdom Metazoa; phylum Chordata; class Aves; order Passeriformes; family Corvidae; genus Corvus; species Corvus moneduloides. Next base: position 73,846,598 of record NC_045480.1, read on the forward strand.
GAGTATACGATCTGAACAGTAGCTATTCCAGAAGCTATGGAATTAAGCACCTGGTCTTCCTGTCACTTTACAGCTTGCAGCAAATATAGCTGGATGAGCTAACAGATAAACAGATAAACCCTTAATTACAGCCCTTGCTTGTTAGACCTGAGGTCTGTCTAAGGATTGCCCTCTTCAACCATGGCCATCAGCAGGTGTCTAGGATTGCATAAGAAAAGATTAAGTGTCTTTGAGACTTATCCCTAGCAGTCTGAATCTGGTTTCATTTGCTTCCTCCTGATTCTTTTACAGGATAACAAGAAGTAGATATTGATCCTTATCCCCAATTTCCTCTGGCTTTGTAATTCTGTAGGCCTTTATCATGCCTCCGGTCAATCTCTTTTTACGAAGTTCTGTGCTGTTGTCTGAGAGTAGCACAGACTGGTTGTTTATTCCTAACTCTGGACTTTTTATTTTCCCCTCACACACTATTTCCATGCACAGCAAGCTGTTCACAGAAATGCAAGCTAGTGCATCAATGCAAATGTCTTCTGGCCTGCGTACAAGGAGAAAATGGAACGATGAATTGCATTGCTTAAGGAGTGTGGATTTTTTTTTCCAAATAAATCCAAGAAACTGTTATTCCTCTTAATTTCACTAATGATTTTCAGTATCTCAAAGAAAAAGTTATTCTTTCTGTACTGTATATGCAGTGAAGCGTTTATCCTTTGTTTTCTTTGTGCAAAACCTTCTGCCTGTTGGGTTTTAAGGAAACATCATTTCTGCTTTCTTGGTCCAGACAGACCAGATGTTCGTGGCTCTGTGTGTTTCTACTCAAATATAAAACAAGGGCTTAGGTGTTTTACATTTATCAGAGACAATATAATAATTACAGCATAACACGTCTTGATATGGAGCAGTGGGAACAACTGAGTAGTGTTCTGGAGGCCATGCTTTGACTTGTAATTTAGGATGTAGGGAGCGGAGTGCTCAGAGGGCCTGCAAAAAAAGAGTTGACAAAGATAAAATCTCACCTGTGGTTACAGAGGGAAGTCAGAAGAAATGAACTCTGAATGGAAAGGTCACATGTTTTATTGTAAACTGTGTGATTTGGAGAGAGACCAGCTGCTGTTCCAATCGATTTAAAAGGACCTTGTTTTGGAGACACAAGGTGGGTGAATTAAGAGCTGCTGGAATTCTAGTATACACACACTCTGACTGAAGAGAGCCATTGCTAAGCTTTAAATATGAGTGTCAAAAATGACACCTGATCGCCTTCAGCTGTATAAACACCTTTTTGTCATAAGGGTCATAAATACAGTTATTGAGAAGCTTCAATTTTCTTGGCATGAGAGTGCCTTAACAGCTACCAAGTGATAAGATTTCTGAGTACTGATGTGCTTATCAGCACTATATGACACACAGGAATGCAGACTGTCCACTGATGTGTGGTGCAAAAGTCCCTGTCCAAATCACATGGCAAACTGGTACGTGCCGGATTAGTTCAGATCAATCTGGAGGTGCTACAGTATGCATAAAATTCAGTAATTCCACTAATCAAGGTTTCTACATCAGTTAAGCTATAGAAAACAAAGGGCAGGAGAGAGGCTGAGGTATCCAAGTGAAAACATTGTAGCTTCTCAGATAAATTTCTCTGTGCTCCTGCCCACCCTTCTCTGACTGGAGGGCCCAGGAAATTTACATTTCCTTATGCTCTGTCTTGGGGTGACTTTATGATGTGTATCCCATATCGCTGCCCTATGCCCAGGAATTAATTTTGTACCTCTCTACACCTTTAAATTGAGCCTGAGAGGGGGAAGGAGAAACTGAGCAAAACTTTTTCAAAACAATTTGCAGCTTGTTCAGGGACACACAGAGATAGAGACTTTTTTCCCAGCTGCGGCAGGAGAGCGAGAGGGAAGAGAAGCACCTGGCTTGCTTTTCTTTCCAGCCAGCTTTTGGCAGTTTTTTTCTCAGCTCTTTTTCCTTCGGAGAGTTGAAATTTTGTTTTCCTGGGATTTTGGTTTTTTCCTTTTCTCTCTGCTGGATGGTGTTAACATCAGAATACATTGGGAAGACTTTCCACTGAGGCCTTGGCCCTGGAGGTGGGCCCACCACCTCATCCCAGCTCCAAGGAGGGGGAGAGACACATCTACGGAAGGACTCTGAAATCTTCCCAGGTTTCTCTCAGCAGGGCGAGGAGTTTTATTATTTAGCATTATTATCCTTTTCCCGTGTGTGTGTTCAATAAATAGCTTTTATCTCTTTCACTTTCCTTCGAGGAAAATTTATTTTTCCCAAACCTGGTGGGGGAGGGGTGGTGACCTGCCTTCTCTCAGAGGATGTATTTCTAAATTTGACCAAACCGGCACATGCTCACATGAGCAGTGAGGAATTTCTTTCCCCTGCAGTGCCCTGTCCTCATTTCCCTCAATGATTGTTCACCACAATCTTTAGTAATCCTGCCTCATGCCTGGAATTTTACATTCAAGCATGTAAAAGATGATTTGAAAATTGCTGAGCAGCTGAGTCAGTCCATGTGGCCTGCCATGGTTTTTTGAAAGAGCATTCGGTTCGACACGAAAGGGTAGCCCTGTTTCACTTTAGATTTCCATTAAGCATATTCTTCCTTTTAATTTCTTACACTTCTGTGATCCTATATACAAAATCTCTTCATATTTTTGATCTGCAATAGGAAAATACCTCAACTTCTTTCTGTTTTTTCCTGTCGGTCAGGGTCTTTAGTGTCATGTGTGTTTTGGCCATGAGATGGTCTCTATTGTGAACCTTTCTGAGGCAAGTTGGCTGACCTGAGAGGGCCAAACAGAGAAATTAATTATAGTTGAAAATGCCATAACTCCAAGTCTTTCCCCCTGACTATTCCTTAATTAGATATCAACAAACTCCCCAAGATTTTAAGTTGGCCAACTTTCACACTGAATGACTTTTACATGAAAAATATAGAATAAAGGGCTGTAATTAGAAATGCAACCATGAGATACTTTTAGTATCTGTCTTCTGAAGAGCTTCTGCAGTGTCTGATCAGTCCTGTCCAAAAATATTAATTCTCTTTTGTTTCACTAGTGTACAATTTTGCAAGCCTAACTTGTTTTGCTGAGCCCTCCTTCTCAGGAGAGGCTCACCAAAATTTGTGTGGCTGCCTCCTCCCCTCTTACTGAAACTGCTTGTGTTTGATATTTACCCTCATTAACAAGAATGGAAATGGTATTTGTTAATTTTTAGAAGTGCTGGGTATGGAGTGGAGGGTCTTTGCCGAATCAGTCCTGCACTGGGCAGGTGTTACAAAGGTCACTGTGCAAGTGGTTTAAGAAAGGAGTATTAATTAGTCATAAAATTGCACAGTCTTCTAAGAACAAAGATGAGAAGCAGATCTCTGCTGTACCACAGCACTACTTCCTCACAGCACAGGAGATGATGATCCATATTCCGGTATTTTCCGTGCAGCCCAGGATTCTTGCAACACCCCTGCTGGTGAATGGTTTTTTCCACCTGCCCTGCTGATGAGATCTCTGGTCCAGAGGCAGGAGAAGCACTTTGGAGTTCTGTCTCGAGAGCACATAGCATGTGGATGTCCCTGCTGCACAAGCAGGTGCTTCACCAATACACAATTGTATAACACACCTAAACCCATTGCTAGTACTTCTTTTTCTCTGTCCTGAATTTTCTATCAGCCTGCTTAATTTCCCAGTGTTCATCCTGCTGGCTGTTCTGGGTCCTAGTGCTGTGCATTTAATACTCCACGCTTGCAGCTGTACATCTAAAATTCCCTAATGGCGATAATGAACTTTCCTTCAGCGGTCCCTGAGCTTCCAGCTGGACATTTCTGGTTGACTCAGAACTTGGTTCACATTTTTCAGCAGTTTGAAAGAATCCAGAATTGCAGTCCTTCCTTTCTGTGCCCTTTGGCAGGTTCACAATACAACAAAAGCCATTTACTGATTGAGCCTGATGGAAAATATCTGTCTGTATGTATTCCTGGGTTTTCCCCATGTATGTAGTAACTGCATAGGAAATGAAATCATCTCCAGAAAGGGAAGTAGTATTGGAAAAAAAATAAATAAATAAAAAGAAGAAATGGACAGGATGCTGCCTGAAGCACTGTCAGGGCGTTCAGGCTACTCAGCATGCAGCAACTTTTTCAAAGAACAAAAGAGACCAGTTAAATTGCATTAGTTGCATTTTTTAGAAAAAAACTAATTGCAGTAAGATTACTCAGGGACTTTCCAGTATTGCAGCTTGTATCACCATGTATTGTCTTTCCTATTAGATAGATACCTTTTTTCATTAATCATCATATGTAACTGAAAACCTATTACTATACATGAACAAAAGAGTTACTCAGAAAAATATTTTCTTTAGTATGACAAAGCCAAGATTTCCAGGACTGAGCAGAAAGAGTAGTTGAGAATAGCGAAAGGACTGGAGAAGGTACTTGGGAGTAGCACTTGCTTATGTTCCCTCCCTGACTCCCCAGCCTCCCCTTTGCCAGCCTATATCCCCTCAGCTGTCCCAAAACTAGAAGCCCGTGTCCTAAGTTCACCTGCTTGGGGGACCAGGATAAAATAATGACAGCTTTTCCAAAGCTATAGTATTTTCAAGAATTTAAGCAAAGCAGAATTAACAGCCCTATGCTACATTCCATGGGCTTTGCAATTCTAATCACCCTCTTACTGGTGTAAATTGGGAATAAATTAAACTCAGTGGAGTCACCCTTCAGCATTGGATGTAGATCTGAAGAGAACAAGGTCCTGAACTCAGAGGCGGTGAGGTGGTGCAAAGCACAACAACTGTGAGGAGACAAAGAGGGTGCATTGGCCTCAAATTCCTTGTGTAAATCATCAAGACTTTTTTTATTTCCAAAGCTTTAGCTGTCTGGAGGAAAGATCAGTCTGAACTGGAGACAGAGGGCTCACATGTGTACTTCTTACCTGCACCTGAGAGAACAAAAGGTGAAGACAGAAGAACTTGGAGAGGAAGGGAACTGCAGCTGCATTTTATCCATGAGGGCCCATCTCCATGGCAAGGGAAGCTGGCTTCACGCGGGACTGCTCATCATTGAGCACACTGTATGCATACTTACATCACGTGAAACCAAGACAGAGTTTCTAGATCCTTAAACAACAACCTCTGACACTTGAGCTGAGGGAAAATGTCAAGTGTCAAAACAGTACAAACACATCCTAAGGGTTCTGCTGCTGGTGCTGGTAACTTCAGCAGAATCCACTGGTTGGACACTGCAGAAAGATTACCTGAGTGGTAACTATTCCCCAGGAACTTAGTACTGCCGGTTTATTTACAGGTTGAATATTTGCCCAGCTGAGTGCATGGCGTTGATCTGTGCAGATTAACAATCTGTGTCTGCTTGTTCTGTGCTATGTTAATTTTCAATATTTTGCTGTGGAAGAGACAAGTTTTCCCTTTTAATAGGTGCAAATAAGAATTTGAGTCGCTGTTGCATCTGGGTATTGCACTTCTTCCTGCAGCTGTTACAGACGCTGGGCAGAGGTTGAGAAGGTTAGATGAGATGGGGACAGACCCTGTGTCCTACCTCTTCCTTCCCAGTCCTGGTCCTCAAGAAAAAAGAGCAAAGGCAGCACCTCCAACATCTACTTTCCCTACTTGGGAGCACTGTGCTGGAAAGTAATGATTTTCAGGGAAATCAGTCTCATTTTTCTTGTCACTGGATTTTCCTCTTCTTTCCTTCATTTCATGTTGTTTCATTCCTATACAAAAGGGAAAACCCCAAGGAACAATTGCCATTATATTGATTTGTTGGCAACTCCTGGCATAGAGAACTTCCTTAAACTCCAGTGAATTTTGTAACACTGATCATGAGTTAGCAGCAGGTCAAACAAATGCTTCAGGCATGACCTGTTTGCCTTCTCCCACTCCTCACAGGTATGTAACAGCAAACAAGAATACTTGTGTGACAGGGAGAGTTTGGGAACTTGCACCTGGGATTTTTTCCAAGCACTCACAAGTAGCTCCCTACATTTTTAAAGGCCCAGTGGTACGAAGACAGAATTCATACTGTTTTAAGTCCCTGTATATTGCCTGTAGAATTACAGCACTTCTGGAAAGCAGCGTTATATGTGCATAAAGTATCTGAGATTTTGAACTTGAAATTTAAAATACCATTGTTCAGCAGTGTAAATATTTGCCTAATTTTCTTCGTATTTATACACTGAATCATCTCTCCTCTGCACCCTAAGTTTCTAGTGCATTTGCAATTCACCCTGGTGCTTTGGGGGAAAATGATGAAGCTAATCTTTAACTCTTCGAAGCAAAGTGACTAGACAGGTTAAAGTAGTGATTTATAATCACTTCCTACCCAGATCATTCTTCTTCATCAGAGATAGATCCTTTCTTTGTATGACTGATTTATGTCTGTGGCCCTGATGTTTACCAAACCACCATCAACCAAGATCTGAGCTGGCTTGGACAGTCACAGCTAGAACTGCAAGTGGGTTTGTACCTGTAGCAATTCCTAAGGTGTGTTATGAACTTCAAAAAGCTCTAATCTCCCTCTGCCGTTCCCACCCTACCCTCTCTTCAGTATTAGGCTTCAGCGTTTCTTTTTTCTGGGCTTGGATTCTCTTTGCATTAAAGGCACCTTTTCTTCATTTGGGAAAAAATATTTGTCATTTGGATTGAATGAAATGTGGAAATTACTCTTGTATGTCACTGTTTCTCCTACTTTCAGCACAGAGCTAACTTCCTCTTATAAGAAGTAATGTGATTAGAACCCAGGAACTGACCCACTTTTATTTAGCATGAATAACTGCACGGCTGTGTGACACAGAACATTAGTGATCGATACCAAACTCAAACATCTGAATATTTAATGTAGATCATGGATATAAACCTACAGCAGGGAGCTTGATTTTCCCCAGCACCTTTTTCCCAAAGGTCTGACAATACCTGTTTGTTGGGTCCAACCAGGTGAGGTATCCAATTCCAGTACAGTTAAACAGGAAACCATCCATTATGAGAGCTGGGCATGGAGCCAAATGTTTAATCACCCACAGAAAACCATATCCCTTCCCCATTCCTCTAAAGTGTAATAACCACCGGAGAGCTTGGGAACTGGTGAGAGTCATTATGAGCTTTGATTCCAGCCACTGGTTTATCATTTTCATTTCTGGAGCGGCATGTGTGACTGCACGCCAGCTTGCAGCCTTTCATAAGGTGCATCCTGTCAATCACACATATTCTTCAGAGGACATTTCTATTTTTGCTGCAAAATTCCCATGATTTTGGCAGCTTTGGAGGACAGAAACTCCTTGGCTAGTAAGATGTGCTCCAGAAGAGTTTCTCATAGACTGCCAGAGAGTAAATGTGAAATGCAAGACACCTAGAAGCATTTCTTCTTGGTTAGACTTCATGCTTCATCTACTTTTTGGCTTACATGAGGTTATAAAAATTCTCTCCTGAGAAGGTTTTCCCCATGTATTCTAGTTTTACTGTTCTACTTAAGGCATTTGGCCAAGTTCTGTTCCACCAAATCCAGTAAGACTCTCAAAGCACATTGACACGGCGGCTCCAACTCTTCTACTGCATAGGAGCTTTATTTTTACTCTTGTGTTGAGTGCACCTTTGATTGCACATGGAGTGTCACGAGTGACAAAAGTCTGGGTGAGCATAGCAGGCCTAGGAAGCTCCTACAGCTGGGACCCAAACAGTTTTCAGGCAACAGTGTCTTAAACAATAATTACCAGGTCTATACCAGTGGTGGTGCACAATTATTAGTACATAAGGATTCAGTTTGCACTTTGGTGAGGGTCATGTGACAGTGGTTTTGGCCAAAGAATGGTTACTAAACTACAGTTTGAAAACAATTTCCTTCCAGCTAATGTTGTAAGATGAGCAGGATGTTCACTTGTTGACTTGAACGTCACTGTTCACCTTTCACACAAGTTCCTGAAGTACATTGTAGAGGTGTGGGAAAGGGAATAGCTACAGATCACACTTGAAATTGCAGCCTCTCTTATTATAAACTTTAAGTAATAAAGCTTCAGTTTTAAGGCATAGAATTGGACAGGAAGCAGAAAATGAGTTCTGGAATGTGTTTGTGCAACCTCATTGAAATTTTTTGTCTTTTATGTCCACTGTCAAGCTATGCTCCATTTATCGACCTTCAAAACCCTGAAAGATATACTCAGAATGGAAAAAGCTTCTGTATTCTTTGTTGTTCTGGTGTAAACAATCTTGCCATGATGGACAGTCAGATCCTGTCCAAAGCTTTCTGTCACAGTAGAATTTTTCATCATGTAGTTTCTGGATTGGGTGTTTTGTGATCCCTGTTTACAAAGTTGTGTGTCAGGGCCTGAACTCATCCCAGAGTGCTCTGTAAGTAATGCTTGTAATTCTGTATAAGCCACTGCATGTCCTATCCTTTTCACAGCCCAGTCCAAAAGGAAATGCCAAACATCATGGTAATCATTTACCAAAAGAAATTACAGATGAAAAGCATGTGTCTGGAGCAGAAGGCATAAGAGCAAAGCAATTTGGTTTTTAAACACATTTTCTGGGTACTTATGTGATTTTTTGACAGTAAGAATCATAAACCAAGTGGCAGAAGTTCAGACAAATAGTTGCCTGCCTTCTGAAGACACTAAAAATCACATTTTATTCTTTAGGCGGAACATTAGGGCAAGTTATGTTGCACCATTGTGAGTTCCTCAGAGTCCTCCTTTATTTGCTTGTCTTTATTTCTTCTCTGAATCAAAGATAGTTCCCAATCTACAGCTGTTGTGCTGTTTTACTATGTTTTGAACAGATTAACCCAGAAAGGAACAGTGGTTCTCCGTAATATGTAGTCAAATCGGATTTTCGGTGGAACACTTTTGGGACTGATTTTGAGACCTGGGAATAGGATGGGCTGAGATTTCTGAGGTGCTTGTCATTGCAGACAGGTTTCTTTCATTGCAATGCTGGTCATTTTGCTTTTAGGGTGATTCTTCTTGTTTTGAGGGGGTCCATTTTATAATCTGACTCTGTGACACTGGTGGTGAATAACTGGGAGATGGTGCAAAAGCTGCACCGCAAAGGTGGGAAGAGGAGGCGAGGACTGGAGAAGAAATAAAAAACATCTTAGTGGCTTCCCCAAAACTGTGTGTCTCAATTAGCATAACAGCACTGCCTGGAAAATTATTTACTGTGATCCACTGCGTGAAGCATCAGACACACTGTATTAGCTGGCAGAAAATATCTGAAGGATTAGTGGTAATTGCTCTAGAGCTTTTATGCATGAAGGCACCCTGAATTTAAGTTATACAACACAATGGAATTTCAAGGCACAATGGCATTTTTATCACAGAACTAGCCTTACTAACATATCGGTCACTTCATTTCGTGACAAGTTCAGTCACGTTTGCTCTTCCTGCTAACAGCAATGGGTGTAAATTAAGGAAGTGTTGGATGCCTCTGATAACATGCTGGATCCATGAACCTCAGCAGCAGCCAGTGAGGGGTATGAAGCACTCAGTGCTGCTCAGGAAGCAGCCAGACCATACTGGGATGATTTCCAGGGCACATTTTCTATCCCAGCTGGACCATTACAGCTAGAGCATGGTGCTGCATGCGACTGTGTTGGTACAGAGGGAGGACAAGCAGGCTGGAGGCACAGGAGCAGTTGTTCCCCAGGGTGAATTGCAAAAGGCCAGTACATTACACCTTTGCTCTTTTTCAGGGCCTCATCCTCAAACCTGTGAACCAGCCATCACTCATTTCAAAGTGATTCATTGCTGGGACATCCAAAGGCCATTTTCATGTCGTTCCTGTACTTGGAGGCAGGAACTTGGTAATGAGTTCCAGCAAGACAATAAAATCCTCCCCTCCTCATGTTGCAATGTCCTGGTATTGCGGTGTCATCCCGGGAGTCCTGTGTGCGGCGTCACCTCTGCACTGAAGGCAGGCACGCAAGGACAGTGTCATTTTGAAAGAGCTGAGGTGGTCCCTCTCTCAGGAAAGCAGGGCATCATCCTGCCCGGGAGCAGGAATCAGCACTTCGGTGTTTGCGCTCAGGAAGAGTGCCTGTGCTTGGAGCAGGCAGTGTTTCACCACTGCTCAGTCCAAGTTCCCGGTGTAGCTCATTAGGGGCTCAAGAGTAAGCATCTTTCACTGTAAGAGGATCAGTTAGTGGATGCAATAAATACTCTTTTTCAGCATAAGCCCAGCAGGCAACACACTTAGAAAAGTCAGGAATGGCAAAGAGTGTACACGTAAGGTGTCCAGGCAGCGCTTACAAAATCTTACCAGGTAGTATCTTAGAGCCCTTGGTGCAGCGCTTGCAGGGGGCTCTAAGACTCCAGCACCAGCAGGCATCTCATTCTCTTGTTTTTGAAGAGTATTTGGAATAATGGGCTCTTTACCTGCAGTCAAGGTTTTGCACACTACCTCAGCAAAAATGAATAATGGTAGTGGACACTCAGCCCTGAAGTGCTGTGCACACTGTGCTGCTGCTGAGCCACAGCTCTCCAGAGCCTTTGCACACCCTCCAGGGCTCTTGCACGACCACCAGCTACTGGCTTTTGTACGGTGAAGAAGAGGTCTGAATCACAAAGCTGAGATCATGATGTGGATCTGAAGCTCCCATTCCCGTGGGGATGTTTGAACACAGGAATTTTCTCTGAGGCTCAACCCAAGGATATGAAATCTCTTTGTGATGTGCCTATTGTCTAGCTAGTGTTACCTGGTATGGAATGTGATACTAGCTTTCCACAGGCAAGTTAACAGTCTGGTTTTTCACATTTAAAGTTGTACCATTGAATAAATGGTCTGATTTTCACATTTGTAATTCCAGCTGAAGTTGCTGAGTATCTGGGAGAGCAATAATCAAGAGAATTCCAGCATTTTGCTTTCCAAGTGCACCTGTGAAAGCATGGACCCATTAGGTATTTTCTTCTTTAGGCGAGTCCCTTGCAAAAGAAAATTACAAGGACAACCCAAGACAAATTCAGCAAGTAAATTACATTTATTCCCTGTGCGTGATTTGGAAGATGGACAGATTCAGAAAAAAGACAACCACGTCCCTAAAGTGTTAACCTGGAACCCTGGAGATTTCAGTGCAGCTCTTGGCTTTGGAGCAGGGGTTTGTGACTCTGGGATAGCTGATTAAGCCAGGATTTGCCAAGTCCTCATCAAAGATGAGACTGTCATCCTCAAAGCTCCTGCCAGAGCAACTTAATTACTGCTGAAGATTGAAGTTTTATTTCTTTGTGCCTGACTTCTCCTCTACACAATTACATGGCTGCACAGATTGAAGCTTTCTATCTCCCAGGAGATGAGCTTGAGTTACTGAGGCTTTCAGAATCATTTCTAGAGATTCAGAAAAATAAACACCAAAATATACAGTATGGAGAAAAGTTAGAAGCCTTGAGAACTGCATGATTAATATTTTAATATTTATATTTATAGACATATATGCATTAAAAAAAAACAGGAGCAGAGGATTGCCATGGATTACATGATTAAATAAGGAATTGGCACAATTCTCAAACACAAGTAGTACAAACCTCAGTCAATATAAGTGATACTGGGTTTTCCTTCTTTCAAAATTAGGGTTTGGCAGTTTCCAAGCATACTAGGAAGTATGGATTTAGAAGACATTTGAAAGAAACATCAACTTTATTCTGTACGTTTTGTGTGAAACAATTCAAATTATGGGTACAAGCTTATCTTTAATGTTTCAGGCACTTTAAACCTTTAAAAAGAAATTGGGTAAATCTGTGACTCAGAAAAATAGTGTCTTGCTTTCTTCATTTCTGGGACAGATTTGCCTTATAATCCTTTGGAAAGGATTCAGGCAATATATTTCACCCTCATCACATTTCATAAACAAATAAACTATCACAGAAAAAAGGATTTAAGGTGGATTATTGTTTTGCTCCACACCTTAGAGACAGGAAATTCAGCCACAAGTGACACACTGGTTTCAACGCAGCCCGTTTTGTTTTCATGGTAGTGCCTGTTATAGATACCACCTGAAAGCTGAACTTCCTGCTTGAAGCTGACACAGGTATCAATCCTCTAATGAAGGATTTGCATGATTTATTTCTCTTCTCTTCTGCATTATTTGACTTATCACATCGTTGGGGATTGCAAGGGTCTTATTCACCCCACTGAAGTCACCAAGGTGATTTCCCTGCCCCACTTTCCTCTTCTGCAATCTGATAATTTTCTTCCCACCTCACATGTATTAACAAAATCCCTGAAGTAAAAAACACTGTCAAGACATCCTGTTGGCATGTGATGCATTCCTTTCTTGTGGGCATTGTTCACCATTCTTTTGGCTTCAGAGGTTTAATTGTTCTGTTTCAGAAGATGTGAAACAGATGAATATAATAAGCATCTGATCATTTAATGATCATGAGAGTCCATGGGAATATTTTACCTCAAAAGGTCCAGGATGAAGCATTAGATGACCAGACACCAGTAAGAAGGGGATGCTCCTGCAGGGTACCAACTGAGAATATTGCTACTTACAGCAGAATTGAATTCACAGCATCCACTTGAAAGCATCTTCGTGTGCCTCCCCTGCTCTTACATGAATCACAATATTTAAATGTTTCCACATTAATTTTCAATTGATAGCAACGTAATTTTTTACATCTTCAGTGAGAGAGCACCCAGGAAATACTACCAGGAGTCGGTGCTCAAGTTTGTAGTAAGTGGGCAAGTACCATCAGGTGGATATTGGGGCCCAGAAAGGACCAGCTGCTCCTTAAGGGACTGGGAGCCAAGCACCCTGACACAGCAGGCTGGGCAGGCACCTCACTGCCCAGGCTCCTTCCCACAGAACCTGTGCAAGGAGATCTTGGCAGGCCCAGAGAACACAGCCAGGTTCAACCAAGAGCCTATACCACAAGGAAAGTTCAGGGCAATGAGGCAAGTTCAAGGTCACGCCAGAAAACCAAGTGACAGGTCAGGCCTCCTGATCAGTGCCACCCGTGGCCAGGCCAACTCGAAGCTGAGGCTGAACCCAACACAGGCTGAGCCCAACACTTCCTCCAACGAAGTTCAAAACCAGGAAAAATTCCAAAGCCCAAACTTGAATGGGCTTCCGGGCCCACGGGCAAGAAGGCATGCTTGGAGAAGCCACAGGACTACGAAAGTAAATTGCTAGAGGAGTCTGAAGGGGTCATGAAAGGATTTAGCTGGAAATACTGAAGGAGGAAAAGACTCAATGGACTTTCCTCCTTCAGCTTCCTTCAGCTGCAGACTGCAAACAAGTTTCAGTTTGTGATACCTTCTGTGACTTTTCTGCATGTCTGAATTTTTCCTAAATCTTCCAAACAGAAATAAAACTCAAATCTAAATCATTTCTGAACAGCAAAACACAGACGTTTTCCTTCAAGTTACAGCACAGAAAACCCCTTTCTGAATCTCTTGGCCTTCCATCTTTAAATGACAGCTGAGCTTTAGAGACATATCCTTGATTTTTTAAAATTGTCTCTAATACACCCCTCAGTCTAAACAGGCCTTTACTACTTTCCTGTGTGAAGTTCCTTGCTCAGTGTGGGACACTGAACAATTTTAAACCACATGTGCTTGCTCCAGGCTTGATCTTCTGTCCCTTGGCAGTGGTGGCAGAAATTTCCTAGTGTGCTTCCTGGTCCAGTTGTTGGCTGCAAATGCTCCTGGTTTTCCTGCAAGCTTGGACGTGGTGTGATTTTTGGAGTGAATCTTCTCTTTGTAAGCCAGGTATATTTGAATCTCAGGTACTCAAAATCATGTAAACATTTGGAAAAATCCTTGTCCGTGGATTTCACTATTCCTTAGGTTTCTAATATTAATACTTCAGTCACTAATGGGGAAGTTTTAGACTAAATTTATTCATGTTCCCAAGTGAGAGGTGTTACACAGAGGCAGCTCTTTACTATTAATAGCTACTGCACATTTTTTCCCTGGGAAATTGCTTTTACTGCTATAGCAAAAAAAGAATGAAAATGTTCCTCCTGACATCACACATGACAAGATTGTTTTCCCACACATTTTGGTCTGGTATTTATTTTTGAACAAGGTACAATACACTAGCAGGGCACACTGATAACAACCAGAAGTGTTGTCAGTGAAATGCATGAGAAATGTATAAAACCACCTAAAATAAAATGCTTGCATCTTGTAGAGGCTTTGAACTATACATTTAAAGCTTTCCCATTTATTTTAGGGTTCTGGCCCAACAGTGTCCAAACATGGACTTGAATTGTGTTCTTGATGATTGTTTTTTATAGAAATAGAACAAACTGATGCCCATGTGACTTTCGGAAATGATGACAAAGAGGTACTTGCGTTTTATTTTATGAGAAACAGATAAATTTCTGAAGCTACACTGGCAGTAACCTGCAGCAGCAAGTCTCTGCATGCACGCACAAACCACCCAGGAAATAGCAAGCTGGTGACTGGCTAACTGGGCCTTTTCTCTTGCAGAGAAGTGCTGCATCGTTAGTCTGTTCTGAAGTTTGTGCTTGTAACACTTTGCTACGTCACTTTCAGACACATCAGCCTGAACCCAGAAACTGTCTGGTTATCCTGATGGGTCATAACTGGTCATAAGATTACGGTTGTTAATGACAGGTGCCATTCAGCAGCCAGTGCCAACAGTGTCCAACAGAGAGGGAGAACAGCAGCCGGGATAAAAACCAGCATCTACACTTCCTGCAGTGATCCAATGCTGGAATGCCTCCCAATACCAGTATCTCAAACATTTTAGATCCAGTCGATAGGATCCAGTCCTATTCATGTGATTGCAGTGTTTCATGGGAGAGGACACTGTTTCCTTGCAGTCTAGGAACTCATAAATCTGCAAGCTAAAATAAAGGATATTTTCCTGTTCACAACAAGGGCAGAAGCAGCATCTTGCCCTTAGGACAGAACAGGCTACACCGGCCATGTCCATTTCTTGTTTTCTCCAGGACCCAGCATTTTTGGGACAGATTTTTTCCTTTAATAGTATTTTGCTTTTCTAGGAATATTGGGATTTCTCTGCAAGTGCTTCTTGCAACTTCAAGCAAGCAGGAGCCTGTAGTATCGTATTGTCCAGGACCAGTTATCTTTCCTGTCATCGAACCATTGTAGAGTTTGTAACCAAAACAGAATCATTTATGCCCTTTTCCTGCTCTTATTTCTTGTGGAGGAAGATGTACCAATATCCCTGAGGATGGATTCCTTTTCTGTTTCACATTCACTCCTGCAGCCTCAGACCCTGCAGGGGCAGCTCTTTGGCAGGGAAACACTGGTGTGGGTGTTCACCATGTGCCATGCAGCATGTGGAGGGCAGCTGCACCTCTGTCCATCCTTCTCTGTTCTGCCCCGGGTGTGCGCACAAAGCGCAGCACAGTAAAAGGTAACAGCAGTGTTTCTTAGGGTGGCCTAACTGGGAAGCAAAGCTCTCCCCCGTGTATGTTTGAGCGAGGAGGTGTGTACGACGGACAAGTAAGGCAGCAGTATTTATGCTGGGAACACCCTTTTCCCGGGAACACCGAGGCTCATCCCGCGGGCGCGGCGGGAGCGCTCGGGAGCCGCAGCGCCTCAGGCGGGTGAGCAGCACCCCCTCGTGTCCGCGCTATCTACGCTGGGAACACCCTTCTCCCGGGAACACCGAGGCTCATCCCGCGGGCGCGGCGGGAGCGCTCGGGGGCCGCAGCGCCTCAGGCGGGTGAGCAGCACCCCCTCGTGTCCGCGTCTGGTATCGCAGTCCAGGCGCAGCGCCCGAGGCTCGCGCCCAGCTGTGGTAGACAGTCCAATACCAGAGCCAAAATCTGCCTGTCTGGCCCTGGTCATGCACACCGACTCCATTCCACCCGACCTATGTAAGTACTTACCTACGAGAAGGTTTTGCTCTCACCTGGAACCTACTTCTGATATGGCCTGCTCAATGCAGTTCATGTTTCTGCAATAACTTAGGCATAATATTTCATACCTGAAACTGCTTCCATTCCTGCACCTGTTAGAACCTGTGCTCTCTGTACAGACCAGGGCGAGCACAACTTCCAGGTAACAATCCTAAAGACACTCTGCAGCTTTTTAGCTGATCGACCATCCTCTTGTTGGAGACTGGCTCTGTCACTCAGCAGCCTGTGGTTTCGTGTGTGCGTTGTAAAAGCTAGGACAACACCGTCCCAGAGGCTGAATCTGCATTACCAATGCATTCAGATTCTTCTCTTGTAAGGACATGTGTACTGGCTAGAATCAAAGTATTGCCCATGGGGCTGAGAATGACAGTTCCAGACAGATCAAATTCCAAATTGGAAGACACACCCTCCAAACAACTGCACCGAGAAGAATCCTTCCAGAATTTCAGCATCTCCTAAACAGCTATTGACTCGTTTATATTGCCTACACAAGCACAGGCAGAGCTCATAGTCCAAATAAGACAGTGGTTTGATATCCCACCATGTTCCATGGACCTCTCTTCTCATCTGGGCTTGTTTTTCCAAAGCACTTCTATGCCAGAAAGACATTCAGATGTCCTCAACAATCAAATCAAAGTTTAGCCCCCTTAATTCCCATAAACGTAGCATAGTTTGGTAAATATGTGAGCCGAGCATGAAAGAGGGTTTGCCCCTTCAAAGTTAGAGACTCGATTGTTTCCTCCAGCACTACTGAAATGCCGCCGCCTCTGCCATTGAGGAGACATATAAATGCCACCCTGAGCTCTAGGACCCTAAGAGTTTGGGCCTTGGATACCTGAATGAGAAGAAAAATGTGATCCATACAATCAGACACTTGGGACAAGGATATGAATGTGATGTAGTAAGTGTATAAATGAATCTATTCTCGGTAAAATGTGCTCAACAGCACAATGCTCCAAGGGGTTATTTGATAATGTAAGGGGAAAGCAGCAGTCCAGGGCAACACAGAGCAGGCAGCTGCAGTGTCTGTGGGATGATTTCCAGTGAGAATACTGAGCTGAGTTGAGGAACGTCTGTGTCAGAGGGTGAACTTTCTTAGAGAGGAGTCACAATGGTCCTCTCAACACACCCAGCTCAGGGCAGAACCTCAGTGAGTCAGCCTGATCTGTTCTGCTTTGCACTTTCTCCTTCCTAGTGCCCTCTGGGCTCATGCTTTCAAGAGCAAATTAATAAATAAGTGCCATGGATACTTCTAGATGATTGCTCTACTGTCTTTATAGATCTCTAATGCACAGATATTACATAGTTCTCTCTGTGAACGATTTTTCCAACGCTTCAGGGCTGTTACTTGTCAATATTCACTACAGAAACATTTTTAGGTCTCAGATGTGGCTGGTTTCACAGCTTCCCGGCAGTCTGATGGATCAGTGGAGGGATTTGTGCTCAGCAGCACACAATGCAGAGCTGTGTGCCCTGCAGAGCCAGGGCACACAATGTGAAGAATGCCTGCACTGGGCCGGGGTTGTGATGCAGGAGCGTGGGCTGCTCAGGCACACTGCCACTGCCAGCATTCCCCAGTGCCCACCAGCCTCTGATTCCCTGCTCCACGGTCAGAGCTAAAACAAGAGAGAGCTGTTTATCACTCTTTTATTGCACTAATTGTTACAAATGTAAGGACCACTGAAACTTATTTCAGTGTGTTTTGCTGCAGGGACAAACTGTCCTCTTGTCTGTAGAGAAGAAGATTTGATGCGTAACACTTTTCAAATTGAAACCTCACATAACCTAAATGGAAGTATCAGAAAAAATGACAGGTTATTTTGCAAGGCTGTCCCAACTGTAGCAGGTGAGTCTGCCTTCCCAGGAATGATGGTAACAATTACAGTTCAGGATTAAGATTTGAATCTTCCCCAGAACTCTAGGAAGTGACTGTTCAATTGAGGGGAGTTCTGGACAGACACTTTTTAAAGAAATAGAAAATAGGAGACAGTTCACATGATGACTCAACTGCCTTAAGAAAGAATTAAAGAAAAGTCATTGTAAATGGGAAAAGGGAGTCAGGGGCTACAGTCACATGGCCTCAACTGGTCATTTCAGAGGAGTAACTGAGCATAAAAGGATCCTGTAAGGCATTGGTGCATTGGCATCTGTTTGTTGCGTGGGGATTGGGAGGGTCTTGATAGTGGCTGTCAAATGGGACACCAAGGATTTTGTATCTTGAAGACAGAATAATCCAGATATATAGCATGACTTATAGAAAAAAATTTGGGGAAATGATGTTTTATGGACTTAAGAAAAGTCTACATCTGAAAACCTTGAGTGTGGCTGAGTCACAGTTTCTAAGTGCTGTGCAAGGTGGCTGGGTGTGATGAGGCGGTGATTTTACTCCTGGCTGAGCTCTAATGGGAGTGACAAGCTGTATTACTGTAGCTCTTTGGGACAGGGCAGTTCCCTCTGGTCCTGCCCTCTACGATATTTTGTAGCTGCAGGCAGTAAAAGTCCTTGTGTGCCTCTATGAAGTCCTGTAATATTAAATGGGTGACTTCATGGGTGTGGATAAGCAATGACAGCCACGAGGCATGACTAAAGGTGTTTCAGATGCTTAGGTCAGGCCTGCCCATCCAGCACTGGCCCATGAGGACAGCAACAGTGAGACCTGCAAGCTGCTTTCCATGCAGGCAAAAGGTCGGTACTTGGTAAGTTCCAGTTCTTGATGTGATATTTAAAACCATAGCCTTCAGTAACTGTGTTCCTGCCAACTTCAGCTCCGCTTCCTTTCTGTTCCTTAGAAACTCGCGGCCGTCAAACCGACCAAATGGTGTGTGTGAGGGATTATGGCCCATGACAGTGCATGAGCCTTTGTGTGCACTGCGAATTTCATTATCTGACCTAGTCATCTCTTACCCAGTTTCTGGGTTTCTGTGCTTATCAGTTGTGGCTCCAGAACATGTCCTGGCACACAAGTATTGCTGTTGGCACCTGGGTGTGATGACAGAAAATAATCTTGCTAAGGAGTGGGAGGCCCTTTGCAGGCTAAATGCAGGTTTTAATTTCTTCATTTGTTGCTATGATCATGCCACCCCTCTGGTAGCATTTGTAATCAGAAGGAAAGAATTGATCACTTGTGTTTTAAGTTAAATCCAGGTCTTGTCAGACGAGGCTCTCCTTTCGCATTAGAGTAGCTGGCTCAGAAAATCACAGAGGAATTTTCTGTGTTTGATGTTAATGAGCTGTCTAGAAACAGGTGTTTGCAAACAGGATTAGGGATTTTCCTTCTTGCTATAAAACAATGGAATATTTTGTGTTTATCAAAGTCCTTCCACTGAAGTGCAGCATGTGTGTGTGATGCTGCCATGGCAGCCTGCTTATTGCGATTGTCTACTACAAAAATAGAACAGGAATCTCTGTTTTTCCCGTTAGAGGTTCTCTCCTATCTTTAACAGTATGTTTGTTAATGATTTGAGGCTAGCTCGACTCCAACTTCCAATTACTTATTAACCTAAAATTACTTAGTTATTAATCATGCAAGGAGCAGAAGTGTAATACAGTCTGTAAAGACTCCAGGATCATCACATTCCCTGCCTGTTCTAAAGGAATTATCGTTGCCTTTTCACTCAAGAGGTGAAATAGTATTACCAAGCTGTGACTTGTCCATAGATTTCCAGGGCATGCAAACTATGTTGATTATGAAAGATGAAAAAATAATTGTCTCAGTGCATTGATTATTTAAGTTCTATGAAAGGCATCAAAGCCTTCTGTTTCTTGGAGTTGACAGTAAAGTAGTTCCTGCTCAGTGGCCCTGAAGACCTATTTCCCCTCCCCATACCTGTTCCCAGCCTGCACTGACCAGTCCTTTCCAAGTACTCACCAGTTAATTGTGTGTGACTCAGATGAGATCAAAACTTGTCCATTGGTAGGAACAGTTCAAAGGTGAGAGAGAAAACTAGAAACAAACCAGAGCCACGTTGACCAGGCCAAGGTAAGGACCAACACACCTGGTTTTACTGGAAATGGGAATTATGGTTTTTTATTACAATTAGAGGTTTCACTGCTTTATTGTATTAATTTCTTACTGAGATATCTTTGCATGAATCTAAGTGCTTTAAGCATTGGGTTCTCAAAACTTGGTTGTAAACTTAAAAAAAAAAAAGCCATCCCTAGAAACTTGAGGTTTTGGTTTTGTTTGCTTTTTAAGTTGAAAAGTTTGGGGTCAGGATGAAGCCTGATTTATCCTTGGGGGGATAGGGAGGGGCCAATGTCACATTTCCCCATTGTAAGCCAATAGTGTGGTCTTCAGTCATAAAAATACTTGGGTACGTCATGGTGCCCAACAACCTCACTGTGTGAGTGTCCAGCAGGGTGGCAGACTTGTCAAAAAGAGATATTTGACATTATCTTCGGTTAGAGACTTGAAGGGGTCAGGCTGCTATTGCTCTCTGCTCCAGCTCTCTGATCCCAGAGCATCAGGCAGCGTGCTCAAATAGCTGAAGCTGGGACAGGAAAAACCAAACCTCTGGTTTTACAGCAAGTGGGAAGCTGTGTGGATTTGTGCTAAACTGTCACACTTGAGATGGAGCAACTCCAGAGACTGAGCTTGGCATGAAGCTCCAAGCCCCAGCACGGAGCTTCTATGCTATTGTGAACTGAGTAAAAAAACCTTGCATGTTGCCCCCCCCTGTTTTGAGCGATTCTCAATGTTGTAAATGCCAATTAAATCCTTGTGTCAATATTTTCAAGGTGCAAAGGCAGGAAATGCAACACAAACTTTAATCCCAAATACCAGGCTTACTGTGGCATGTGTTTGGCAGTGTGTCCATCTCTGGAGAGAAGTATATCCTCTGGTATATTCTCCTATACCAGAGGATAGGATGTGATCAGGAATCAAATATTTGAGTATTTGGGTCTGTTCTGCCTCTCCCTAACATCAAATTATATAAAGCAAAAGTAATTTGATACAAATCAGTGCAATAAGATGGGTATGAAGGCAAATTCAGGTTTGGCATTTTTCATGCTCTTCTCTCTGGCCCAATAAGTTCATGCTTTGAGGTTGATCTGGTGAATTAATTATTAGCTGGAAACAGATGGGCAAACAGTAGGAACTGGGAAGGTGTGTCTTGGTTCAATTCTTTTTTCTAGCTTAAGCATCTGCTTATGCAATTTACTGCTACTGCTGAGCAATTAAAGTAAGAGGCAATGCTTTCCCTCTTACAGACACAACTTTTGCCCAGTAATATTCATAAGAGTATTATACAGTTCAGCAAAAATAACTGTGTGGGGTTAAGTGATCAAGCAGTGCTGTCACAATTTGTCATAATGTTCTAAATCCATGTATCTACACTGAGGCATGATCTGATGGATTGTACCAGTTATTCCCCCAAACATTGAAGATGGGCATGTATCTGAGGGAAAGCATACTTTATCCAATGGATTAGAAAACAAAAGAGGTTAAAGCCTAACAGTGCTTTGGGCACAGGATATTTCACGGTGTGTCACCAGATGATGCCAGGGAGTCGGCAGGTTGCCTCCCCTTGTAAAGTTAGTGATTAAAGTGTTAACCGGAGCCTCCTGGAGGTGGAACCGTGACTAAGGGCGGGCTCCTGTCAGCGCTTGGAGAAAGGAAAGTGGTAGGTAAATATTCCCGACGTGCACCGAGGTGCGGGGAGTGTCCTGGGCTTCCAGCATTCCCAGTTTGTCAGGCAAAATAGTAATTAAGAGCTCTGTGGGTCCCATGCAGCAGAAGAGGTAGCTGTCCGCCAGGGCCATGCTGCCATGCCTCTTCCAGGGCTCAGGGAAAGGTATGTGAAACTCGTCCTGTGCTTCTCCTGCCCGGATCGCACGCCCGGGTAAGTGCAAAGGAAGGCTGGAGCTGTTCTGCTCGCTGTGTAAGCTGCGATGTCGGGGGAAGCAAGGTCCTTCGCAGCGACCCGGAACTCCAGTCACACTCCTCTGGAGTCATTTGGGTGCTGGAGGGAAGGAGAAATGCTTGCTCAGAAATGCTTGTTAGAAGTTCCTGAAGGGTTTGCGTGAGTCAGTTGTGATTAAACGGGCGGGTAACAGGTAGTGCTGCTCGTGCCCGCGGCCACGACCCCGCAGTGCCCTTCATTCGGTACGGGTGTGATTTAGAAGTGACATCGGTGACCTTGTGCGCTCTTTTCGGCGGCTAAAAACGGCCTGTGCCGCTCGGCTGCGAACGGAAAGTAACTCCTCTTGAAATGGGGTAACAGAGTGTTTGAAAGTAATGTGTGCGAGCGCCGCTCTAGCAGTGCCTGAGGGGAGGGAGCGTGTGCATCTGCCTTGTGACTGGGAAAGTTAAGGGGCCATATTCACGTAAACCAACTTACTGCTGTTTTTGTCAAATCCCGTTCCGAGCCTGCCTGAGCAGAGGGCTTATGCTGTGATTTGTACTCAAGTAGTGCTCCTAATGCTCTGTACTGAACAGCTAATTTTTAAAATAAAGTGTGAAGAAATCTGAAAGCCCAAGAAAAAAACCAAAGCCCTTGTTTTTAGCGGGGAAAACACAATTGTTCAAAGTAAATACTTTATTTTAATTACCACCTTTTTCTATGGTGGTAGGGACATCTACCTTAAAAAAGAAACCAAAGAAAGGAACATGAAGTCCCATAACTAGAGTATGTGAGTAGTAAAATTATTCTGCTGATACTGAGTTTATCTATCTGAACAAATCTTAAATTCATCTTTATAGAAACCAATCACGATCCAAATATTTGCTAAATACCAGACGCTTGTGAGTTTAGAAGATGGCTCAGCTGGATATGGTGTTGTGCCTATGGTGCAGAGCTTTGTGCTGTACAAAATATTCCATGTGTGTGTAGTTGATAGCTGAGTTAACAGCTCAGCCTTGTGGTTTCTAGAAAAGAAATGGAAGAGGTTCGCCCTATCCTGACTTCCTGTGGTTTTGGAAGGGCTTTGGGAAGCACTGGGTCAAAATACTTAGAGATCTTTGTGGAGGTTTCTGGTTTTAGTTTCTCTAGCACTGGTAGGGGCTCCCTGTAGCATACTGTGCTCTGCGGGCCCTGTCTTAATATATGGATGCACCAAAAGCACATCCAGGCTGTTACGCAAATTGAGGTGCTGCCTTGCTGCTCCTGCTTGGCTCATTTCTGGATCTCGGGTGCCCCTCTCCTTCCAGTCCTTCTCTGCAGCTGCCTTTTTTTATCCTTGTGTAAAAATCCGTGTAGCCATTTGCTCTTAACTTTTGCTTTGTCATTCCTGCACTCCACTGTCCCTGGTCGGTCCCCTTAAGCAAATGACTTAAATATCACTGCACTGAGTAAAAGGTAGCAAGTCCTCTTATCTGCCTCTGCACTGAGACTTGGACTTTTTTTTTGGGAAAAAAACCCCACATTTCAGGTAAGATATGAATCTTACAGACAAGTACAGCTCATTACCTTTGTGAGATTTGTACTGTGCACTGATGTGTTGATGCTCTTGCAGCTTTGAAATGTGCAGTGGTCTGTTTTCCCTTTGCTTTTCCTAGACTCCTCCAGTAGTTGCAGTGCACATCTAGAGATGCTCAGTTTGCAGCTGCCCCAGTTTTCATTTCTCCCTGACTTTCCCTTTGCTTTCCTTTCTGTCTTTCACTACGTATTTCAGGCTTCAGTCTTCCTCCAAGCATTAGGTTTCTACTTGATTAAGTCTCAGACCAGCAGTTTAGTCCAGCCAAGATCCCACTTTCTGGGTGTAACCTATCTGAAAAAATTCTGCACTTCTAGTCCAGTTTAACATAATGGTGAAGACACCTGTGTGATACCAAGTAAGTCAGGAGATGGCTTCGAATAAATGA
Source organism: Corvus moneduloides (assembly GCF_009650955.1). Classification (NCBI taxonomy): domain Eukaryota; kingdom Metazoa; phylum Chordata; class Aves; order Passeriformes; family Corvidae; genus Corvus; species Corvus moneduloides. The sequence continues at coordinate 73,870,256 of NC_045480.1, forward strand.
CACAGGCATATGTATGGTTGGAGTAGCTGGAAAATTAGCATGGTTTGGTTAGTTCAAACCAAAGGGAGCAATGGAAATGCATTTCACTTCTGTTTGCTTCCTCAAAAGGACTACAGGGAAGTGACATGGAAAGCAGCAAGATAGCAGGAGGTGATGGAAAATCTAACAGCTTTGTAGATTTAAGGAGCGGCCGTGCAAATATCCTGACATCTGTTGTGTCAGGTAATAGTGCTGGGGAAGTCACTGGATGGTGGCAACCCACAGGTTTAGGGCTTGGCTAAAAATAGGGGCTGTGAGAGGTGTGCAGCCAGGATGTGCCTGTGGGAAGAGTCCAGGGAGAAGAGGTTCATCTCTGGAGTGAGCTGGTGGTGTGGAAGTGTTTGGTACAAGGCTGATAAGCAGAGCAGGTCACATAACTGAGGAAGGCGTAGTGAGAGCTGTGCTTCTGCGCCAGCCACAGGAGAGAAGGCTTTGTCCTGGATATTGGGGCAGTGAGGGAGAGAAAGAGAAAGGGGTTGGTGAAGAATTATCCCCATCACCACCTACTCTTCCAGTTAGCTTTATTTTCAGCATTTTAATGGCACCTGGCTGATTTAAAATCTGTCCAAGGTGTTTAAGGCAAATAATTTACTAGGAGCCATCCACTGTGTAGCAAAACACAGTGTTCATCTCTTTTTTGTGTGTGTAAAGGTCACTTCTCTCCATATGCAGAGATCAGCTTTTTCTTTCAGATGAATCAATTTAAGGCCAAATTCTATAGAAAAGAGTGCAGCCACAAGCAGTGAAGTGGTGCTGGAGCTTTCCAGTGTTGCCACTCTACAGTTAATAGAGGTGCCTTGGCTATCCACTGCTCTTAACATGTTGTTTCCTGACAGGTGGGAGGAAGCTGAAGTGTATATTCAGTTTTTCAGGTGCCAAAGTGCATAAACTCCTCTGCATCTTGTAAAATTGGCTTGAAATTACACTGACACAGGCAGCTGCTTCACTTAGAGGTCTTAAGTAAATCACATAAAATCAGATTTCAAGGTGTGGCCAGTGGTTACTGAAGTCATTTCAGAGGCAGAAACCCAGCAGTGGTGTACAGCAGTGTACTCCTCACACACAAACTCATGTCTGTACAGAAGTCCCTGGGCTTGTTTGGCTTTCAGGTATGTTTTTGTCTTGATGGATGTCGCCCAAAGGACAAAGGGAGTGCTGCTTCTTTCAGCGAGCTCCTGAGAGAGCCCTGCTAGAAACCGCAGCTGCTCAGGTAAAGCTCATTTTGGTAGTGCACTCTGGGTTTAGGGGTTGTGAAATAACTTGTTGTGTATTTTGTCGGGTGAAGATCATGGTTTTTATATGCAAAACTTCTCATTTGTCCACATATGTTGTTTTTTAGAAGCTGTTTATCTATGATTATGGAAAATTGGTGACATCTAAAAAAGCAGCTCAGTAGTGCAATACACAGAGGTGAGATGTTTACTCTTTGCCCAGCCATGATCTGTTCAAGGCTGAATGTTTCCTAAATTGGTTTTTGGAAGGCTGCTAGTCATTGGGACTATAGACAACCGACTGCTTTGCAGATATCTTTGACCAGGCCCTGTCCAATGCAGTCTGAAATCAGATTCAAGTCAATCCTCTGGCATAAGGGACAATGGACATTGAGTGCTGTCAGCCAAATTCCTTTGCCTTCATGCCCAAATAAAAGAAATGGAAGTGGAATGATCAGCTTCCCGGGCAGTCTTTGGAGATGTTACTGCTTGTCATGGGATTCTTTGAGGGTTTTTTCGCCGCCGTGTGTGATGCCACTTGTTCAGTTAACTCTCCTCAGTCTGCCTTTTATTCTAGTACCTGAGGGTGAAGGAAAGAGCCTAGACTACATAATTAAGCTTGCTGAGGAGTGCGCTGTTGGAGTCTTGTGGGTCTGGCTCATTGCCTGCGTAATAGGCTCAAATCCCAGTGTGGAAATCTGTGAATTGTATTGCTACGTCCCTGAAATTACAGTCTTGTTCTCTCTTAGCTATTCCACCTGCTTTCTTGGGGTGCTGCAGGACACTGCTAATCATCAACACTCCTTCCCTTGCCTGGTTTTAGGAATCTAGATGAGGGTGGTTCGCTGAGTCACGGTGTGTTCCAGTGACCCGGGGTAATGCCCTATCCATAGTGGACAAAGGGATCCTGACCAGTACATGGGCTGCTGTCTCAGACTGCTAACAACTCAAGCATAATCCTGGAGTTGAAGTAGTCCTAAAACTGCTTGAGAAAGTCCTGGTAGATGTAGTACTTGAGATTTAAGGTACTGTTATATACTGGATGGGAGTGGCTTACAGCTTTTTTTATTAGGAGTGGGAAATATTTGGGTATTAAGGCCAAGTATGAAGTAGTCAAAATATGGTGTAGTGAGCCATCAGCTTGAGTGTCCCAGCCTGTTTCACTTGGCCAGCTAAAGCTTTGTTGCTTGATTACTATTCCATCTTTTGTAGTAACAGCAGTGGATATATTCACTTTTTTTAACTTTTTGTTTAGATTCATCTCTTCTGAGTAAATGAAGAAAGTGACTATGAAGGCGCAGCATCTGCCTTCTGTTTTCATCAATGAAGAGAAGTTCATAACCAGGTAAATTATTAAAAACCTAAATATTTAATGACTTTTCTGCTTTCTTTCAAATTATTCCACATTTATTCCTTGACAGGGGATCCTGTAGGGAACTGGGCCTGTAGCAGCAGCAATCCCTACCACTTACTTTAACCTGTTTCCAGAAAAGAGTTGGCCTCTACATGGAATTAAAAGAACAGAGCATTAAACCTTTGGACCTGTGGTTTTTGTTCATTAAGGAGAACAGCCCATCTAGAGGATTCTGAAATAAAATTACAAGTTAGGGAAGAAGACCTTCCTGTCTTGGAAATCTGTTGGAATTGGCCATAAGTTCCAGAGTTGAGCTCTGCCTGTCTGCATCCTGGGGTTTGGCAGCCCCGGATTGCAGGGAATCTGTGCAGAAAGACCTTTGGGCTGCCAGTTCTCTGCTGTGGTCAGAGGAAGTGTCTCTTTCACCTACTTGTAAAAAAGCTTGGAATTGCACTCTAACTGCAGTTTGTAGGATGCTTTTCACAGTTCAGTCTCCCTGGGAGGAATTTTTCCTACTGCTGCCCCAAACTCTGAGCCACCTGGCATTTAGCTCCGTCCCCTTTCTTGCAGGATTATTTTTCCCCTGTTGGCAAGAGCACAGGAGCTGGAAGAAGGGCCTCTCTTCTCTCTTCATTTCCATCGCTCTTGGTCTTCCCATGGGAAAGAAACTACCTATAGAGTCAACCAGGGAGGGTATACTGGAATTTCTCATGCTGCAGTAGAGATTTGTTCCTGAATCCTGATACTTTGCTGTGTGGCCTGAGCAATGCTGTTTTCTCCCTTTTCAAGGAAGGGTGTCAGGGCTTTGCCCAGAGCACACAGGCAGTAGATGCATCACCGCCTTTCTCTTCAAGAGTTGTTCCCTTTACACCGCTGCTAATTTGGAGCTCAGTGCTTTTGTGTTGGAAGTAATTAATGTGTGTGAACTTGGCATGTATTTCTTGGTTTGGAAATGTACCAAGTGAACCAGTGTCTCTGGGGTTTTATTCCCCTATGTATTTGCCTGTTCGTGTGGTGAAATGTGGATCCTGGTTGAGACCTTTCTGCATGACAGCCATGGTTTAAACTTTCTTTGCCTTGCATAAAGAGAAATAAGTGTTTCAAGAACCACGGACATTCCATATGCACTCAGGCTTGCTTCCAATGCAATTTCCAGACTATCAGCCCTCATCTATTCCTTGAATCTGCTGTTACACTACTTCTCTTCCAGTTCTATCCTGCGAATCTTGCTGATGGGGCAAGCTTGCTGTTTGGGAGTTGCACAATGGCTGGATCAAAAGGCTGACCAAAGCATGTGGGATGATTTGGCTGGCTGAACTGCTGCGTCTCCAGCATAACTGCCATAAATATTCACGGATTGTGTGTAGGGCTTGGGGGAGGAGAGGGCACAGGTGAGCTCTCCTGTGCTAGTGTTTCTAGAGAGCAGTCTGGGCTCTGTTGTGGTTTACCACTGGGGCACCTGACCTTGCAGTTCCTTTGTGTCCTGCTTTTGCTACTGAAGAAAGTGGTGAATCTGCAGTGCATACTATGTTTTTGGGGTGAGTTGTTCTGCCAGTTAGTTGGCTTTGGTTTCCATTAATGGCTGCGTTTGGATGTTGCCACAAAGCTGCTGTGAAAATAGACTTGCAACACAACAGCTGCTGATTTTCCAGCCGCCAAACTCAGCGGAGATGGCATCTGTCTCTAGGTTAGGGCAGCAGGAAGATGTGTTACAGTAAGACTCCTCCTGGAACTAGGCTGGTGCACGTATTCCCTTCTGGGGCAAAAAGAAGGAAAATGGTTTTTTCTCTTATGTCTCCACTACGCAAGGACAAACAAGTCAGAATGAGCTGCTGTTAAATCTCTCCCTCAGGGCTTTTCTAATTGTTTGTGTGGTTTGTCACTGTTGGTTGCACTAATGCAAGGCTGAAACCTGAAAGATTTACTTATGAAAACTTCTGAGGAAGGCAATGGCAAGTTTTTTTAGACAAGGCAAGAACTGTTGTGAAAATCTTGAGAGCTTTCTCTGAGAAACAGAATCTGCTTCAGAGATGACCCTTACCAGACCACTTACTGCTGTTAGTTATGATTTTATTTGCCTTTGCCGACAACATGGACTAAGAGTAATAGGTGGGCCTCAGAGTGTGACCCAAGTCCTTACATATTCCTAATCCATCTTCAGGGAGCTCACCTTCCCAGCTTCCTACTTGGAAAAAACTTGTGAAGTAACAGCTGTCAGTAAAATGGTTGCCAAAGGCTGTGAAGTAGAAAGAGACTTGAGTCTGAAGCACCTCTCGAGCAGGATCAGCAGGTCTGTCACAACATCTGTCAGACAGAACTGCCTATCTCCTACTTGCCTGTTAATCATGAATTGCATCTGGAGCTTGCCTGTGTACGAGGCCAAGACGTGCTTCATCTTGCCTACCAGTAGCCAGCATGATCAGAAATGGGCTTGTATCTGATTCATATCCAAGTCTATTTGCACTCCTTTTTGGTGGGATGACCTGAATACAGTCCCTCACAGTTCATGAGACACAAAGAACCTGTAATGAGCTATTTCAACGCAATGGAAAGAAGGGGTTTTGCCACCAGTATTCTGAGGATTTAAGACCAAAGTGAGTTGAAGTAAATGTTGAAAATCCTTGTTTGGAGTCCAGTTGATAAAGCTAGTTAAAAAATATTTTTGTGTGTGGAATTGCAGTAATGTAAAGTAAATAATTTACATTTACAGAGAAGTAGCAGGGAATGCAACGAACCTTGAGTTTAGTGGTGCAGCCCTTGTCCTCATGTTACCTGCTAGGTAAAAGCCCAGTTGATCTTTTCCCTTCTCACCATGGGAAAAGGCTCACTAAGCAACAGGACACTGTCTTGTTTATTAAGTGGAGAGGGGAGCGATAGGTATGGCAGGGAAAGCTTTCCACGTTCATGCTCTGCATGGCCCTCTGCCCCAAGCACAGCATGGACATGTTACCTGTCCTCCTGGCTGTCCCTGGTTCCCTCTCTGGTGTCTGGGCAACTGGGCCCAGGGGAAGGCCATGTTCCTAGGGCCTGTCGCCATGTTGGGCTGTCAGTTCCTCTGGGGCACTTCTTTGTTTAAAATTGGTGGAGGAGTTGTAATAGTGTTTCTGATGGTACAGGGGTTCTGAATAGCTTCAGCAACTCTCTCAGGAACGTGTGGTGCAGAGCTTGTAGGCGCTGTGTATTCTCTCTGTGGGCCTGCTGTTCAAGAGCTCACACAAACGTGGAAATAACGGGCGCTATTTGGAAACAAACTTGGTGTCTTCACACGTGATGGCAAGGCAGGACATTAAACCAATGTAATCATTAGTCCATAAGGAAGAATTTGTACACTTCCATGGAGTTGTTCCCCATGGTTAATTACCTCTGCTGGTGGGAATTGCTTGCTTGAATTACAGTCTGAGTCATCTTTAAGTGGTGTGGTGAAGAGTGTTCCATTCTTGATGACCTTGAAATACATTTCAGTTAATTCTGTCATTGTTCGGCCCTCCTTAGCCTGAGCTGCAGCTGGTTTTTTGTCTCCATGGCTCCTTGCTTCTTGGCAGAGGTTCTCTTCATCTCCTTCCTTTCTCCTCTCAGCAAAGAGTTGGTGCGAAGCTGTTTGGTTTCAAGCAGAGGGTAATAGGAATGTTAGACATACTGTAGATGTTTGGAAATAAGAAGAGTATCTGAAGCAATATTGAAAGCGAACGGAAGCCATCATGCAGAGAAAATAAAGTGTAGCCTAGTTAAAAGTAACCTGCAATATTGGTGCATGGGGATATTGTTCTGTTTGCTTCCTCCTCATGACTGCTGCAGAGGTGCAAAGTACAAGCTATTCTGGGGCAATATTATAAAGGTCATGTGAGACTGACTAATTAATTTCCTCTGGGTTTTTGAAGAAGCAACTTATGAGCAACCCTGTAGTTTGACAAAACTTTACTCTCAGGAAATGATATCTTGGTCATTAATAAACCTATAGAAGGATGCAGTGGGTAGCACAGGTAGCACCCTGCCACATACCACCTGCATTTTACAGAGATGTAAAAAATTATTTTTTCATTGTGATCTTCATTCTAGAGAGCAGCTCAGTTCTCTTCTGAAGAATTACAACTCTTACTATTCAGATCAAGAGAATCTGCAACTGACATATAATCAGGTAAGGATTTAGGGGAGAGAAACTTCACTAATCTGGACATACCAAATTAGTGCTCTCTTCTCCTCACAGCACTGGACTGCAGCACTTGCTGTGGTGGTTTTATAGCATGACATGTTCCATCTAATATTATAAACCAGAACTGGTTTCCTGAACTGAACAGGTCAGCTGCAACTTTGGCTGGTTTGGAAATAGCTCAAAACTGAGGTTACACGTTCTCCAAGTAATCTGTTCCAGGGCTGTGTCAGCCTGGATTTCACTGTATTCCTGTTACTTTGAGGGGAAATCAATTAATTAGTTGATTATTTTTACTCAGTTATTATGCAGCACTCACTATTTTGCTGTTTTTCTCCAGCGAGAAGGAAGCACACCATTCATTGAAGGGATCCTCTCGATATTTTGGGGAGTGCGGCATCCTATCCGATTAAAAATTCAGGATGAGAAGCAGATACCCTCTTTTGTAACCCTGAAGTCAACAGAGAACGTGGGTTTGTTCCCTAGTAAAAGGTAATGTATGAACTTCCCTAAGGAAGCTAGCATTACAAGATAGCTCATGTTGGGGCTTCAAGGGATATGGCTGGCTGCTCTGGATATCCCAGATTCCCCAAAGGCCATGGTGGTTGCTGTACAGCAGAGCCTTTCAACAGCTTCTTCTGGGCAGAAAGGTGTGTGTTTGTAGCAACTGTGTTTGGCCTTCAGGCTGAGGAGCTGGAGGAGGCTGCTCTTTGTCATGGGAACTGACTATTCCTGTACAAGGACTGGGAAATGGATGTATATAAAAATATAGGAAAAGACCAAAAAAAAACCCCTACATTTCCATGTACTGGAATATATACCATATATACCATACCTGATACTGGAAGCCCCTGAAAGGCCTTATGTTGGTGCACACACTAGAGCATGAAGCCAAAATCTGGTAGGTAAGTGCTGAGAGACTGTATGTCCCATCTTACATTCCCAGGTATGTCAGGTGTGGAACCATTGCTGCTCAGGTGAAGTTCAAGCCAGGGAATGAGTACTGGCTTTGTCTGTGTAAAATTTAGTGTAAAACCCCCTTAAAATGCCCACAGACTAGCTGTTCCAGCTGCTGCCAATGACATTTTATATCCCAGTGTGTTGTGCTCAGCTAATACAGGTACTCAGTGTACTTTGTTTTGAACGCTGTTTCCCCCGCCTTGGTGGGTGAATTTGATGAGCTGAATCTCTTTGAGTCTTGTAATACAGAGGCAGAGCCAATATTCACCCTGAATGACTCCCTGATAAATTGTGTATTGTGGAGTTTATTTTCCTAATTACTTATTGTCTCAGATTGCATGTGGGAGGGACATGTTGGAACTGGGGATTTAATTCTGCCATCTTTGCAGCTGTGGAGTTCCAGTAAAGTCTTCTTCCCCATCTCTGGCTGTTGAAATTGAGGGATGAAATTTGACAGGAGTAACTAGGAAAGAACCTGAGTTTTAGGCAAATCTGGCTCTCTGTTTACCTTGACCAGGTCTGCTGGTGTGGGATGCATGTGGCCTGCAAGGCAGTTCTTAAAAAACTTGTAACTGGTGGAAATCTGTATCCTAAAGTAAACATTAACTCATGATCCCAGAAATGTGGGGCTGCCCCGACATGCCTTAAGGTATGCAGAGCAGCTTGGCTGTCTGATCTTAAATGAACTTGGTAAATGTGTGGAATACAACCAAGATCTTGTTTGGCATGTAAATTGGGGGTAGCTGAATATTTTTGGGAAAAAATATATTTATATATATACACACATGAAATTTATTTTTACTATTGCCCTACAAATTGGTTTGTTCTCAGTCAGAGCAGTAACTGGCTGAAGACTTCCTGCTGAAGAGTTTAGGCAATGAATTATGGAAATATTGACGTGAATATAGTTTTTCTGACAGGCTGGCTGGAACTTCCTGCTCTCATACACAGCTGGTTTGGACAGCACGAGGGGCTGTGTATAATTTAACCTGTGTAACAGACCTGCATTCTGTGACTATTTAAACAGCAATATGTGTGTTTTGTGTGCCTGCCTGGTAGTCTCTGTGTGATTAATCCAGGGTGGTGCTGTGAAATAGATCAGGAATTACTGCAAGTTGGTTGTTATGTCCTGGTTGATGTTCAACAGGTTCTAAATTGGATGTGTTACATTTGGGATCCCTGGTCATACTTTAATATCACGTTTTAGTACCTGATTTTATGATGACTTAAACTAAAATTACCATGCTGAAGTATGTAACTTGAGCAGGGATGGGAGTGTATTACATGAACCCTGGCCACAGAATGAACTGAAATCACTGAGTTAATGAGGAGCAGTCAATGATAACTACATGTTTGGTCTTTCAGGGGAATGACTCGCTGGGGAGAATTTGATGACCTCCATCATATTAGCGGGGAGACACTCAAGTCTACTGAGGAACAGCCAGACCTTGAGCAAAGTTAGTGTGGGTGCTCTCATGTTAACAAAAATTTCTGTGTTCTGTGAGGGTGCAAAAGGAATCTCGTACGTCAGGCCTTCCCTACCAGCAAAGGGAAATCTCTTTCTTCTGTGTCATATACTGCAAGCTGGGTAAACACCGGCCTAGGGCTAGTTAGGGCCAACATTACTGTGCAGGTGACTTGGTGAACAGCCAGTGGGAATGAGCTGTGCTTTTATCCAAGAGATCATTCTCAAGGGAACAAAATAGCAAACTGCAACCACTGCAATCAACCTATTCTTCATCGTATGCCTATGCCTTGTTCCTTTCCTGCTCCACACCTCCCCCCCGCCCCCCAAATAAATAAAGAATGAAGCCCTTCACCAAGAGCCTCCATCCTCTGGGGGTGCTGGCAGGGAGTGGTGAGCAACTGCACATGATGCTGATGTGGTTTTAATTCTGTCCAGGTTATCCATGTTATGAAAGTCACACGCTGAAGTCCAGGAGTGAGCAGGAGCTTGACTGTGCCACCCTGCCCTGGACCAGCAGTGATGCCGCAGCTGTGCGGAAGAGGACCAAGCTCCCTGCAATAACCAGGACAGGAGTAGAAACTCACAGGTTCTCAATCAATGGCCACTTCTACAATCACGAGGTAAGAATTTTTAGGCTTGGCTTTGTCACCTGAGGGACGGGGAACCCTCTCCAGTGAGTTTTGCCTCATGCTCACACCCTTGTGCGCTTGTTCTTGTTCCCAGACATCAGTTTTCACTCCGGCTTTTGGATCAGAAACCAAAATAAGAATCAATAGCCAGATGAGAACCAGACAAGTGGTAGAACAGTTGCTTCGTAAATTTAAGGTAAGTCTGCTGGCAGGAGGAAGTGTGGCCATGTTCTGGAAATGTTCGTTCCGCTGTGCACTGCAGCACTGCGGGAAAGATGGGGAGTAACTGGGCAAGGATAGTGTGTGGAGTGGAGTGGAGAAAGCCCGACATGGGCGATTTTAAATGCATGGGTTGGGTTTATTTTACCTATGTTCCATGGCTCTCAGAGGCCAGAAAAGTTACACTGGGTGCGTGGTGTGCGGCGAGCGGAGAACTGCAGAGCGCTTCTTTCAGCTCCCGCTCAGGAGCGCGAGCGCTGCCACGCTTCCAGCGCTCCCACGGCAGGCAAAGGCTGCTTCATTGTCCCTGGCCGTGCTGCCCTCCCGCGGACAGCCCCAGGAACTGCGGCTTGCGTAAAACGACCGCGAACTAGAACGAGTGTCTGGGACATGTTTCCTCTTAGAGCCAGGCATACGGAAAGATGCAGAAAGTTAGAGTTAAAAATACTGCTCAAGGTCAGTGCCATACTGTCTGAAACTACTTTTTTTTTTCCCTTGGAATCTCCTTGGAACCATCTCCTGCCACCAACATTATATGTGGTCACAAGTAGCTTTGCCCTTACTGCTGTATATTTCTCAAATATCTTGATATTGCATGGCTGCTCAGTGTATAATTTATACGTTAATGGTCTTAAACTTCCCATTTAACTTGCCTAGAGACTTCACTGTTGCAGAATTACTTCCTGTAGTTAGTAAGACTTGGGAGTGTCTTGGAAGGAAAACTTAACTTCTAGGAGTAATAAGGAATGGAATTACAGAGCAGGGTGTAAAGTTGTAGGGAATAAGTTGCAAAGTAAGTGTTCAAAAGTCTGCTGTTTTCTGAACGTGGCTCAGGCACGAGGGTAGGTCACAGAGGTTTCCCCCAATGGCAACATGAATAGCAGATCTGCATGTGATGGGAGAAGTAAGCTATATGAAGTAGTTAAGGATGCTGCCGGGAAACCAGGCAGGAAAGATCTGGGGTTACAGTGTATTACTGGTTTGGGCAGAGTGGGAGCGTAAGGGTTAGGGCTGGCACAGGGACAGTGAACATGGCAGCACAGCTCAGATCCAGTATCTTTTAACTTTTCTACAGACAGGATCTCTGTAACAGACTTTGATCCAAATCCCTGAGCTGAGACACACAGGGAAAATGTGCTGAGAGGGAAATGCTGGGGAGGTCTGTGAGCCTGAATGGACTTTCTGTTGTTTCACAGATAGAAAACAGCCCCCATGAATTTGCACTTTACGTTATCCATGCATCCGGAGGTAAGCCAGCCACTGCTGCCTGATTACTTCATCTCTGATCATCCTCTATGTGTGTGTGGAATGTGTCCCTTGGAGTCACAGGACTCATCCCAGGCCTTTGTCCTCGTTTGGGCTCTGTGTGTGTGGTGTGGCATTTTGCCTTCTCCAGGGACCCTTCAGAGATGTCTCCTCTGGAGAGGAAAAGCGGAATAATTGTGTTGTGAGCCCTTTCAGCTGACAGCTTTGGATTGCATATGCTGAGTTCAAAGTACTTATTGTTCAGTGGAGAAAGGTTACTTCCATAGCAGTTTACTCTTGCTTTTTCAGGAAAAGGGAGATTTGATCTTTATTAATGGGAACACCTGAGAGAATAGGAGGGAACTGAGGGGGAAGGTACCTTTAATGGGACAATATTAGGGACCTGTTAGGTATATGGTAATTGCACTTGAGTCAGTATGGGATCTGTGTCAGGAAAAAAGGCTCATGACTGCAGGAGGTAGATAGAGCCCCTGTGGGGTGTTCCATGTTTCATGACATTGCTTACAAATTCCAGAAAAGAAGCAGTTGAGAAGTGGAGATGTTCCCTTGCTGCACAGGCTGCTGCAGGGGCCTTCTGAGAATATTGCCAAGTTCTTTCTCATGGATGGAGATGTGGAGGAGATCAGCAGTGATGTACGTATATCCTCATTTCTTATAGTCCATGGAATTTTTCTCAGTGACCATAGTTAGTAGTGCCTTTCTTGTCTTCTCCCTGTTAGGTTGCTCAGTACATTTCATTTCATCTTCCCTTTTTGGAATCGATTCTGCACAGAATAAATGAAGAGGAGGAGCAGGAGATTCAACAGACAATTGCAAGGTAAACAGACATAAAATGAGGTGTGTCAGAGTCCAGGGGAATCTGTACAATTGTGGCCTGGCTCATGAGGAGAACATATGGATGTAGCAGAGTGCAAGAAGAACACTGTGATGGGAAGGCTGAAGGGATTGGAAGGGTTTATAATCCTTTCCCTATTCTGTTGATCTTAAAGATTCCAGAATGAATGCTGACTACACATAGAGTGGGGTCTTCAGAAAATTTGAACCCTCAGGGTAACTTCTGTTTATTTTGTTTGCTGTTTGCTTTCTGAGCCTTTGACTGGTCACTCAGCTTGTACTTGCTGCCGTGTGTTCCAAGGGAAAGGATAAATGCAGTACACACATGCTGCTATTTAGGTTCTGTAGCGTTTAAGCCACATCAGTGCCGGATGTCCCTTCAAAACTTGAGGTGAATGACAGGAATCCCGCTGGCAGTAGCTCAAAACACCCCACAGGTACAAGCCAGAGGGGCTCCCATATTTGTGAGCATCTGAGTCCTGAGTCCAACAGCACCGAGAGGCTACAGCAGCCATAGATCTGTGACTGGATGATGGGCTGATAATCATGTTGAATCAAAGTGTCCGGGAAATGTTTAGAAAATAATAAACTTGCCTGTGTTGGGAAAGTTTTCATTGCCATTTGACCAGCTCATTGGAATTTGGGTTGAAAGTTTGCAGAGGTTATTTAAATGCATTCTCCCTCTCAGGTACCTAAGAGAGAAGAGCCTGATACGGCAACACCTTCGCAGTCGGACTGTTAAAAAAACAGAGACTACGGTATGATGGGATGGCCCCTCGGGAATGCCTGGGCTGCTGAAGGGCAGTCCTTGCTGCTGCTTTCTGTGGGCTGGGACTGAGGAGTGCTTCAGCCTCCGAGTGCGCAAAGCGGGGAAGTCTCTCCTCACCATTAAACAACTGCAACTGCCCCCACTCATGCAGCTCTGGGGTGCAGGCTGGAACCACCTAAGGAGATGCACTACATCCCCCGAACAACAGGTGCTGAATCTGACCCGGAACTTGGGGGAAAAAACCCCTGAAAAGCCCAAGGCTTTAAACCCTGCTGATGTGTGACCTGGTACCAAGAGGCTGGCGCAGAAAAATATTGCAATAACCACTGTGTTGATAGAAAATATGCAAATTAAGTATATAGTTATCCCTCTATTAGAGAAATACTGAATTATATTAGCAGAAAGCTTTTCAGTAGAGCCAAGTGGCAGAAGATATTTATGTATTTAAGACTGCAGGTAGAATTTTCACTTAAGTTATAAAATATCCATGCAAGATGCCTGAAATCCACTGGCTTCAGGCTGGTGGATGCTGAAACTGCCTAAGCTTTGAGCTACTGTTAGAAAAACATAACTGGAAACCCTCCCACTTAGGAGCTGCGCAGCTCTTTGCAATGACAGGGAATTTATCCCTGAAATACCTAATGAACTGCAAAGTAAGAACTCTGACTAAACACACTAGACACTGTTGGGTCCTGAAAGGCATCTCAGTGGTTTTTGTAGTTGGAATAAATGGTTGTCTTCCTGCCTATGTTTTCTGTTTGAAAGGGAATTGAGAAGTGCTTAGTGAGAGGCTGCATGTCAGAGCCACAGAGGGTTGGGCTCATGGCCTCCCCATGGATGCAGTTTGGGTCCAGCCCAGCCCCACGCCCGGTGCAGCAGCCAACTGTCAGGTCCTGTCTGGCTGAGTTGTGTTGAATATTAGAGCTCAAATTATAGAGATGTAAATAAAATAAATCTGTGCACAGTTAACTGTCCTCCTGCAGTAATTTGTTGTTTTTACTTCATATCTGTGACTTAACCTCAGCTGCCTTTGTCTTATGCAGGTAAGAAATACTTGTGAGGGAGGAAAGGAATGTGCAGAACATGCGGCCTAGAAATTATGTGGAGTAAATCAAATTGTAAAACTTTACACTGCCCAAAATCACGTTACTGGGATGTGAATTCAGAAAATAAAGGTCAAGGTGCTGATTGAAGCTCCTCAGGTTGGAGCAAGTGTGTTATTTGAAAGCAGTTTATAATCCTGCCTAGGAAAAATATTAGGGGCAAGGGAGTACCGAGGGCAGAAATAAACATAATTCACAGTTCAGAGGTAGGGATTAAATGACAGTTGCCTTCCAGCTGTAAATGAAAGTTCCTTGAAGCAGCAGAGTGTGCATCCAAGTGTAAGTACTGGAATATTAAATAATTTCTTGCACAGCCCATGTGGAAAAGAGGTGTTTCCAAGCAGGTTCTCCAATCCCCTGGATATGTCCACTCTTCCCAAAATAAGCCATCTTGCCACCATCTGATGTTCAAGACTTGAATCCTTTTCATTTCCCTTGTCTTGCTGAATTGGGACTGAAAACTGCTGGGAGCCAACTCTGGGACAGGACACAGACCTAATGCCATTGGCCAGGATTTTAGGGTGAGTGAAATCATGCTGTGACTGTTGTGGGCTTGGTTCTTTGTGGGTGCTGTGTGGTCTAAATGAACCATTTCTGACACAGACAAGAGCAGGAGAAGAATTTATTCCAAAGTATTATGGGACATTCAAGGAAACACAGCAAGGACACACAGGTGACAGAGGAAATGGGGGTCATTCAAGTTTGGACCCCAAGCCATTAATCACAGAAACAGTGATTACCATCTGTATCCTATCTGAATTTGTACATTTCCCTGCTGACCAGGTGCTTCAGCAGTCCCTGTCCTGTCCTTTCTGTGACATTTTACTTAACTTTTTTTTCTTTGTCACCTTATTTGGGGTGCCCAAGATAATCTTTCTCTGTTTAAAGGCAACATTACAACAAGCCAGAGCAGGCCATATTGGTGAGTTTATATGCTGTAGTTCAAGGCCAGCATTACAAAAATAATTATTCAGTGATTGAAAAGTAATTTACAAGTGGCTACAGGCAGATTTTCTCTAATTTGATCTCATTTGCACTTACACTTCATAAGCTTAGGATTTTAAATGCCTTTCTTTGTTTCGGTCTGTGACTATTTGGGGTAATAAAATTACATTGCAAAGCAGAAGATGGTGGCCACAGCCAAACCTTGAATTTCCATCACTTAGCTGATTGTTTCAGTGGATTTCCTTATGGGGATTCAGCCTCTCTGTGTACTAAATGTGGCTTTTTGTCACTTGGTTTGGTTTACATGCTCCCTGTGCAGTTCATGTCACTTGTCCAGCGAGGACCTTCCCATGAACTGTGCAGCTCCTTACGCCGACAGCATTTTCTCACTCCTTTTGATGAGTTCTGGACCCTGGAAAAAAGGAAAATCACTGGGAGCAATAGTGTCAGGAGGGTGATTGATACGCTTGTGACGTGTTCAGTGCGGTGCTAACGGCAGGTCCTGTCCTATGACTTTGGCAAGGTGTACACAACACTGTGTGCAGAGCACAGACACATTCATCACTGTGAATGCACACTGGTTTTCTGTTCAGCTGAGGTGGCCTTAGATTTGGTATTGGTCAGAAAAATACCAAAATACAGTTCTGGTAGGAAGAGACAGTAGAATCCTTTGCAGATGTGCTGTTCAGATATATCCAGAGGTGAAACATTTTTTATGAATAAGAGAATTCTTTCCATTTTATAATTTTAAGCCAAAACTTGGGAAAAAAGATAACAAAAGGTCAGGGATGGTTTGTTAAAGCTCCGTTAAGGAATATAGTAAAGGGAGGGACATGAGAGAAGTAGGGAAAAGCGGATTTACTGCAGGCTAAAGAGGAACCAAAGCAGTTTTGGGGTATGAAGTTCAGCGGCCTGAAACAGCGGGGGCAAGGCAAGAGGGAAACAGAGGCAAGAGGATAAACAGGGAAAATGCTTTGATCTAAAATGTGGATGTACTCTTTCCCTCCCTGCTGCAGAGGAACTTTGGCTGGAAACAGAAGCAATACCTCTTTCAGGAAGCAGGCCTCAGGGTTTGCCTCTCCGCAGCACTGTTCCCTCATGGCACTGAAGGCGGCCGTGACGGAGCCCAGCTGCTCTGGGCTGATCTGGGGCTTGTATTTGAGGAGAGTGATGAGCATCCTGCAGGAGAGCAGAGCTCTGGGAACTGGGAGGGAAGCACGTGCTCACGGAACTGCCCTCCACGCCAGGCCAGCAGCCCCCCACCCCATTCTGTTCCCACCCATTGCCTTCCCACAGCTCTTCGTCCTTAGTCACCACCCAGATGTGGATTTCTGCCAGGGAGCAAAGCTGGCCCTCTTCCCCTTTGAAATGAAACGTCATTGTCTGGTTTTGGAGTGTTCCAGAGAAGAAAGAAGGCAGGACGCTGGGCAAGAGGAAGGCAAGCAGTGCCAGGGGTAACAGCAAACCATCATGTCTTACTCCTGCTTCCTGTGCTGTAGCTTTTCCTCTTCCGTGGTGCACAAGTCTCCATGGAAAGCAAATAGCCCTGGAGTCAAGGCCAAGGGCACATAACTCTCATCAACCTCCAGTTTTCCTATGCACGGCCTCCTGAAGGCATAGGAGCTGCTGCAGCAGCGGCAAACTCCAGGATTTATGGGGTCAGCCAGGTGTCTCCTACAGATTTCCCCGAGCACGAGATCCAGCTTTATCAAGAGAATGAAAAAAACAATGTTACAACATGAATTTTTCATTTTCAAAAATCACGGAAACACACAATGCTCCCAGTGAAGTTAGGGTAAAAGGAATTTAAAGCTTCGGTGTAAGATAGAGAATACTTTATATTTGTACTTAATGCTGGCTTATGTCGGTGCAGAAATGGCTCTGATTTTTTGCAACAAGTAAGATCCAGAACCAAAGGATAATACTCACATTTTCCTCAGCACAAGGCAGCAGCTTGTCCTGGCCCACCTGGCAGCATTTGGAGCCGATGGTTGTCATTTCCTTGGTGAATTTGATCAGCTCTGCAGATGTCAGCTGAGGCATCTTCTTGGTGAAGCTCATGAGGAGCCTGAAATGACAGATTTTGTGATACTGGTGTTCTTGTTTCACCAGGCAGCAGTGAGCAGCCTCTGCCTTCCCCATGGAATGTTCCAGCCCAGCCCCATGGAACACTCCTTAGCACAAGGACAGGACTGAGCCTTGAGTTTCTAAGCCCAGGTGGGCAGCTGTAAGACTGCCCTGTTTGTGTGCAGCCAAATGTTTCAGCAGTGCCTTTAGCCTGGCCCGTGAGACCCGCGCGGCGTTACTCCAGCCTGGACTGTGCCCAGCCGGAGCAGGGTAAGGAAGCATAGGAAACAGTAATACTCGTTTTGGAAATAGTAATCTCCTTTCTCATTGTAAATGTCGCAGCTTGTCCTCATGACACTTTCTGTTTCGTAAATATGTTTCCTCAGTTCTTCCTCCTGAAAAAAATAAGTGAATTTGAGGAGTCATTGCATCGGGGGAATGGGGGATGTCCTACTGCCTCCTGATCAGGCCTGAGTATCTCCAGCTGCCTCTCACCTGGTATGGACCACCTGTTTTTAATGCCATTTCTGTCTGAAACCCCTGTAAACTGTCTGCGGTAAATGTCCACCTCCAATTGCCACCACCTACTGAATTTTGTGTGGCTGCTGGAGGGCCAGGTCTAAGACACAGGGCAGCTTCTGACTTCAGGTGTTGTAAGGCCACTGTCCTGATCTCAGACAATAACCGTAAGTGCTTCTTACATTTGGGAGGGGGAACTGGCATTGGTCAGGAACTCGAAAGGGAGCAGGGACAAAAGAAGTGGTAGTGTTAGCTCCATCCCTTTCCCTCCATCCATCCATGTTAAATTGCTTCACAACTGAAGGCTCTGTTAGTGCTTTTCCCATTTGGGAATCAGTCAGACCTTGCGGTATTTGCTGAGCTGTGGCCCTGGAGCAGGGATACTGGCTTTTTAGTGATGGGGTGACATGTCTGACCCCCTCCACGTGCTGTGAGGAGCCCCAGGGCCCACTAGCACCCACCCCTCTGCTGAGGCAGCCGCTGGGAGCCCCAGGCATGCAGCACTCCTGTAGCAGGTCCTCGTAGCCTTTGCCAATCCTTAAAAGCATCTGGGCAGAAAATTCGGGGTGTCTCCTGGAGTATTCATAAAGAAACCTGCAGTATGGGGAAGATCAGGAATTAGGGAGAAGCCAAAACCACTGCCCTTGGGAGGCTGGGGATGGGAAGGACAGCAGGGACATTTCAGCGTAGGTTTGTCTGATGGAATGGGGACAATTTCACAGAGGAAGCCTTGTGCTACCTGGCTAGGTGTGTGTCTTTTTCCTGGGCAAAACGTTCACATATTCCTTTGTCTTCAATAAACTCCCTGACGTGGGGGGACAGGTCTGCAGGTTTGTCATCATTTTCCACATGAATGATGCATTCACTCCTTTGTAACAGGGGCTGTTCACAGCACTGCTGGATCTTACTGGACAGGATGTGCTGGTTGCTGCAGACATACTGCAGAATGTCTTCCTGTCAACAGAAAAGAAAAGAAGGAAATTTGACCAGACTGTGGTCTTTTTTTTTTTTTAAATCAGTATTTTTATCTCCATTTTAGAGACAGAGAAGGTGATTTTTATGCACTTTTTAATGGCTTCATGGCGAGAAAAGCCAGTTGGGAAAATCAACCGCACTACTAGACCGAAGAGTTAAATTCCAGTTTGGCAGAGCAATCCATACAGCAGAGGAGGAAAAAAATCTGGAAACAGTAACAACAAAAGCATTAAATTTCTGCAGCCACACAACGATGGAAGGGCTTTACCCTGTCCTGCATGCAGTCCAGCATGTCTCCGCGGCAGCAGTCCTTGTGCATGTCAGCCACGTCCATCACAAGTTTGTGAACAGTGACAAAATCAGCTTTGGGGAATTTCTGGCTTATCTGGGTAAGTTTCCTACAGGGAAGGAAAGTAATTATTGTTTATATTTGCAGTGGGAGATTGTGCTAGCCATCATCATTTCTGTGTGGAGACGTTGTCTAACTTTCATCACAGAGAGATGTGAGTGGTTCAGACTTGGGATTAGATTTTTGGAATCTCATGGCAGTTTGTAAGGAAATGGCGATGCTGCCACACACAAATCTGAATTCCTAATCTGTCTTCCTTATTAGATGGTGACCTGCACACAAAAAGGACAGGGCTGGTACTTCAGAGTCACTGAGGAGGCACTCACAGCTTTATTCCTAAATAATAACAAACATGGGGAAAACTCACAGAGCCTTTAAGGTCCTTTCTCCAAACTTCTTCAGGATTCCACATGTGTGTTCCTGCCTCAGGGCATTTTCTCTTACTGGCTTCACCACCTTCGGTGTCTGATAGAAAGAAAATGCAGCCATGAAAGTGGAAGAAAATACAGTAGTTCACATTGAAACTACAGTGGTGACGGTATTTAATTTTTTTTTTAACAGTGGAAGTAAAATGCTGTACAAGTTGCAAGCAACTGTTGTGCTTGCTGTTTAGTCACCAGCATTTATTAAGTGCTCTGTGAAAAGAAAGCAGAACCCTTCAGACAAGAGTTCAGTGCTTTTAGCACAGGGGAGGAAATGGTCACCAAGGAGCTCCAGGGCAGTCTGATTTTGGTTTGTGCTTAGCAAGGTAAATTCCAGTATCAGGCTCAGATGTTGAGAAAGAAATGCTGGTATTTGTCTCTCAGTGTTTGCGTAGTTGCACATCAGTAACGAAACCCCTGTGATGGAGTACCTGTGTCTGGAAGCATTCCTCCAGGTGCCGAGAGGGGCCTTCCGCACCTCCGCAGCACCTCTTCATCATCTCCTCATACCGGAGAGCAACTGACAGGATTGTTGGGGCAGGCAGGAAGGGATGCTTTCTGGAAACTTCGTAAGTAAAACTGAAACCAGAGAAAAACAGCTTTAGTTTCAGTTGATACTAAAATTATAAAAGTAACAAAAGGATGAAGGCTACTTAAGATACTGTTTTCCTGACATATCAAACAGTTGCGCAGTGTGGGTTTGTCTCATAAAATTTTGATGAGGCTGATGTTTTCCTGGGAATTTAAGTCTCAAATCCTGCCAGTTCTGGCTTAGAGGCAGCACAGGTCCTGCTTGGCTTTTAATGACTAAAGGGAAGCCCTTGGTTTCAGGTGAGTTCTTTACACAGACTACAATAAACTGGGCCAGAATAATGTCACTTGGAGATAAAACCAAAGCAGCAGGTGGCACAACAGGCCTCACAGAATGGCAATTACAGCTGGACAAATTGCACAAGTAATTCACATTAGGAAGAAACATTAGTATGAGAGAGACTCTTAGGCTGGACTTTGTGGTTGCTGCTGCCTTTTCTGCCTCCAGCCCAAACTGTCACATCCATGCATCCAATCTAGGATTTATTACTCACTATGCTGTTAATGGTTGCTGATGCTGTGAGTAGTTTCTGCAGGCAGCTTCGGCATCTGGCCTTTGCAAAGGAGGGATGAAGCCTTGCGAGAAATTTTTCAGGGAGAGGAAGCAGTCATTTCTTTCAGAATCCTCTTTAGCACAGCAGTCAGCAATCCTGGGAAGGTTTTTCTCCTGGCATATTGTATCAAAGAAAATCCTGTCCTGTGAAAAATTAGAAGTTCACCTTTATAGATGGGAGAAAGAGTCCACAAACCAAACCTGCACACGTGGGGAGGTCACGTCTCAGAGTAATGGATTCACGCCTCTGGAAAACCCGTGCCAGGGCTCTGCAATGACAAGTCACTTCTGGAAAGGTTTACCACACTGGAAACATGACTGAGCTTACCAGAGGCTTCAGGCAGTCGGGGCTGTCCCTGGCTGCCGCCGCACAGCTTCTGGCCAGGTCTGTGACCCGCTCGGCCATCCCGGCTGCTCTCCTGAACGTCCCTCCTGGCACGTACTGGGCAAACATGATCAGGGCACTGCGGGAGGAACACGCTCCATTAGATCTGCTCCTGGCCTCCTAACAACTCGTTATGGGCCTTGCAGGTGAGAGGCAGTGACAGGATTTGTATCACCCCGGCCAACATTGGACTTGGTGCACTCGTTCCCAATGACAAGGTTGTGCAGTGGCAGCAAATCTGCTTTACCTGGACAACTTACATGGCTTTAAAGTTGTTCTCGTGCAGCTGAGAAAAACGTTGACCAATGCTTGTTTTTCCCTCTGAAAAACAAGATGATTTCAGTAAAAATGTTTACTAAATGCTTCATTAAATACCTTTTTATTTCGTAGCTCAAGTGTCAGTAGGCAGGGAAAATCTCCCTTCCATGCACTCCGTCTCAGTAATCCCTGCCCGTCCTGCATACCACAGAGATTCTCATGGACTTAAGAGGTTGATCACAGCAGATTTTTCCAGGGAGAGTTTTGCTGTATACCTTTATCCCTTAAGAAAATCCCCACATCCAACTGTGGCTAAGTGAGCCACCAGAGAGCCACGTGGGCCGAGTCAGCCAGCAGTGTTAAACAAGAAATAGAGAAAAAAGATGAGAGATCCTTACCTACATCCCGAGAAGTTCTAGGCAGGGCTTTGGCTACTGTAAGGCTCACCAATAAAACAGCGTAAAGGATTGTTCTCCAATTCATTCTGTCAGATTTTGGCAGGGACTTGGGGTGAGCTTGCTTTATCTGTTAAAGGCAGAAAGAATTAAGGGGAAAGAGTTACTTTTATCCTCCCCCAAATGATTCCTGGTTAATCAAAACCCTTTTACTGTCAGATTTCACATTAACCCTTTGGGAATATTCCCACAATAATTAGACATGCCATTATTTGCTCAGGATGACGAACTGGCCATGTTATTGCAAAGGAAGGACCTTGAAAATTTTTTTTTTCCCCCATAAAATTTAGACAAATAGGCATTTTCTCCTTATCACACCTCACACCAGAAGTTTAAACACTCCTTGGGCTTTTTGTTGTGCACACTGAACTCATCTACTTACAAATTGCTCAAAGGTGATTGCTGTGCAGAAGGCGACTTTGGAACCGATCAGTGACTGGAAAATCCCAAGTTCAGCTGTTATCCTGTTATTTCTGCACTCCTCCTTGCTGTATAAGCTCTCTCCTGCTCCCAGCTCCCAAAGAGTCATGGGGAAAGGCTGAATGAGGTACCCCACGCACATTTTTGCAGCATTGATAATTACCATCAAAATGTCTACAAAGCTTGGAACAAAATCAACTCCAAAACTGTAGAATGAAGGGAAAAATTCCAGTTATTACAGGTATTTTACTGATTTTTTAAAAAATGTATGCTGTAAGCATCAGGGAGATAAAAAGACAAATTTTTGGAGATAGAAGTTCTTTGAAGAGCTGCAGGTATTGTTAACACAGAGGTAGATGGGCAAAGACTATTTCCACATGCATGATCATCACAGAATGTCAGGCTGGTATGGGTTGGAAGGGGCCTTAAATCTCATCTCATTCAAACCCCCTGCCATGGGCAGGGACACCTCCCACTAGACAAGGTTGCTCCAAGCCCCATCCAGCCTGGCCTTGGACACTGCCAGGAATGGGGCACTCATTTGAATCCTTTAAATTCAGTGTCTCCAGTGCCTCTTTCCATGCTCAGCAGGATGGGTAACTGCTTTTCACTTTTCTTGGAAAACCCTTGCCACTCTTGGGATGGCAACTGGGCTGTGTTCAGTGAACACTCACTTGCAGGAGGGAAATGTGTGTGAAATATTTAACTGGAAAGGAGTGTGGCCAGCACTAGGAATGAGATCCAACGGAGAGCTTAGTCCTCATTAAGAGTTGTCATCATTTTTTAAAGAAAACATGGTTCATGTTTGTGTTTTTACATGGAAATGTAATGAAAGGAAGGTGGCTGGACTTTATCTGAACATGTGTTTTGGAATATGTCTTGTTTTAGTGCTCTTTTATGGCCCTGTGAAACCAACATCCCTGGCTGAGTGCTTGGTTTAAGTTTACAGAAGCGATCTCTTGGAAAATGAGGAGTAATTCCCTGCTAAGGAAGACCAACAAGTTGCAATGCAGGGATTTGAAAATCAAAGGAGATAAGTATTGTTTTCCATGCTAAAAAGGCTACAAAGAAAGTCTGGTTCATTTTTGCAGGTTTGCTTTGTTCAGCTTCCATTGCAAACCCTGATTCCTGTCCTCCTCATCTTCCAGGAATTGCTTTGTGGTTGAATATGTGAATTTTCCATGGAAAGCCAAAACCATTTCAGCTTTTCCATGTGATTCAAATAGGTAATTGCAGATTGCCTAAGAAAACTCACTTTCATACAACACATTTGAGCCTTTTCTGCAAATATTTAGCTCAAAAATCAACACCAGTTCTCTGCCTTCCTGTACAGGTGTGAATGGGATTGCATGTGCTCTGAGCTGGAACAGTGCTCAGCTCCTCCTGCTGGAATACAGGGAATTTACTGTGCATTCTGTGGCAGTTTGGCTCAGATCCAGCCTAATCCACTCCTTCGGCTGGAGTGTTAACAGCTCGAGGCTCACTGAGACAAGCAGGGGTTTCTGCTTGGCTTCCAGCATCTCCTTGGGAGCTTCTGGAGAGAGGGAAGGTTTTCCCTTCAGATCACTCGGGGCAGCGTGACACTCGCAGAATCTGTGCCTCAAAACCCAAGGTGTGGCAGGGATGTGGTGGATGAAAGCTCGTTACCTGTCTACTCAACAAATCCTTTCTGGAGTGTGAGGCCTGGAGGCAATGCAGGAAGGAAATCCAAGTTGTCCACTTCATTGTTGCTGCTGATTCTGTGATTCCTTGGCTGTGCTGGGGAGTCTGATGGCAGGAATTGCTCCTTTCAGCCCCTGCCAGCAACCAGTTGTATCAGAATCGCTTAGGAGCTTCTGTTGGACCTGGAGATGATTTCCTGAGTGGATGTATTTTGCCAAAAGTGCATCTCTTAACCTCTTTTCTGACTCTACCTGTAGTCCAGAGCCTGATGGTTTTAAAAGGCTTTATAAATGTATGGACTATCCACACAGAGTGTGACTTGTCTCACGCAAACCAGGCAATTTTTGGCAATTCTCTTGTTCCCCAGCCATCCTTTGGCTGGGGGACGTTGAAAAGCTGCACAGGGTGTAATCCAGACCATAATTATCTCACTCAAAAGAATCCCACTCCAATTCTTTTCACCTCGGGGAACAAAAAAGTCCGTCCATGTCTGTTTTCTCCCTTGTTTTCAGTCACTCTGAGGTGCTCTGTGTGGTCTGTCCTTCTGATGGAACGTGACGGCTTTTCCTGGAGTCCTCGTCCTGGGATTGTCCCCTGAGGTGGTGTGAGCGTGCTGGCACAGGGGACAGGATAACCTCTGGCAGTACCACGGCAGCGCGCCCAGGCCCCCGCAGCTCCGCGCTGCCGTACGGCCGGCAGCAAATCCCGCCGTCCCGCGGCTCCTCCGAGCCACGGGGCTGGGAACGCAGCACCTTTCCTTCCTCACTGCTTTTCCGGCAGCGCTTCCCTCCATCCCGGCTGCCTCCGGGCTCGCGAGGACGTGTTGGATACGCGTTGCGTGCCACTGGCACGTGGGGGGGAAGTGCAGCGGGTGCTTGGCGTGGTCCCAGTGTTGGGAATCACCTGCCAAGTGTCCCAGGAGGACTCGTCTGTGTGGGATGTCCAGGTTCTCTCTGAAGTGCAATTTGGTCACCCCTGAGACATGAGGACAGAGTTGTACCCTGTGAGTTTCCCTACTCACATTTCCACCCTGCCCTACTCCTTCTCTGCCTTTTAATTCCAGAGCCACGGCAAAAGCAAAACACACTTATCCCACGGAGTAGAAAAGAAACATTCCAGTAACTCTAGGACCTATGGGCTGCCTCAGAGGCCACCTCTTCTGTAACAAACATTTTTGATAGTACAAAAAATAGAGAAAATTGATCCCTGCTTTGGACTTGGAGGACTGACCCCTCTGTTTGGGAGCTGAAGCCCCAGTCTAGTTCAGAGAGTGGTGTTGGTGCCAGCAGGCCTCGAGCAAGAGAACTGGGTGTCTGCTTCTGTGCTGTAGGATGCTTCCCTTCACACCACAGTGAAATGGTTTCCTTGAATACAGCCTTGTCCTGCCTCAGGTGAGGAGAGGCTCTTCCGCTTTCTGTGCTCGTGCAATGAATGTCTTTCTGGAGAGTCTGGAACGACGTCGTTATTACCCTCTAAGAAGGAGGAAGGAATTAATAATTGATCCTGGGGGGCTCTGGCTATTGGGAGGGGAATCTGCAGCCCAGTTTCGAATGTGAAAGCTTTAAAGGAGTGATGTCTGTAGAGGCTGCTGCGTATGTGCTTGTTACGGACACCGCATGCCCTCTTTTGGGAGGCAAACCCTATCTGCCAGATCATTTAAGAGCATGAAATGAACCTACAACACCTGGGATGGAAGAAGAAAGAAATTCCTCAAGTTTAAATGCTCTCTGACTCGCCATCCCCTTAGCCTCCTAAGCAGGGCACTCCTGCTTTTATCTCTGTTCCAAATCCCACCGCAGGCCGATTGCAACTGAACTGGACATGACAGAGTACAAAGGGTGACATTTACAACCTGTCCTCGGCTTATCTGGCCCCCGGAGGCGTGGTGGCCTGGCCAAGTGAACCCCTGGGGCTGCCTGTCCAAACGCGTTATCTCAGCACGAGGCAAGCCTGGGTTGCAGTGACCTGCTTGCTCAGCACCTGTGGGCAAGGCAGGGAACTGGCTCTCTCTGCCCACGGGCAGCAGAGATTAAACAAGCTCCAGAGAACCAGGCAGAGGCTTCCCTACCTCTTCAGGGAACGCTGAAGTGGTTCAAGAACACTTTGTGCCAGTCTTGGGTACGGCTGCAGATGGTGCTTGGTCCTTCTCCTTCTCAACGCAGACTCTACAAGAGAAAAAGGAAGTTCAGTTCATTAGAAACTAACCCAGGTGGGCAACAAATATCAGCCGTGGAAAGCTCTTGGTCCCATGCTGATCAACATTGCTTCTATTCCCAGCCCAAAAGAGAGTCCTGGGAATAGAAGCAATGTTGATCAGCATGGGACCAAGAGCTCTTGGGAAGTGATTTTCAAAACTGTGTCAACACTAAGGCTTGAGATGCTGCTTTAAGGGCTGCGGCTTGACTGCACAGGTCTGTCTTTATGCCAGCTGAAAGACACTGTGACGTGCAAGGGAAACACATGAGTGCCTATGGATTGTAGCAATGGGAGTGGGATCCAGCAAAATCGTGTCTTCCAAAAACCTGCAGCCAAAAGCCCCGGGAGGAATTGGACCGTGCGAGGCCGACAGCGCCCCCTGCCGAGCAGAGCCGGTGCTGCAGAGACAGCCCCGACAGCGCCTCTCTGGCGCCGCTGCGGCGCCTCCGGCCGGACACGGGGCTGCGCTGCGGGCGGAACCTGCGTGCCCTGCGGTACCGGCGCAGAGCAAACCCGGCGCGAAAGAGCCGGTGCTGTCTCAGAAGAGCGAGCGGCGAGTGCTGCCGGCACTTTAACGCCTTGCCGGGTGACGGCCTGGTGCTGGAGGCGGCGCGAATCCCGCCCTCAGTACGGGCTGGAATTCGGCAGGGAGTGCCCTCGCCCACAGCAGCCCTTTGGGCCTTGCAGCCCTCACGGCCAGCAAGTCCCAAAGCACAGCTACACAAGTGCTGCTCTGGGCAACGTGTGCTCACCACATTTGTCCTAAGGGACCAAGGACACAAACTTGGCTCTTGTGTCACCTCCTGGCCACCGTGCCCTGCCAGCAGCCGGCAAGGAGGGGGTGTGCTCTGCCTGGAGCGCACATGAGGGAAATCTGTCTGGGATGGAGCGGGTCATTGTTTGCCTGACCAGGACCAAGTAGCCTCTGTGGCTCAGATCCCCTCCTGAGCAAAGAGAATAAACATGAGCCTGTCAGGGCAGGCGCAGAGCACGGCAGCTCTGCCAAAGCCGCTCCTGGAGCATCGCGGGGCTGGAGGCGGGACACTCAGTGTCCCTCACAGCAGGTGCAGCAAGCGCTCTAGGAGCACTCCAGGGGCGCTCCAGGGGCGCTCCAGGGGCACTCCAGGGCGCTCCCCGCAGTAGCTGCGCCAGTCCCGCAGGGGCCGCAGCTGCGCTCGGGGCGCCGGGCGGGGGCGGAGCGGCGGTACCGAGGCCCCGCCCGGGGCATGCGCAGTGCGCGCCGCGCGGCCTTTTCCCGGCGGGACGGCGGGGCCCTGACGGGAGCTGCGGTTCCCGCGGTTCCGGGGGCGGGGTCCGGGCTGTGGCGAGGAGCCGGACGCTGCCCGGGCGGGTGGTCGGGGCTGCCGCTTGGGGCAGGGGAGCCGCCGCTGGCGAAGGGGCCGGGCTGGGGCTCCTGTGCCGGCAGCCGGTTTGCGCCCCCCGGCAGCGCCGTGCGCGCGGAGAGACCTCGGGACGTGTGCGGGGATGGACGAGGCGTTCCGGAGCTCGGGCCCGGCGCGAGTACGAGCTCTCCCACCTCGGGGCTGTGCCGGCCTGCGGCTCCCGGCCGGGATGGCAGGAGCGGCCGTGCCGGGGCCGTGCCGGGAGCTCGGGGCTGCCCCGGGCCGGGGCCTGTCCCGCAGGAAAGCGTGACGTGGTAGAGAAGGGAGCCAGGCGGTGCTCTGGAACTTGGAACCCGCACCAGTGTTTTCCAGATGTACTCGCAGAGATTCGGCCGTGGGGAAGCTGCAGAGAAGGCTGCCCGGCACAGCTCCCCCGAAAGGGCCTTCCCCGACTGAGCTCTCCCGGAGGACGGGGCACTTGCAGCCGCCTGGTCCTTCCTGTGAAATTCGGTAAGTCTGGGGAGAGGCTTCCTGACGGTCCCGGGGTCCCAGCAAGCTGTGCCTCGTTGTCCAGGGGCTCTGCCTGGGCAGCCCGGCTCGGCACAGCTCGGTTCCTGCTGCCGGGCTCACCGGGGGGAGGCAGAGCCACCAAACTGCGCGTCAGGCTGGGAAGGGGCAGGCGGGGGGAAGGAGAGGAGGCAAAGCCTCTCCACCGGCCCCGGGCCCAGCCTGCCCGGGACAGGCTTCTGGGAGGCCCCGGCGGCTCTTGTTCGCCCGGAAAGCCGCGGCCGTCGGGGGCTCGGGGGGGTGACCCGGGCCCTGCAGCACCGCAGGGAAAAGGGGGGAGCACGGGGCTGGTGGTGACCCACGGGGGACGGCTGCAGTCCTTACAAGCGGGGTCTGCGCTCAGCGCTGCGTTTTGCTGCCTGCAGGGAGGGACCTGTGGTGTGGGTTGGGAGCTCCTGCTGGGGCAAGAGCTTCATCTTCCAAGAGGCAAAGCTGCAGCCTCTTCCTCACCAGGGACTGTCTCCATGCAGGACACAGCACAGGGGACGGGCCGAGGGGCTCAGCCTGGGACGCGGCCCCAGCAGGAGCGGCCCTGGGCACCCTGGCGCGGGAGGATGAGCCCAGGTGAGGAGCGCGGCCCCAGCGCGGCCCCGGCAGAGGCTGGCACGGGAGGAGGGAATGTCCGGTGAGTGCTCTGACCCGGGCAGCTCTGCCGTGCCCCTGGGGAAGGCGGCAGGATCGGGCGGGAAGGAAGGAATGCCCCAAATGCACAGGAGCTGAGGAAGTTGTGCCGTGCCGGCGGCTTCTGGCGCCGGCCCTGCCAGGCTGCAGCAGGTCAGGGCGGTGGCTGTGCCCCGCTCCTCCCTTGTGCCTGGCTGTTCCTCGGGAAGAAAAGGGTTGTGCTTGTGGTTTCTGGCTGCGCGGCACGTCCCGCCGCGCTGCGGTTTGGGGCCGCCCTGGCAGTGCTCCTGGACGGGACCCTGGCCGCAGGGGGAGCGGGACAGGCGTTGGGATTCGGCTGTGCCCGGCGATTCTGGGAGCCGGGAGAAGGAGCTGCCCCGGAGCTGCCCGCGGGCGGCTTCTGCCCGCGCCCTCAGCAGCCGCCGCTTTGGCTTCTGGGCACGGACGGGCTGGGGACGATCCTGTCCCGCTCCCCCTCCCGGGGCGCTTCTGGTTGTTGTGGGCCCTCCGTGGCCGGTTTCACTGGGTGTTTAGCGTGGGCTCGGCTCAGCTGCGTTTGGTGTTTGGCCCTGTGGCGTGCTCAGGCTGGGCTCGATCGGGGTTTGTGCTGTGCCCGGCTCAGCGATGGGTATCAGGATGTGCAGCACGCTCCGTGGCTCCCCAGACCTGCTGCGGGGCGAGGCGAGGGTGGCCGGGGGAAGGTGCTGGGCCGGGCCAGGCACAGCCCGCCCTCGGCCCCAGGATTGTTTGGTGGCTCGTTCCCGAAACGCCCCTCACTGAGCGCAGGGGTTGCAGCAATCTGCGCCTCCTCCTCCTCTGCTCTTCTGGGCAGAAACGCGCATCTTTTGGGCTGAGCCCTGAGCTCTCCCGTTGTCATTTCTCCCTCCCCTCCCCATCGTCGGCGGGCAGCGCCGGACAGCCCGTGCCGACAGCGAGGGGCAGCAGGGAGGGAAGGGTTGCCCCTGCCTGGGAGGGGGACGGGCATCTCCTCTGGGTTACGTGGGGCTCTGCTGGGCGCCCTGACTGCTGAGCCCTTTTTGCAGAGACACAGGAGACGCTGCCGCAGCTGTCCCCAGGAGAGCTGGCGGCCCCGCCTCACGTCCGCTGCCGGGAATGGGACTGGGAGAGGCCTCCACGCGGAGACTGGCGCGGCTCCGGTCCCCGATGGAAGAGGCTGGGCTCCCTGCTGCTCGGAGCTCCTCATCGGGGACGTCCGCGCCCGCCTCGGAATCCGGGCTGCCGTAATCGCGGCTCCGGCCACGAGACGTTCCTGCCGCAGCTGCAGGTAAGCTCAGCTCTCCCTCTCTCGGGCACGCCTGGTACAGCTCCAGCACGCTCTGGACAAGAGCTGTTCCTGGTTCTCACAGCTCCTGCTGAGGGACCCCCTGCTCTCAGGATATTTGAGGACCCAGGCGATTTCTATTCCTTCTGTTTGTTTCACTTGCAGGTGATAGCCGGTCCAGCTTGCTGAAGCTCCGAGATGCTCCAGATCCGGCTTCATAAGCGCTGCTGCTTTTTGTTACAAGCCAGTTTAAAGCTCCAGCTACTTGCAGTTAGCTGGGCTTTTGGCCAAGTTGTAAATCACTCACTGTCATCAACTGCATATAACTATTAACTGTCATCGAGTTATTGTTCAAATAGAAGTCATAACTGTTTTGGTGCTCGTACACAATAAACACTTGGACGTGGAAAAGGGGCTGGAAAGTGCTTTTTGCTCCTGAGACTATCTCGAACCCTTGAAACGGCCTGGTGCATGCCGGCGTCCCTGAGCTTGGGGACCAAGGCGACCGGACCCCTCCTCCGGAGAGGGTCCTCACCCCCAGCCCTCCCACCCAAAGTCCCAGCCCCGAACCCAAAGTTCCACCCCCCGGCCTCTGTTTTTGGGGCTGAAAACGGCCAGCGGGGCTGCTGTTTCCAAGGCTCCAAAGAGTGGCACTTAGTCATTTTTTTCTGAGTCCCAGAAACACTGGACTGGACCTGCGTTTTCAAGAAAAGAAAATGCAGGACTTAGGTTTTTTCTGAGCTTCAGAAAGGCATTGCCCACCCTCTGCTTCTGAGCCCCAAAAGCACAACACAGAGGTAGCTTCTTTCTCTGAACTGGCAAAATGCAGCAGCCAGCCTGCAGCTTCAAGAGAAGAAAATGCAGGACTGGGGGGTTTTTTGAGCTTCACAAACACAGGGCTGTGCTTTTGGGACCCAAAATCATCGCCCCGAGCTTGGTTTCAAGGCCCAAAAATGCAGCACTCAGTCTCTGTTCTCAAAAGGTGAAAACACAAGACTTAGTTTTTGCTTTTAGAGCCAAACCCACAGGACTTAGTCCCGTTCTGAGCTCCGAGCCCAACCCCCTCAGCACGTTCCAAGCACCCAAAACACGGCACTTGCGAGTTAAGAGCCAGCACCGCAACGCTGCTCGGGACCCCGTGTGTGATGTAGTGGTGGGGAGCTGGAAGGGAGCGTTGCCCACCCACCACCCCGTGGCCAGTTGACGGGAAGTGCTTGGGAACTGGGATGGAGGCACCCTCCCCGCACGGAGGGTGCCGTCCTGTGTCTCTGTGGGGCAGCGCTGGCAGACGTGGGGGGGAATCGCTTTATTCCAAGTTTCTTTCACGTGCGCACAGAACAACAGCTGCAACTCCTCCCGCCCAGCCCGCCCGGGAACGCGGCCCAGCCGGGGACACCCGTTCCCGGGGCAGCATCCCGCGCTCACACCCCAACCTCCTCCAGGGGCACCGTGCCCCCGAGCCCCCAAACACCTCCCCCACGGGAACCCCCCTCAGCCGCCCCCGAACCTTCCTCCGGGAAAGCCTCCTCCGGGAAAAGCCCCCGGCGGCCGCTGCGGCGGCCGCCGCCGCCCGCCCCAGCCCGTGCGGCCTCCGCGCCTCGCCCGGAGCCGCAGGAACCCCCGCGGCCGCCGCGGCCCGACCCGCGCCGGGAGCGGCAGGGCCCGCCGGCCCGAGCGGCGGGATGGGACCGTCCCCGCTTCCCCTCGGCCCCGGAACTCCCTGCCCGGCCCGCGGCAGCTCCTATGCCCACCGGCCCGGGGAGGCTCGGCCCGGGAACTGCCCCGGCCCCGGCCAAGGCTCCCGGCCCCCGGTCCCGGCAAAGCTCCCGGCCCCGGCGAGGCTCGCAGCCCCGCCACCCCTCACCTGCTCCGCGCTGCAGCTGCCGCTGCCCCCGCGCCCAGCGCGGAACTGAAAAAAGACGCGAGGCCGCTGCCGCCGCTGCTGCTTTTGTGGCCCCGCGCAGGCGCCACCGCCCCGGCCCCGCCCCCGCCTCGCTGCCGGTCCCGCCCGCCCCGGTACCGATCCAGCCCCAGCCCGGCCCCGCCCCGGAGCTCCCGGAACAGCTGTGCGGGCGCCCCGCCTTCACCGTCCGGGGCTCTGGACGAGAACCCGAGCCCGCTGCTGCCCCGGGAGAGGCGGGGGCCGCGCTCCCGCCGCTCAGCGCCCCGAAAGCGGCGGCGCCGCCCCCGCTGCCGGAGCCTCCCCGGGGAAGCCGCCAGGCCGCGGCCCCGGCGATCGCTTCCTTCGGCAGCCGCGGGGAGCCCGGCCGGAGGCAGCGAGCGGCGCCGAGTTGGGCCGAAACGAGCCGAGCTCGGCCGAAGGCAGCGAGCGGCGCCGAGTTCAGCCGAACCGAGCCGAGTTCGGCCGAAGGGAGCCGAGCTCAGCGAGCTCAGCCGAAACGAGCCGAGTTCGGCCGAAGGCAGCGAGCGGCGCCGAGTTCAGCCGAACCGAGCCGAGTTCGGCCGAAGGGAGCCGAGCTCAGCGAGCTCAGCCGAAACGAGCCGAGTTGGGCCGAAGGCAGCGAGCGGCGCCGAGTTCAGCCGAGTTGGGCCGAACCGAGCCGAGTTGGGCCGAAGGCAGCGAGCGGCGCCGAGTTCAGCCGAGTTGGGCCGAACCGAGCCGAGTTGGGCCGAAGGCAGCGAGCGGCGCCGAGTTGGGCCGAACCGAGCCGAGCTCAGCCGACCAGAGACGAACTGAGCCGAACCGTGCCGAAACTAGCGAAAAGTACCGAAAAAAAACGATTTTAGCCGAGTTTTGCCGAAAATACCCGAGTTTACCCGAAAGGTCGACTCGAACCGAACGAAACCGAGCCGAGTCGAGCTCGGCCGAATCAAGCCGAACCTAACCAAGTTCAGCCGCACCGAGACGAATCTTGACGGGTTCAGCCGAACCGAGCCGAGCTCCGACGAACGAAACGGGCGGCACCGAGCTCGGCCGAACCGAACGAGCTCAGCCGAACCGAGCCGAGCTTCGCCGAACGCAGCCTCCGGCTCTCCTGACCATTAATTAGCGCGAGTGCAGTCCCCGCCTAATGAACTCCGGCCCGACGCCGCGCTCCCGTTCGTATCCGTGCGATGGCCGGGCCGCCCGCGGGACTCGGCAGCGGGAAAACCCCGAGCTTTGGGTGTTCAACGCCGGGCGGCCGCCGCTTCCCCGCGCAGCGCCTCGGCCCGGCCCGCGCCGCCCGCAGGGAGCCGAGCCGAGCTCGGCCCAACCGAACTCCACCGAACCCACTCTCCTGCTCTCGTGACCAATAATTAGCGTGAGGGATGGCCTTTTAGAGCAAAGCATTTTCCCTGTTTATCCTCTTGCCTCTGTTTCCCTCTTGCCTTGCCCCCGCTGTTTCAGGCCGCTGAACTTCATACCCCAAAACTGCTTTGGTTCCTCTTTAGCCTGCAGTAAATCCGCTTTTCCCTACTTCTCTCACGTCCCTCCCTTTACTGTATTCCTTAACGGAGCTTTAACAAACCATCCCTGACCCGTAAGCTTTGTTTTCGGCTAGACTCGGCTCGGTTCGGCCGAGCTCGGCTCGGCTCAGATGAACTCGGCGCCACTCGGCGCCGCTCGCTGCCTTCGACCGAGCTCGGCTCGATTCGGCTCGGTTAGGCGGAACTCGGTGCCGCTCGCAGCCTTCGGCTGAACTCGGCTCGATTCGTCACGGTTCGGCCGAACTCGGTGCCGCTCGCTGCCTTCGTCCGCACTCGGCTCGTTTCGGCCCAACTCGGCTGAACTCGTTTTTCCTCGGTACTTTTCGCTAGTTTCGGCACGGTTCGGCTCAGTTCGTCTCTGGTCGGCTGAGCTCGGCTCGGTTCGGCCCAACTCGGCGCCGCTCGCTGCCTTCGGCCCAACTCGGCTCGGTTCGGCCCAACTCGGCTGAACTCGGCGCCGCTCGCTGCCTTCGGCCCAACTCGGCTCGGTTCGGCCCAACTCGGCTGAACTCGGCGCCGCTCGCTGCCTTCGGCCGAACTCGGCTCGTTTCGGCTGAGCTCGCTGAGCTCGGCTCCCTTCGGCCGAACTCGGCTCGGTTCGGCTGAACTCGGCGCCGCTCGCTGCCTTCGGCCGAGCTCGGCTCGTTTCGGCCCAACTCGGCGCCGCTCGCTGCCTCCGGCCGGGCTCCCCGCGGCTGCCGAAGGAAGCGATCGCCGGGGCCGCGGCCTGGCGGCTTCCCCGGGGAGGCTCCGGCAGCGGGGGCGGCGCCGCCGCTTTCGGGGCGCTGAGCGGCGGGAGCGCGGCCCCCGCCTCTCCCGGGGCAGCAGCGGGCTCGGGTTCTCGTCCAGAGCCCCGGACGGTGAAGGCGGGGCGCCCGCACAGCTGTTCCGGGAGCTCCGGGGCGGGGCCGGGCTGGGGCTGGATCGGTACCGGGGCGGGCGGGACCGGCAGCGAGGCGGGGGCGGGGCCGGGGCGGTGGCGCCTGCGCGGGGCCACAAAAGCAGCAGCGGCGGCAGCGGCCTCGCGTCTTTTTTCAGTTCCGCGCTGGGCGCGGGGGCAGCGGCAGCTGCAGCGCGGAGCAGGTGAGGGGTGGCGGGGCTGCGAGCCTCGCCGGGGCCGGGAGCTTTGCCGGGACCGGGGGCCGGGAGCCTTGGCCGGGGCCGGGGCAGTTCCCGGGCCGAGCCTCCCCGGGCCGGTGGGCATAGGAGCTGCCGCGGGCCGGGCAGGGAGTTCCGGGGCCGAGGGGAAGCGGGGACGGTCCCATCCCGCCGCTCGGGCCGGCGGGCCCTGCCGCTCCCGGCGCGGGTCGGGCCGCGGCGGCCGCGGGGGTTCCTGCGGCTCCGGGCGAGGCGCGGAGGCCGCACGGGCTGGGGCGGGCGGCGGCGGCCGCTGCGGCGGCCGCCCGGGGCTTTTCCCGGAGGAGGCTTTCCCGGAGGAAGGTTCGGGGGCGGCTGAGGGGGGTTCCCGTGGGGGAGGTGTTTGGGGGCTCGGGGGCACGGTGCCCCTGGAGGAGGTTGGGGTGTGAGCGCGGGATGCTGCCCCGGGAACGGGTGTCCCCGGCTGGGCCGCGTTCCCGGGCGGGCTGGGCGGGAGGAGTTGCAGCTGTTGTTCTGTGCGCACGTGAAAGAAACTTGGAATAAAGCGATTCCCCCCCACGTCTGCCAGCGCTGCCCCACAGAGACACAGGACGGCACCCTCCGTGCGGGGAGGGTGCCTCCATCCCAGTTCCCAAGCACTTCCCGTCAACTGGCCACGGGGTGGTGGGTGGGCAACGCTCCCTTCCAGCTCCCCACCACTACATCACACACGGGGTCCCGAGCAGCGTTGCGGTGCTGGCTCTTAACTCGCAAGTGCCGTGTTTTGGGTGCTTGGAACGTGCTGAGGGGGTTGGGCTCGGAGCTCAGAACGGGACTAAGTCCTGTGGGTTTGGCTCTAAAAGCAAAAACTAAGTCTTGTGTTTTCACCTTTTGAGAACAGAGACTGAGTGCTGCATTTTTGGGCCTTGAAACCAAGCTCGGGGCGATGATTTTGGGTCCCAAAAGCACAGCCCTGTGTTTGTGAAGCTCAAAAAACCCCCCAGTCCTGCATTTTCTTCTCTTGAAGCTGCAGGCTGGCTGCTGCATTTTGCCAGTTCAGAGAAAGAAGCTACCTCTGTGTTGTGCTTTTGGGGCTCAGAAGCAGAGGGTGGGCAATGCCTTTCTGAAGCTCAGAAAAAACCTAAGTCCTGCATTTTCTTTTCTTGAAAACGCAGGTCCAGTCCAGTGTTTCTGGGACTCAGAAAAAAATGACTAAGTGCCACTCTTTGGAGCCTTGGAAACAGCAGCCCCGCTGGCCGTTTTCAGCCCCAAAAACAGAGGCCGGGGGGTGGAACTTTGGGTTCGGGGCTGGGACTTTGGGTGGGAGGGCTGGGGGTGAGGACCCTCTCCGGAGGAGGGGTCCGGTCGCCTTGGTCCCCAAGCTCAGGGACGCCGGCATGCACCAGGCCGTTTCAAGGGTTCGAGATAGTCTCAGGAGCAAAAAGCACTTTCCAGCCCCTTTTCCACGTCCAAGTGTTTATTGTGTACGAGCACCAAAACAGTTATGACTTCTATTTGAACAATAACTCGATGACAGTTAATAGTTATATGCAGTTGATGACAGTGAGTGATTTACAACTTGGCCAAAAGCCCAGCTAACTGCAAGTAGCTGGAGCTTTAAACTGGCTTGTAACAAAAAGCAGCAGCGCTTATGAAGCCGGATCTGGAGCATCTCGGAGCTTCAGCAAGCTGGACCGGCTATCACCTGCAAGTGAAACAAACAGAAGGAATAGAAATCGCCTGGGTCCTCAAATATCCTGAGAGCAGGGGGTCCCTCAGCAGGAGCTGTGAGAACCAGGAACAGCTCTTGTCCAGAGCGTGCTGGAGCTGTACCAGGCGTGCCCGAGAGAGGGAGAGCTGAGCTTACCTGCAGCTGCGGCAGGAACGTCTCGTGGCCGGAGCCGCGATTACGGCAGCCCGGATTCCGAGGCGGGCGCGGACGTCCCCGATGAGGAGCTCCGAGCAGCAGGGAGCCCAGCCTCTTCCATCGGGGACCGGAGCCGCGCCAGTCTCCGCGTGGAGGCCTCTCCCAGTCCCATTCCCGGCAGCGGACGTGAGGCGGGGCCGCCAGCTCTCCTGGGGACAGCTGCGGCAGCGTCTCCTGTGTCTCTGCAAAAAGGGCTCAGCAGTCAGGGCGCCCAGCAGAGCCCCACGTAACCCAGAGGAGATGCCCGTCCCCCTCCCAGGCAGGGGCAACCCTTCCCTCCCTGCTGCCCCTCGCTGTCGGCACGGGCTGTCCGGCGCTGCCCGCCGACGATGGGGAGGGGAGGGAGAAATGACAACGGGAGAGCTCAGGGCTCAGCCCAAAAAATGCGCGTTTCTGCCCAGAAGAGCAGAGGAGGAGGAGGCGCAGATTGCTGCAACCCCTGCGCTCAGTGAGGGGCGTTTCGGGAACGAGCCACCAAACAATCCTGGGGCCGAGGGCGGGCTGTGCCTGGCCCGGCCCAGCACCTTCCCCCGGCCACCCTCGCCTCGCCCCGCAGCAGGTCTGGGGAGCCACGGAGCGTGCTGCACATCCTGATACCCATCGCTGAGCCGGGCACAGCACAAACCCCGATCGAGCCCAGCCTGAGCACGCCACAGGGCCAAACACCAAACGCAGCTGAGCCGAGCCCACGCTAAACACCCAGTGAAACCGGCCACGGAGGGCCCACAACAACCAGAAGCCCCCCGGGAGGGGGAGCGGGACAGGATCGTCCCCAGCCCGTCCGTGCCCAGAAGCCAAAGCGGCGGCTGCTGAGGGCGCGGGCAGAAGCCGCCCGCGGGCAGCTCCGGGGCAGCTCCTTCTCCCGGCTCCCAGAATCGCCGGGCACAGCCGAATCCCAACGCCTGTCCCGCTCCCCCTGCGGCCAGGGTCCCGTCCAGGAGCACTGCCAGGGCGGCCCCAAACCGCAGCGCGGCGGGACGTGCCGCGCAGCCAGAAACCACAAGCACAACCCTTTTCTTCCCGAGGAACAGCCAGGCACAAGGGAGGAGCGGGGCACAGCCACCGCCCTGACCTGCTGCAGCCTGGCAGGGCCGGCGCCAGAAGCCGCCGGCACGGCACAACTTCCTCAGCTCCTGTGCATTTGGGGCATTCCTTCCTTCCCGCCCGATCCTGCCGCCTTCCCCAGGGGCACGGCAGAGCTGCCCGGGTCAGAGCACTCACCGGACATTCCCTCCTCCCGTGCCAGCCTCTGCCGGGGCCGCGCTGGGGCCGCGCTCCTCACCTGGGCTCATCCTCCCGCGCCAGGGTGCCCAGGGCCGCTCCTGCTGGGGCCGCGTCCCAGGCTGAGCCCCTCGGCCCGTCCCCTGTGCTGTGTCCTGCATGGAGACAGTCCCTGGTGAGGAAGAGGCTGCAGCTTTGCCTCTTG
This sequence comes from Corvus moneduloides, assembly GCF_009650955.1. Classification (NCBI taxonomy): domain Eukaryota; kingdom Metazoa; phylum Chordata; class Aves; order Passeriformes; family Corvidae; genus Corvus; species Corvus moneduloides. The sequence continues at coordinate 73,907,724 of NC_045480.1, forward strand.
GAAGATGAAGCTCTTGCCCCAGCAGGAGCTCCCAACCCACACCACAGGTCCCTCCCTGCAGGCAGCAAAACGCAGCGCTGAGCGCAGACCCCGCTTGTAAGGACTGCAGCCGCCCCCCGTGGGTCACCACCCGCCCCGTGCTCCCCCCTTTTCCCTGCGGTGCTGCAGGGCCCGGGTCACCCCCCCGAGCCCCCGACGGCCGCGGCTTTCCGGGCGAACAAGAGCCGCCGGGGCCTCTCAGAAGCCTGTCCCGGGCAGGCTGGGCCCGGGGCCGGTGGAGAGGCTTTGCCTCCTCTCCTTCCCCCCGCCTGCCCCTTCCCAGCCTGACGCGCAGTTTGGTGGCTCTGCCTCCCCCCGGTGAGCCCGGCAGCAGGAACCGAGCTGTGCCGAGCCGGGCTGCCCGGGCAGGGCCCCTGGACAACGAGGCACAGCTTGCTGGGACCCCGGGACCGTCAGGAAGCCTTTCCCCAGACTTACCGAATTTCACAGGAAGGACCAGGCGGCTGCAAGTGCCTCGTGCTCCGGGAGAGCTCAGTCGGGGAAGGCCCTTTCGGGGGAGCTGTGCCGGGCAGCCTTCTCTGCAGCTTCCCCACGGCCGAATCTCTGCGAGTACATCTGGAAAACACTGGTGCGGGTTCCAAGTTCCAGAGCACCGCCTGGCTCCCTTCTCTACCACGTCACGCTTTCCTGCGGGACAGGCCCCGGCCCGGGGCAGCCCCGAGCTCCCGGCACGGCCCCGGCACGGCCGCTCCTGCCATCCCGGCCGGGAGCCGCAGGCCGGCACAGCCCCGAGGTGGGAGAGCTCGTACTCGCGCCGGGCCCGAGCTCCGGAACGCCTCGTCCATCCCCGCACACGTCCCGAGGTCTCTCCGCGCGCACGGCGCTGCCGGGGGGCGCAAACCGGCTGCCGGCACAGGAGCCCCAGCCCGGCCCCTTCGCCAGCGGCGGCTCCCCTGCCCCAAGCGGCAGCCCCGACCACCCGCCCGGGCAGCGTCCGGCTCCTCGCCACAGCCCGGACCCCGCCCCCGGAACCGCAGGAACCGCAGCTCCCGTCAGGGCCCCGCCGTCCCGCCGGGAAAAGGCCGCGCGGCGCGCACTGCGCATGCCCCGGGCGGGGCCTCGGTACCGCCGCTCCGCCCCCGCCCGGCGCCCCGAGCGCAGCTGCGGCCCCTGCGGGACTGGCGCAGCTACTGCGGGGAGCGCCCTGGAGTGCCCCTGGAGTGCCCCTGGAGCGCCCCTGGAGCGTCCCTATAGCGTCCCTGGAGCGCCCCTGGAGTGCCCCTATAGTGCCCCTAGAGCGCCCCTATAGTGTCCCTAGAGTGTCCCTGTAGTGCCCCTGGAGCGCCCCTATAGTGTCCCTAGAGTGTCCCTAGAGTGCCCCTGGAGCGAATCCTGCCGAGATCAGATCGGTGCTGCAGGGAGCGCCCCTACGGCGCATCCCGCCAAAGCCAACCCGGTACTGTGGAAAGCGCCGCTAGAGCAGCCCTATAGCGCATTCTGCCGAATCACAGCCGCTGCTGCGGGCCCCACGGCGGCGCTTTCTGAGTTAGAGCGGCGCTGAGCTCGCCCGGCACTCGCTGCGCGGTTCGAACGCCGGACGCGGCCGGGCCCGCACCCGCCTGCCGAGCGCGGCCGGGCCAGGGCTGAGGTGCCGCAGCCGCGGCCCTTCTCAGCCGCTGCCCGCGGCGGGGCCCAGCGCGGCGGCCGAGGGGAACAGCCCCTCCCGTCCCCGGCCCCGTGTCCTGTAGGGCTCCCACCATGGTCCGTGCGGCACCCCACAGCGGCACCCAGGCTTGGTCCCTGATCGTTCTCGGTGAGAAGCGATCCCAGCTCTCCCCGCTCCGGAACGGCCGCTGCTGTCAGAGAGGCCCGGCTTGGAGAGGGGGTGGCCGAGTCACATTTCACATGAGACCAGTCCTTGGTGCGAAGCCGAGCCGAACCGAGCCCTGTTCAGCCGAACCGAGCCGCGCTCGGCCCAACCGAGGCGAACCGAACTCCACCGAACCCACCCTCCTGCTTCTCTCATGTCCCTCCCTTTACTGTATTCCTTAACGGAGCTTTAACAAACCATCCCTGACCCGTAAGCTTTGTTTTCGGCTAGACTCGGCCCGGTTCGGCCGAGCTCGGTGCCGCTCGCTGCCTTCGGCCGAGCTCGGCTCGGCTCCCTGCGGGCGGCGCGGGCCGGGCCGAGGCGCTGCGCGGGGAAGCGGCGGCCGCCCGGCGTTGAACACCCAAAGCTCGGGGTTTTCCCGCTGCCGAGTCCCGCGGGCGGCCCGGCCATCGCACGGATACGAACGGGAGCGCGGCGTCGGGCCGGAGTTCATTAGGCGGGGACTGCACTCGCGCTAATTAATGGTCAGGAGAGCCGGAGGCTGCGTTCGGCGGAGCTCGGCTCGGTTCGGCCGAGCTCGGCTCACTCACGATTCCTCATGAGAGGCATCGCTGCTCTCCGGGGAGTGGAGCATCAGCAGGGCACAAGCCTTGGAAAAAGCCTCATGAGCAAGTGTCCCCCTGAGGTGGACATCGGGTGCCGGGAGCAAGAACCACCACGCCGGGGTGGTTCAGTCTTGTGGGGCAAGAATTACCCCAGGCAAAGCCTCCCTGTCACACCTCGGGGGTGAGGGAGCTTGACCTCAGCACGTCTGGGGGCACAGGGATGGACCTCATCCCCTAAACTCCCGAAATGGGGATCCCCCGGAGACCTGCCCTGCAGAAACTGCAACAGAAACCAAAGCTATCATCAAGATAACACTAACAAACCTAGAAATACAATAAATGGACAAACCCAACCCAAAATAAAAAAAGGCCGGAGGAAAACCGAAGTCTCCTGGCAGGGACAGACCAAACTGACAAGTCAGAGTCTTTCCCCGGGCTGCACCAGCTCCCCCAGCCTCACGGGGAGCGCGGCGTGCCAGGGCTGCCTGCAAGGGGCTGCCTTCTGCAGCGGGCACCAGGAGAGGAAGGGCCGGCGGGGCAGCTGGCATCGCGCGGATGGGAAGCCAGGCCCCGGCAGGCAACACTTATGAGCTGGGCAGAACCTTCCTTATGGAGGATCAAAGTTTCTCTGGAAAAAATGGAACTAAAACTATCCAGAGCAATCTGTTCCTCCAGGAGATAAGGAGGAGTGGGCACCCACACGGGAAATGAGGAGCAACTTGGAAGTCTGGGTGTCTCAGCTCCTGCCTCGGTCACGGGAGGGAGCGGGGTTTGTCCTGGCAGTGCCGGTGTCACAGACAGAGGCCCGAACGCGGCTGCCTGTACTCGGATGGGACAAAGCCCTGCTGTCCACGCCCCGTGTGATCCTTTAGCCCGCACCCGCTGCCCACGGTGCACTGCAACAACTGGGAGGAGAAGCTCAGAGCCGAAGGGAGAAAGTCTCTTTTACCTCTGTGAAGGACTGTGTGCCCTGCACGTCTCCAGGAAGGCCACAGCCACTCACCAGCTGTCTGAGTGGCTCTGTCGGACAGCTTCCCAGCCAGCGCAGCAGAAAGGAGCTCGGCGTGGCTGTGCCAGGGGTTGTATGTGCATCTCCACGGCCTGGAAAGAAGTCAGAAACAGGAGAGAAACCTATCACAATTCCGGCCCTTCAAAGAGAGAGGAAACTCAGTCACGTAATTGAGGGACAGCCAGTTAGTCCTGGAGGGTGCAAGTGCTTTAATTCCAGCTGTGCACACAAGGCTTTAGTATTCCGTGTAGCTTAGACCAGGGTGTTTCTCCCTGGCTCAGCCCCAGAGTCCAGCTGGAAGCAGGAAGCACGGCCACGTTAGCAAGCACCTGCCACATCCCTGCCACGGGGAACGAGGGCTGGGCCTGGGCACCAGCCGGAGCATCGGCCTCCTGACCGCTCACCGCGGGGCACTACAAAGCGGAAATCCACCCTTCTGCTGACAGCTGCAGCTGTGGAGCAGTTTGGGCTGATGGATATGGTGCTTAGGGATGTGATGAACCTGTTGGCAAAAAGCTGCCGCTGATGTGAAAAAGCCTGAATCACGGTGACCTGAAACCGGGGTGATTCTACCGTCTTGCCGAGGTGGTGTGTTGCACCCAGCCCCAGGAAACCTGTTTCTCTGAGCATCCTCTGGGACAGGCAGTCCCTATAATCTCTGGCAATCAGAAAGCACAGGCTGGGAAGGAGCTGCCAGGGCCCTGTGGCCGTGCGTGGTGTCTGTGTTTCCCTCTCTCCCGGCGTGCCGGAGAGCTGAAAAGCATCTGCTGGCCGGGCGTGACGGGAGCTGTCAGCCAGGTCTGCACCAGCTCCCCCAGGCTCTGCAAACACAGAGGTGCCTGCGACCGAGAGCTCCCTGACTGACGCGAGCCTGAGCTTTATTCCAGTCCGCGGAGCGCGGCCCCGCCGGCCACGCGAGCCCCGCGCACGCCGCGGCCGGGGAGTCGCTGTCCCGAGCGGTCCCTGTCCCGGGCAGCCCCGCTTCGCCGCCCAAGGACGCGTGTCCGCTCCTGGCTGGCCGCCGGCTCCCTTCCTTCGCCGCCGGCTCCCTTCCTTCGCCGCCGGCTCATTGCCTTCGCTCCCGGCTCCCTTCCTTCGCCGCCGGCTCCCTTCCTTCACCGCCGGCTCCCTGCCTTCACCGCCGGCTCCCTGCCTTCGCCGCCGGCTCCCTGCCTTCGCTCCCGGCTCCCTTCCTTCGCTCCCGGCTCCCTTCCTTCGCTGCCGGCTCCCTGCCTTCGCTCTCGGCTCCCTTCCTTCGCCGCCGGCTCCCTGCCTTCGCTCCCGGCTCCCTTCCTTCGCCGCCGGCTCCCTGCCTTCGCTCCCGGCTCCCTTCCTTCGCTCCCGGCTCCCTTCCTTCGCTGCCGGCTCCCTGCCTTCGCTCTCGGCTCCCTTCCTTCGCCGCCGGCTCCCTGCCTTCGCTCCCGGCTCCCTTCCTTCGCCGCCGGCTCCCTGCCTTCGCTCCCGGCTCCCTTCCTTCGCTCCCGGCTCCCTTCCTTCGCTGCCGGCTCCCTGCCTTCGCTCTCGGCTCCCTTCCTTCGCCGCCGGCTCCCTGCCTTCGCTCCCGGCTCCCTTCCTTCGCCGCCGGCTCCCTGCCTTCGCTCCCGGCTCCCTTCCTTCGCCGCCGGCTCCCTGCCTTCGCTCCCGGCTCCCTTCCTTCGCTCCCGGCTCCCTTCCTTCGCTCCCGGCTCCCTTCCTTCGCCGCCGGCTCCCTGCCTTCGCTCCCGGCTCCCTTCCTCGCTGTCGAACACCTGCGCCAGGTGGGAGGGGCCCGGCCGGCCCCGGCGCCCTCCTGCCCGAGCTGCCACCGCTCCGAAGACGCCCCGGCTCGGGCGGGTTTTGCTGCTATGAACACAAGTTTTCCTGCCGCTTCATCGCGGTGCTGTTAAATTTCGGTGATTCAGGTCGGGTTGCCACATACGAGACGGCAACAACTTCCCCCCTCCAAACTCTCTGCAGCCTCCGCAGTGTCAGGAGTGTTGGCTTTGTTGTCCCATTCGACAGCCCAGCAAAGCCACCGTCCCCCGTTTCTGTGCTCCTCTGCAGCGTCTGCCGAGGGAGACCCCGAACGAAACAGGCCTCAAGATTAAATGTCCGTGCCCGTACGCAAAGAATCGGGCTCTGCACCAGGACCCCGGTGCAGCCAAGGGAGGGAAAGCAGCACTGCTGGCTGCACCTCCCCTGCAACTGAGCAGAGACTTGAGATAGCCAAAGCTGTCAGACAGCAATAAAAGTCTCACTGCGTGTGCTAGAAATCTTTCAGTGCTAAATGCACATTGAACCAGCCTACTCGTCATGTTTCTTCTAATGAAGCATTAGCATTAGTGTCAAAACTCGTTAATGCGATACAGAAATTACCCAGTGAATATATATGTTCCAAGCTCCGTTTGGGTGTGCTGCTACACTGAATAACGGGGGAGGGAACGGTGGCTGTCGGTTCTCCTTATGCTGCCGCTAAACACAATCACTGCAGGGCCTGGGCTGGCCTGCCTTCCTAGGAGAACTCTGGGGGGAGAGACAGAATGTTTAAAGTAATGCAATATTGGCATTGCAGTTATTATTTCTATTTCTGATACATTTGTTGGGGTAATTACTCTGGATAGTATTTTTTACCTCAGGCAGTAAGTTAGGGGTATCAGCTTCGTCCTGAGCGGGTATCAGCACGTTCCCAGAAGGAATGTTAGCTTCTGTCCAACACACCACGGAGGCCAGCAGGAGTGGTGCTGGTGCACAACTGAAATGAAGCACACTTTTACTCAGACTGCTTTGTGAATTTTTTGTTGAGATGTTTCTGCACACCTTCTTGTGACATGTTGAATTTAGAGATGAGCTGATAAAGGCAGGAGCACTGTTCTGTCATCACTGTCTGACTTTTTTAAGATTTCAAACTCCTTAGTATTAAGTCCTAAAATTTTTACCATTACTTATGACATTGATGACACCACATCAATTTCTTTAAGGGTTCCTTTAATACAAGTGAAAACTGAAATAATTGCTCCAGAGCACAGTTTGCCCCAGCTGAGTGCTTCTGAATTCAGAATTACTACGCCCCATAGAATGGAGTAAGTCTCTTCACCTTTGCTGAGAAAAGACTGGATGCTTGGCCTTAAATCCCACAGCCAAGGTTTTTTTTCTTCATTCTCAAAGACAGCCTGGATTGTAGCACAGTTCTAACACGGTGGTGTCAACATAGAGCATTACAGACCAGACGCTGGCCAAACCTCTGGCTAGGCAACAGGATTTGTGCTGGGCACCACCACAGCTCATGAACACAGTGCTCAAAACACACTATTCTGACCAAAAGATGCCTCAGTACAAAATTTTCACTGGATGAAACCCTTCCCTTCAGAAGTACTCAAGTGCTATCACCGTCATGGTCACAGCTCACTCACTACCTGAGTTCTCTCAAGTGGTGCTAACATGAGGCATCAAGAAACAGCAAGATCAGGTAGCTGCCATGGTTGTGTCCTACACCTCACTCCTTTTCATGTTCCCAGTAAATGTTAACTGCTCAGGATGGTGCTGGTTTCTAGCCTTGGCTCACTGACTAGTGCGATCAAGACAGAGTGATGTAGTCCTCATGTATGCACAGATGCTGCACACCCTCTTCAGACATTGATGAAGTATCCTCTGGGATCTTCCAAGTCCCCTTCTTCCTTCAAGAGTTTGTCATCACTGCATTTATTCCAAGTGCTCTTCCCTCACATCAGGATTTATTTGGAAATTCTGCAAACATATGTACCTATGTACATAAGCAGCTTTTATGTTAGCTACATATATCCTCCGATGAAACTCTCCGTCATGAATCACATTTTCTTAAGGAAGTTGTCTCGGCTAAGATAAGGAAGCTAAATTCAGGCGGCAGATAAATACCTGGGGCAGACCCTTCCACAGGTACTTGTTTTCATTCCTGTAGTCCAAATGACAATCTTTTCAGCGTAATCTAAAGCATCCCTGGACCTGACTTCCTTAGAAAAGAAATTGCAGTTGGTATCTTAATGAACTTAGGAAACAAAGCTTCATTTAAACTTAAAAGCATCAGCTACAATTAAAGCAGCGCTTCATTTTCCTAGAACCTGTTTAAACCACTGCCAGTCAAACCATAACAGGGGCCACCGACCTTGTGTTTCTAACAGGCAATTAACTCTAGCAAGCTTACTAGAATTTAGTCCTTTAGTAAATTAGGGAGGAAAAAAAAAAAGAAAACCTCCAATAGTGATTCTGTGTGGATGCAATATTGCTGCTAGCAAGAATTTTCTTGCTTCTTTCTAAGCCCGTGGGATACTTTTCTCTCTCACGCAGAGACTAGCAGAAGTTCTATAAACTATGAACGCTTGTGACCTTGTAGAACTATGTTTATGGTACAGTAGAAAAATATTTTGACAATGGATGTTGAGGATTTTAGCCAATCCACCCAGGGGGTGGCTGATGCTTTGTCCAATTAGACTATGAAGAAAAAAAGTCTATAAAAGAGTTTGTAAGATAATTAAATAAATCAATCTTGCTGCACAATTCCTGCCTGTTGGACCTTCTCTCCTACGGCTGCGGGATACAGTAATAAGTCTGAGTAGGTTCACTCTAGAGCACCATTTTCATTATTATGAATTCCACTAAAATAATTACAATCATCTTCTACCCAACCCTCATCCCCCAAACCCAAGAATTTTATCGCTTTTTTTAAAGCAGGTATCTCTACCTCCATACATCAGCTTTTAGGTCAAAAATCCAAAAAGCGAGGGATCCCAGGTTAACAACAGCAGAAACTGATGTTTAGAACAACAGCTGTTTTTCCAGTACCTGACAGAAATGCCTCGCCAAGCTTTACTCTCTTGTGTTTGGACTTGTTCCCCCTCTTGGGCAGTCTCACACTTTTGAGCTCCACATAGGCCCTGTGCTGACAAGCTCAAAGGAGGTATCTGAAGGCAAGCTCTAAATATACTCAAGACTTACATTACTCCAGTTTACTGTCATTTACCTTGAAGAGCTCTTGAATGTTTCAGTAAGCATAGAATTGCAACACTCTAACTGCTTTCTTATTAAGCATCAGAATAAACAGCTGCTTATTTTAATGGGTTTCTTCAGGCAGTTGCTAACAGTTATTTTGCCACATGCTGTGGTCTGTGCTTAAACATTATCAGAGGCTGGTTCAGCTAAATACAGTCAGTGGCCGCCTGCAAGGTAAAAGCATCTTTGAAAGCACATCTTTGAATGCCCTACAGCAGCTGTATAGCATTAAAGAAATGTGACATAACTTTGGAGTGGTGGAAACGGTAAAACTTCCTCCAATCCCAATTTTCTAGCTGTGTTTTGCCAGCAAACTGCCTAGATCTTGGATTCTTCTCCAATAAATCTACTCATACCTGAGTATGACGTTTTGCTTCTGCTTGCTTATGTGTTTGCTTCCTGCTAGGAAGTACCAGTCAGATTTCAACAGTTCCAGAGATGCAGTTGGACATTTAAAGACAGTTTCCAGATTGTCCCAATACCTATCATCAGAGCAAAAAGAGATGGAAAACCTTACAAAGAGATTTTGAAACTGCAGGTAGAAGTCACAACAAACTGGCAAGCAAATGGCAATGCATTGCTCTACCCAGCATAAATCAAAGACCATGGAGATGAAGTAAAACTGCCCACAATTCTGTCCTTGCTCACAGAGCAGCTCCCCAGGACTCACCTGATGATGAGGGTGGGTTTTTGTTTCTTTCATGTGGACCAAGTTGCAAGACCTGTCCTCTCACGGCTGAAGATTCTGCAAGGTCACTTCCACTTCAACTTGGGTGTTGATGCTCACAGAAATTCTCTAGAAATAACAATAGTTTTTCAGAGCTTCTTTGTTGCTGGTTTTCATAGCAAGCTCAAGTGTCTGTTTCTGATTCTGTCGCCTCACTGTTATTTAAGTTGCTACTACTCCAATCATTTTCTCTAGCAGTTAATGACGTAGGCTGTAAAGCAGCCCTTTCCAATGTGTTCCAGAAACTCCCTAAATCTACCAGACTACCACAAAACGGAAATACCTGTTACTATGGTGGGAGGACATACGAGTCATGGGGTTTTTTGTTTTTTTGTTTTTTGTGGGGGGTTTTTTGTGGTTTTTTTTGTTGGTTTAGTTTAGTTTGGTTTGTTTGTTTGTGTTTTTGTTGTTGGTGGTGGTGGTTTTGTGTTTTGTGTGTTTGTTTTGTTTTTCATTTTTCTTTTTTTTCTTAACCTGTTACAGCTGCAATAAGAAGTCATGAAGTCTTCCACACCTTCACACTTTATCCCCCCCCACACCCCTTGGCATGATTTTATATCTCTGGACTTTGGAGACAGTCATCTCCTATTTGCTGCTGATCTTATGACCTTCTACAAAATACCAGACCAGGTGCAGAGCAGAAAAAATACTTGCTTTCTCATCTCCCAGTTGCCAAATCTGGTCAGGGTTTCATGAAGGCACTCAGCACATCTACATAAACCCATACCCTGTGTGCAACCTTGCCACCCAGACACTGGAATACTGCTAAGAGAAAACCGAGTCCTTGATGCCTGCCTGAATTTCCCTGCCTGAGCTTTAGCGCACTACCAGCAAAGGCTCTTGGCAGGTGGCTGCATCCAGGGAGAGAAAGAGGCAGCTTTGCAGACTGGCACCAGGTGGTGTCACCTCACTAATAGAAACATGCTGGAAATGGAACATGAGGCACTGCACCAAACTGGGAGAAACAGCTGTCTGCCAAGCTCCACAATACTCCTAGATCCAGGCTCCAGGTTCTCTCCTAGGAGAGCTGCTGCCACGAACATGTGCCCACCCTTGATCATAGGAAGCCAGTTACAGACCTCATGCCTGTCTCACCAGATAAGGAAAGGGATCAGCACTGCTGTGACTCCTAAATCAACATCAAACCTAAAGCACTTACTTAGAAACAAGGACAGAAGAAGCTTATCTAGCCATTTTCTCAATGAAAGACTGCTTTAGGGAACTTCAATCATCTCTCCAGCTCCACCTAAGCAGCACCAGTTTTTCCTGGTTCAGGTGGTTTTCCAGCAGAGCCTGGTTACTCAGCCTGGCATTGCACACAGCCTGCTGCTAGGCACACCCTGATGTGTTCCCAGAGTGCTGCTGGCAGGTCCTGTAAGCAGCTCTTGAACATAAAGAACAGCAAGGTACCAGCCATGAGTATCACTTCAGGCATGTGGAGCCTTTACAAGGGCAGGCCTGCCTGCAGGCACACAGCTGGGAAGGCCCTCACAGCATTTCAGAACATATTCCCAGCAGGAGCCTGGAAAGACTTGCTGGGGCAGGTACCCATTTGCTGTCACAGGATGACATATTCACAGCCATACTGGATGGTGCAGGGTTTAATCCACACCCTCCTGTTTTAGCATGTGCCTTGCTCAGTGGGGTGGCCATTCAATTAAATCATGGCATCCTTCCAGATGATTTTTATTAAAAGCCGTCTCCACTAAGTTCCCTACAGACCAGCTTTGTAAAACAATTACCTTTCCTTGTACCAAGAGCTCCTGTATTTAACTCTATACAAGATTTAATAAAACAAAATAAGCCTCTTGAAAAATCAGTGACAGGCCCGGCTTCCACCTTGACAAAAATCCTTTCATACAGGGAATAGATTAAAAGTAACCACTGGCTAGAAACTGGCTGAAATTTATAGACAACAGGTGGGGAGATAGATTAACACACCGCCTGCATGCTCCTGAGGCAACTCCAACAGAGATATCCTTTCTACAACTTGAGTGCGATTTGGAATTCTCCCTACACGCATTCCCTGTTGGGGCAATAGCTTTGGCTACCAGTATTGTCAATTAACTTCAGCTTGCAAAACTCAAGACAACAACGCTCATGAAAGAACCACGAAGGGCAGTTTGTGTTGAGCTGCACAGAAAACAAGAGGTCACTTACAAAAGACTCTATGGCAAGTCTCAGACTACTTAAAAAACCTTCCACTCCTGCTGCTTTATTGCCTATCCCCTTAAATGTTCACCAACAGGTTTAGCAGTGTTTTTCCAGCAACACAGGTCTATATACTTCCATATTTTCTATACCAAACTCCACTTACAACCAGTTGCAATGCAGTGTCAAGGAAGCAGTTAGCTGGATTATCAGGGCACTGGGATGCAGATCCCAGTTTCATTCCTGAATGGACTTAGTGTTACAGCATTTAACAACTGTGTAAACAGCAGCAGAATGCACTCATGGAACGATCTAGAGCAAAAGCCAAGTGCTGCAGAAAGCTTACAGATGCAGAATCATGCTAGCTAGCTAGCTTCAGGGGAAAAGGAGTTTCCTTAACATTAGGCATGATACTCTCCAAGCAAATAAATTCCAAAGCTTCCCCCCTCCCTTAAGCACCTGACTGCTCACAGACTGCACGCTCTGTCACAGCAAATCACCCCAACTTGAGTCCTGCTCAGTGAATACACCAGATTTCAAGAAACTTTAGCCTGTAAAGTAAAATGAATCCCAATTCCCCCTTTCCCACACTGTAAATATGTGGCAAAAACAAGGCTTGATGCCATTATTGGGTGGGTGTCAACAATTTGTATAAGTGAGCCATTTGATAAGATGTAGAGCTTCCTGCTACTGTTCGGCATAATGTATTCCTTTCTCACAAGGTGAGGGGAATCTGGTGAATTTATCACTGAAAAACAGAGGAATTATTTTGCTTAGTAAATACTTTTGCTCCCTGTAGGCCAGCATGTGGATTGTATTATCACTGAAGTCAAACCACTTCACAAATTTGGCCTAAAAAAACCATAAGGGAGCTACCAGATGGATGAGTTTTGCAATCCTCTGCTATGGTGTGAGCTTCAGAATTTGTACAAATCAGGTTTCCTGAATGTCACAGACAACCTTTACATAGATAATATCCATCATTTTTGACAAATTTTCTTTCCATAAGTCATCTGTTGTTTACAGCTCATGCTAAGGGAAAAATAGCCTATCAACAAACAGAACAACCCACCAGCTATTGCTCTGATTCTAACAACGTTTCTGAATCGGATGACTCACGAAGCTCATACGTACAGCTTTAAATGAAATAAATCAAGGGACTAAATGAAAAAAAATTGTTGCACTAAACAAACCCTAAACTAAAAAGCTTTCAGTATGTAAACAGTAATAGGATAGCTAAGTCCTCTGGAATGATTACAGACTCATATTGGATGTACCAGTCAACAAAGTGTGATGACAATTTACAGAGCAATCAAAGCTGCACTTACAACTGCACCTCAATTTACAGTATGTTGGTAAATACAGTGGTACCTGGCACTTCGTACCCAGGGCAACCTGGTTCTCAGGTGTTTTATTGAAGCCCTTCTGTTGTAACCCATTGCTTGGCATGGGTGTCAGGTCAGAGGTCAGCATGCCTGTCCAAAGGAGCAGTGGAAGCAAGTGAGCTGGGATGTCCAGCTAACCATCTGCAGGCATGGCCATGCCCTCAGGCATAGGGAACAGCCCACACTGCTGCAAGAGAGCAGGCCCAGGGCACAGCAGGCCTCATGAAGGCAACTGTAGCACCTCAACTGTAACAGGCCACTCCACAGCAGTAAGACAACCCTGAAATACAGGCAGGACAGTGGGACACAGACTAATAAAACTAAACAAACAGCACAGCACTTATAGGAGAAGCCAGCCCATGAGCCTAAGTAGGACTGCTGGCCAATGGGCGGAGGGTGGTTAGGGCAACTAGGAGCAGCTGGTGGTCACAGTGCTCTGACAGCTTTCATGTACGTGTTCTAGTGCCAATTCATATTTTACTTATGAATAGGAATGGAAATATGAAGGCATGAACTTGAATCAAGCCACCTGACCTGGATGAACACTTCCTGTATCCAAACAGTATGCTGCAGACCTCTGATGTGCCATTCTCTATATTGCCTGTGGAAAAGCAGCCCCAACATACAGCCGATATTCTGCCTTAGCCCTATCATTTAGCCATGCTTCAGGAAAGAAACAATAGGGATACTAACCGCATTGCAGTCCAGAAGAATGGAGTAAGGTTCGCCTCTGTGGAGTTTGTGATGTTCTTTAACGGCTGTCAAGTTTCCACTGTGTGGAAGTAGCCCTGGTTTTTCAGTAAAAAGAGATGAAAATGACTTTTTGTATCTTTAGATCTTCATTAAGCTGCTACATTTAGCAAGAGATTTTCCCAAAGCACCTCAGAGGATTGGGAGATTCAGTTTCTCTTGGTTTAATTGAGTAGTCAAATCCCCAGCCACCTTTGAAGATTGTGTCTTTAAAGCTCCAATCATGCATAGGTGACTCAGCTTCAGAAATGGTAACACTTTCGCAACTTAGGAAAAGAAATTACTCTATTCAAACCTCACTGGCAATCCCCTGGGATGGAAAAGGAAGCACAACCTTGTCTAAGTATGAAAAGAGAAAAGGTCTATGTAAAGAAAACCAAAAAGCTACAAGTGGCAGAGCACAGCAATCAGATTTCTGTCCACAAGTATAATGCATTTCCATAAAACTCAGATCTCACTCACACACCTTCTCTTCAGATTCCATCTGGAAAACAGAGCAAAACCATTTATGGAGCTTCTCTTTTATATTCTTGCTTTTGACATTCAGTGGGTGTTCTCGCTCTTTCATCAGGGAAAGGAAGGTTTGCCTAATATCCCAAATCAGAAAGTGATAATAACATCAACAACTAAATAAAACAGACAGACGGTGTTCTGTTCCAAGATTTACAGGTGCTTGAAAAGAATGTGTCCTTTCCTCTCCTTAATTCATAATGTCTTAAAAGCAGAATCAAAGTGACAGGGGTGTGACTCCCCTGTGGATGAGACAAGGCACCAGAAAGTTTTCCAGCTGAAAGACAGATGAGTGGAGGCTGGAACCATTTGACTTTTCTCCCCTCAGAAGCATCCAGCATAGCATGAATGAGTGTCCTTTTAGCTCCTGCCTTTATCTGACTAGAACACGTCACGACCTCAAGCTTACCACATTCTCACTTAGTACTAGGGAACATGAACACCTCCTTGAGCATGGGAACACCTTCCAGGCGGCTCCAGGAACTGCCTACAGGGCCCCCTGAAGGTGAGTGGGGGGTCCTGTGTGCCGGGGCACCACACTGGCTGGGGGCACCTCTCTTGTGGGCTCAGCAGCTTAGTGTGTTGACAGGCAGCAGCCATAACCAACATCACTTTTGCTGGGGAAAGTCATCTCTCTTAAACACAAGCTGGGCACACTCAGGTAGTTCTGTTCCTCAGTGAAAATTAGTGCGTACAGACTTCCTCTAGGCCTTGTTGACACGCAGGTCCTGGACAGAAGCTAAGAGCTATCTGAAGGTTAATTGCCCAACATGCCAGTGCTGTGCTCTCCGGTCTCACTGGCTCCCCAGAATCCCTCTTCTGATCTGTTCTTACATGGGGGAAGTTTTCTGTAACTCACATCATGTTCTTTAATTTCCTTTTTTCAAAAGAAAAATTCTTACTGCCAGTATTTAAGCAGTTTGATAGCGCCCTGCTCCACATGGGAGGGCTGACAACTTTACAACAAAGCATTTATTAATTGGAAGTCACAGAAAAATGGAAGAAAAATTTTGTGGGGGAGGGTTTCTGTGATGAGAAGGATTTGTTCATCACTGAAAGAAAATGTTTTGATCTTGTATTTGGGAACCTGCACTTTCTTTCATCACAAATGAGAGGGCATTATCAAAGCAGAGCATGGGCAGGATATTTCAGTGTTGGCAAAACATGGGGTTTTAGTGGTCTTCAAAGTGTTTTTTACCCTCTGCCCTAAGACAGCCGTGCACTGCCTACTCTGCTCACTTGGCTGCCTATCCTTGCACAGTGTGAATGCCCTTTCCTCACTGGCTCCCAGTTTGCTTGGTTTTGTTTAGCCTAGGTGTCTTCTGGGTGCATTTAGTGCTGTTCTGTAGCTAACTTCTGGGCAGTGGTTCTCTTCTCCAATGCCAAATCGCTGCCCCTGAGCTCTGTAAAACAGCTGGTTTTAGGGGATGTGAGTTTTCCAGCACTGACAGATATTTCAGCCTTCCTAAAGGCTCACGAGACAGCAGCAGTGTAGCACATGGGAAGAACTCTTTGCAGTGGATCCTGTTCTGCTGGTGCAGAGGCACTTGTCAAGGACAATAGCTCTTGGCTAGCATTAATATGACAGAGTTGGGCGTGCTGCCAAGGAAAGCACTCCTTTGTGGTCTATGCAATGTTTTGCTGGCCTGTCATTTTGAGATCACCACTGACAGTGAACTGAAAAATGCCATTCACCATTATTAGAAAGAAAAAGAAGACTACTCAGCAAAATGGATAACAGGCTTTGCTGAAGCCCCAGAGCAACAAAAGCAGGTTGGGTAGATCATGCATGTGTGTGTGCGCATGTGTGCCTGGGCTTGTGTGAGCCTTGCAGCAGCTGCCCTCTGTGCTGAAGGAGCCCTGAACAGTAGGCAAGAAAGCTTTACCCTCTACAGAATGGACGCTGGAGTGAGCCTCTTTACACTGGCTTCTGAGAAAATTCAGAGATGATGCTGGTTGCACAACACAAAGAGTCTTTCAGCTTCAGAGATGTTGACTACAGGGCCATCTTTGTACTTGGAAATTCTGCCTGTTTGTTGTCCCATGGATCATGGGATTATCTAAAGTGGCTTTAAGAGGCTGACTTGCTTCTGCACAAGAGGCGTCCTGGCATTTAACAAACTAAATGGGAAGTTACAACTGAGGTCCATAAGATTTCAATTATTTCTTGAGATGTCAGAATTAGGAAGAACAGCGCTCATCGATTCTCATCCTGTCGTTCATTCACAGGGAGTACCCTTGATTGCTTGGAGAAAGGCTGTGTCTGAAAGCACAGAAGGAAGGAGCTGTGTGGCTGTGACCACGCAAGGCATTAGTGACATCTGTGACTTATCTGACATTGCAACCTGATACACAAGGATTGCTCTTATCTCTAGACACTTGCCACATCTGGCTTTTTCTTATTGCTCACACTTTTCATCTCCTAGCCCTTAAAAAGGAGTCTGCTCCCTCTCTACTTACACAGGCACTAAAATAAGGTAAGGCCGATGAACGGTACTTTATTTCTAAATGGGAATGTTCAGACAGGTTCACTGTGATCCCATTAATCCATTTTCTCTTAGAGCCTATACGTCAGAAGACTCTTTCTGAGAATCCTGGGGAAACTAATCTGCTGATGAAGTGATGTGTCACTGAGGCTTTTGAGGCTGCTGCCGAATCACATTCCCCTGTGTGGGATCCTGACGGCCAGAAACTGGGAATGATGTTGCGTGATGTAGCCGATCTGGTCACCGGACAAGTTGCTTCCAAAGTGGAAGAGCATGTACCACTGAAGGATTACGAGCGTGCCTCATCTACTTCTAGAAACCACCTGAAATGACACATGCAGCCTGCGCACACGAAATGGAAGTGTCTGTGTTCAGGCTGCTTCTCGGGAGCCTGGTTCTTCTCTCCAGCTGCTCATACAGGGGCAGCACAAGCTGTGGACCTTCTTCAGGGAAAGGGGCAACAGCCTGTGTGTGGCAGGACACGAGCTTCAGACTGCTGAATCTGCAGAAAGCTGCTTTTCTTTCACCTCTCTATAGCTGCATGGAGTTTCATAGCAAAATGTTTTTAAGACAGCATTGAAGCATTTCCTCTTCAGCCAGAACTTCCTGTTTTGCCTGCGTGGTCTGTCTCCACGCTTCTCACTGCCCCCTCCTTTCCCTTCCCTGTTTGGAATGGATCTTGCTTTTTGCACCTCTGGCGTCCATGTACTCAGTGCACGAAGGGAAATGCAACTCCCCCTCTGTCACCCAAAAAACCCTTCTCAAACACTGAATTGTCTCCATGGTTGAATATCAAGGTGGTTTCAAAGGATGAAAATAAAAATTTTCTGTGGCTTCCAGCAGATTTTAAGGTTTTGTTGTGAAGACATTTTTTCCAGATATTTGATTCAATATGGGAAATGTATCATTATGAAGAGGACTTACTGAGACAAGCAGGTGTTTGTGTCTCCTGGTGCAGCTGTACAGAGAGACTTGGAGTTCAGAAAGCATGAAACATCCTTCACATATGCTTAACTGGGTGACTTTGCTTTTAGAGCAAGTTAAAACACTGCTGGATGAGACGTAATATGCTAACCTGTGTGACCAGGAGACTGCCACTGAGGTTGTGCTAGTGACTCTGTTTAGCCATGTCCTGTCCAGAAAGCATAACAAGACCTTAGAAGGGAAGGTTGTATCACGAAGTCACAAAGAAGGTTTGCTGCTCTGATCGACTCTATGGCTCAAGAGAGGCAGCTACCAATGGGATGGAGCCTCAGTTCTTGGGAGGAATCACTTAACTTTGGCCACAGCTGCCTGTTCTTTAGCTCAAGCACCCTGCACCCAGTAACCTGTATACAATAGCACTTGGGACATCCAACAAACTGTTATGAAGGGATGAAAGATAATGATTTTGTACTGAGAGCCAAGAGCTTCAGGAATAAGAGTAGCTGGGACTACCAGTTATATAGGTGTGTTGAACTAGGGGGCTCAGTGATGTGATTAAGTTCAGATCTCTTCTAAATCATTAAAAATAATGCTATTCTCCAGAGAAGGACTCTGTTGGGGGAGTGTGGGGTATGCCCAGCCCCTGCCCTGGAAGGACGTCTGCTGAGATAAGGAGATTGCTTAACCTCCCAGCAGGACTCCCTGGAAAGGCAAGCACTTTGCAGCTACAGCGAGAAGAAGACAGACACAGAATCCTTTGGGAGACCCTATGCAGATCCTTTGTAACCCATTGGCCTTTACCCTCGGACACCCACGCCCTGTATCCCTATAAAAGCCAGCCCTCTACCCCTGTGAGGGCAGAGAGAAAGTTGTATTTGGCCTCCCCTTCACCGGGTATGCACTAATAAAGCTACCTCATGCAAAACTGCTACACGGGTCTCTCATCTCTCTCTCCCTGGTCTGGCCTGGAGACCGCCCAGTAGAGCAAGAGCTGGAATCACGAGCTGAAAATCACTAAGAGCTGATAGCTTCTCTGCACAAGCACTCCAGCTAGCAGCTGAGGGAAGACACCGGGACCCGGGAAGACAATCCTCCACTGGACCATCTCTCTGGACCAGTCACAGCTTCCTGGGTCAGAGCTACTGACCCCACATCAGCTGCTTTAGGGGAGCACTGCACCAAGAGACTAGTGAGGTGACACCCCAGCCATGGGTGACTTGTACCTCAGAGCAGGGTGGCTGCTCATGCTTAGAAGAGATTACAGCACGCTGTTCCCTCCAGGCTCCAGGTAGGGCTTTGCTCTAACTTTTCTCTGGCAGAGGGACAGCCAGACTGCACTTAACACAAGGTAGAGATTTCCCTGAAGGACTTATGTAAGCGGGGAGCAAATGACTTGCACTTTAAAGTAACAATGCTTCAGGGACAAAGCTGAAGGAGCTCAGAGAGGCAATTGGAGAGTTAATTACACTTTTGATGTATCCTTATCTTATCAGGATATGCAGATATAAGGCCACTGAGAGGCTGGCCAAGTGGTAAATAGTTGGTTGTGTAAAGACTGAGTCTATGGGCCTTGGTTCCTTAATGTGAGCAAGTCCTAGAGGACTTTAATCCTAGAGCAATAAAAAATTAAAATGACATTGCAAACTCCAAACTGTAACCGCCCCAGAAAGCAGCAGACACAGGCAGAGGGGACCAAGGCTTGGGATATACACAACATGTTGCATCCTTGGGGATGTTTGAAGTCCTCCCAGCTTCTGAGGTTCAATGTCACTCTCTCCAAACTGAAGTGGCTGCTCTTTGTGAGCAAGATCCTGATCCATCTGCTTCAGTTCCTACAGAAGAGCCAGCTCTGGGGCTGCCTGCCTGCAGTATACTATGCTGGAATTCAGAAAACCACTATTTAATTTTCAGTATAGGGAGGCTTGTCTTTCGGTTTCGGGGGGCACATGCCCTTGCACCTGTTTGCTTGTTTTAGCCCTCCCAGGAAGAAGTGTTTAGTGGGGAGATAACCACTGGAAGGCTTGAAGGCTTTATTCTTTTTTTTTTTTCATTCCCCCTGAATAATCTGTTTAGCAGCTGAAATGAGGAGGTACTGACTACCTCTGCAGCTTGGAGATGTTGCCACTTTTAATCTGAGCCTAGGGATGGGCATTGTGAGCTTTACTGCCACAGAAGGACAGCCATCTGTCAAAAGTAGAATTTTGACAAATATTGAGGGCTTGGCAGCCTGATTTGGGAGGCGCTATCAACTGCCCTCAGACTTCCTACTTGAGCAAAAGAAAGGATGACTGAGCAGAGCACATGTGAAAAGAGAACATCCTGGTTGTCTGCATTCTTTCAGATCAGCTTAATCTTCTAAGTGCCCTCCAAAGATAGCCCAAGGGACTCTTAAAACAACTGTGTTATCAACTCTTGAGCATACAGTGCTTTCTCTGGTTGCCTTGACCCTTGGCAGCTGAACTGGACTGTCAGCTATCGGTTCTCATGGGCATTGTGTTCTTGGCTAATCACTAAGCCCAACCAGTTATGGTTACATGGGGAGTTGAGAGCAGAGGGAAAGGCTTGATTCCTGTTGCTGCACAAGGTACAGAGTCCCTGCCTCACAGCCTCTAATCTCAAGACTTCTATTTCTGTCAGCTCAGGCTACCAATGAGCTTCAATAGTTTATTTTTCCCCTTTTAAATGATAAGGGAAAAGGCCTTTCCTTCCAGTTTGCTGGAGTGGTACAGGCTGAATGAGTGGCATGGCACACAGGTGGTTAACAGTCTTGTTTTCCCATCTGCATGGGAAAATGACTGTTCCTCTAAAGCTATTGCTGTGTGCAATAGGCTGCTGTCCTTCCTGACTCTGCATCCGGCAGCAACTTCCTCCCTTCAGATAAAGTGAAGTTTATCTACAGAATTCTTAGTAACTGGAGGAACAAGCGAGAGGGGCAATCATGAGATCTGCTGGTATGAGCTAGGCTAACGGTACTGAAGCTGAGCACGCCTTCCCTCACAGGGCCCACAAGAACAATTTCCCCTTCTAAATGGGAAATCAGTATTCTTGCACACAAGGCTGGCATGCAAAGAAGCTTAAAGCAGCCCATTAAATGCAATACAGCAGAAATGTTAACACGGCACTCAGCCTTAGCTTGTGTACTGATGGTGGGATAAACAAATAAAGAACTTTGGGGCTTATATTCTGCTTATTACATTTGAATTTTGTGACATATTTTATAGTACTTAAACTGCATTACTTTAACTACATATACAAGCACAAACCATATACACATGAACCGTGCACTCACTATCCAGGCCTACTGTTTGCTCAGGAGTCAAAGTCAGGGTTCTGGACGATGGGACAAGTTTAGCTTTAAATTATGCTCTCAAGGGCTTCCCTCTGTGCGTGTCTATTTAGAGGCATTTCAGCACTAGGGAAAGAACACCGGCTTTTAATTACACAATGGAAAAAATTAAATGGAAACCAGTTTTGAAATGCTACGTGACCTAAGGAGGATAATTTGGAAAATGGATTACAGAGTTTCTGAATCCACCTTTTTGACTGAACAGTGAAGCTAGCAAGCACCTGTTCGTACAGAGTTCGTATGATACTGATGCCTTTAGGAGTAAGACTTTAGGCCTCACTAAGCCAGGAATTTCAGTTTGGTTCTGTATTTCTAGAACTATCGTGTTCTCTTTTCAGATCTGTAAGACATCTTATGTAATTTAGCACCAAACTGATTCTGTCACCCCTCCTCTGTGAAGATTTGAGATGACAGTCCTTGAGACAGCTGTTTCTTCTGCTAAAGAAAAAACATTGTGCTAGAGCCTCAATGTCCTTCTAAAGCAATAAGTTGTCTTGAAAAAGGTAATGTAATTTACTTGATGGAAAGAGGATGTAAATCCAGCACTTAGTGGCATTCTGGCCTTACTTTGTCTGTCTAACAGAAAATGAGCAGCTTTTTTTTTTACAATAGAGTGCTCTGATATTAATTTTCTGAGACTGGGATCAAGAGGTGTACATGACTTTTGGTGTTGTACAGTGGATGCTCAGTCCCTGCTGCATCAGGTGCTATACAAGGCAAAAACGTAATTAGGTAGTAAATAGCTCTGAGATTCCTGTGGCTGTGCTCCAACACTATCAAGTGTACGCTGTTCTGCAGTGCCTGAGAAGCTGAGAGCACTTGGTGGGGACTACGAAAGGGTCTCTCTTTGCTGCTCCTAATCATAACGCAAGTGCAGGACCCTAAGGTCTTTGGGACACCTGTCAAGTGTGAGTTCACCTTTTGAGCCATGCTTCATAAGAGATCTTACCTCTGCTGGCAGCCGAAGTAAGGACCCTGATGAGGTCAGTGTCAATTCAAAGTGGGAAGGAATTCAACAAAGTAGCTTGTACTTGTTCTTTTTGTCCCCGGGTAAGATGGATTCGTGAGTTATTGAAGAGGGAGGGGGAGGAGGTAAGACATGCAAGCAGCTCTAACCAGCTGGAACTAGATCTCTCCTAGCTGGACAGTTACAATTTGTCAAACAGAAACAATGCTCAACTGTTTGCCCTGGAGTAAACAGGACCGGAACAAAGCCTCAGCTGTATGTGTGTGTGCTTGTGAACCTCCTTGCACGCACTTTGCTGGCTGTCCACGTGCTGGTCAGTGTGTGGCTTGTATCTTTAATCAAAGATAAAAGGAGAGGGATGGGCAGGCAGTGACAGGCAAACATAACCCTTCCACACACCGGGGGACCTGCAGTTTGTCTATGCCAGGTCTATGGTCTGTCTCTGGTGAGTCTGAAAGATTTCTGTATGTAGTTCCACATGTTCATAAAATCTGAGTTGGGAAAGAAGTTCCCATGAATTAGGACAAGCTACAATTCCCTCATGGAGCTCTACAAACAAAGCAGCTGTTAAGTGAGGCTTATAAGCACAGCTAATTTGGTTACTAACATGGTCATTGGGACTGCAAGGT
Organism: Corvus moneduloides; assembly: GCF_009650955.1. Taxonomy (NCBI): domain Eukaryota; kingdom Metazoa; phylum Chordata; class Aves; order Passeriformes; family Corvidae; genus Corvus; species Corvus moneduloides. The sequence goes on from NC_045480.1 coordinate 73,930,045, forward strand.
GAGAGCGGGTGAAATGAGCAGTTTGGTGCTCCCCACGCACCTTTACTGGCACCTCAACACTGGTCAGCTGCACTGTATCACCTGACACCCTAGAGATTCACTCTGCTGCCTGAGCAGTCTGAAGTTCCCCTTCCATTTTGTACAAGGGAACATCTCAACCATTTATCTTCAGCCAGTAAGGCACAGAGCTGGGATTGCTGATAGGCAATCCACTCCCATGCTCTTGGATCACAGTACAGCTCCTCTGTTCAGATTGTGAGAGCTGGAAACAGTCAGGTTGATGCTGTATTTTCCAATGTCCCTTTCAAATGTGGAGTCTCAGAAGAGTAACAAGATGTAACTCATTTGTCACTGCTCCTAGTGATGGAAGGAAAGAATGAGGGGAATGTGTCCCACGGCACCAGAGTGAATTGGAAACAGAACAGTGAAATTCTGGTGAAATGAAATAAATTAGTCTAATTAGCCCGTCCACTTAATTAAAATGATTTTCTTTGTGCCGGTTTGTCTGTGCTAAATGACATGGAGGGAGCTGATGTGTGTCTGTTTAAGAGCATCTGGAAATCTCTGACATTAGGGAGGGAATGGGGGTAGGATGGTGAAGTATCGGACAGAGAAAAGGAATGCTGGAATTAGAAAAAGAAGTACTGGAGTGATGGAGATTGGATGCTCAGTTTAATTTACTTGCAGACAGTGAAGGATTTCTCATCCAGGTAAGGACAGGATGATGCCTCAGTCTGGATACAGGACTGAGAACAACAGGTAAAGGAATTGCCCTCCTCACAGGCACAGAGACAGGCTGTGTCATTAAGTCCCTGAAAACAGCACATTAAAATCCCTGCTCATTTTCTGTCTGCTTTCCAAGGTCCTTGAGGAAGCTGAAGTACTATGTTCTCTAGTTACGCCTGGCCACACGGTTGTCTGGGCTGAGGTCCCTGTCACAACAGCAGTCTCCTCCTCAGCTGCCACCTTTCTGTTTGTTCTGACCACAGAAGATGATGCCAAATGGCACCATAAACTGATCCTTGGCTCACAGTATTTGGCAAACCAACCCTGGAACTGATTAACCTTTAACTTCACTTATCTGCTTAGCTCTCTGAAGTAAGAGATTGGCACTGGCACCAGCAGACTTGGGAAGGTGATGCTGTACTGGCCCATACCGAGTCTATACCCAAAAGGTTTCCTTAGGGGTATAAGGGAAGTGCCTCAGGAAGGCTGATGAATGAATGGCTTATTTTCTGATGTGCATGGGACTAAGCTTGCCAATATCCAAAGGCAAGAGAGGTTTCTGAGGCCCTATATGATCAAACAGAAGTCTGGGAACATTTAAATAGCCAAGGCCATGCGTTAATGGACTTGCTGTTCCCAGCACAAGTGAGACGAAACGGAACTTGTGTACCCTAACCAGACACCCAAACTTAATACTTTGAACTTCAGGGGACGCAACCACAGTGCTCATGCAGCAAACGAGTGGTCCTCACAGTGTACTTCACTAATCCCCCTTTAGATCAGCCCTACCCTTTAAGTCACTTGCATCTCTTTTCCAGCCTGTGTGTTGCAAACCTGGAGTTGTGCGGGTTGGGGATTTTGCTCAGTTGATCACTCTAGAAAAACCAAAAAGCTTTTGAAAACTTCCAAATTAAAAGAAGTTTTTGTGTCAGAACTGAGAAACAGAGCACTGCCAGGCTTCTGTCATTGCAAAGAGCAAGAGCAGGACAGGGGAGGAGGGGGACATAGAGAGACAGCACAATGGCAGCCAGTGGCGAGTCCCCCCGTGGAGCAAGACCGTCTCCTGGCAACGTGTGGCAATTGGTGGACAGAGCAAAAGGAGCCTCAATGAGGCGCCAGGGTCTGTTTCAAGTGTTTTGGAGAAATTAGCTATTCACTTATTGCAGACCTGCCTAGCTTATTAATAATGCCTTCTTCTGCTGTAACCCTGGCTGCTACAGAAGCGCTGACAAGATGGGTATGCAGGGCACAGATCTGCCCACGGAAGAGCTGGGCAGCGCTTTTTGCTTGGCCCTCTTCTGGACCCGTTCCTTGGCCTTCTGTTGCCAAGCATTTGGTTGCCATGCCAACTTTTTAGCATTAAATCATAATCTAAGCACAGAAGGAGGCCAAAAGCCTTCTCAGGTCTAGCTCCTGTCCTCTCCCCTATGATCATACAACTGGTTGTGTGAGGCTGGATGCTTCGATGGCTTGTGAGCAACAGCCCGAATGAAAACTTACAGAGAGGGAAATGACAGTTCCCTTTGGAAATAGGTATAGAGGTTAATGGGAGTTACGCCTGGAAGATTTCTGCCTTCCCAGCTCTGCCACCTGCCTGAAACCAAGCCCTGCGTGTCACTCAGCTTGCAGTGCTCCACTGGCACAAAGTGCTGGTGAGCTGAAACAGGCTCTCGTGTTTCAGGCTCGCTTAGCACTGCCTCATTCCCCTCACAGTAAGTGTTTCTGGGCTATTAAAGACATTACTTCAGACTGTCAGGATCGAGGTATTAAAACAAGAAATATGCTGTTGATAACAATGTGTATTAGGTCATTAAAATGGTGAAATATGTTGAGTGCAGACTTCATGTGTATTATCCTCCCACAATAGGTCGAAAAACGAGGTATATACTAATGCTGAAATAGCTCAAAATGAAGAATATGAGAAGTAAGGCTGTGTGTTGCAGAGAAGAGATGAGGCCTGAGTTCTCTCTCCCAACTGCTTAAACTGTTTTGCAGCAGAAAGATTTTTGTTTGTTCCTTCAGTGAAGCTGAATACACACATCTTGCAAATTATCATTACATGAAAACACAGGTCAGAAGAATGGAAACAGAGTTTTAGACAAGCTTTGTCAGGAGAAGCCATTTGACTGGTCCTGCCTAAGCCTTAGGTTTCCCATCTGGGGTGTCAGCCATCACTGAGGAGCACTGCATACGAAGTCTGTATTCTTTAAATTCTTCAAATCTCATCCTTAATATTGGCGGAGGTTTTTCATCATCTCAAAAATAAATGGAAAATTTCTCTTTGCCTCCCTCTGGCATCACAACACTGGTGTGAAGAGCACCCCAACAATACAATTACATTAGTTCTTAAATTTTGCTGTAGAGATTCCTGTTAGTCAAATATGGCTTGGGCTGCTCTTTACCTGCAGTGTGGGGTGAAAGCAGAGCAGCTCTGCTTGCTGTTTTCCTGTTTGCTGAAATGCAGTTCAACAACAATCAACATGATCTCCACGTCAATCTGCTGGAGATTTTATCTGATTTATCACTTCAATTACTTTGCTAAAACTGTATTTGGATCCAAAGACAGTACTGGGCAATGCCTGGGCAAGAAAGAGCAACAGTTAGTTCTTCTGGCATTCTAGGAATTTTCTTGTTGGTTGAAAGGGAGATGAGGTCTTGAGTAGTGAGGGAGCCCGCTAATGCTGCTGAACCAAGCAGAACAACTTATGCTGTGTCCCTTTCTGTGAATGGCTGAGGGAAAACTGTTCCTACAGCTCAGGTGTCCTGAGAGAGTTTCTGCGTGCTTACTGAGTTTTTTTGCATTTAGAGGGCACACACACGTGATGCAGCCCAGCTGATGGCATTTGTTTAGGTTACAGATTATGTGCCATACACCTGACCTTCCACCTCACCTCCTGCTGTCATTTTAGCTGGCTCAAAGAAGGGGTACAAAGCACTTGGGCTGCTCTGTGCTCCTCTTGAGCTACAGTGAAGCCAAATGACCTTCCCTGGTGTGGTGGAAAGCAATGGAAAATCTGGTCCTTGTGCTGCAGAGACTAATGATCTCTTCTTTTGCTCTCTTGTCTGAAATGTCATCTTAGATGCAAATTGAGAAAGAAAAGGACTGATGAATATGTAGGACAGGAGGGTTGAGTGCATGTCACATGTTACCACTCTGATCCGGATAAATCTTCACGTCTCTGTGCACTGGTATAAACAGCTGTACAAAGAATAAGATACACCAGTAGGGGACAAACCTGTTAAATAGACATACTCGTGGAAGCCCAATATTAAAGGTCAAATGCAAACTGATAACTTTTGGACCTGGTCTGCTGCCTTGGGTCACTGAGTTCACACCATGTTTACAATGAACACTGGACTTGCTCCCTCATTCCAATTCCATTCAAGAATATTCCAGCAACTACTGCATAGAAACACTGAGCTGTGTTGAAGGTCCCAAAAGAAAGGGAGGTCAGCACCAGGTCTTTTCTAAATGGCACCTTGTACTTAAAGTACTGGTAAATGAAAGGTTTCCATTTGCCCCGAAAAAGGACATAATCCAGAGTCGTGTAAAATGCAGGATCCTCTGAAGGACATAATTCCCACAGTAGTAGATGACAGTGCGGGAGCTGATTTTCTTTAAAAGACAAACATTGTGTCAGTTGACAGGAGCTCTGCTTGTCAATCAAGACGTGTTCTACTGTCTGCTACACCAACACAGAATAAAGGCGGTGCTTTGAGTGTCCAAATTCTATTTGGCTTTGATTCTAAAAATACCTACTCAGAGTTCCCAAAGATGCTCCCACTTAAAACCACATGTTCTTGAAGAAAGTACTAATTTTGTGGTGGATGTTAACTGTAAAGGCACATGTTGGGAAGCTCTGATTTCATGCTTTCGAGATAAGTATAGTTCAGCAGCTTGGACATGCTTTGTTCCTTTCAGAACCAGAAACAGTCTAGTGAAGCATAAGCAGCAAAAGGATTTGGTAGTTTGATCATAATTGGAAGTGAAAACTTGCATGCTAGTTGTACATATATTTTTATCTCCCTCAACTTTCATCTGATGTACAAAGGGTCTCAAATAAAACAGCCTGTTTGATTCTGTATTCCACCTGTATTTTTATACTGGTAATCTTGACATATTTCACTGAATATTAAATGATTATTGTAGTGGATGTACTTTAATGAGGTACATAAACTTTTTATTACAAGAATTAAGGGAGACTTTGACTTCAAATGCTTTAAACCTTCTGTGCTTATTTCTTTTCTCAAGATTAACTTTCTGTGTTAATTCACTGATAATAAAATCATAGTTGGCATGTTAAAAAGAACACGGAAAAAGGTTCAGAAATGTGGCTGATGCTTACCTTCAGGGTTCAGAAATCAGAAGAGGTCCAGATGGGAAACACCTCTGAATTTTTATTAATGTTGTCTGACCAATGTCTTCAATGATAGTGTTCCGAATGGTGCATGAATGTACTGGCAGTACCTGAATGCCAGCTCCTGGAAGAGACTTCCTGGAGTTTTGCCACAGCTTTTGGCATAGCCAAGTCAGCTCTTGGCAATGGGTGACTCCTCAGGACAAGGTTTCCTACTTGACTTCATTAATTACTTTTCAGTTGTTGTGCAGTATAATATGGTACTGAAAATATAGTGAGAAATCAAGGAAATACCTGTAAATGGGTAATAGCTGCAATACAAAGGTAGAGACTGTGGAGAAGTAGGTGCAGGGCTTCTCTTACTGCATAAAAGTGAAAGTTACCAAGCAAAAATTCCATCAGAGGAAAAAAGCAAGAGAGAGGGAGATCACCTTTTTGCAACAGCTCTGTTGCTCTGTTTTGCAGAGATGTTGGCATGATTACACAAGTGTAAGGAGGATCAAAGAGGCAGTCTTGCAGATGACAGCAGCTCTTGCCAAATTCTACTTCTTTATAGCCTTTGCTTCAGGGAATTCTGACAGCCGTGCTAAAGCTCTCTACTTATCAGGTGGTAGGTTAAAGGAAAACTTGTCTTGCAGGCTTCACATTGTAAATGCAAGTGCTTTCTTTGCATGGCTAGAGTGGTGCCTGCCTTAAAGATTATACAGTATTGTACAGCTGATTACAGGGACAACGTAAATAGATTTTCCTGGAGGATTAGAGCTCCTGGGAGATGGGACCTACAGGAGAGACAAATGATAAGAGACTACAGGAAGCACAACAACCCTGTGAGACTGGGCTATTTGAACCGTCAGTCACTGATAATCCATCACTAATGCTAGCTTCAAGACAAAACTCTCAAGTCTTCTGGGGCAGAGCCAGGCAGAACTGGCATGAGCTTTAGCTACAAGTTATCATAATCCTCCATGTGTGAATGGAAGTGTGAACAGAAACGCCACATCAGTAAGGAATAATGGCTAACCTGGCTACCTCTATCTTGGTGAGTGGAGATGACTGCAACTGGTTAGCTTCCTGTCCATCCTGAAATGGGTGGGAAAGCTTCGGTCAAACAGGCCCCAGGAGATGAGCAGCAGTGCTACACCTTGCATTATTAACGGAGGGATGGGGGTTTTGCTGCAGCATCAGCTGTTACGAAACAGTTGGACTACTTGGAGAGCGGATGATTTTTGTTTTGTCAGGCAACGTGGCTGAAAAAGGAATGTCTCTAGCTGGGTACACAGTGCTCGCTGTGCATGAAGCTCCAGAAGGCTTTTTGGATAGCAGCTGTTGGAATGTGCACCCATTTTTTCCTTTGTGTTTCCCACTGTGTAGCAGCTGTCCGCAAGGCCGTCATCAGGCACCGGACACAGCCAGACCACAGAACACTAAAAAGGGGCAGCTTCCAGGGCAGGAACAGAGACAATGAAAACCGCCAACAGATTGTCAGCGATACTCACTTAGCAAAGAGGAAGCTGTCCTTGGGAAAGGCTCTGTACTAAGGCTCTGGCAGCCAAGACAGGATTCAAGTCTGGTTTTCAGCCGTTGCAAAATCCTGTGTGCATTTGACCTAATCAATTCAGGAGGGAGTGGGAGGGCAGCGACAGTGTTGCTGGTCTATGTTCAAGCAAGCCATGTGATGCGGAGCAGGTTGCACCTTTATTATGTGAACAAGTATCAGTGGACAGGTAATATTTCAACGGTAAGGCACACAATGTTGTGTTCCAGTCTTACACAGAATCAGTAAACTGCAAACCCAAGCAAGTTGCCAATAATTGCACAGGACACGTAGCCTGTCAGGCCCTTTGAAGGTAGCTAGAACAGGTGGGGTGGTGACAAAGTAGTTAAATCCGCAGGGAAGCAGTGGGAGAGCCCTGGGAAAAGGAACTGCCTGGAGAATAACTAAAAACTAGTATGCTTGCTCTTGAGCGCCTTTTGTCTAGGCTGCTCCTCATTGTGCTGGAAACACCACCATCTCCCCTGGCCACTCATTCAGGGCTTAATTGTCCTTGCAGCTACACAATCTGTCCATGATGTTTAACCTAAGTTTCATTTGGTATAAATTAGGTACCCCTATATCTGCCCTGGTTAAAGGGCAGACTGATCCCTTTCCATTTGCCATTTTTGCCAATAATAGGCTGACTCTTTTCTGGGCTAAACAATTCCTCCCACTTCATGTTTACTCACAGGCCGTGTGGTTTCCAGACATCTGATGGTTCTCATTGATATCCTCCTTGTCCTTGCCTCGTTTTGAAGGGCAGTATGCCACTCAAACACAGCACTCCTGTGGATATGGAAAGGAAGGGTTGCCTCACATCTCTTGGATCCTCTATTTGTGTTTTCAAGTCACACTTAAATCTAGTTCTGTTATTCTGTGGTACAAGCAGGCCTCCTGGCCAGTGTCAGGTGCAAGAGGCATGATCTTTAATTTTCTTTTTCTCCATTAAAAGTATCACCAGATTTTCTGTGGAAACACTTAACAGCACTTGCGTTCCTACCTCTGAAAATAGCCCTCTGGAAACTTGCAAAATACATTTTTCCATCTGGACAGTGAATTATTAATAACTAGAGTTTTCTAGCAGCTTTTGCGCGACCATTAAAATATTTCCCCACATACTGTTTCCTTTGCTTGTTTAGAACATAAGACAGCCGGGTCCTGGGCTGGAAAGGGAAGGCTGCCCTGTCCTCACATACCTGTATGTGCTCTGGAGTTCCCAGGATATGATTCACAGCAGCTGCTGCTTTTCAGGCAGCACTGTGCTGACTGACCCTCATATGCCTACAGACTCCAACAAGGATTTTCCCTAAGTGCAAACACAGGAAAAGAGTTGTTTGGGGAATTGTGGCTCTCTTAGCTACTCATATCCCAGCTAAACCTTATGGTAATATTTTGGGGCTAGGAAAAAGTACTAATTGGAAATGCTGTTGTGCAATAGAGGTACGAGATCTCTTTTAAAGGTGGATTGTTATAATGCAGTGCAGCAGACCAGCCTGCCCTTCCCTCACTAGGGATGCGCATTAGTACAGACCTTGTAGTGCTTCTTGCTCTGCTGGGATCTCAGTATCATTGTTCCTCCAAAGTTAAACCAAAAGCACTGCCCAATCTAAATGACAAGATGTCACTTTGCAGCATTTCTCAACTACTGGATCTGAGAACAGTTTCTTTTCATGTTTGCTGAGTAATGGGTTTAGCATTTGACAGAATCCTTGGAGATTTCTTTACCCAGTGTCTCAGGCTTCTCTCGAAATCAGTTTCTCTCTCCCAGCAGGCAGTCAATGAGGAAGAATACGAGTGGTGAAGTAGAGCCCCATGTCAGTCCCCTTTGTCACTGGAGTCAGTCTGAGTAAAAAAAAAAAGGAACACGTTGCTTCCATAAGAAATCCACTGCCTTCTACAGAGCATTTATCACTGACAAGTGTAGTACCAAGGTGGGGAAGGAGGAAGGTTTTTTACCCTCCCCACATGCCCATGGAGCAGTAAGGAGGGATTTTATGCTTGTTTTATCTTGTGTAGAAGGAGAGATCCTCATACTTGCATCACCACGCTCAGGGATGCTAGGCTCATAGCCCTCCTCTGGAGCTTCCCACGGCTCTGATCATGGATACTAAGGGAGGGGTGGGTGGAAATGTGCAACAAAACACATTGTTTGTTTCCAACCCCAGTGAGTAAGCCCATGGTTGACCTTAAAACTCCCCAGAACTCAAGGCTGTCGTTTGGCAATTGCCTTAGGATCTTCTGAAGTACCAAGAACCCCAAATCCAAATAAAACAGATATTTCTACAGCAACACGCATTACTTTCAGTCTCGTAAGAAAGCAATGATTTGTTATGCCTCTGTTTTTCTTCTCTTTATGTCACACTCTTGGAGTTTTCTACCTGTAAGGCTTGTAAGAATCCTGATGGTTGTCTGCACACACCTCAGGTAATGCAGCAGGGAGACTACTAGATCATTTCCATGTCCAAGATAAAAGGTATCTGCCTCCTGGGGAATGGGCCTTTAATTGGAAGGCAGTCATCTATGTTATCTAGAGCGACTGATACTGCTTTCTCTTTCTGATTACCGATGGTCTCACACAGCTTTCACTTCAGTTTCTGGAGGATTTTGTGCTTTACAGAGAAAAAATTACCCTTTGTTACGTCAGTTAAATTATGTAAGCTAGAGAGGTTCCACAGGTTGGTATTATTGACTCTATCACTACAAACCACAAATCTCATGTGAGCTGCTCCTTGTTTGAAATAGCTGCTCTGGAAATCTTATAATTAAGGGAGAGTTTTCTGGGGAATTTTAAATAGTTTTCTTACATGACGGTGAAAAGAAGCTGAAGAAGTGAATCCTAGAAGTGTAGAATCAGGTAAGCCAAGACATCTCTTCTTGAAAAAAGAAAAAACGCCATGTTTTGGGATCGAGTTGGGACTCGCTGTCTTAACAAGAACTGAATACAGAGTGTGCCCACTTTATGCACATTTGAGCCATTGATGTGAGGTTGTGGGCATCTTGGAATGGGAGGAATAGGCTGATGGTGTAATGCTGACTAAATTCTCCTGTATGACCTGTGACTTGCCCTCAGATCAGCAAGGATGTAGGAATCAGCACTTCAGAGCAGAGAGAGGACAAACTCTGCTTTTAGGAGCAGCTAAGTTTAGATGGGCAGTATTACCAAGACTTTGGATGCAGGGTAAAAGATTTTGTGATTTTTTTTTTTTTTAGTAATGAAAAGAGGTTGTTCCTAAAGTAATTACATAATACTTGCTAAAGAAGTCACCGGAGTATAGTACATTTAACAATCTGTTGGTTGTAACCTTTCTGCTCTGCTACAGTCCTGAATGCAGAAAATGTCAATCCCTTGGGAACACTTGAGCACCCTAAATTACTTCGCTGAGGCTGGGCTCAGAGCTGAGTTACTGCTCTGTGACCATGCTCCTTGCTGTCCCACAGCTGATTCCAGATGTCCCTTGAAGAGAAGGATTTCAATGCCATTTCCAAGTTGATGGGCAGCTGGGGTGGTCAAAACAAGCCTTAGACTCTTATCATGTTCCTTATCCACAGTGGGAGTTTCACACTGTGCTTTATTGAATAGTTTCTCAAAAAGCTTATTTTAGTCAGGCAGTTGTTAGAAGATTTGAAATGCAGTCCTAGTACTAAAAGAGAATGTTTTTTTAAAAAAGTGGGGGGACACACCCATGTGGAATTGGTTTCTATGTACCCCTCAAGCAAACCTCAGCAGCTGACAAGCAGAAAGTTTTCTTTTGTTTTTTTAACTGTCAGGTTTGAAATGTGGAAGCTGACATTTCAGCTAGGTTCACTCACACACATCCTGAAAAGAACAAAAAATCTTTCTGAATTAATTAGCATCTCTCACAGCTGAGATGACAGTGGAATAAAATTCTGCATGCTGTGAGTAACAGCACCATAACCCATTCCTTGACAATGGGAGATGTGAAGTCTCACTCCTGTTACTGTGTTTGTTCTTTGGCTCCAGGAGCAGGGAAGCAGGAGACTCTCCTTTTGATCAGTCAGTGGCTCTGAACACCCACAGCAAAGAAAAAAAATAAACATACCTTTATATATGGGCTCTGCAGGGTGAAGCTTCCACTCAAAATTGCATAGAGAACTTAGGCAATGATTTTGTTTGGAAGCAGGCGTTAGACTGAAGCTAAAGTTTATGGCCTGAATAGTTTTTTAAGAAATTATGTGCATTACAACATGACGTGAACAGCTGACATGTTTCTGACTGTGGCTGAACTCTTTTGCCTCCCACATGTTGTAGTTCAAGGAGTTATTTCTGATAAAATAGTTGCTCCAATAAAACTTGTTTCCAAAACAGTACACCATGTGCAAACTGCTTTAAGATGTGAATCTGATTGTCCACTCTGCACTTGATGTAAAGTAAAATTTCCCCATGGAAATGGTGTCTGGTTCATTTTAAAGCTTTTATATTCACCAGCGTGGACTCTACTACTGATGAAGGTGAAATGTGCTAAGTGTTTATGGAGATGTTTCTTTCTGATAATCACTAGAAAAGCCCCAAAGGAAATGAATCTGGCCTTATTTCTTTCAGTGCCTTTAAGCTAAGGCAGGAAGCAAATGTTTTTCTTCTTGTGAAAAGTTATAAAACAATTGTGAATCTTTGCAGGGGTACCAAACTCTGCAACAAGACCATTCTTTACAAAAGAGACTTTAATTGCACGTCATCAGTTTGTCTTAGCAGCACTGCTTTAGCTGGCATTCAGTTTATCTTCTGTCCAAAAGTGGCACATTGATGTGTTGTGCTTGGCCCCACATTTACATTTGCATGTGTTCTATAGGAATGAGCTGGTTCTTTTCTCCCTCCCCTCTTCTTTCAGTGTTTAAGTTTCTGGAGTCATCTGCTTCCTGTCCAAAACACATAGAGTAAACCTCTGCACAGCATTCGAACAGAAACAGGTACCTAAAAATGCTGTGGCTCTGCTGCCTTCCCAAGTGTTACAGCTCCCAGTGCACAAAACTTCCAAATTAGCTGATCAGATGGAGCATTGCTATTTTTCAACTGTTTTTGCTGTGTGACAAGTCTTGACACTGAGCCAGCCTGAATTGGCAGCAGATCTCTGGAACAAGCCACAGGGAAAGCTGCAAAACAGAGTCATTTATCTTTGAAACAAAAGCCCTGAAGATGGAACGTCTGATTCCCTTCTCTTTGGACTGGTGTAAAGCAGTCACAACTCCTCTGAAACTGAGAGCAGAACTGCAGGAGGAAAGAACTGAGCTCTTGCACTGTATGCTCTGGCACACGTGAAACTGCAATTTTGTGTGACAGACAAACATCTACTACTTCACAGGTGAGAGGGGGGGCACGGTGAAAAACAAAAACCTATCACTCCTCGGGAAGCTTTCTTAGATTTGGGGTTTTTACAGTGTATGCTCCCTACACTGCTGGTGTAATTCCATGGTCAGTGAGAGCTTCTCTAGGTTTTAAATGGCGACACTGACAGAGTTTGGCTAATGCAATTCCATCCTCTTGATAGCATGCTTTCTTGTCTCAAAAAGCGACAGAATTCAACAATTTGCAGAATGTTGTGTTATACTTTTTGCAAATGAGTCTAAACCATCTTTTGCCCTCTGGTACCGTAACAGCAATCCAGAGAAACTGCTGATGTAGTGATGTTTTGCTGGCTCCCTGCTGGTGTGAGATCAGGCCGGGTGCTTAGAACTGCCCTGTGTTCAGAAGGGCTATTTTGAAACAATTTGATCGCGACCGCCAGTATGTACAATGCGGAAGTGAGAAAATGCTGAGGAAGTAAAATGAGCTGCTGAATGACACTGATCTCATCAGATCTTAAAGGGAAACTCCAAGGTTTCAGAAGAGCTGTTTTGAGCAGCTGCTGACTCAGAACAACACCAAGTCATCTAATACAGGCTGATACAGGGATGAAACCCTTATCCAACTCTTTGTCAAGCACAACTCCCACTGAAGTCAGTAAATGGGACTCCAGAGACACGTATCGCTTTCATTTTACAAAGAGGCAGTCAGAGAGGAATTTTTTCCAGCGAAAAAACACCCAGTGAATGAGCAGCAGAGCAGGCCATGCTGTGTCTCAGTAACATGAGCGCAGCATATGCTGCTCACAGATTTATAGCCTGAGTCTGAGCACATGATGCTGTCTGGTCTGCAGTATCAGTTTCAGCTCTGGTGGTTACTTTGCTACGTAAGAAATGTAACTTTTCCCTGTGTGTTTATACACACCCGTGTGTTTATATACTCACCCCAACAAACTGAGCACCACAGGAAAGGAAAAACCCCAAAGGCAATTCAAGACAAATTAACCCATAACCAAATTTTTAGTTCGAGTATGTTCTGTATGTTAGACTAAATGCATCAAACATTATTAAAAGCAACTCTTGACTTTTTGGGGGCTTTATGTCATTTTTCTGATAAACTTTAGCATTACAGGTGAACTCTGCTGACAATGCTGTTTGTCATGTATTTAAAAAGAGAAGTACATAAAAACCTTACTTTTCTGTACACCTGAAGGGACCTGAGCCAGGTTCACAGTTTGTTCCGAGGTGCTGTGATCTGTGCTAAAGCCTGGGCTGTGTGGCCACAGTATCATGTTAGCATGGTTGCTTTGCCGAGTAGCTGGGAATCAATAGGACACAAAGCCCAATCACTGACAGGTGGCTGTGCTTTCCAGCAGATAACTGTTTTGCTCACCTCCTGCATGAAGAAACTGGGGGTTTCTTTCCACTCTTCAACAATTTTTTTAAAATTTAAAATATGAAAATAATCACTTAAGCTGCATATTTTCATTTTGACATGCGAAGGCAAAAATAATTGTACTTTGTATTAGTAGGCCGAGATGATAATACGCTTCTGTTGTCTGGGCTCATTTTTAGTTCAGGTTACAGAAATTCCTTTGCACTATGTGGAGTGGGTTGAAAAACCGTATTACGGATTTATCTCCGTCCCCATAATAGTGTCAATCTAGGCTGAGTGTAATTTTGGCCATGTCTAGATGGTGGTGTAAGACATGTCGGCACGTACCAGGACAACCTTCCACTTGGAAACGACATCAGTGACTGCATCTGGCATTGCTACATATAATTATCTATCTGAAAACTGACAGCAATATCAACAGAGAAAAGTTTTTAATATGAGGATGTAATTTAACCAGCTGTTTATTTGTTTTACTTGGTACCCCTTCCAGGGAAAATAGCAAAACCTATTTTCTCTTAGTCTGCAATGTAACTAGAACATCATTTCCGTGCCAATACGGCAACTGAGTGGTATCACAGATGAGAGAAAATAGAGTATGTTTTCTTTAAGAAATATCTGGCATGCTGAACAGAAAAACCTCTGTTTGAAAATCTGGCAGCTCACCTTAAGGCATTTTAAACCATGCGAGTGAGCACATTAGCAACTTCCTGTTGCTGGCAGTGCTGTGTAAGCGTACCCCAACAGTATGGACAGATAATGCAGAGCCCATCTGGAAAGCATGTAACAGCCTCTTCAGAAACCGCTTTGCCTTGGAACAAATCACATCCTATTGCTCTCAAAAAGCAGAGGATTCTGAGAGCAAACTGCCTTCAGAGACTCTGTTCCCGTGGCAAGAGAAGGAAGACCATTTGCTCCTACTAAAACAACACGACCCTTCTTTAAATTTGCAGATTTCATGGTGGCGAATTGATTCATACAATATTTTTTCGGCATAGGCAGCTGGACTGACCTGTCAGTCTCACATCTCTGCAGGTTGTCTGCAGAAACAGAAGAGCACCTGCATCTCCTCCCTGTGAGTCCCATACACGGCTCACTACGCCATGCGCTTCCCGACCTTAAATTTCCTGCGTAGAAAGTGGGTGAATATATAACTCTTGTCTCTGCAGCGTTTTTCACAGAATAGAAACCTAGTGATCGTGAGCTCACAAACAACTTTCTTTTCCCCAATGCAGTCCTGTCAGAGAACTCGTGATCAAGGGAGGAACTGAAAACACTCCCTGAAGGAACAGAAATGCTGTGACATATGAAAAAATCCTTTCAGGAACAGTTACCGCACTGTAGACGTGCAGAGCAGCATTCCCTATGTTTGGCTGCTACTCTGCAATTATAACCCTACCAAAAGACTAACTTTTTTTGGTAACTTCATTATCAGAACAAAATGTTTGTTTTAGTCGTGCCTGCTGCTTCTTTGGTCCTTGCTTAGACCAAGCTCTGAAGTACTTTCAGGGAAGCAAGAAGTGAACACGATGAAGTGCTGAGCCTCATCAGCCAAGCTCCCTTTCTGAGGCCTGCTGCAGATCTGCAAGACAGTGTTCATCCTGATTTGAACCTTGTGGGATAATTTTAATTGGGAGTTATTAATTTTTGGCAAATAAAAAAAGGCACCATGCTAGTCTGACTCCTGCTACAGACGAAGTCTTTGTGGGATCCCTTTTAGCACTGCTGTGGGATCTGATGCTGTGGAAAATCACTCTCCAAGTCCCATGACTTTGGCTTCTAAGGTGCACCTCAGTTTGCTTTTGCTCCTGCTCTCTGCAAAATGAATCCTTCAGGAGAGAGGAGTCACAAGGAGTTAAAGGGAACTGTAGATGAATGCCAGAGAAGCTAAAGAAGAGCCAAAGTGAAGGGGTAGAAGTGGAACACAAAGTGCAAAATCTACGGAGAGCTGAGGAGGCAAAGCAACATGCAAACAACTGAAGAGAAGGATGCCCTAGCAAAGGGTTGGATCAAGAGTTATGCAAGAAGGTATAGCTGAGAAAGAACAATGGAGGGAAGAGTAGCTAGTGATAATTGATGGAGTTCTCTCCTTGGAATGCTTCTGTGAGGAGTTATCCTAAATATTCTCTTAAGGGAGACAGGAAGGCAGCAAGAGGAAGTGGTTTCCTTAGGAAGATGGGAGGTTCACTTTGCTGTCCCACTTACACACTTCTGACCTCCCATCTCTTCCGTGCTCCCAAACTGTGTTTATTACCAAACTGCTTGCCGTACCATTAAGAGATTTCACCCTCCTCCTCCATTTGCTGCTAACGCTCCTCCTCAATGCAACAAGGCATTTTTCCCTTCTAGGCAAAACCATCCTGTCTGTGCTTGTAATTGTGTCTGTGTTGTTATGGACAAGGGTCTTTTCATTCCAAGACTCAGTGAGCTATTTTGGCCAGGCACACTGAATGAAGCATTTATTGCTTTCCCTTTAACGCAGTGTCCTTTTATAGGACACTCCATTTTAAAAAAAGCTCAGATTAAATAGCCCAGTAAAAGTTGGACCACAACATTACAGAAGAGATTGCTTGTCACATCATATAAAATATTCTATGATGCTGTCCCACATGGGACACTGATACTCTTGCTGTGTCAGAAGTAGATGGGGTTCAAGAGACACACACACTGAAACACACCACTTTAAACAAACCAAATGCGTTTTGATGAAAAGGCAGCATGGAAGAAAGCCAGTTCTAGAAAGGACTTTGGAGCGCAGAGAACGGTTTGGTTCATTTCTTTGGGAATAAACAAATTTTATGTGTGTGTTTGTTTTTAAGCCTTTGAAATCAGGTTATTTTGGAAAGTATCTATTTAGAGAGATCCATGATGGCTAACTCAACTCACTTCTTACTAATTTTTGGGATCTTGTGGTGCAGGATACACACTACCTTCCTCACGGGAAATTTCTAAAGAAATAGAGGCACCACAAAGTAGTGGGGCAACACAACTCACTGGAAGCTAAAAAGTAAACTACAGAAGTTTAGTCTTCTGTTTCCTTCCAGCTTGCATTATGTCCAGTCAGAGTACCTCATTTGTACAGGGAACGAGCCAGTCACTGACTCTGTCCCCTTTTACATGCCCTGGTAAAAGCTTGCTGCATTCAGCGCCATGGGGTCTTCCAGAGGCAACTGGATCACTGTGATTCGGGCACAGTGGGTGGACGCAGGCCTGAGGGGAATTAGATTCAAACCTGCTATTGCTGCACTATCAACTCCTTTTAAAAACTGTGTTACATGAAAATCAACATACTCCCAGAATTTATCTGTGGGTGTGTTTTGCAGTGTTGTTGCTCCCTCTCTGCCCAAACTGAACCTAGGGAGTCGTGTTTAGGCTTGCATGAGCAGGCAGAATGTCTCAGAAGTGCAACTACAATATTGCTTTTCCCGATGGAGTTCATAGACAAGTCAGGCACAAGACATGCCTCAAGAGCAAGAACTGGAAGCAGGATCTGTACCTGAGTATCAATTTTGGAAATAACCAGGTAGATACACTGCTACTGCAAAAATGCACAGCTGTACTCAAAAGCCTCTAAATGACTCAAGGAGCTATGTGCCTTCCCCATATGAGAAATTAGGCTCCTTTAACAAAAGGTTTCACCAAAAAAGGTGGTGATGGAAAAACAGAAGTTGGAGGAATGGGAAAAATAAACTGAGGATGTTGGATGAGTTAACAGCAAACTGGACTATGCCTCTCAGACTGATGTGACTATGGAAAGGGTTGGGCCCTTACAGACACGTAAAGCACATTTCATTCCCCTTTGTTAAAGGAACTCCTTCTGTTTTAGTGACTTAGAGCTAATGTAACATTGGTGGAAACCTGAGCATTCTGTACTTCCTATATATGGAGAATGGGCATCTAATCTTTTTAACTTCAGTGTTTCCCTTATGGATGTCTGATATTTTCTTTGCCATTTGCACTGTGAAGAAAAACTGGTTTTGAAGATATTAAGAGTTCTTAAGTCTGCAAATAGTAGCAAGTCTCCATATATGTGTGTCTGCACAAAATTAATGTCTGCAAATTGAAAACATGAATTTATATAAACACAAGCCTCACAGTAGCATAGAAGGCAAATAAAGCCTTATAATTCAAATGGGAAACAAACGAAGGAAATCTTTTCCAACTTAATCCATCTCTGCCCAATTGGTAGGCACTAACAAAGCTTTACTTTTCTTTTTGGAAGAGATGCCTGCTGGGGAATGAAGAAAACACTGTGTTGTGGGAAGGATGAACCAAGACAGCTGTTTAAATTGCTTACTGTATTATTAAGCTGTTCTTTGTATTTTTGTTTTATTGTTTCTGCCTTTTTATTCTGGAGTTGCTTAACATTGACTGGTGTATGAGGATACAAAAAATGGCTGGAATTATATTTGCGAACATGGCTTAATTCTCCACTTGAGCAGGCAGAAGAACAGAAGAAGTTTGAGATGTGCTGTCTGGTTTAATCATTGTAAGCCTGGCTGGGCAAAGGGAGCTTTGCTTGTTACTAGGATAGCAGTCAAGGAAACAAAAACTAGTCTAACAGAAGCGAGCTTGTGCGTTGATGCCAGCCGAGAGAGACACCAGGGACATCAATCTTCTTTGTTCAAAGAAGAAATGGTTCACAGGAGGTCAAGTAGTAATTTCTGTCTTAAAATAATGTTGCACATTTGCCTGCCTTATGCAGACTTGAAACCTTCTTTTAACTTTTCATCAATTAAAAGCAGACACTTAAGACAAGCTATTGTTGAGCTAAGTGATAAAGGTCATGGAGTTTCAGGATAAGAATGGCTTGAGCCCAACCTCCCCTGAAAAGCCAAAAAAAAAAAAAAAAAAAAAAAAAGAAGAAGAAGTGATTCATTACAGATATTTACTCTGGGAGTTGCAATGATCAACAGTGAAATTCCCACTGTGTCCTGCAACAATAAGATAATTATATATGCCACCCGGAGAGGGAAAGCCTAAGAAATGATAATGCCAAGTTGAATCTGCCACCTTAAGCCTGTTCTTTTGTGCATTAGTGAGTCTTTAATAACATGACATATTGTTTCTCCTCTAGAATATACTGGGCAATTTATTCTACACTCTTAGATATGCTGTGGGTTCTGTACTTCAAAGAACATCAAGCCGTTCTTTATCTACTTCACCAGTGACAGCCAAGTTTATATCCTGCTTTTAATGATGCTGCACATGCATTTTTTCAGAGACAAAAAGCACGTTTGGGGAAGAACTGCGGAGCACAGCTCAGCAGAAGATTCATGCTCACATCAGATGGGGCATTGTGGTGGTTGTTTATCAGGCTGGTACTCTTTGTAGTAGCATTTTTGTCTCCTCATAGGCTTTAGCTGAAGGATGCCAGCTAAAGACCATTTGCTGCTAACGCTATGTTAGATGCTGAGTTCTCCCCCTTCTGTCCCAGGGTCACAGGGAGGGTGGGACGGGCACGCACCATCAGACTCACCGGGATGGATGGGTGCAGCACGTGCTCTGGCATCTCGGTCATCACTGCAGTTCCATCTCCTCTGGTGACTCTCAGAATGCCCAGCTGAGCATTTGTGTATCGAGTATGTCGATACCTGCACATAAATGCGGTCATCAGAGCTGACAAGGCACACCAGAGGATAAGCTGAGCCCCAGAAAGGGTCTAAGCTGATGCAGAAGGATACACTTGCTCTCCTTTCTGTGCCCAGATGATGGTAAGGAATGCAAACTCCATCTTGGTGCTGCGGTAAAAGCCTACGATGAAATTTGTGGGCAAACAGTGCAACCCCTCTAAGGTTCCTGTCACTGGTTAGCAGTGACAGTGTTTCTGACTCCCAAAACCACATTTACGGGCTTGTTTGCCACCCAGTTGTGCAACTTAACCTTATTTCAGATGAGCAATGATTTCACTTGATAACAACGTAGCTGTGAACCCCAGACACAGTTGCAGAGAAACAGAAGAAAATACGTGCTGCACTTAACTGTCTTCCATCATTTTCCGGCATGCAGGGTTTCAGTGTCTGCTGCTACTAACTTCTGCCCTAAATACGCACACCTGTTCCCGCAGATATGGAAATATTAAAGTTCATGACTTGTTCTTCCCTTTCTCAAAGAGCTGAGTTGGTATCATTGCACACAGGGCAAGTTAGCTCCTCAGACCAAATTTTGTACTACACAAGAGTTACACAGCACTAAAAGAAATAATTTATTTCCTCTCCTCTGGAAGAAGAGGCAACTTGCAAATCTCTGTACCGATATGTAAAATGTACAGAACAACCCACATTAGTCATTTAGGCTTCGTAAATGGGTTCTGCAAGAATAAAGGCCTGGATCCCATTTTGTAGACTACTCAGAAACATAGCATGAAGCTGTGACTTTAGCCACACAGTTGTTAAATTAAGTGCATCATAATGTGGTAGACATTTTCTGGTAGACAGAGGTGCCTTCTGTAGCAGGCCTATGCTAAGATAATCTAGGCTCTGTATTCTTCCATGCCTTAAAGCATTCTGTGTGCAAGGCAGTGTGTTCACAAATGCAAGCAGAATCTTCTCAGAAGCAGTTAAGGCTGGCAGAAGCCCATCTCGAGATTTTGGTACTTTATCTAAGGAATTATGTATTCCCAGCTGAATAAACATGAGAGGAAGAGATATTTAAGCATAGATGCTACTGTCAGTAAGCACCCCTTGGTGATGGAAACAAGCAGGAGGAAATGTAGGAAGGTTCTGCTTTCTTAGGTCACAGCCAGTGTTTTTCATTTCCAGATAACTCCAGAGTTATCCACACAAAAGTGTCTGGCTTCATAATGACAGTGAGGCTTGAAAACGCTTTTGGAAATGACACTTACTGAATCAATGAATTCAAATTAAATGAAGCACAACTGAGACAATTTTTCTAAATTTTCAAACTGTATCAAACATGAGAAAGCTAAGAAAACAATAGCATTACTTCCCCCAACAGAAGACAACAGGTTTTGCTTTTAAATAAATGGACTGGGTTTCTTTTAAAAAAATGTTTACATCTTAATATTGCTTAAAAATTCTAGCACACACAGATATGTGCTCTGGAGACAGAGGAGCTGTTTAGGTAAACCACAGTATTTACATAACGATATCAAAATATATCGCTGCGTGAAGTATAATTTGGTAACTGACACTGACTCATCCAGGCTTTGGACATGCACCACACCAGATGCTAAAAACGAAAAAGTAAACAATAGATATCAAAATAATGAAAACACTTTTTCTATCACCTGGAATGAAGCACTAAATTTAATACTGCACTTTAATGACTGAATAATTAATGAAGCTGCTTGAGGTAATGGCGAGTCTTCTTGTTATCCAAGTAGATGTCTCTTTTGCATCTACCTGAGCTATTAAGCTCCATGACCTTAGTGGCAAAGGGTTCTACAGGTTAGTCCAGTATTACATACATAGATAAAATTGTTCCTATGTATATTTATGTCTATCTGCTGTTGCATAGTTATATTTTTTTCCCAGAGGCAGTTTAAATTGTTTGCTTTTGGGCTTAATTAGCCATATTTTTTTTCTTTTTTTGATACAAATACAGAGCACACTAAATAAGTAATTCTATCTTATTCATGTTTTATATACCAATACCAGGGTCATGGCCTTATCAACATTGTCCAGTCCAGTCTTTACCAGATTTCCTCCTCTAGCCTTTTAGTGGAGTTTCATATAGTAGTGCTAACAGATAGTAGCTTAGCAGATAAGGCTGCCTTAGGTCTGAAAGTGGCACTTGGCTGATTTATTTTCTAAACAGTTGAGTCTGATACAGGAGAGGATAGCAACAAATAAACATGAGTGCCCTGCTACCCTCCAGGGATACCCACAGCACACAGGGAGCAGGGAGAAATGATCTCTTTGATCACAGATGAAATACTTGAGCAACAGTTTGAATAAAGACTCTGCCTTGATTGATTTAATTAGACCAGTTTAGAAACTGCTTGAGCAGTGTGCACACTGCAGTGATTTAATTAAACTCACGTCTGAACTGGTCCTGCTATGCTGGAGTGAACTTGAGCCCCCAGAATTTAATCACTACAGGCAGTGGCAAAGGTTTGCGATATCAGCTGACGCGTGCTGCGTTTTCGTCACTGCTTTATCTTACTGCCAAACCCGGACTTAGCACGGTGCACAGCTGGGCTGTCCCTAAAATCTTGCCCTTGCTCTACCAAATCTTGAGCAATTTTCTCCTCACCCCCTGTCCATGCTGATGCCTCTCTGGTGGTGCACATGGATTGGGAGGTCTGCAGGAATCGCTCATGAATGATGAATCCCTCACCCTGAACAGCCAGGCCTGCTGGGTGCAGTCTCAAGTGCTCCTGCCTTTTTGGTTCTTTCTGCCCTTGTTAGCAACAACCACATTTACCTGGGCAGTGCTCAGGTTTTGTTCATGGCTCATTGGATTGCTTCTTCTCTCAAGGACACTGCAAGTCTGAATTCATCACCCTTCACAAAGACTGTAAGCATTACTATTACTTGTGACAGATCTGTTTAAACAGCAGTGACCACGCGTAGGCATTTTTTAGAGACTAATCAAAGGCTAGAAGGAAGTGATAGGCCAGGATCCTGTAGAGAAATTGTTATTGCAATTGCAAACTGAGAAAAAAACCAGGAAAAAATGCAGAAAGGATCTTTTTAAAACTGATTACACAATTTTATAGGCATTGGAAAGCCAGTGCATGCTCTGAGAAAAAATGTACGTCTTGAAGGCTTGTCAGATTGTTTCAATCATCTTTCAACTTTCCAGCCAATTTAAAAAGTGAACCTGGAAAACATTTTACACTCTTGCTGGGTTTAGCTCACAGTCCCTTTTTCCAAATATATCCTGTCACAAATCTTGATTTATGGCCCTATGCATGTCCTTCTGCCACACAAGTAGTTTTTTCTTTTACTGTTAAATCTAGTTTTCATGTGTTTTGTAAGCTAAGCTATACTACTTTATTGACTTTGCAACAAACTTGAAATGATGTCCTCAGTAAAGTCCACATTATAGCAGCTTGAAGGCCCACTCCAATCAAGCACAGATGAACAGGAGAGTAAAAGAAAGCAGCCAGCACATTGTGGGCTGGAACCATTGATTCCAAAGTTCTTAACATCTCTGTTACAGGTCACATCAAGTTCCACTGAGTCAGTTTCCTTGTCATGAATGCATATGTATAAATACTGAGTTCAGATGAATCTACTCAGCTCCACTATGTGTATCTACAATTGAACTTCAACCTCTGAATACTTATCTATTTAGCCTTTAAAAAGAATCAATAAAACATTGAAAAATTTAGAGCTTCCACCACCTTTTTGCTAGGGATACTGCATTTAATGAGTTTTCTTCTATTGATTCCTTACACTCTAATTACAGGAAAGGTTTTCTCATCACCTAGTTTAAATTTTCTCTCCTGCAGATTAAGACAAATTATTCCTGTCTTCCTAGTAGTAAATATGGAGAAACAACAACCAGCTTCTCGTACATAAACAGCCCTTACATCAAAGGAAATTAACAGACATCCAACATAGTTCTTCCCCTAAAAATCATCTCTTATCCGGGACAGAAAATTATTCCTATCTCATGCCCAAGACTCACCTATGCCATTTAATATGCACTTGGGCAGCAGAGCATGGAATGACAGTCACCAGGGTATGCAATAGCCTTGCCTCCATTGTTCGCATTGTGGAACAATGGACGGCTGTTGCAGGAAAGGCTACTGCAAAATCATGAACAATTATTACAGTACTTCTGTATCCACTTAGATCTGGCAGAAATTTGCAGCAATTCTCTTTTCTCCATCTTTCCCACCAATTCTGCTGTGCCATGTAACTTCCAATGACACTAGACAAAATTCTTCCCTTTCCTTAGGCTGGATGCAAATGCCATTGTCTGAACAACTCGCAGAAGTCTTAATGATTTCTTTAACCAAACAAAAATTAAGAGTTCATACCTCCATAGTACTTCAAATGTACTCTCAGCTGACAACTTGTGAATGGAAATAACCTGTCTGCAAAATTAAACAATTTATAAGCAATTTATAACTGTATTTATAAGTGGGCTTTTAAAGGTAGGAGTCAGCCAGCAATGACATCTGTAGTCAGTGTGGTTTAATGAGCAGCAGCACACGAAGTGTTCACCTGTGACCCAAAACACATTCTTTCTTTCCAGGCTCTTGGTTCCAGAGAGCTTTTTCCCCTCTCTGGAAGCTTGTAAGACTATATCAAGAACTATGTATTTTTAGGATATGGACTAATGACCAGGGATATTACTGCAGTTCTCTAGGACTCACAAAATACACGGAGGGGGGAAAAAGGCCATTGCTCATTTTATAAAACAATTCACCACAGTAAAATTCACTTCTGCAAATAGGGTAAAATAAAAAGATTAGAAATAAAATTATTCTTGAACCTCAGTGCCTGCGGCTCTTCCAAGACTTCACTGCTACAAGCAATTTTGGGATGCATCAATGCCTCTGGGAGTTTTCAGTGACACTTGTATACTTTTTATGAAGTAATGCATTTAGTTCTCAAAAGTACTTAAACAAAGGATGCCACAGTCTAATCTGTATGCTGCTGGAATTAGGATACTATTCAGGCTGATCACTTGTGCCTGACCTTCACCTTTTGTCCTTTTTATCTCAAAAGCAGCTGTAGAAGCAGCAAACGGTATTAGCGTTGGAACTTGGGCATTTTAGTTTTCTTGTAACAAAGTTTAGCTTTCAGGGAGGAAACACTCTGCCACCAGCCAGATCTCTGTGTGCTGTCAGCAGGCCCTTCATAAAGCGCCTACCGCTATTAGGAATTGCTGAGAAAGGCCACGTCACATGTGTAACTTTTTCAAGGAAGAGAACCACTTTGCAAGACTTACTCATTAAGTAAGTTGGGAGAGCAGCCTTCCTTAAAAAGGCTGCACAGAGCACACTGCATATCTATAAAATAAACTCCTCAGACGTTTTTAGGACTGCAAAAGTAAGTAGTTGCAGCAAGGCAGAGATCAGGCCTTGCTTCTAAGAAAGAATGAAAGCAACTAGACTGCTGGTGAGCTGGGAATGACCGGGAACCTGGACAATGGAAGGCAGGGAAGAGCTCAACTGCAAGAGGCCAAATACAGGGATCTCAGAACGCTCTTACAGAGAGAGCAGGAACATGTTACCCTATCAAATGAAGTCAGAGACCTGGTCATCAGCACAAACACAGGAGACCGTTCTGTTCCAGAAAGGAAACAGACTATTATTAATGTAAAGCAATTTACCAGGTCAGATGCAAACAATTCTGAGCCCGTAACAAGCTCTTTCCAACTACTTTCCCTTGGATTTCTACCAAGCACATGTGCCTTTATAAGCACATGTGCCTTTATGTTTTCCTCACGTTGCCTTGCTGTGTTGAACTGGCCAAGGGTTGTCATCTCAACAAGGAATTTATATTTTGTTTGGTCCCAACGCTGGCTGCAGTACAAATGACCGAATCTCATGTTGCACTAAAAGACTCTTGACCTCAGGATCAATGAGAGCTGCGCTGGGTGTCACCAAAGCTGATGTCAGCTATTTGCACCTTGAATTTTCACTAGCTGGCTCCTCAGTTTGTTTCCATTTTGAAGTTGGAAATCAGCAACTTAGTTGCTTTCCACGGCTCCATTTGTTTCTTTCCTGATTAGAAGAGATGATAGAAACTGAAAAGGATGAAAATTTGGCTGTGTTCACAAGGTCACCACAGAGCCTCCAGGGCTGCTCAGACCTTCCGAACCGGAGCAGCCTTCACAGGATGCACTTGTTTTCTGGCTGATTTGTGCCACCCCTCTGCTCCAAGTGATTCCAGTTTTTTACTTTGTTTTTTATTCCCCCCACGTCAACATATTTTCCATGCCAAGATGTTTCACAACATACCAAACTCTTTCTGCAATTTTGTATATATAATTAAGCAAAGCAAAAGCGCCTTTCATTACTACTCCTGCCTTTGAGATGTGGAGCTGGGATATGACTTCATCCTAGAAAAAATGCAAACCCGAACCCAAACCAGTTGTCTCCTGGGGTTTTCTTAGCTTTTAGCTCATCATAAACATTTTGTGTGGTTTCAGTAATCGTGCCTAAACCAGACCGCATCAGGGTCAGCAGTCCAAAACTAAGACACAGGATTTACTGAGATAGAAAGATTGTGCAGCCACTTAAATGTGTAAAATGATGTTTCTCACGGCTGTCAAGGGACCAGAAGCAAAACAGGCAACAATGAAGTGATAAGAGGGGAAAATGAAGTACAAGAGCTTATTGGGCAAACCCACTCTCTGACAGTGCTTTGTTCACACCGACTGAATTATTACAAAATAGAAAATAACCCACATACTCAGTTAAGACAAAAAAATCAATTTAGTGCAGTAATTGCTGAACACTTGAGAGCCTCTATTACCAATTTCTTTCAAAGTTCTAATACAAAAAGAACATATTTCTATAAAGTTAGAATTTATTTTGTTTCTAACACTCAGTTTGAGTAACTGGAATGAAAACAGTTTATTCAGAAGCAGCAAGAGACACTTCCAAAACAACACCCACATAAAGGAAGTTTTCTACTTCTCTTTTGCCTTAATACATACTTTCTGTAAGGGACTTTAAACATTTTTGCAGGAAGTTGCTTTATCCTCATGGGATTGATTTAAAACCAATTTATGTATTGTACAGAGGAAAGAGTTATGAGTAGGGAGAGATGTGAGGAAAGAAATGCTTGATGAACGGTAATCAAGGTGCCGGCATTTGAACTATTCAGCAGTTTAAAGACGATTAAACCATCACGTTTCACACTCCAAGTGCACATGAAATATCTGGTGTTTCATGTCCAAGCAGTGTTCTCAGCTAGAGCTTTCCTCCGTAACTCTTTAAAGGTTTTACAGCGGTGTAGCTAAACACTGCACTGATTTTATAGATGAGAACGTTCTTCATACATGGAGGTGAGTCAGTCTACTCAAAGCTCTCTTACTCTGCTCCCAGGGGCAGGACACCTGTCTGAGTTCTGAGGTGAGGCAGGTGCTCAAGGCTGCCTGTGGGCCAGGAGTCAGGCGGAACCCAGATTTCCAGTGCTCACAAATAAAGTCATGGATAAACTCTCTGACACCAGCAGCGGCTCTCACAGTCTGGACATGGAGAACAACACAGTTACTGCTGTATTAAAAACCCCTCTAGACATGCTCTTGTGACACTAGCTGGGACAGAACCTTCAAGATGTGTGCTATGTGCTGAACAGAGCCAGGAAGTGGATCATTTATATGCCATATAGATCTGCCATTACACAACTATTTGAGAAGCAGGAACATATCCGCATTTTAGACCCCAAGCAATAAAAGGAAGGAAGAAGCAAAATGTTCCAATATTGTGATGGAGACATACACAGCAGGTGACTGAGACTTTGTTTTCATGCAGTGAAAGTTCAGTGTTGGCTCCACTATCATATTGTTGGGGTTTGGTTTTTTGTTTTTCTTTTTTTTTTTTTTTTAATGAAAGCTGAGTATCTCCTATGATTTCATGATTCATCAAGTTGAAGGTTTAAGAAAAAAAATATTACATAGGCCATCATCCCCACCCCGAATGATCACCGATATTCTGGCCTCGGTGCAGCCTCTGCATTATGATTCCCCATTTTCTCTACCTTTGTAGCGGATCTCTCCTCACTTCAGGATTTGTATTTCTGATTTTCTTTTCTTTGTCACCAGATTTTTCTTCAGACCATCTACTGTTTTACATCAATCAGAAAATAACTGCTTGTGAGTACTTTCAAGGTATTAAAATTCGTTTTGTTTTTTAAGTAGTGCAAACACCTTTCTGATCTGTTTGTCACACTGCCAAGCATGTGTTGCATTAAATAGGTGAGGTTTGCTGCACACTTTGCAGCTGCAGGAGACCAAAGCATCCCTGCTCTGCCTGAACCAAAGGAAAGCAAGGTTTACTTTGGGTTTCACACCTTCAGTGAAAGACAGCTCACAACTCTTCCTTTCTGGAAATTAATATAGCTTCCAGAAATGTCAAAATGTTGTTCTGCCCAGGGGAGGATTTAAATCAAAGAGAGGGGGCTTATTCACATACTTAAAGTTAGCACTCAGTTACCTGCTTGGAGGGTCAGGCCTGTGTTTTTAAGTGAGTTGTCAAAATCCTCTCTATTATCAAACTTCCTTGACCTACACTTAAATAAAAGGGACTCCTTAACATGAAGACATGCTGGCATCTCACAAGAAAAGGCTATTTGGTGCTGAGACTGAGGTGAAATGTGCTGTGGAACACTGTAAGGGAGCAGTGGCATGGCTCCTGGAGATTCCTGACAGGAGACCAGCCAGCCCTGCAGCCACTACATGCTCACAAGTGCAGCTCAGTGTGCACCACGGACACACGTATTTTCCAGCTATGCCCAGCAGCTGACCTCTGTGCTCTCCAGGATGCCAAGACAGAGATTAGCAGCGTTAATCCCAGCGTAACAAGAGGGCTTATTTTGTCCGGCCTATAAATAACTCCAGCGATAATTCAACCTCTTACTTTAAAAAGAACAAGAACACGTGGGTGGGGATGGGGACCCCAAAGCCAAAAACACCTTACCAGGTAACCTAAAAGCCAGTCATACTCTCAAAGTCACAGTGGCTTTTAGCAAACACATTATTTTTACTGAGGACCAGCAAAATCATAGCAGTCAGTGGCACTAAACATACATGCTCTTAACCTAGCTGCATTTTTTCTCAAAGATATCACTAAATATCTAAGAGGCATAGGCATATCTCACTGTAGGAATGCCCTCATTAACACAACGCTGCTGCTCGTGTCGTCCCTCTCACAAAACTCTGTTCCTTTCATCTGCACTGAAAATACCTTTCTCTCCCAAGGAAAACTGCAAATTAATCTCTGTATGCTGTTGAAAAACTGATGTGCTGTTACTGAAAGGATAGCAGCGACTTCAGAAAGAGGACTGCTCATGCAAACAGCTTATCAGTGCTTTGCATATGTGACAGGTTGTCCCTTCAATACAGAAACATTATCATTTTCTCACCGACTAAGAGTGCGGCAATATGATTAAGTTGAAACTAATTTAGTTACTGAAACATCATCCCAAAGATTTGCACTTTGGACCTCTCCAAAGTTTTTACTGAACCAATGGGTGTAAGTGATATCCATCCAAAACCTACGTGTTCAGTGGGAAAGGCTGTGTTGTTAAACTACCACTGTCAATGCCAAAAATCCAGCTTTGTTCATTCTGATGAGTGACTGATAGAAGCTGATAGAACTTACCAGTTTTGGTCTTATTGTACGTTTTCATTTGGTAAGGAGAAAAAACAACACACAAGTACCACATTTCTTATTTGCATGGGGGGACTCCCAGGGTGTGAAACCAGCCTGTGTTCGCAAATTCCCTGATTTGTTTTGTCGATGTCTATAGGGAAACTATACCTGGTCAGTACACTTCAACAGTGGGGAAATGTACATTTTAAATTTCATTGCTGATGGTTTCCTGTCCAGATCCATCCTTTTACCCCTTCTTTTCAGTCAGTTACCTTCAAACCTCGGCATAAAGTGTACGTGGAGACACACCACTGAAATTCATACTTGTCATCAACGCTTTTCACGCATACTTTCCAGAAGAATAGATTTTTAGGTTAGGTTTGTGAGGGACCTCTGGAGATCATCCAGTCCAACCCCCCTGCCAAGGCACGGTCACCTCGAGCAGGTGACACAGGAAGCATCCAGGTGAGTTTGGAATGCCTCGAGAGAAGGAGACTCCACCATCACCCTGGCGTTTCCTTTCTGGAAGCACTCCACAGACCCAAGAGGCTCCATAGCCCTCGGCGCGCAGAGCCATTTTTACCACCGCGATCATTACCACACCGTCTCCACACCGCATTGCTCCCCGCAGACTCCTTTCCGAGGGCCCCTCTCGCTCCGAGCTAGGTCGGTGAAGCACGATCGGCGCCGTGAGGGCGGCGATAAGCCAGGCTGGGGGGCGGGCTGCGGTGTGTGCGTCCCGCCGGGCGCCTCCCCCTCAGCGCCTCCCGCCATTTCCCCTCAGGGCGCGCGCGGCGCCCCAAGCGCGGGAAACCACGGGGGGGGCCCCGTGAGGGAGGGGCGGGGGGGCGGTCTCGCGCCCCGCCTCGCTCCCGCGGCACGTGCCGGGCCGGCCGCACTTCCGGCCGGGCGAGAGCCTCTGCGAAGGGCGGGGCCGCGCTTGCGCCGTGAGGCCGCGCGCCGGCGGGGCGGCTGCTCCCGGCACAGCGCGCGGCGTCCCCTCAGCCTCCCCGGCCGCCGGGGGCTGCGGCTGCTCCGTCCTCCTCCTCCTTCTCCTTCTTCCTCCTCCTTCTTCCTCCTCCTCCTCCCCTTCAGGAGCCGGCAGCGGGCGACGAGAAGCGGTTGCTGCGGCCGGCATGTGAAGCGGGGCACTCCCTCGCCGCCGCTTGCCTCCCGTTCCTCCCCGGTTCTTCCTGGGGCTCCGCTCGCCATGAAGAAGTTTTCTCGCATGCCCAAGTCCGAGGGGAGCGGCGGCGGCGGCGGGACGGCGTGCGGTGGCTCCGGGAGCGGCGTGGCCCTGGGCAGGGCGCTGGCGGTGGGGCGGTACCAGGTGACCCCCGAGGAGCCGCTGGCCGAAGGTAAGAACGGGCCGGGGGCGGCGGGGACGGGCCGGAGCTGGGCCCTCCCGGCCCCGCGGAGCCGCTCACCCGCGGGGAGCCGGTTGCGGGGCTTTGGGCTGTGCTGCTTCGGCCGCTGCCCGGGCCAGTGGCTCGTTAGGGCGCTCGGAGTTCCCCGCCTCGCTGCCCTGGGTAAATGAGGTGCGATGAGGTGTCACCGGCGCCGCTGTCAGCCTGTGTCAGGCTTTTGCCAGCTGCTCCGGAAGAAAAAAAACCCCAACGAAACAAAAATCATGGTCTGCCTTGGGGTAAGGCAGCAGATTGGTGTCACGGTCACGAGTGGAGGTGCAGTGCTGGCAGCTTGTGCTGTAGAGCGTCCCCCCTCGCTGCAGGATCCTCGACTTGTGCTTCTTGTGGTGAACTTGCACTTTGTGTCGTCGGACTTCCACTGGGACCGAAGGAAGAATTGTGTGAATTTTTGTAGCCGTAGGATTGGCTGGACTTTCTTAGTTGTACTGCTTCACTAGGTGCTGGCATGGGACACCATCAAAACAGCCATTTTTGAGTTTTGCTTTGTGTGTGTGAAACAGTGTGGTGTTCATCTCCCAGAGCTGGTAACTGGTGTGATGTGTAAAGTGTTATTCACTTCCCAGGTCACTGAGCTTAGTGCTAGCCTCTATATTTCATAGTTACTGAATATTTGCAATACACTGGTTTGGATGTTGTGGGTAAAATAATTCGTCTCCGTCACTTTTGTCTGTCACTTACGCTTAGACTATGTGTAAATATATTTATGCATAAATATATTAGTAAACTTTCACTGATTATGTGCGTTCCTTGGGGGAGATTTAAGATGTGGTTTTAACAAGTGCATGCAGATAACATTACTAATTGGAGTTGGAACATACAAGTGGCACTTGCATTTTCCTTTCTGTCTGGAAACGATTTTTATAGAAAAGTGGATTTGGTGCTCAGTATTTAGAATGCAGTATTTTGTATTTGGGGCGTGAAGACGGTGTCAGGGATTAGCGAACTTCATACCTGTTTGCCTAAAGTCTGAATGGTTCTTGCTGAGAACTACTTCCAAGTCATTATGGTCTGACAGAAGGTCGTTTCTTGGCAGGGCTGGTGGTAGGCTAGAGACTTAAAAGAAAAAAAAAAAAAAAGACAATAAGATCTTGGACAAATTGGGGAGGTAACACAGAAAACGTATGTAGGGGAAAGGAGAGAAATTGTGTAGTGCTTTTTTCGACCTAACACATCATTAAAAGTTTTCTATTAATGTCCTGTGTTAAGAGTCACTAGAGATGATGTTTTTTTTTCCTTTCTGTAGCTGGCAGAAACAAATTGATAGCCCTTAAGGGCTCGGGGGCAGGGGAAGTCCACATTTTAACATGTGACTGTTGTTTGAATTAGCTTCCTACTTTTGAGTCTGAAAGAAGTTTTCTACCGCTGTTTTTCTTCAGCTTTTGTGTGGTCTCTTAAATATGGATGCTTAGGACGAGAACTGATAAGGGTTGGGGCAGTTCAAATCTGCTGCATCTTGAGAAAAGTCTCCAAACCACCACTAGAGCGGGTCAGCAGGGAGGACCCAAAGGGGCCTGAAGGATAAGAAAATAACAGGTGGCACAACTGCAGGGTTGGGGAAGTAGGGACGTGAGGGAGGACGGGCCAGTCTCTCACAGTTCCTCTGCCTGTCGGGGAGCAGCTGGGCTGTAGCAGGGTGTGTGCATGGAGCAGGTGTGTGCCCCGTGCTGCCGGGGGGAACGGCACTGTGGCTGAGTGCCCAAGTGGCACTTGGGTGCTCCTAACTGACACAAGGGTTAATGGATCAAGAGATAGATTTTTATCCAGGAATAACTTGTTGACAATCGATCCCTTGCCTCAGTAACAATTAATAGTAATAATTGTGTGTTACTGCTGTTATCTTAGTCATATTGCTAGCTGTAATTAATGCTGAACACTTTACAAATTCCCTGCTTAATAATCTTCCTCTTGCAAGGGGAGAGGAGAAAACTTTTTTTTTCCTATCCTCTTTGCACAAGGATTGGAAATTTCTTTCCAATTTTACTGAGGGTCTTAAACTTGTCAGGTGGTTCCTATTACTCAGTGCTGATGAAATAGCATTTAAGATGCTGATATCCAAGTTAGTGCTTATGTTATGAAGCATTAATGATACGTTAAGTTAATGAATCTAATGAACCTAACAAATCTATTTAAGAGGAGATATCCAGTGTTCTGTTAGCAGTGCTGGGGTATATTGTATTTTTATTAGCTATTAGAATGAATAGCATTATATGTCTGTTTTATGCAAGCAGTTTAACCCCCACTCTCTTTCCAGATTTTGCTCTGAGTAGTCTTAGGAAGGCAGCTCCTGGCTTTTTAGAGGATTGAGGCTCCTGGTAACTAGAGGAGAGGCGGCAGTGATGTCAAAAAGGTTGTAATGACCTTCCTGGGCTGCAGTGATGGACCTTTGGGTAGGTTTCCCATGTTGATACAGGTGTTGTCCTCAAGATACTTTTCTGTTGTCCGTGACAAAATGGTTTTATTGCAGTGTTCTAAAGGCACAAGTGTGGAGCATTATAATCCAGTTGTTTTAAATAAAGTATAATGCCATCTAAAGGAAATGCATCCTTTTGACTAAAGAAGGTATAGAGTTGAAGAGCTGTAGTTACTAGGCTGTTAGATGGTTTATTTTGTTCTAAATATGGCTATTCTGTGGTGTCTTCTTTGCCTTGACCTAGTGGTCAGTATGCTGTTGGATGGAGTTACATGTTTTTACTTTTTATTTCTCAGAGATGGGGGGAAAAAGCAGTTAATTTGGTTTAAGGTTTGATGTAGAAAATGAATTCCTGTCTATTTTGAGGGCAAGGTAGAAATATGTGGAATAAATGACTGATACAGAGTAAAAGCCTTGTTTTTCTGTCTTTTTGTTGAACCAGAGTATTTGCAATGCAGCTGAAGTTTGGAAAGTGAGATCTAATAAGAGTATGGGGAGTTCTCTGTTGAAACTTACAGATGGTGCATGGGCAACTCCATATTGAAAAAGACTTTACAGTTCAGAAATTGCAGCAAACTGGAAGTGGCCAAGTATGAAACATCCTTTTAAATTGATCTCAAATATCAATACAGTTTATGTTATGAAGAGTGAAAAGGAAAGTGAAAATTAGCAAGTTCCCAAAATATTTTTGTCTTACATGGGGAGGAGATTAAAAAAAGTTGTGGCTTGACACATTGATATACTTAGTTGTTTGCCTTGACTTAGACTTCAGTAAGTCCTTTTTGCTTAAGAACTGCAGTAAAAGTGATTTTTCTGCATACTCTAACGGTAGGCATTGGGAGATGGTCATTTGTCTTACTGTTTCGATTGCTTGGCAGGGCTTGAGATGTTTAAACTGAGTAAATAAACAAAGACTTTACCAGGTTCTAAGTTGTCTTTGTACCATGAGCAGACCAAAGAGGTTATGGTAAGTGTTGTAATTGAGCATATGGGTATGTTTTTAACAAGTGCAGATGAAGCAAGAAAGAGACGATTATAGCTGTTAAAAAAAAAGGCCAGTGGACTCTGCAGCTTCCTTCTCAAACTTGACTGGCTTGGTTTGGAAGCTGATTTGTGGACAGGGAAAGACGGTCATCATCTGCTTTTTGTTTTCATTCAGAATTGGTTAATGGAGTTGTGGGGCATATGCTGTTGCATCTTACAAAAATAAAACAGTGCTGCGTAGGGTTCCCCCCACAGCAGTTCACCCTCTTGCCAGCCCGTGCATTGCTGAGGAGTGTGGAGGTGAGATGCCAGGCACTTAGAAGGAGAATTGGGTAGTTCTGTGTGCCCCTTGCTCCCAGAGGTATCCAAAGGGGATGTAAAATAGCTCTTCAGCTCTGGACAGGAAAGAGTGAATGTGACACATGGCTGCTCTTGTGCTGTGACTTTGCTTTGCCCTGGTATATGTGGAAAGAAGTTGTGTGATAGTGGGTACACTGGTTTATTTTTTTTGTCCAGGCTGATAAAGCAGCAAGTCCGGAGCTGTGTGGTGTTGAGCCTCTGCTGCTGTAGCTTAGGAGGCTGTTGCTCTTAAAAGTGACCTTGTGTCTAGGACTAGAGAGGCAGGGAAAAAGCCACTCAAGTGGTGTAAAGTTCACTAGTTAGGTGCTTCATTAAGTACTTATAAGTTCATTAGTTAATATTTGTATAATAGACTTTGCTTTGTTTAGTAAATGTGGTGGTTAAAGCATAGTTTTCTCAGCAGCCTCTCAGTAGGGAGAAAAAGTGAAAAAAGCTTTATAAAAATGGACATGACATGTTCTCTTTTATCATTCATCTTACAGTGCAACCTCCCGGAGTCATCTGGCGAAACAGTTGTACAGCCCCAGCCCACTTGGCAGGTTTAGGGGAACGTAGTTTGATTCCTTCTGGGGGTGTGCAGAGAGACAACCAAATTCTCAGGAGGTTCAATAACAAACTGGTCATTAACCCACAGACAGTCAGTGGCTTTCTCCCCGTTCACCCTCTCTGGGGGTCAGCTTGACTTTCTCCCGGAGAAAACCTTTCAACAGGTCTGGGGTACCACAGGCCATGGGTCAGTCACTGCCATTTTGGGTAAGGACATGGGTCAGTCACTGCCATTTTGGTGTGGATCAGAGGCCGACAGAG
Organism: Corvus moneduloides; assembly: GCF_009650955.1. Classification (NCBI taxonomy): domain Eukaryota; kingdom Metazoa; phylum Chordata; class Aves; order Passeriformes; family Corvidae; genus Corvus; species Corvus moneduloides. The sequence goes on from NC_045480.1 coordinate 73,964,589, forward strand.
CCTCAAGGGGACGGGAGGGAGCAGTGGCCACCCCACCTATGCAGAGCTCACCGTGTTACCCCACACACTTCCCACCTGGTTGTTTTGAGCCAGTCAACCATTCCTGCAGTCTCTTACGCCAGTGAAGGAATGAGCTTCTTGTGAGCTCTACTGTGCTACTTTGATTGTGTGCAGTCTTTGCAAGTTCTTGATAACTCTTAGGATTTGGTTTGCCTCTTACATTCATACTGTTTTAGTCAAGGCCTAAGAAAAATGTCACCTTAATGGAGAGGAATCAGGTCCTGTTTTGTGAGCTCTTGTGCTGTGTGTTGTAGATAGTTATGCTGTTTATTTAAGGTCTTCCAAATCTCTCCTGAAATTAGGGTAGTCTTGAAAGTTCTGTTGTGTTTTTTGTTTTTTCTGCCTTATGTCTCAGCAATAGCAGTTCAGTTTGTAATCCAAATAAACAAACTTTGTGTTGTGCATAAGGTTCTCTTTGCTTTTGTTAACACCCACCTCAATTAACCTCTCATACCATCATTTTTGGTCCCTAGAGCAAGGTATTGTGAGGATTTGCAGCTCCAGTAGCTGCTATAAATTCAGAAGCAGGCTGCTCTACAGCCGACACTGCTTCATCTCTTGTCAAGGTGGGGCTTGTTTGTTGTGCTTTGTTCTGGAGAGGTAAATAGAGAGAGGATCCGTTGTAATGGATCTGTGAACTTTAGTACTTCCAAGTGTTTCCACGAGGTGTGGCCCCAGTTTTTAACTCTGGGAGAGCTTATTTCTGTGGCAGATGTTATGGATATACCTAGTGCAGGGTTACTTCTGTTGTGACTGTGGTGTGCTAGTCTTCTCCTATGAGGCAAGCTGACATGTACAGTACCGGTCTTCATTAAATTGGTTATTATATGTGACTTGCTGCTCTGCAGAAGCTGCTGTTTTATTTTCAGTTGTAACCTAGTTCAGTTGTTCAGGTGGATTATGAGCTGGAAGGCTGTCTGGAAAGCTAACTTGTGGAATTTGAGTTGGGTTTAGTCATGTCGATTTTTTTTCCAGAGTGTAACATTTCTGAATCTGTTTGCACATGACTATGAAGGTCAAGCCTGTTATTCTGTCTCAAACAGTTTTGCTTTGTTAATATCGGAGTAGCAAATACAGCTTGTTCCAGTTCAAGATATAAGGAAGAAAAAGAAGAGTGAGTACTTGAAGCTGACTTTTTTTTTGGCTCAAAGTATAATACCATACACGTGAAGCTCTTGTGCACTCCCCAAAATAGTCACGGCTGCCTTACATCAAGTATATCTGCAGACTGGCAGGTGCTGAGATCCCAGACCAGCTTTTGGCTTCTGGCTGGTGAAAGATGGGGAGCCTGTGCTGTCGTGCATGAGGATTTTCTTGGGACTTCTCAAGCCTCATGAAGGTAGCTCACAGCATGAAAAAAGAGCGTTGTTTGGCTAGTGCAGGATGTAGCCGTGTTCTGTGTAATGAGCAGGTGAACCAAAGGCAGTTTGGGGATTTGTATGTGATCCTTGTCTTACACCAATATGCAGGTAAGGGTCTATTTTCATACAAGGTAGTGCACAGAATCAAAGCTCTAACTCAGTTCAGTTAGTGACACATCTGGTGTGCTGACCACTGTGGTGGCACTTGGGCAGAACAGTTGCTCTTGCTGTGCTCTCCAGAGCTCTCGTGTGCCTCTGGGACATGGGTGGAGAAATGAACAGGTTGGGAAACATCTGTAAGCTGACAAAGGCATCTATTGTACAGCTAGGGCCAAGTCCAGCTCTTAGGACACGTGGTCTAATGCTCTTTGATTATCCAGTTATTAGTCCTTGCATGCCCTGTGGACACGCCTTCCTGCATTGTGTGTACATGGATGGGTCATGTTACACTTCTGTTAACTGCACACAGTTATGTTCTTTCTCAAGGATGTTATCCCTTTAATTTTTGCGTGGCCAGAAGTAGTTAAATGAAGAGGAAGTACTTGGGAACCTAGTAATTCTGAGCTAAGTTTTCAGGCTAGTGGCCAAGAGTCAGATGGTTACAGGAGAAGGAACTTGATTTGTTGCAGTATTGTGTTAATATCACACACAAACTTAGGCCATCTTTCCTTTGCCAAATTTTGAAGAAAGACAGATGTGCCAGTGCACGTGCCATCTACTTGCCTTTTTCCTTGCAGATGCATTTTGGTAAAGTGTGCTGATGTTACAGTAGTCGTCAGGGGAGGGTATATGTACAGGTGTGCTGCAGGAGGAAGCTCCTGGGCCCCCTCACAGGGTAAGGCAGCATGGAAAAATGGAGATTATGTTAGCTGTGTCTGAGAAGGACATTGCGTAGCTTTAAAAGAAGCTGTGCAGGATCTTAATGTGGTTTTTTTTGGTGTGTTTTACTGGTTTAACTGAAAATTTATTTTTTCTTTTTTTGTTAAATATCAGTGTTTTGCATGTCAGCATGGAAAAGAAAAAATTGTTGTCTGAAAGCAGTAGAATTCATTTTCAGACACATGTTAACTAGGAACCGGTAACTGTGGGAAGAGGATACGTATTTCTCTGGGCTGTTGTTAGTGTAGTAGTAGAGCTGTCAGTCAGTAACCCGTATGTTACCCACAGGGAAGGGTTCCTGTGGCTCTGTGCCTAGAGAACTGAGGTTAACACCTCAGAGACGGGGATGGGGCTCAGCATCTAGCGTGCAGCGCAGTCACAGGCCCGCTTGGCTTTTGCAGCAGGGAAGAATGAGCATGTTGTATTGCATAAGCATGTTAACTGGGTGAGCTCAGCTGCCCTTCCAGCTGTGGATGTTGGTTGGCTCTGTAAATGGGCACACGTGGTCTTTGATGGGTGTTTCACTTGCAGCTGAGTAGATCTCGACTCTGGTTCAGAGGGAAGGTGTTGGAGGTGCTCATTTAGGTTGTGCTGCTTGTCTCTGGCATTGCTTGGGTTTGCAGTGTTTTGTTTGTCTTCATTCTCCTAATTCCTTAACCTTGTGCTATATTTTACTTGCTGTAGCTATTTTTTGCCTCTGTAATATTCTGGCTAAGCAGGCTGCCACAGTCGAAGGAGTTGGTGTTTGTAAGCAGAGCTGTGTTAACTGACGCTATGAATGCTCTGTGCCTGCCAAAGGGCAGAGTGTGAGAGTTGGGTGACAGCTTGGGGACTAACCCAGAACACAGGCAGGGTCAATCACTTGCCTGATTGTAACTCGATTGCTTCAGATGCTGTCCTTTTCCTAAGAAACTGTTAGACTCGCAAGCATCTATTGTGAAATGGAAGGTTTTCCTCATTTGTGTTCATAAGCTTAATTTAAAAGCTGTCAATATCCTGGATGAACAGTTGCTTGCTGATGTGTTTGGGATATTTGCCTATTAGGGGTACCTGGAGCTGGCAGTCTGAGAGTAGTTTGCAGGTCCCAGCGGTGCCGAGCAGCAGTGCGCCAGTGCAGGTCACGTCATCTCTGGTCTGTTGTCGCGCTGCAGCAGAGTCGGCTTGTCCTGTGTTTTCTCCTCCAGCCGATGGAGACACGCGATGAGCACCAAACCCCTGCTCTGCTCCAAGGAGAGGGTCTGTGTTTCTCTGCATCACTGTCTAGCTGCTGACAAGAAAGGAGCATGAATTCCTCTGTTCCTGCTTTCCTGGTTGTCTTGGGAGTGGATTTCAGTCTCTTTGAGTGTTTGTTTCCTGGTTAAGAAGGTAGGAATGTTTCCCTTCCTCTCCACATTCACATGTTCTTTGCTCTTGCTTGTCTAGGTTGGTTACTTTTTTCTAGTTCCAGTGGGATGTCTTGGATATGGGTGGGTTCATCTGTGAAACTGGGTCTCTGAACAGTGGCAGGGTGGAGGAAAATGGAAAAGTGAAGGTTGCCAACTGGAAAAAAACCACAAACAAAAAACTTTGATCCTATGGCACTGTGTTAATGAAATAGGGATTACTTCTTTTGGTTTGATAGCAGAAAACATGCTGCTTTGTCCTTGAGCAGCAGGAACCCAAGTGTTAAAGCACTCTGGTCGAGAGAAACTGAAAATTGGCGGACTTGGAGTGTTCTCCCTGTAAAAGCAGGAGAGTCTTCCCTTAGCCTTGCTGGTCATTAGGTCTGCTTTGCTTCTGAGGCTAGTGGTGAAAGTACTGAAGAAATTATTATAGAGACTCAAGTGAGAGTGAGCACCTCTGAGCAGTCTTTATGTTGCTCTTCAAGAGATGTCAAAGCTGGTATTGCTGTGAAGAGCATCGCATCGCTCTTGGGAGTCATTACTCCACAGATGGAGAAACAAAGATGAAGGGATTTGCCCCGAGTCATACGAGTCTGCACAAGAGATACAGGTAGAGTATGGAACATGCTGGCTCTGTGATGAGTTCTTCCTCATCCCTTCCGTAACATGCTGTGCCTTAATTGCCACACACAAAACTAAGATAGGAATTCTGATGTTACAGGGCTTGAGGAAATTTTATTCAGAGTCATGTATTTGCTGGGCTTCCTTCCAAACTTGCACATTATTTTAATGGATGAATTTGTTCCTGTGGTGCCTAGAAGCTTCAATGAGCAAGTCTCTACCAATTAGGTACCAAAACACAGGGATGGTCCAGTTCGTGGTTTATTTCAGTTCTGTTGAACTGACTCATTTTTTAGAAGTTGTTACTCAGGCTGTGATTTTTATCTGTGCGTCTTGTCTTTCAGTAGCAGTTGTAATGAGTAATTGTTGCAGCATTTTGTCTCTTATGAAACAAAAAAGTGGCTTTGGAAGTCAGTGATTAATATGACATTTTCTTATGTTCTTTTGCAATTCTTGCAGGTTGAAAAACTGAATGTGCTTTTATTTAGAGAAATGGTTGCTAAACAATTTTTTTCTTGTTCTGGATAATTAACTTGTATATAACTACGAAAGTGGTGCAGCGCAAATAGATCATTAGAGAATGTGAGGCACTAAATTTTACTCTTCTGACATGTATGCGTAAGAACCTGACCTGAATACAACGTGCGTTCATGAGACTAGAATAGGAAGAGTGAATGAAATTTAGTGTGTCAGCGTTAGACATGGGATCAGTTCTGGTTTGTGCATGATGTGCAGGAAAATGAATCGTTTGGAAAAAAGCAAATGAAATAATTGCATCCTTTGAGCCTTGCTGTGTCTCCGTGGAGTTCAGTAGCACAGTCTGCATCTATAGAGTTGAGACCTTCAACTTGAGGTGAGTTTAGATGGATTATCACTTGGCTTTTACTTCATGAGAACTTGTGGAAGCAGCAGGAGGGGTATTTGATCCCAGGAGGAGCTATCCAAAGGCTTCTTAGGCAGTCTGAAGATAGAAAAGAAAGCTTATATGATTTTGGCAACTCAAAAGGAAGCAGTGTGGTGCATCTAATTTGGTTTAGTCTCGTAGTCTTCAAGTTCCTTCAGCCTTGGTGTGACTTTGTAGTATTATCCTCTCATCTTTGTGCATTCTTGAAAGACTTGATTTCTCCATTAAACATTTTATGCCTTTCTTATGACTTGCTGTTTTGTTAAACTGACATCAAATTGTGTAGCTGCATTTTTAAGAGGAGGCTTTTGCTTGAGGACATCTGTGAGTTTAGATGGTAGTTGGATCCTAACACTTTAATTTTCTGAGACTTGCCCAAACCCACCAGTTTCCAGAGCAGTCCATTTAATAAACAACTGCCTTGTTCTGAGTTACCACCGTTGACTGGCTCCTTCTTGAAACACAGGAGGTGTATGAGAGGTATTAAATGATTTTGATAATCTTGACTCTGATATTTCAAATCCTATTGCCATTGCAGCATAGCTTATTTAAAATTATCAAGCTGCTTAGACTGCTATGAAATTTCAGTGTATCTTTTAAAATTGTTAAATGTTACATGGTGAAGTTTGGACTCCCAAGCACAGAAGTGCTACAAATTCTTAAGAGATGCTTTGTATTCAAAGGTATTCAGCATGTACCAGATAGAGGTTCAAGAACTGCCTGTCCCTCCCATGTGGGTGCCAAGGAAGTATTATTGCCTAAAATTGTTTAGAATTCTGTTGGTGTAAGCAGGTTGGATCTCAGATACTGTGCTCTTATTGGTCCCTTGTTCTTATGCCAGGTAAGTCTGTATCTTAGGATACTTCTTTGGTATGCCAGAGTTTAAACATACACCAGTATTTGCAGACAGCTAAAGAATATGACGTAAGATAATGAAAATCCTTCTTAATTATTCGTATTGAGTATTTTAGCACTAATTCCAGCCAGTCAGTCTAGTTCTGGTCGTGCTCCTGGATGAAATGGTCAGTGACCTACGCTCAGATGTCAAGGTGAGTGACACTGTAGGCTCTTCCTGGCAGTTGAGATGGGCTTCATCTTACTAATTTATATGTGTAAGATGCCTTAGAAAAGGAGGAAACCAGAGAATCTTCCTGTGACATCTGCCTCAGTCTGAAGTGCTGCTGGCGTTACAAATGGCTTGGTTTGTGTCTGCACAGCCTGGTGGCTCTTGTCTTTGTGTGGCAGCCAGAGGTGGCACTGGTCCAGGACGCCGTGAACGAGCCGCTGGGCTGGAGCTGGGCGCTGTGTCTGGGGCCTTGTTCCTGTGCCACGGCAGCTTGGGGGCATTCAGTGCACGGTTAGTCATGGGGGAGGTTGGAGAGCTCTGCTTTGCATTCCTGGCCTTCCACATTGAAATCACGATTAAAGCAGTGATTTCAAGGAAAATGAAAGACCAACTAGAGAGCAAGTACGAGTTTGATCAAGAAAAGGTGTTTGCTTTCTTAACTGGTTGGTAACTGTATGGTATGACAATTGAGATCAGTTCCAGAAAAGTCATGGTGGTTCCATATTGGCTATATAATATCTACCTACTGATTTAACTATTTTGTAACTATATTTGTTTTTTTTTTAATTATACCAGAGCTAAAATCAAGCTTTATTAAAAAAACCATAGCAAATGACATATAAAATTCATCTATAAAACAAAATTAATTCATGCTCCTAACCTCACCATTGTAGAATGGCAAACTCTGTGTTTGTTGAGGCTATATGCACAGATCATGTCATTGTTGTGGTTTTCCAACTCACTCTGTTTTCAGGTCAGAACAAACTACAGCTGGAGCTGGGTTCAGTGAACAAAGACATGAGGTGGGGAAGACATAAAAGATAAAACTGCTGTTCAAAGTTTTTAGGTTTTGGGATTTTTTTTGGTAAACGATGCCAGTGGATGCTCATTGTATGTGTCTTATCAATGTCTTGGATAAGTTCAAAAGCTTTCTCGTGAAAAGCACATATGAGTAAGTAGAGGTTAACATTATTTTTCACAGTCAATAAATTGAACTGTTGGTGATGTGCTGGTCATGTTCTGTGGTCCTTTCCTTATAGACAGGAAGGAAGTATTACTTGACTTAAATACAAGCTTCTGTTAAATATAGTTGTAGAGGTAAATGCATTAGATTTTTTTTTTTCTAGTGAACAGCAGGAGGTGGTGATGATGTAATACATGAAAGTAGTACGGTGGTTGTGACTAACTCTCAAGCAGCTTCATTAAAGATTGAAATACAGAGAGGTTTTTGGTCTTTTTCCAGCCACAGTATGAGAAGGCATAGGCTTTACCCTAAGAAATACAATGTTCTGTCTTGGGTGCATGAGACTTATTCCTTGCAGGGTGTATCAAATGACTGGGTTTTTTGGTTTTGTTTGTTTGTTTGTTTTTTGTAAAGCATGCATTAAATCAGCTATTTAGTCAATCTGTTTTCAACTTCCTTGGACTTAGACTACTGCAGGAATTGCAAGCATGTTAGGAAATTTATCTGCATTAGGAAATTGGTGCCTTTTGTTTCTCTAGAAGCCAAGTAGCCAAGGCTGTCATGCAGAAGATGCCATGGAAGCGGTAGTCATGGCTAGCAAGACACCTGGACATGGAGAAGCAGGTGGGGTGATGATGGACTGTACTGAAGGACATGGAGTTCTGTTCTTTTTGCTTTTCGCTAGGCCAAATTTTAAGCATCTCAAGTTTGGCCCCTGGGCATGTCTGGTGCATGGGTGTTATTAAATACAGAAACTTTTCACAAAAGTCTATAGCAGACCTTAATTCAGCTTTCCCAGCTCACTCAGTTGTCTTGGATGCCCCAAGGCAGTCTCTGGTGCTTCTGTCAGAGCTTTTTTTGAGGTTGGCCTGCAGCTGATGCTGGCAGAACTGGAATCTGAGCATACCTGCCTGTGGCAGGGTAACAGTGCCATTAGCAGAGGTGTGCGTGGCAGACCTGCCTGCTGTGGCTGCATGGTGATGTCCTGCTGGGATGTGATTCACAGCCGCTGTTTTCCCAGTGCTGCCGTAGGAGCGGATGCCGATTTGAGGAAAACAGTGCTACTTGTCTAAACTAGCCCTGATAGGCAGCTTGTTACATGGTGGGAATTTGTGTGGGCAGTGGGAAAGGGAGCAGTGGTATGTCCCTTGGAATGCATTGTCTGCATGCTTAAAATAAAGTGGAGAAATACTGAACTCTGAAATGTGTGTGTAGAAATTGAGTATTTTAGAAGTGGGGAGCTATTTTTGTTCTTGGTGTGGGGAATGCTGAGCTCTTGAGCTTGGGAGCAACATCTGTCAAATGTTCTTCCGGATGGAGCTGTATCTCAGAGCCTTGTGTTCATGACTGAGGCTCGTGGGGTAAGCTTTACTAAAAATATCCATGCACATGTGCACAAAAGCATAGGTGTAAGTGTGCAGAAAGGTGGATGTGCATATATGATCGGTGTTAGTTAATGCTGCCTTTATTCAGCAGGAAGGCCGCTTTCCGTTGCTTCCCAGGCAATGGGCACACCCACAGGTGTTACAGCTTGGCTTGGCAGGTCGTGTATGGCGCCTTCCCAGGCTCTGGAATGCTCACGGCTGGCAGTGACTGGGGCACTGAGGTGGTGGTGTTGGAGCAAGCAGAGTGTGGAAGTGTTCTGTGACGGTGAGCACTGGATGCTCCTCAGCCCACATTCTGGAAGCTGGCGTGTGGCATGAGGTACCCACCAGCTGCTGCAGGAGTTTGTGTTGCACTGCTGGAAAACAGACCTTTAGTAGTAGGGCATCCCCTCATTGTCTCATGCAGAGGTGCTTCAAGAATAGGAAAGCACAACTGTGGCTTCCTTCTCCAGTGGAATGTGTGACAAAACCTAAACATTTCATCGAAAGTTTTTCATAAGGCTTGAAAAAGACATTGCAAGTTTCTATTAAAAGGTACTCCCTCAACAATCACGCAGTGTTTGGGATCTGATGAGAAATTCAAATGTTTGAATTCCGTGTGTTTTTAAAGGTTTTGCTGTCAAAAACAGATAGAAAGCTTTATAGCTTCAAGAATTAAATTAATATTTTCTACACAAAACTCAGGTATTTCTTGTGTATGGTTTTAGCCTGCCACTCCTCCGTGTGCCTGCGATACAGCATCTGTACTGACTGACAGAAGGCAGTGCCTCTGGGAGTAAGGACTGCTGTCCTTGTGGGGATGGGGAAGGTTCTGAGAATTTGTACAAGTGAAACTATCCCAGTAGGATGCCAATGGACATACAGAGTTATGGATGTTGTAGCAGCACACCACAAGAGAAATGGAGCAGCAGGATTGACGAGGGGGCTCTGTGGCACCATAGCAGCATATGAGGGTTCTGGAAGGACTCTTGAGAGCCAGAATGCCTGTGTGTGTTATACAGAACATGAAGATGGGATTGAAAGCAAGCTGCAAGAAACAGCTCTTGGCACGGGTTTGCCTGCAACTCTGGCGGAAAGGAGTTAATGCCAAATTCCTGGTAAAATAGCACATGGATATATTGATTTATGCTAGTTGAAAAAGGGCCTTTGCCAGTGGTACATACAAAAGTGCATGGAATATGAAGAGCTGTTTTTCTTGAGGCTGTGCTTTTGTTGTGGAGAAGGACTAATTCTTTTTGGAGTTTCTTCTTCATGTCCTTTGCCTTTGGACACTGGTTTCTTTTGTGTCTGAGTACCACATAAGATATAGAGATCAGAGTGGGGGGCGGGGGGGGGGGGTTGAGTGGTGTTTGGGTTGGTGGTTTTTTTTTTTTTCACCTGGAAGAAAGATGCTTAAAACATTTGATAGGGTCTTACTGCTCTCCATCATTACGGACTTGCAGTAAGGTTTTATTTGTTCGTATTGCTGGAGCCTGTTTGCAGGGCATTCATGCTTGAACTGGTCTTATTCTGTGTTTTAAGTGGATTCATAGTCCGTAAACTGGTTCTCTTCAGTGCATTGGCCTTGCAGCTACAGTGCTTGGAAGGCTGTTCAGTTCTGGGAGGCAGGTCACTTCTGGAGTGGGGTGGCTCTGGCTCCAGGTCAGCCTGGTCTTGAAGATCTGTCTCTGGAATTAACAGGGAGCAGACATGTACAAGTGGCCCGGCATCAAGTGATTCTCAGAGTAAGTTAGCAGTGAAAGTATTGTTAAGTGCAGAAGTTGATTCAGAACACAGGTAAGTGTACTGAAATTTATCATTGTGTGGGAGACTATCTGGAATGCCAAAAAGCCAGACCTGATATTTTAAAGGAAATTAGCATGTGGATGGATAGCCATCTTTTTGCAAAACTGGGGGAAAAGAGGGTTAGCATGGTATGTGTGGGTAGATGGGTCACAGGGAAATAATTGCACTCGAACCTGTTTCTATAGCTTTGTGAAGAGGGACACAAGGCTATCACCCTGACCAAGGTCATGTGAGGCTGAGAGCCTGTCTTGGGAGCAGACTTCAAATTAGAAATAAACTATCCTTTAGGTTGTTGTTGGGCTTTGTTAACAATAGCTTTACGCTGAGCTTTATTAAGAACAGCTTTTCACAGGGAATGTAAAGCCAGCGTGGAGCTGTGCTGTAATGGAGGCAGTCGTGTTGGCCTTAGAACCCATCTTAGGGCTCACGGGTCCAAGGCTTCATGTCTTTAAAAACTGTCCTCCTGAGCCCAAGATTATATTGAGTTGTTGAGAAAGCTCCTAAATACCTAACTGTCCACATTACATAGGCACATGAGAGCAGCTAGGATCTGTTGGTTTATTCATTTATTTCTTCATTCATTTCGGGTTTTGAAATGTGCAGAAAAAACGGATGTAAATAGAATATCTGCAAATACACTTTTATATAATTGTTAGCTTTATCAAAACGTATTTTATTTGTCTGAATGGAAATGGATGCTAAAAACTCAGTCACGTCTCCAAAACAGCCACGTTTTAATGGATTTGTAAGGAACCATTTATACTGTAGTAGCTGCCATTCCTGGTTCAGCTTTTACAGATGTGATTAGTGGTTGCTGTATGTTACTGTAGAGGCAAAATCCTTCTGTGCCTGAAATTCTGTACTGTTTGTCTGAGATTCGGATAAATAAGCAAGAGGTTCACTACCTGGAGAAACAACATTTGGTACTTAGATATGTTTCCAAAAAATCTGTATGATTTAAAAAACCTTATTGTCTCTATGTACATAATATGCGTAACTTTCTTCAGAATGTCTTTGTTAATACTCTTCTAGACTGTCTCCACAAAGTGGCTCTCAGCAGTCTGAAAGATGGTAAAGTTGCTGGAAGATTTTTCAGCCTTGTTTTGTTCTACCTGAGTAGGCAAATAGGGTACTTAGAATTCTGACAGCTCCACTGTTTCCTGGTTGGAGTTTCAGGAGTGTAACATGGTAAAGTGTAAATGGCATGTTGAGGCCTGTGGAGTTAGTCAAGGTTGACCTTAAATACGCAAAGGAAAAAACCAAACACATGTGGCTGATGTAGAATTTCATTAAAAACAAAGAAACCCAGCCCAGAAAAAGCCCAAATCATTGCTGGTTAGCTGATATTAAGATCCCAAAAGTGCATAGTTAAGGTGACAAAAAGACAGTTCAAGGACAGAAAGGTAAGAAAGAGGTGTGAGCTTTTTAAGGAGTTTTATTCTGCTAAGTATCTATTGGCTTATATAGCTGCAAATGCTGTTGAAAGGCTTCTTACTAAGCATTCCAGGGAAAAGTGCAGTGTGGCTGTCCTGTGTAACTTCTGAGAAGTTAAACTTCGAGTGACTTTGGTGGAAATAAAAGACTGAAAGAGATGAAGCTCCTTTTTGTGTTGTAGTGCCAGTCAGCAACTGAGCCCCACACAGCCCGGTGCGATGAGGGAGAGAACAGGAAGGGGAGCAGTGAGAAAACCCGTGGGCTGTTATCAGGACAGTTCACCTGGTCGGGTCTTGCTCAGGGTTGTGCCACTTGACTCTTGGAGGAAAGGGTTTTACAGCGGTGGTATTTACTGATGGAAAACCATTCAAGATCAGGGATCTGCTTCTTGCCAAAACCAGGATCAGGTCTGCTTTTACAGTCCCTAGGGTTCAACTGCTGGCTGATATCGCCACCTAATGGCAAGAACAGCACTTGGCTGAGGATTTAGGGGCTTTTCGCTACTTTCCACTGATGGCTTTTTACCCAGTCGTGTCTGCTCAGGTTACATCAGAACAGTTGTCAGGGAAACTTGATATCTGGAGTTCTGTTTTGTCTTCCTGCTAGTCAGAGAGAATTTCAAGGCTACAAAACTGGTTAAAAAGTCAAGAAGTGATTATTATCTTCTTATCATGACTCTTGTGCTTTACCTGACTACTGCTTTGTGTTTTTGGTCAAATATTGGTGCTTAAAAACCAAATAGTTTTATTGTGAGGACAGTACAAAAACTCTTCTGCTAACGAAGGTCTGCACATCACTCTGGCAGAATTCCCCAGGCTGGTGTTCGGGGGCCCTCTTGGATCACTTCAGTCCCAGCTGGAGTTCAGCATTAGACCTCAAGCTGTTAAGAGTGAGTGTCCTGTGAATTTTTTGAGAAGGCCCTGTGTAAACTAGGGTGAGGCTGTTGAATTAAACTTGGCAGTAATTCTGCTTTGACAGCCTGGCATGTCATTTGACTGAATGAGAATTAAGTTAAAAAATAATAAATATTTAATCTTCAAGAGAAATTCTTTAATAAAACTTAGCTTCTTGAGTGGCAATGATTATGTGCGTGTTTCCTCAAGCACGTGAGACTTGCATCAAATGAGGTACATTATACTTCATAAACATGACTTGCAGATGCTGCTGGGTACCATGAAATGTGTGCATTTCAATTGGCTGCCTGATTATCTGCATAGTTAATTATTTTAATTTACGTATTTCTGTCCTGATGCTCCTGCCCTAGTACAAAGTTCCCGTGGTGCCAGCTGGCTTTCGATCAGAGAGCAATCACTTAAGGAAAGCAGGGATTTACATGAGCTCTCCTGTGAGGTGGATTTCCTATAACTGTGGGAAAGCTGTGCATGTGAGCCTTGAGGTGATGCCAGTGTGGCCTTCTTGAGCAGCAGGCAGGACTAACAGGAGGCAGATAAAACAGCGGAGTGTTGGTTTTCACTTTGGTTTCCCGAGAATTGAGAATTACTTTCTGTGTGGGTTGTTTCACTTGTGTGTGTATTTCCTTGCTTCCTTGATTCTTCCCTACCAGTGAAGAGAGAAAAAAACCCCTCATACTGGAAAGTGGGCTCGACTATGTGGTTCCCAGTTCATGGCACTGTTGGACTAAGAATGTTCCTGGTGGGACTGGTTGTGGGAAATTGCTTAATTCTACTTTGCACGTTCAGTGTGGTTTAAATAAAAACACTTCATTAGGGCTGATTGCTTGTGCTCTCTGGGCCTCCAGGGAGGCTATTAAGGCTAACCTGAACAGTCACGTGACCTCTTCAGTATCTCTCAAGACTTTTTCCTAAAATTTTACTTTTTATATATTAGGATGTGGGTTTAGGGAATTAATGTACCTTCACTTGATTCAGGTTTTTGAATGACCCTGAAAGTACTTCACGGTTGATATCTCAATACATAGTCGTTCTGTGCTTTATGCGTTCGTTTGAATGTGAAAATGCTTTTCTAATGCTTTCGTGTAATGTTGTAAGAAAATAGTAAGACTTCAATAGTTTTGTCATGAATAGTTGGTTTAAGAGAAATGGGTTGAGGTAACAAATATTTAACTTCTCAAGTGGTTGTTACTTGTCACTCAATGGCTGACATAGTCTTTGTTGCTCATCCTTAGTATGTAGTGATGTTGACTAGAGGAATACCAACAAACTCAAGTAGCTTCTCCTTTTTGTACTTGTGTTCTCCAGGTGGCTTCTCAACCGTGTTTCTGGTACGCACCCCCAGCGGGACCCGCTGCGCGCTGAAGCGAATGTGCGTGAATAACGTGCCAGACCTCAACGTCTGCAAGAGAGAAATCACCATTATGGTAAGAAGGCCATTATTTGGAACTGGACAATGTGTCAGGTGGTAGCGTACACACATCAAATGCCTCTCCAGTGTTTCTAGACAGCTCTTGCTTTTGATCCTGTGGTCCTGTTTTTCTGCCGGTACTTCCAGGAACTGATGCTGGCTTTAGGGTTGATACATGAATAACTTCTGAAGGAATTATTCAAATATGTTTTTGATACCACAGTCAGTTTGGTTAGTACGTCTGGTTCCCAAGCAAAAGGAATTTATTGCAGTGCTGCAGTGGCAACTGAAAATCTCTCTTAATTTTCTCGGTACTGAAACGTAATACACGTTTTCTTTTTCAGAAAGAGTTATCTGGGCACAAGAACATTGTGAGCTATTTGGACTGTGCTGTCAACTTGCTAAGTGATAACGTTTGGGAGGTGCTCATCCTCATGGAGTACTGTCGAGGTAAGAGTCACCTCCTAGGTTTCCAGAGGAAAATGTTTGTACTGTCACCTGTGATTTTACTTAAAACTGTTCTCTTAATAGAAGGGGTTAACACGTATGTGTTACAGCTGGAATCCAGGTAGTTCGTTTCACTTTTCTGTTGGCATTGCTACTTAGGCACTGGGCAAAACGTGAGTTTCACAAAGCTGTGTAATTAAGTATGGTTATAAACAGGGAAATTAATTCTCTACGTATGGAGTGCAGTTGTGCTGTTCTGCTGGTGGAGCTAAGCAACATGTATGTGGAACATAACTTGATGGGAAAAATGGGCAAATTTTCACCACTTTTCTCCCTCTGCTGGTTTTGTTTTAGATGACAGCATTGAAGAAGCTTTACCTGACAGGTGATTTGCTACAAATGGGCATATTAAAGTTAGGGTTGATAGTGCTGTCCAAAAAGATATTCGCCCTGTGTTCCTGCTTTACAATGTAACTTTGTTTCAAACAATATCTAAGTCAGGGACTGTCTGGTTTGGGGTTTTTTCCCCCACGTCCCATATGTGTGGAATAAACTTGCCAGTGTGTTTAAGTTGAAGTGAGGTTTATCTAAAATCTAGGGAGACTGGGTGCTGGCCTCATAGTATGAGGTGGTGGTTAACCCAAGTAAGTGGTGATAGTGGAACCAGTGCTGCAACTACAAAGCAACTACTTTGAGCCTAGCAAGAAGCCATCCTGTGGTCTGTACTGCTCAAAGAATACTTTGAGCTGGGGTGAATGTGGGTTATATTTGCAGTAGAAGCAGTAAGCATTACAGGTTGTGCAGTCTGTACCATAAGGAGCCAAAAACAACCTTAATGTACATTTTGGGGAATGGAATAAGGAGAAGTTGAAAACTAATGGCCACATTTTTGGCCTTTTACTCTGCTTGTATGGGTGAATTTCTGTACCTTTGTGGGAGCTCAGTTCTGACTCGCTGTTAGTAGTACTTTTTCCCTAATGATCCTGGTAAATAGCCCCGTGGACGACAGCTGTCAGATCACTTGACAGTGTTGGGCTTTCTGTGTTCCAAGCATCCTTGTTTGACAGAATGCCCACCAAGGCCCTGCTGCATCTCTGCAAGAGTCCTTCGTCATTTCTGTGTGCAGTGAGCATTGTGGTAGGAAGAGCTTAGTGTTGTCTGGTAAAATTACTGCAAGAAACAGGGAAGTACAGATTCCCAATCTTAAAAGACACCTATGAAAAGGGAAAGGGAGGTCTTCTTCCTTGGAGGAAGTTCAGGGCTTTTTTTGCCCCCTTCCCTGCCTCCCCTTTCTTCCTCCTCTGTCTTCCAGAAAGACAGAGAGGGTGTCTAGAGAGTGAATTAATGAGCTCAGTCGGCTGACAGAGTTTGGGTTATGGATCCCAATGCAAGAGACAGTTTTGAGGTGACGTATTGGTGTGATGGATGCTTTTTTGTGTGTGCAGCAGTTGGTTTCAAACATGTTTCAGCCATAGGGACTGGATTGTTTTCATTTGAGCCAATAATTTTTCTGTTTAGGGTGATACAAGAGTGTGGAGTTGGAAAACCAGGTTTGTTTTGTTCAAATACAGTAACTGTGGAAAACTTCCTTACATCATATTTATGGATTTATTGCATATAAGTAAGCTTTTACTTCTGTACTTGATAGGAATTACTTGAAAGAAATGTCTCTTCTTTCCTTAGCTGGGCAAGTTGTGAACCAGATGAACCAGCGTCTGCAGACAGGCTTCACCGAGTCAGAAGTAATGAGAATATTTTGTGACACCTGTGAAGCTGTTGCCAGGTTGCATCAGTGCAAAACACCTATAGTTCACCGGGATCTGAAGGTATGAATTTCACCATAAGAAAATCCAGGCTAAAATCAGTGATCTGCTTGAAAAGGGTTGAGGATATAGGAGAGGTTTCCCTAAGACAGACTTCTAGTTGGGAGCTTGCTGTTGGTGGAGCTATAAACAGACGTTAACCATAGGACATCATTTATTGCTAAAACTAAGTTTAGCAGTTGATTTTGCTGAAAACTTCCTGCTTGTGTGTGAGAATATGTAATAACACTTTACCTGGAAATGAATGCTGTTATATTAACCTGCTTTTTGTGTGTTGATTTCCTTTCAAGGTGGAGAATCTATTGTTAAATGATAATGGGAACTACGTTCTCTGTGATTTTGGCAGTGCCACTAACAAATACCTGAACCCTCAAAGAGATGGTGTTAATATGGTTGAAGAAGAAATTAAAAAGTAAGTTTACTTTTAGGTGACCTGTCATAAGCAATGACTGTGCTGCCAGGAAGCTCCATGTATTATAGTGCGGTGTGCATGTATCACCGATGAATTGAAATTAATGGCCGATCTTGAATTAATTTTGGCGTAAATTTAGTAAAAGACTGGAGGTATTTGATAACATTTCCTCCATTTACTCACAGATTGTTTTTCAAAGGTGAGATTCTTAAAAATAAAACTGTTGGAAAAAAGCATGCTGTTCTGAAATTCAATTGTTCAAAAATATATGTCTGGCTCCTGGCCAATGTAGGAGTTGGATGCTTTTAATTTGTGCTGTTTCAATACTGCTACGCAAATACTTGCTGAGATAACAACTGATGTAAATAAGCATTGCAATGGATTTATGTAGTCTCATTTACAGAGTATGGTCCATGTTCATTTTCCTAAGACTGATCAGAAAAGTATTTCAACTTTTCTTAGACACACTCTTGAAAACATGTATTACCTTGGTTTTGCTCTTCTGGGCTAACTACTGCAGAGGGTTACATACAGGCTGCTTGTTTTCAAGTCATGAAGTGATACAGGTTTTTTCCACCTCTGAAGTATTTGAAGTACCAGTTTAACAGTTGTTTTGAGATGTTAGTGTTATGAAATCTGCATTTGGTATGTTTCAGTGTGAGACAGGGAGAGCCCTTGTAGGACCCTGCAGTTACCCCTCCGAAATGACTGGCACAGTCACTCTGGCAAAAGTCCATGCTTTTGGGGAAATAACACTAAAAGCAAATATTAGCTGACTGAAGACTTATTCTTGAGTATGATAGTTAATATTGCTGCTTCAGGTACTATTTGTGCTGCTGCAAATGCAGTAATGACTTGGATTGTGCAAGACAATTCCAGGCACATGTCTGAAACTTGTGTGATTGGTGTGTGCATGGCAGATGGGGAAAACATCCTCTCAGTTCTGAGGCAAGGTTTTCAACTATGTCCTCTCTATTTTATATTGCTAGGTACACAACACTTTCATACAGAGCTCCTGAGATGATCAATCTGTATGGAAGAAAGCCAATTACTACCAAGGCAGATATCTGGGTAAGAAAAAAACCAGGTAGGATGATATATGGGACTGGTTAAGGAGGGGGAATTAAAACTGCCATTGACTGACTGAAAAATTAATTATTGGAAAATGAAATACATTGGGCAGCTGTAGAACACAACAGTAGAGATAGCTTGGGTAGTTAGATTTTTTTGTAAATATAATAAATCCCACATTTGATTTTTTTTTTTCTTTTAATTTAAAGGAAGGGGAATGTGATGTAGAACTTCTCTTCTTTTGTTGGCTCTAGTTTCTGGTTGATAGTCCCTAGTGATTTCTCATGGAAACCTATTGGCAGCATGGTCAAGAAAGGTGCTTTTTATTAGTTGATGTGCAGAGAAGAAAACAAATACGTAATTTAGTGCAAAGAGTTGTGATATCTCTGGGTGATAGGACACTGAGAATGCAGCTCCTGGTATGCTCTGGTTTGTACTTGGTTTGCTACAGGAATCTGTGGAAGAGCAAGTGTTGCTAGAGCTGCTTTTGATCCATCAGCTCATTGCATCAGCTGTGTTCCGAAGTGCAGCTCCTACACAGAGTGTGAACAGCTGCTGTAGCCAGGGTGGAGCGTCTTGTTGGTGCTGCCGTGTTGTGGCAAGGGGCTTGCCCTCATCCCCTCACAGGGCCTGTGTTTGTCTTTCACAGGCACTGGGCTGCTTGCTGTATAAGCTCTGCTTCTTTTCACTTCCCTTCGGAGAAAGTCAGGTTGCCATTTGCGATGGAAGCTTTACTATCCCAGACGGCTCGCGATACTCCCACAGCGTTCACTGCTTGATAAGTAAGTACACAGGCACTGCAGCAACTCTTTCATCTCATAAAGCCAGAAAAGCACAGCAAGTGCTGCTGAGCACCATCAGTGTAAAGACCTGCTGCGTTCAGCTGTGCCTCTCAACTCCCCAAGAGTGTTGCTGAAGCTCAAGGAACCTTTTGGTTTCTCTGGGACTCAAGGATGATTTTTTTTTTCCCTTAGGTGTCCATAAACCCCAAAGGAATAGGGGGAATGCAAAGAGTGCTTGTATTTATTATTTAGCTTTTTTTATTCATACTTCCTTTTTGCTCTTAAGTGTGTATTTTCTGTGGAATGTCAGACCATTGACGGTATTTTCTGTGCAAGTTGGACAGTTGTGCTTAGATGAATTTGAAGCGCAGCTTTAGCATAGCAACGTCAATGTGCTAAGATTAATTGCACTGGGGATAATTTTATAGTAGTTCCATGATTTATACTGGAATAAAAATCAGGAAAATTTTGTGCAACCCCAAGTGTTGGACATGAACTCTGGCAAAAGTTTGGCATACATTCTGGCAAAGTGTACGAAGAGAGATTTTTGGACAAGAAGCAGCTCTGAGGCTTGTGAATCATGCATTACCCAGGCACAGAGATGTGGGAGCTAATATTTACAGTAACCATCAGTATTGTCTTTGTTTTCCACTTAAAGTAGGCTCACTTGAAAGAGTGAGATGGACAGAATATGAAAAATTCAAAAGGTTCGAGTAGGAGCTCTTAGAACTTTAAGTTATGGATGTGTTGACCAAGTATTTGATACTTTTATGTAATAGGCAATGCCGAATCCAAAACACTTTTTTGAGTGCACGTTCATAACTGAGAAACAGCAGTTGTGATGGCAAGCACTTGCCTTCTGCCAGTACTGACAAAATGAGACAAATTTTCAAATGACTTAAGTACTTTTCTCTGTCACAGTGTTACTTTTTTTTTTTTTAGAAGAGTATGGGTTTTAATCTTTTCTCCTATGTCTGAATGCAGATTTTTTTAATTCAGTGAACTGCTGTGCCAAGATGAGCAATACTGACATGGAATATATGTGGGTGGGGCAGAATGTCCTTATGTAAACTTCCCTTCTTTCCGTTTGGAGTGGAAGCCATAAAAAGCTGCAGTTGGTCATAAAAGGTATTTCAGGAACTGTGGCCTTTCTCTCTGCTCTTTTACAAGGCAGAGGCTGGGGAGGAGCAAGCTGGACATGATCCAGCCCATGAATTTTACATTTCAGAGTCAAGTGGCGGGAGTCACTTCAGTGAGTCTTCTGCTTCCATGTCATGGTGCTGCAACTGAGTGTTGGAATCTGTTATTTTGTAAAATCTCTTAAAAATTAAACTTGCAGTGAACTGTACAGAACATGTACTAATGGTTTTGTGTAAAATTCTAGAATCTGTCTAAAACTATTTTTTCAACCTATTGAGGATTTCTTTTAAAATGATGTGTAAGGTTGGCTGTACTACTGAGCAGTTGTGCAAATGTCGTTCACTTTGCTTGTCAAAAGTGAGAAGTTATATTTTGATAGGTTGTTCATTACTTCATAGCAGAGCATTTTTAGAGGCTTAGGATTTTTTTAGAAAGCATATTTTATTGTGTATTTAGGTTCTCTGATTATCTAGGCAAGATTGCCTGATTATGTATACTCTGTTATGTTGGAGACAATATACAGTAACTTTGATTTCTTGGAAAAACACCAAACGTTTTAATTCGGGAAGCAAATGTTTGAGAGGGAGTATCAGGAATTGTGTGTCTTGTCAGGGAAAAGTCCTTTTATTCATGATACTGTATTTTTTTATATGCAAGATTGTTCATAGTCAATGAAACCTACAGACAAAAAAATGATAAACCTTAGCATGATGCAGTAAGATCTGTCAATCTCCTTTTAGCTACAGTGAATTTTGTATTAACCCTGGGAAATGTTAGTACTGTGAGTTGGTTTTGTGCTGTTTCTCTCTGCAGTTACTAATTCCTACTTCAGTTTAGCTCCCTTTTGCACAGCTGAGTGTCAGGATATCAAGCAGCATACATGTTCTACAATTGGTTTTGACCCTGTAAACCATTTGACTTGACAAAAAGTATTAAAAATCCCCCGAACCCAAGATAACAGTGGAAATGACTGTTTGATGGTAAGCTGATTTGGTGGAACTGCTGAATTTCTCCTTGCTGGTAGCATGCTGTCTCAACAGGCTTTCTGAGATCTAGCAGTGATATGTCTTTATCAATTTTTGCAGGATATATGCTTGAACCAGATCAAGAGCAGAGACCTGATATCTTTCAAGTGTCTTACTTTGCCTTTAAAATTGCCAAAAAGGATTGTCCAGTGTCGAATATTAATGTAAGTACTCTTGAATTCCTTCAATATTTTCAGTGTGTTATATAGGTAGCATTGACAAGTCCATCAGATTAGCTGACAGATCAGGTCAGTTCTGTCATATGCCTGGTTCCTAAATGTAAAACACAGCAGAGACCACGTCAAGCTGATGTTGTGTACACGCAGTATGAGTTCTCCGTAAGCAAAATATGCTCTTAATTTTGAGGGCATAGTTTCATGAACTGCATTGATGCTGCACCAATACCTGGCTTAGGATTTAGCCATTAGCAGTCTCTTAATACAATCAATATGAAATATGCAGTTGTTAACCTTGTGGCAGTAGAAGGCTTAACGTTGTAAATGGAGTGTCAAGAGCGTGTGTTGTTTGCTCTTGATAAACCCTTCTCTTAATCGTCCTTAGCAATTTTGTTAGTCTGCTGGGAGGCTCCAGTGAGCTGGAGAGCAAACACAGCAGTACTTGGGTCAGCCTGCGTTCTTACCCTTGCTTTCCATGGGGGTCTGAGCTTGGTCTGCAAGATCACTTGCTTCACAGGTGTAATTACTGTGCCATGGAATTTGGGGACACTTAGCTAATGTTGAGTATTATAAAGTGGTTCTCAAGGCAAGTATCAGGAAAAATCCATCTGAAATTGAGTTTGCAACAGGTATCAGTTGTAGTGCTCTGTCTTCAGAGGCAGACAAGTGAACTTTCTGAGATCGTTTTGAATTCCTTTTTTCCTTTATCACTGCACAGGGAGGTGCTCCGTAAATTTGAGCATTGCCTTTTGGAAGCACAAACTAAAATAAACGAGGAAGTCTTGAAATACTTGATAGTTAACTGTCTCTATCATTTGTGACCAGATTTAGATTTGCGTTCCTTACGTGCATTTGTCATTAGAGACGATGGGTTTCCTTCTTTGTCCCCAGCTGCCGTATTACTTGTAAAACATAATCTAGATGGTGTGGAAGTCATTCAGGAATGTGATTGAGGTGGGGGTAAGATAAAACCCTGTAGAAGCTTTGGTGCTGCATGGTTTTCTGAAATTTGTCTTCTGGTTGAAGAGCCAAGTGTGCTAAGAACGGTTTCCTCCCAAGATTGGCTTTGCTTTAGTTCTGGAGCTTGAGGCTGAAGTAAGTCTCTGTGCACTCGCACAAAAGTGCTTGCAGAACATGTTGTATTTTATTGTTGATAGCTGGTAGTGAAAATGAAGTGAAGTAGTTGACAAAACAGTCAGACCAGTCAGGTTCTGCTTTACTTCTGCAACAGATTGAGAGGATATAGAGGTACTGTTAAGATAAAACCGTTTCCATCTACAGCTGTGAGTTCTGCATGAAGCCTTGTAATGTGGAGGTCTTGAATCCAAGTATTCCTCTTCAATATGTAATGAATTTTTTTCTTTCAGGATTTTGGTTTTTTAATTTATTCATATTTATTTTTCCCAAGAATTCTCCTGTCCCTTCAACTCTTCCTGAACCCATGACAGCTAGTGAGGCAGCTGCTAGAAAAAGCCAAATAAAAGCAAGGTGAGCAGAGGATGTGACTTTACATTTTCTTTCTCCTAGTGTTACTAAGATACATGTTTGTTTAAAACCCATCTTCATACTCTTGTTAATAAATGAAATATTACCTCAGTAAAAGAAGTCATTAGATAAACTGCATTTCTAAGAGCTTCAAGTCTGTTTGGATTCCACTCCTTTGCTTTTTTCATTATATTGAGAATCTCGGGAGCGAAACCGAGAGCCTGATATTTTGTAGGTAAATGGGTTTTGTTAGTTGTTTTTGACAAATTCTGTTTTTTATGGAAAAATATTAACTTTTTTGTCCTTGTTAGTAAAAACAAACCCAAAACCTTGGAACTTCTTATTCATGCTTCTGATTTCTCCTATGATAGACTGTGTATGCACTTTAGGCTGGTGCTGGATAAATCCTTTACCCTTTCATTCCTTGTTAATCAAAGTTGTTTGGGTTTGAACCTACCAGCACGTGTGACTCGGATATTTTTATATTCAGCTGTCATTATCAGCTCTGTTTGCAAAAAATAGAAACAAAACCGTAAGAAATTAGTATAAGTAGAAATAATTTGACCTAGCACGTAAGGTTTTCCTTTCTTGTGTTTCTTGTACATATGAACAGTAGTCATGTTTCTCATTACAGGGTTGTGGACTCATGCACAGGACTGGAGTTTTAGGAAGCAAATTTTAAGATATTTACGTGCAGTGCAGAAGTAGAGTAGCACATGATTAAGACATAACTGAGCTATTGAGAGATGTACCATGTGTAATTTGAAGTAGAAATAGTTGTCTTTTCATCAAGTATCTTATATGGGAAAAATTGCCCTTTCAGAATAACTGATGCTGTTGGACCAACAGAAACCTCAATTGCACCACGACAAAGACCAAAGGCCAATTCAAGCACTGCCCCTTCCAGTGTTCTGGCGATCCAGAGCTCAGCAACTCCTGTCAAAGTACAAGTTCCTGGGGAATTCGGTAGTCGTGGGCAAAAAGGTAACTTAAAGTCTAAGGATGGACCAAAACAAACCAAGAAGGAACTGTGCCTTTATTCTTCTTGCTCTACTAGGGATAACAGTTAAAATTCAGTTTTAATCTGTCTTATTTTTTTATATACCAAAAACCAAATCTTCATCATTTCTGAAAGACTTTCAATGTGTGAAGTGTAAATTTGAGGTGCCACAAAAACTAAATGCAGATTGAGAAGTGAAGGTGTTTAATCATTATGCTTAACACTGGTTTTTGAATTAACTTGCCCACTGCAGACAGAAGTTCATGCTTGTTTTGACTTGCAAATAATTCACAAAAAGTACAGAGCCCTTCTGTATCAGACTGGGTTTTTTGTAGTAGGAAGAATATTCTCCTGTGCCTCAAGAAGTCATGAGGGTAGCACCAATATGTTGGTGGTATTCGTAGGCTGGAAGCAAGTCACTTTTCTCATGACTGACAGATTCATCCCACATGGCACTGCGAGTGCAGGAGGAATTAGGGGAGACTCAGTCAAGTTAAATGGGTTTTCGAAAAATTCTTGTTCTTTTTCTCATACAGAAAGAGTTATGGCTCTGCTAAATATTCACTTAAATAGTTGACATTTATACCTAGAACACTTTCTGATTGCACTTCATGCTGTTATGTGTCTGCTGCAGAAGAGTAGCTTCAGGGATGGTATTGGAGAAGTATCAAAAGGCCACTGGGAAAGTTTGTGTCCCAGGTGTAAGTACTTTTTACTAGGTGGGATCCACATAACATCCAACTTGAAAAGCTTTTTCTGTTAGGACAAGGAACAGATCATTCCTGGGCGTTTCAGGAATATAAACCACATTGTGCAAGAAAGAAATTTATGGTAGTAACTGTTTCTTAAAAGATTGCAAAAGCAATTGAATGGCAAAATTAATCAGGTGTTCTGTTTAAGGGAGTTTGATGAGTGAGCTAATACTTTCCTTAGGGGAAAAAAATGCAAAATACGTCTGTGTTGGATGCATACAAAAGCTCTATGCTCTGAGGTAAGGGTCTGAGATCCTGCAGTGTGTAACTTAAGTGTTAGTAAAGCAGAACTCTGGAACCCAGCTTGCTGTCATGAGACCAGAGGAATCTTCCAGCATCTTGCAGGTAGAAATGGTTCATTTTCAGGCCTGGAAATACTTTCAAAGAAGTAAATGTGGTGTCTGCCAGGTGTCCTGGTTGTCAGACTGGGAAAAGAAGTTCACAGACAGTGTCAGCTTGAGGTGTCAAACTGCCAGGGAGAGCTCTGGCTGAAGCTGAGGGGTCTGGATGTCAGTAGTGTTGTCTGTCACAGGAACCACGCGCCCAGGGAACGGCCAAGACATCTCACAGTCCCAAGGGACCACCCCACAGCAGCACAGGGTGCTCCAGCAGCTGCAGCAGGGAGACTGGAGACTGCAGCAGCTGCACCACTTGCAGCACCAACAGCACCAGCCTGCCATGCAGGATGCTTATATCCAGCAGGTACAGTCAGATCTGTTAGACAAGTGTCTGAGACGTATTGTGGGTGGTTATAACGCTTGGAATCATGTGCCAGTTCCACACTTCTGCCGTTGCTGCCTGTACTTTTCCAGCTGAAAGAGCTTCTGTCCCTTCTTAGTATTGGTTTGTCCCTTCATAGGCCCTGTAATGTTTGTCCTAGAAAGTTGCTTGCCTTGAGCTGTGTTGTTCTTGCAGTGTGACTCTGAATTCCATCTTGCTTTGCATCATCACTGTGTGACTTAAATAAAGGCTTTACCCTTGTGTTAAAGGAGCTTGGGATAAACGTTAGGAGTGATTATGGGTGATGATGTTGTGCTTGCAGTAGATGGTTGTATGTGCACCAGTGCTGAATATGTAGTCTGATTTTTTTGTTGTTGTTAAGAATTGGCTGGGGAGTGGGGGAAGGAAAAAGCTTCCAAACAGAGTGATTAAAATGCGGTGACTCAATTGCAAGCTGGTTCTTGATTATGTGATATCTTAATTGAAAAATGCTGTGAAGTCATAGATGTGATAGTCAGAAGAAGCATTAATTAAAATATCTGCTTATTTCTGAGGGGGCATCGTGACTTTTTAAAGCTGTTTTTTGTCTTTCCAGTATCACCAAGCAGTGCACCAGCAGATGGTCCAGCAGCAGCTGTTGCTGCAGTCTGTGTACCAGCAGCAACCTGCCCAGTCACAGTATCCTGCCATGGTATGTCACAGAGATGGTACAGTCTTAAAATATAGCCTGTGCTTGTAAATCTCTTGTGTAGATGCAGGAAGAGAAGTGCCTGGCTAATTGTACTGAGCTCTGGGCACGGTAAATAGTGTGCAGTTGGGCATCTAAAATGGTATTTAGTTGGTGGGAAGTTAACCCAAACTAGGTTATGAAAGCTTGTCTGGAGTTGCACTTGTGTATTAATAATAGGATGGGATCTATCCTGAGTTTCTTAAGAAGGTCTGTGCTTATTTGAAATATACTTGGTTAAAGTTTCCAGTACTGGCCACAGCAACAAATACATGTTACATTACAAAGTGACAGAAGACAGTGATGTCCAATTCTTTCTTGAAAAGCAAGAGAGTTAACTGCCAGAGTCCATTTTTTAAAAATTGAGGAGAAACTGTCCTGAAATCTTGTATTAAGATTTAAGAATAGAGCATGGTGAAAACGCAATTAACAGTGCTGCAGTAGCATATAGCTGAGTTGCAATAATTACAAAAATCTAAGTGGCAGTACACTGGAAAAGAAAACCAGTCTCACTGACCTGTTGGAGCGGTTTCTCTGCGCCCGTGTGTTCTGGAGGGTGGCAGTGGTGGGTGTGTTTGGCTGCAAGAGCAGCGCTGTTACTTAGCAGAAGAGATTAAGGCAGCCCGTGTGTGTTCTGGTAACACAGCCCCAATTTCCCCAGGTGCAGCAGTACCAGCAGGCTCTCCTGCAGCAGCAGATGCTGGCTCAGCAGCGGGCACAGCAGGTGCAGTCCCCTGAATATATCACTTCTCCACAAGACTTTGCACCGGCCTTAATCTCCTACCCCAGGTCACTCCCAGTGCATGGTGGAACAGTGGCAGATCTTCCCTACCCGACAAACAGGTAAGAATTGTGGCTCAGGTGAGCCTGGGGATTACTCGTGGCTTGCATTACTAATTGTGGTTAGCACTGCCAAATCCTTTCCTCAGAAATTACTTGCTTTGATAGTAAGAGATTACTTAGAGCAGTTGGACAGTGGGTGTTCAGTGGTAAAGGATATTTTGGGAGCAAAGTTAGACAGTTTGTTAACAGATGAGCCTGGTACAATTTCTATCTGTCTTCCAGTATTTCTTGTTCATGGACAAGACTCCAGGAGCTGACTGCTAACCACTTTGCTTGGGATGGTCAATAGCCTATGTTGAATGAGGTTATCTGCATCTGAAAGCAGTTTCAAACACCCTATTAAGAGCAGCTTTGTAGTTGGCATTGATGTCCTAGGGCTGCTAATGCCTGTGCTCAGGGGTGTGACCTGAGTATTTAACATGATGTACACCTCAGAAGAGATGCGGTCCCTCAGCAGTGGCCCTTGGACCTGCCTTTGCTTAATAAATGGTAATAAATGATGGCTTTCTCATGAATTCTGCCCAACAACAGTGTATGTAATAAAAAAACCCCCTTCCTTTCTGATTTAAAAAAACCCTACAGATTTGTCCAGCTTCACTGATGTTAGAAACCAGGATATATATTTATATAGCTTCCTACTAGGCTTGCCTTAAATTGGCCTTCTGATTTTTTGGGATGAGCTCTTAATGCACGTGTGCTGCTTGGGTGTAGGACTTGGTATCATGAAGCATGTCTCAGATTTTGACCCTGATCCCCAATCCTGTCATGTTTCTCTTTATTTGCTTCCTTGAACTGACTCTACAGGTCAGGTATTCCTGATGCTGAAGCGATTGCCAGTTACCCAAAGCAGAACATCAGTAACCCACCTGATATGTCAGGTTGGAATCCGTTTGGAGAGGACAATTTTTCCAAGTTGACAGAGGAGGAACTGCTGGACAGAGAATTTGACCTGCTAAGATCAAGTAAGGGACGCTTGAAGGCTTACTTTGCTTCCCAGTAAATGAGGGCTCTGTGGTTGCTCAGCAGTTCCAACATGTCCTGCTTGTCCAAGGACCGTGCAGGCTGTGTACACAACATTCTTTCTGAGCATTTGAGGGCACAGTTGGGCCTGTCTTCCTTTCCTTCTCCTTTTTGAAAATGTGTGCACTAGGAACTCACTGTCTGAAACTGGTAGTTACTGGCTCAATTACTGCAGAAATGGTAATACCTTAGCTCTTCCACACTGCTTGTGTCACCTTCACTGACAAGAGGCTCTCAACAGCAGAGATATGTTGTCAGATGGGAAGAGAATTTTGCCTGCTTGCTTTATTCCTTTCCAGCTTTTTTCTTGCACACCAGAGCAGAAGATTCTGTGGGTCTGATATGTCCTTTGAAGATGCCTGAAAGAAAAGTGATCTATTACATTATGTTAATGTTTTGTACTGTCCTTTTTGAGTGGCTACATGTAAGGGCTGCTTTATTGTACTGATATGGCAATAGTTGAATAAACTTTTTCCTCGTGAAGTCAGTTATTTCCATGGTTTTTACTTGGAATTACTTTGTGTTCTTAATTGCTGAACACCTGCTTGTTAGTTACTCTTCCTATAACTGGTTTTGTTGAGATCAGATTTATTAGTGGGACTTGGAAGATGTGACAATATTAAAAAACAGATTGTGTATGCTTGGCTGTCTATCAGCAAGTTTCTTGCAATTAAAAGTACAGTAAAGTTGAATTTCGAGTAACTTAAAAAAACTACCTTTGCCTACAGTTGAGTATTTTTCTTATTGGACGTGCACGTTACCTGTTAATCCTTTAGGAAAGTGACTGGGTGGGTTTGTTTGCGAAACTCTGGATGATAGTTTTCCCTTGTATCCTGTGTGGATCGAATCAGACTCCTGTTTCTGAGATGGGAATGTAGCCTGCACACATTTTACAGTCAAATGTCTCACCGCTAGCTGGGAAGAATGGCTAATGTGCTAGCTGAAATTAAGCGTTCCTTCCAAATCCGAGTTAAGGATTTGATTCAGTAGTAGAATTGAACATCTGTAAGCATGCTCCTTCCAAATGTGGCCCTAAGTCTTTTGAAATAATGCACTCGTGAATCTGGAGCAGGTTAGTTTGAACCAGAGGTGAGCTCAACACTGTCCACTTCCAGAATCCATAACTGCTGGACTGCTGGCAGTACTTGTGTAAGTTTGGGGAGATTGATTTGGTTAAGCCACAAGTTTTGTCCAAATGCAAGTACCAAAGAAGATTATAACCAAGGCACGTTTTGGGCTCAGGTCTTCAAGGTAATTCAGTGCGCAGGAGAGCTGGATGTGGTAACACACTTGATAGGCTGTATCTGAAAAGTAAACTAAACTCAACGGTGCAGCTCTGCTCAGTTCTAACCAGCATTAGGGATTTTAGTCACTCACACAGAGAAAATGCAGAAATAACCCCGAGTTACTCCCTTGCCAGCAGCACACTAGATGGCAGCCTTGTCTGTATGGGTGGGCTGCCTTACAGCTGCTCTGAGCTCCTGGGGCTCGGTGCCCCTCAGAGGAGGGGGAGCACTGGTGGTTTGTGTCTGTGTGTGCATGTAGATGCACACGTCACAGCCTTCAGAGACCTTTTAACTTGGCTTTTTGATGCTGAGGGTCTTGTGCCAAAGATCATATGAGCATACCTGGCAGTGCTAATGCCTTTGCTGCAGTCAAAGCAGCAATAATTATAGTTCATGTTGTCCACTGGTACTTTCTCAGACTTGGCTGGAATAATGAGAGATCAGGAGATTTATTGTAAAATTAAATCTTGTACCTATAAAATTGTCTTTAACTGCGTAATACTGGAATTTCCTTAGATATGTATTAAGGTTGAAGGCTGAGTTCTCTTTAGATGTAGGTTATCTCTTATGAGGGAAAAAGGCTGTTGAGTACTAAGTAACTTTTTTGCCATCTAGAGAAAAGAGAATTGCAGATGTAGATTTGATCAGTGGTTCTATTTTTCTGTTACTAAAGCCAACTGCTGTCCTGTACTTTATAATTCACATGCAGTGGTGTGTAAGTTTGTGGAACTGAGTAGTGTTCAAAACATGAATCCTTTCTTCCTCTTTTCAGGAGCCTAGTTTGTATTGTTGGACTGATACTTTATACATAAATTAATGATGGTTCTGAATCTGGCAAATATTTTTAAAGCTTACACGTTTATGACAGTAACACCTAAGTGAATATACACAGCGTTTGTTAGAGGATGAAGATGTCACAATTCCTCAGGCTGGCATTACCATCAGATTGCCTGTGTTGAGGGGCTTAATGGTGTGTGCAGTGATGGGTTCTGCTGGGGTGATTAATCACTTCTCTTGTAAAAGGGAATCCAATTCCTAGGACAGAATACATTGCTTATACTTGGTGAGTGTTTTCCTAGTAGAATGATGCTGGTTTCAGTAAAAGGTCATGTGCAATTGGATGGATTTCTGAACTGAGCACCTTTGTGGAGAGCTGTGACATGGAGTGACAGATTGGAGCTCCTGGCTCTTGTTGTTTCTCTGTTGTTGGTGTTGCTTTGATCATCAGTTAGGGATGGGCCAGAAGTGACATCTGATGCAGCATTTCTGACAGCATTATGAAGAAGTAGGTTTCCTAAACAGCTCCTGTAACCACTTAATCATCTGGGCAGAACTGGGAGCCAACAAAGTGAGTCTGCTTTTTCACAGGGAAAAAGCCCCCAGCCCGGCTTTCATAGCATTGCACAAAGACTGTTGTTAGGCTCAGGATCACCCTGATGCTCCAGCAGGGACAGGTGTGGGTGCAGAACCTCCCAGGCACTCTGCCTGTCTCCTTGCCAGTCTGTGCAGTAGGAAGGAGCTGCCCAGACCAACTGTGCAGGCCAGAGCTGTGCTTCTTACTACCCTTTCTTTGTCAGAACCCCCTGCCAGAGAATATATTCCTCTCTCACCCTGTACAGTGCATAGCTTTGCATAGGTGTAAGTCCTGCCATTTTTATTTTATTTTACTTTACGTTATTTTTTGTTCTGTTTCATTTTGTTTTTTACAGACAGGCTGGTGGACAGGAGAGCATCTTCAGATAAGAGTGTGGAGCCACATGCTGCTCCACAGACAAGTCCTCCTGAAGATCCGTTTGGTTCTGTTCCTTTCATTTCTCAGCAAGGCAAGTTCCATCTGTGACATGATTACCTCATAGCTGTATGCATACATACATATAGGTGTATGTATCTGCTAAAGTGTGCACAGCAGTTCAGTGATCAAAAAATGGCAAAGGGCTTGGCTGCCTCCCGAGAGCACATGGGTTGAAGGGATGTGTTAGTGTGTTCATTACCTCCAATTAAAACCACCTGTGCATCCATCTCCTTGTGCCTGTGGAGCCTTGGGACAGACTGTGTAGGGTGTGGTTCTGCTGGGCCAGTGCAATGGGCGTCACCTGGGCAGAACCACAAGTGCTTTTGCTGAAGGAGAATTCCTTGCTAAGGCCAAATTTTGTTACTTCCTTGTAGTCTGCTTCTGACTCACACAGTTTCTGTAGTTCACTTCTCCAGCCAAGTGAAGACAGTAAGCTTCTATGCATTTAATGCACAGTTTTGGTACAAGTTGAGTCAAACCCCAACATTTTATGTTTTCTGTACATGGGGAGGGTGGGCATTCATTATTGCTGTTCAGTTCAGCTTTGACTATGTTTACCTTGAAGGGAAGTAAAAATAATGTGTTATGTGGGCATTGTGAGTGGGAAACTGCATCATCCTGCAACTTAAGCAACAGTTTTAACAGTCGGTGGATCAGCACTTTAGTATTGATTTTGGTACCTTTGACAAAGTAAAGCCTGTGTGGTAGTTGAATGGTAAAAGGAGCATCAGTCACTTCTGAAGCCACTTAGGTTTTGTTGCGAGTTCTTGTGTGATGAAGGTGCCTTAGTATGACTCATTCAGACTGTTCTTACGGAAGTTCAAAAACTCAGGTAATGTGCCTTAAAATAAATCAACTGGGGTCAACCTAAGTTAGTATCTGTGTTTTCTTTCACTTTGATCTTGTTCTTGGAGGTGCTCCGCTAGGGCTGCATAGCACTCACGAGTGCTCCACGTGGTGAAGGGTGGACAGGGTAACGCTGTTGTGTTCTGCAAAGCCTTTGGTAAAAATCCCTCTGTGCCCACGGCTGCTTCCTGTCCCTAGACCTGAAATCATTCTGCTTGGTCTAGGACTCTGTTCCTAGTTTGTGGTGTTGTTCCGCTCACTCAGGACAAGTTTGCTTTCTGTCACCTTGTTCATGTTCAGTAGTTCAGTGCCATGTGAAAGCCATTTAAGTGAAGAAGGGTTTGCTCTATAGGTGCTGTTTGGAAGGGTTTTCCCTGGCATCTTCATTCCAGAGGTTGCTTTGACTTATGGGTGAGCCTGAATTCACATGCAAAACAAAGAGGAATAGTTTACACTCCATTTAAAATGGGGACCATCAGGTACTCAGTCTCCTGCCAACTATTCATGCCCTTGTGTCCAGAGATTATTTTATTGCTTTCCTCACCTGAGATCTTGGAAATGCATTTGACTGTTGCTGGTTTTGGGATGGTTATAATATAGCTTTAGATTGTAACCAATGTCCTCACTGTATTGTATCATGTGCTTTATTTTTGTTACTTGAAATCCAAGCTCTCATTCTTGACATAATGAAAAAAAAAGGGAGCTGCTTCTATTAAGGGGAGGAAAAATCCCCAGAAATTCAGTTGTGACTGAAAAACCAGCCTGTTTGAGACATGGTGAACTGGTAGCTGTGGCACTGGGAAAAAATCATCCATTTTTCAATGGCCTTTTTTCCTATGGACTTGTAACTGGCATTTAAATGAGTCAATACTGGCTTGGTTTCAAGGAAGGTATTGTTAGTTATGTGTTAACTGTGAATTGCACTTAGTAAACAAATCAGATACAATAAATCTTTAAATGTTAATATTTATCTTTTAAAAGCTGGTTTGTGTTCCCCACTGAACTGTTCTTTGTAATGTCTTGAAAAGAGGTGTCGCAAGACATCTAAGAAAAGGAGAAAGCTGTTGGACAGACTTGGACATATTTAATTTCTAGCTGAGGGCTTTCTGGGGCAAGCTTGACAAATGTGCCTCCCTAATATTTTGATGTCCGCTTGTACTTAATGCTCGTGTGACATGTTCTTTCTGGTTTGTTCCTCGTGATTGTGAAACATGTAACTGAGAAGTAAACCACCTGTGTCCCTTACTCAGGGCATCCAAGGTCAGGTGACTGCTCGGCAAGTGGAACAGGGGGTTCCAGCATTTGCGAGAGAGACTCTCGGATCTTGTTAAAGCACAAGCTTCGTTTCCTTACTGTAACGTGTCTTGGGCCAAATGTGAAGATTGTTAGCACTGTTTGCCATGGGCTCTGGCTACTGAATTCTGACTTGTTGAATTACAATGAGATGAAATGTTGACCTTATAAACACAGGATCTTTAAAGTAAATAAAATTGACTTTCTTGAAAAGTGACAGTTCTTACTGAAGTTGTGTTCTACTGTATTGGCCACAGTTCCAGCTCAAAGGTTGGGTCTTTTCTGCTTGGTTTTCCTTGCTGTGGCATTAGTCTGATGTCTAAATGGTGTATGAGGGCTGTGGCTCAGTAGAGTCACCCAGCGGATTCCTCCTGTTCTGGAGGCTTAAGGGTTCTCTGCTGAAAGCAGCTCTGCACTCAGTAATAAACTGGTTCCTGTCACCTTTTGAGAGAGAGCTGCAAGATGATGAATATCGTGTGTTGTCTTTTGACTTACCAACATCAAGTGCTGGTCATCTGGCAACGTAAGTGTCACCAGGTATGTTAATGTGTGTCTGGGAAGGTGAGGCAAGGGAGCAGCAGAGGCTGGAATTGGAAACCTTCAGTCATCGCTGGGAAAGTCTATGGGCTGCTGTGACTTGGGATATTCTCTGTGGAGCTGCGAGTGCATTTCAGGCTGGCACTGCTACAAGGATCACCAGGAAAAGGAACCTGGAATTGGATGGACTATAGCTGCTTGTCTGTCAGACCTTCTGTGCTTATTCTTGTCCCGTGGGAATGGAGAGCCAGCAGCAACATGTGTCCCTTGGCATGCACAGACGGAAGGAGGTGTGAAATGAACTAATGGGTGTTGGGTTCCTCTCTATCTGGGAAATAGGGAAGCACTGTGGAAGTTCTTGATGTCTCTCACCCTTGGTGTGTATCCTATTAAAAGCATTCTCACAAGTAAATTTGCTACACACACTACTTTATGCCTGAATTTTTGTGGAAAATGGTAGTGCCCTAAGACCTGAGATGACTGGAAAAGAAACTCGGCCCTGGAAAAGAATTCCAGTGCTTGATCTGATAGAAACAAACCTGACATTGCAAACTTCTTAATGAAAGAGAGAGAAGACAGCACAATTGAATGGCCAGCACTGGGGCACTTAGGCACTTCACATGCGGAAAACAGATCCTGGTTCTGGAATGCCCAAAACTGGATGGTGACAGTGGAAAAAAACATCTCCTGTGGTCAGCATTTTGGAATGGAAGTTTTTGATTCAAGTCTGTGTTAACCAGCTTGTGTTGTAATCCCCTTGGTTACTATCAAGTGTTTCAGAAGCTCAGGAGAAACACATTTTGTGCTGCTTTCAAATGTAAGAAGGAAATGTCATGAATATAGTATAGTTTGCTGGTGAGTTGTACTTGGTGCCTTTGGTCATCTTGCCTTTATTCACACTAATGTCTATGGGATGAAGCCAGGCTAGGATGGCCTTTTGCTTCCCTCAGCTCAATACTGTGATTCCCAGAAGGAATACAAGCATTGAGGTAACACTCAAAATTATATGGATGGGCTGTGTGCAAAGTGGAGGTGTTGGGAAATGTTGCCTGAAGCTGTTTCAGGCATTTGGTGTGCTTGTGGGGAATCTCTGTGAGCTGTCTCCTGGCTTGGATCTTGGGATAGGGTTTTGGTTCAGGTCATCTCATTAACAGTTCTGTTGAATGTTGGTACACATCATGTGTGCTGTAGACGTGATCAAGTCACTTGGTTTTTGTAGCCTCCATGGGGTAACCCCTTCTGAGCCACTGCAGACCTGTTCTCTGTGCAGAGACTGAATAAAAATGAGTCCAGTTCTGTAGCAGCTTCCTTGTGACTTCCAGGCTTCCCACACTCGGTGATGCGGTGGTGTCTTCAAATGGTCGCTGCAGGTGTCTGTCTTGGAATAAGAGGGGCTTTGTGGTGTGGTGTGTACTGTCCCAGCTATGTGGATCTTGTAGAAAACCAGCTGGCTGTGTGCCAGACAGCAGTGCCATGGGAATCATCTGGAGCCTTGGACACACCCCTGAGAATCCCCTGCTGCAGTAGGTGCTGCTGGGTGTGCACCACGTCACAGCGGAAACGTATGATGTTCTGGCAGGAACAGACATGGGGGTTGATTATTCCTTCCGTTGTTTTTTTGTGTACTGCTTCTAACAGGGTTTCACACCACTGCAAGTTCTGTACCACGGCTGTGGAGCCCTGGCACCACTGT
Source organism: Corvus moneduloides (assembly GCF_009650955.1). Classification (NCBI taxonomy): domain Eukaryota; kingdom Metazoa; phylum Chordata; class Aves; order Passeriformes; family Corvidae; genus Corvus; species Corvus moneduloides. The sequence goes on from NC_045480.1 coordinate 73,999,622, forward strand.
GCAGTCTGGGCCTTTAAGTGAGACACAGCTCACTAGAATTTAAGAAAAAATTATTAATACCAGACCAGAAGAAACGAAAAAAGACTTGAGCCGCTTTTACAACTTGAAAAGTGCTCCTGCCAACAGTTCGTGTTTCTTTGACAGCTGATGTTGATTGTTTAAAGATGCCCAGACCTGTGCAGTGATCTGGCTGTGGTAACAGCGTTTCAGGTTTAGGTAACTTGACCTCTAGAGTAAGTTCTTATCAATATTTGTACTCACTGACAGTTTTGCTGATGTCACTCTATATCTTCTTGGCTGTAACTTCAGATATTTGTAGTGCTTGCTGAATGCAGATTCAGGGTATTTCCCTGTATCAAGATCATCTTAAGCTTCAGCTGTTCTAGGTATCACTTCCTAAGTAACCTGAAATTGTTCACCCATCCTAGGTATAAATGGTGTGTCTGGGCTCTGCCAAGGGTCTGCTTTTTCTGTCCAAATTGGTCTTCTGATTTTTAAAAAGTTTTTTCACATCTTGGAGCAGTCATAGGCACGTTGCAGTATTTTTTTTGTATTGCACTTGAATCTCTGGATTAATTATTTAAAAGAATGTCGTCAGTAGCTGCCAGGCACAAGTGTGGTGGTGTTCTTCCATTTCTGTTGCTCTTGAACATAGAGGTGATGAGACGTGTAAATCCATTACAGTGTTGAGCAGCTGCTGCCCTGGCTGTTGTCAGAGAACTGGTGCAGATTTAGTTGCAGCCCGCCGGTAATCCTTGGGCTGACATGTGGCAAATTGTTATGAAATGATGGTGGCAGTATGTTCCCAATTCCAAGGGAGCTTAAAGCTCTTATGCCCCACTCTTGGGCCACCCCCGCAATACCCTAAAATGGGGGACCCGCAGAAGGCATGTAATTACTGCAGTTGTTAGAGGGAATTCATCCTCTTATAATCCTGTGTCTCAAAAAAGAACATCAGAACAGAAAATTTCCTTGAAGATTGGGATCTTCTTATATGATTAAAGATGTTCCACCTGGCTCGCATTTGAGCAAAGAACAATTGTTCCCTACAAGCTGCAAACCTGATTAGAAGTGTGGTAATCTGAACAGCACATTGCAAACAGATGTTGCTCACCAGTGTGCAGCATTGCCATATAAATATGTATCTGAACGTCTCTGCAGCAGTGTAGCCTGACAAGATTGCACGAAATGGACATGACACGACACTTCAGTTTGGAAATCTGTTTGGCCAAAGCATTCAACTGTCATTAAGCAGGGGCTTTTCCCTTTTGGGGGATTGTTTCTGTGTGTAGTGCTCTTTATTTCATTTGCTAACTTCATTAGCACTGAAACAGGGGCAACTGTAGCGTAGAAAACCAAACTATCCTAGCTTAGTTTAAAAAATGATAGTTCTAGGGAGGTTATTTTTGGTTTGGTTTTGATTCTTGCCTGATGCAGTTTTTATCCATGTTCCTGGGGCTAACTTGAAGCCACTGCAGCTGCAAAGGTGGGTGCAGAGATGGATTGTTCTCCCTGGGTTGGCCAGGTAGGGCTAAAAGTGTGTAAAATGAGTATCTTAGAGTAGTTTCTGCTCAGAGCAGGTAGGTCTAGTTGTTTCTAACACCTCAACACACATGGAAGGATAAAGCGAAATACTTGCTCTTTCCTAACGCATTCCAGTTTGGGAGCAGCGACGTGACCTTTCTGGTAATACTCCTTGGAGTAAAAGTGTTTTCTTCAAACCCACGTTTCAGGAGCAGTTGCTGCTCACAGCATCATCTGATGCGTGCCACCTGCTTTCCAGGTGACATTGTTGATGTAGGGTCATGTGTGCTGGCTCTGCAACTCTGATAATAGTGAGCTCTTAGTGGAGGTTTTGAGTTTCTAATCACTGTTGGATAATTCCCAGTCTACACAATACCTAGACACTGGTTTCCTGCTGCAATAAGCAAGTCACACTGATACTCTGGCAAGGAGACTGGAGACGGAGGAATCTCAGCTAAAGAGCTAGAAATTTGGAAACCGTGTTCAGAAACCACTGCTGAGCTGAGATGCAGTTATTGGCTGTTCTGTGATGGTGTTGGAACAGGAAAAAGTCGTCTTGCTGTGTCTTTGAGTGGCCTCAAAATGGAGATATTTTGGACCATCTTTTCTCATGTGCAGGGGCAGACCTTTACAAATACACACCTCAAGCTTCCCTTTTCTGAAGGGTGCCTCATTCCTGCCAGCACAAAGGCTGGTGGTGTGTGCTGCATCTAGCGTGCCGTGGCATTGCCCTCAGTGGAGCAAGAGCCCACAGAACTGACTGGGGCCAGGACAGACTGCTGTGGGCAAAGTAAAAATGAACAAGTACATCAGACTTTCACTATTCTCGTTGGCTATTCAAGCACTTCCCCTGTGTCTGCCTCTGTCAGCCAGGAAGGTGCTCAGCATTTCCTTGAAGAGTGGTTCAGAGCTCCAAATACAGGGGGAAAACATCTGGCTTCTGTGTTGCTGTGGATGCATGTCTCCAGCAAGAGGGATTGCTCAGTGAATTGTTCCTGGCTTCATCCGAGTTCCTCTGGAGATTCTAGTTGTTAGACTCAAGAGAGGAAGCTTAGGGTGTTAATACAGACTCCTGAAAGGCTGGCTTGTCTTGATGCCCGATTCTCAAGATCATTGGCTGTGTGTGGCCAGCAAGAATCACAGTTCTGAATAACGGGCAGGTCTGTTGGGATGCTGGAGCAGCTGGGGTGCCAGTGCCAGCCCATGGAGTGTGCTGTGGGAAACGTCCTCTTTGCTGTACCATCTGTCTGGAGAGGTCTGGGGCTGAGAGCTGCACCTCGTGTGCCTCAGATGGCCCCTTCAGCAGCTCAGCTGCTCTTGGTAGAGGTTGGGTGTTCTGTCTCGTCAGTGCCCGTTACAGTTTGTTTTCTGTGGCAGCACTTAACAAATAATATTTAAACCTTTTGGGAAGTCAGGTATATCAGATAACACTGTGGTTCAGTTCTTCCTTGAAAAAAAAAAAAGCTGTATTAGTTGTTAACTGCATATTGAGATTAAGTGCAAAGTCTAACCATTCCTTGGGACTGTAAACTCTTGTGGATATGGACATAGAGAAAAGGTTTGGGCCTTTTGTTGTGTAAGTGGTGTTAACATCTAGCCTAGAAATAGTCCCTTTTTCTTCTTTTAAATCTATTTGCATTTATGCTAACATTAGTGTTCCAGTAAATATTGGAAACAGTAGGATTTGGAGGATAGAGGGTTATATAGTGCAATGTGAAGGCTGTACCTTTGGGAAATCTAAAGTAAGCAGCAAAATAATCCAGATTCTAATTTAGTGGCTAAAGCAAATATGTAGTATTTAAAATTACAATAGATAAGAAGCAATCTGACACCAGAAGGCAAGAAGAAACAGCTCAAAGCCCTAATCACCTGATGTTTTTAGTCATTCTGGTCATCCTGTTCTTAAATCCATACATAAATTGTATTGCTGCTGAATTTTGATTGTTTTAAGTGTAACTGCAGAGGGGTGAGGAAGCTGGTGGATGAGGAAATCAGCTGTTAATTCCCTTTAAAAATGGAAGAAATGGCTCTTGTAAAACTGGAGCATAGAAAGAAAAGAATCTGACTTGGCCTGGAAGTTGCTAGTTTCCTTGTGAAAGAAGGAATTAGCTGGGAAAATATTTTGTATATTGCAAGAACAAGAGTTATGATCTGGATTCTGGCTGAAGACATTTTTTTGAGAAGTAGTGGATGCCTGCAGCCCTCCCTAGCTTTTTCAATCCATTGAACACATGGAGTGCGTTAAATGTCAGTGTTTGGGTAACAAAGCCCTAAGTGGAAGACATTCGTTTTGGTTGAGTGAGGTCAGGGCTCCAGTGCAGTGCTCTGGGTAGAGTACTCTAATAACTGCTTGAACAGGAGGAGCCCCAGCCCCAGCTGGTGTCAGATGCTGGAGGTATGAGAAGCTCATCCCCAGTGCCAGGGTGCCTGTGACAGCCTCCCTGGGCAGAGTGGCACACAGGTTTTGGGCAGTGGCTCTGTGCCTGCCAGGAAGTGACTTCTCACTGCTGTTGTTGGTGTTACATGTAACATTATGCACCTTATCTGTGGCCAAGAGAAGAGGACATCTCAAGGGCAAATGTGCTTTACCCAGTGGAGACTGGGGTGTTTTTATTTTCCTGCTGCTCCTTCTCTTCCAGTAGAAATCCAAGTCAGTTACACTTCTGAAAACATCTCCCCACAGCACGGGGCTCTGACACAGGGAGAAACTGGGCTTGCGAAGTGACGACAGCTGTGCCAGTGCCACTATGCAGCCTCCCCTGCTCTGCCTGCTCTTGCCATCTCTTTTTTTGTACTGCTGCAAAATTTTTACTGCTTCCAGTGTTCCCAAGGCAACCGCACCACGGAAGACTCATGAGTGAATTGTTCGTTCAGTAGTAGCTGTCAGTGAATAGGGGGGAGGAAGCAGGCAGAGGAAAATGAGTAGATAAATTTCCTTGCCATAGAGAAGCTGAGCTGACAGATTGCACTTAGACAAAAAGCAGAAAGCATTTTTCTCAAACTTCAGGTAAAGCAAGAGCTCTTTGTACCTCAGTTGCTGTGGGAGTTAGAAGGAGCTGCTCTCATGACTAGATCGTTGTTTGTCAGAGCAGACTATCAAAGTAGAAGCACACCCCAAAATAGCTTGTCTGCTTAAAAAAAAATAATATAGAAAAGTAAAGTGTTTAAATCTTGCTGTAGCTGTATAATGACTGGTTTTGAAAAGCTGTCTCCAGAGATCAGCTGTGTCCATTAGCCCCGTCTCCGTGCCCCAAAAATGTTGGTACTGTATTTCCAGGCCCCTTGTGCTCAAGAAGTAAAGCTGGCAGCTCTGACTGTTGATTTTATAAGTGTTGTTTGAACTATCAGATCTGATTTTTAGTTTATTTCACTCCGTAAGTACAGGATATATGTTTGCATAGCTCCTGGGATGTGTGGCTGTGGGGTGTGTGGAGTAAATTTTGCCTTTGTATGTTTTAAGTTTTCTTTTGCTTTTTTCTTTGGACCTGCAGGTTCCTCTGGAAAACAAGTGGATAACTCAGCCAGCAATCCAGGAAATATCTTAGGGACCCCAACAAAGGCTGGAAAACTGAGCCATGCATTTAGAGATCCCCGGCCAGGGAGGAAAAGTGCAGAGGCACACGTGACAAAAGGTGGTGAGGAGTCAGAGAGTGATTTTGAATCTGATCCTCCTTCTCCCAAGAGCAGTGAGGAAGAAGAAGAACAGGAGGATGAAGAAGTCTTGCATGGAGAGAATGGAGACTTCAATGATGACAATGATACAGAACCGGAGAATTTAGGCCACCGACCTCTCCTCATGGATTCTGAGGAAGAGGTGGAGGAAGAGGAGGAGGAAAAACAGAGCTCTGATTCTGATTGTGACCGTACCAAGCAAAAATGTGTGGAAGGGCTCCTGAGCACTCGGTTCAGAGATGGTGTGGGCAGCGGTGAAATCACAGAGCCCAGTTCAGTGCCTATGTCCCTGCCTGAGGTGCCAAGCACTCTGATCAACCCTGGCCAAGAATTTGATGTGTTTGGAGCTGTGCCCTTTTTCACTCTGCAGCCTCAGGCAAGAGAGAAGATGGAGAAAGATGTTTCTTCTCAGGGCCAAGAGCAGGATGACTTTGATGTTTTCACAAAGGCTCCCTTCAGCAAAAAGGTGCCCCAGCAAGATGGGCAGGGGTCGGGGATGGAGCCTCTGCTCTCCCCCACCTCTCCACGGAGCGTGGATATCTTTGGCTGCACCCCGTTTCAGCCGTCCCTTCTCCCCAGGTCTGCTGGGAGCAGAGAGGACCTGTTTGGGCTGGTTCCGTTTGAGGAGATCACAGGGAGCCAGCAGCAGCAGCAGAAGGTGAAGCAGCAGCGGAACCTGCAGAAGCTGTCTTCCCGCCAGAGGCGCATGAAGCAGGAGGTGTCCAAGAACAATGGGAAGCGCCATCACGGCACCCCCACCACCACAAAGAAGGGGCTGAAACCCAGCTACCGCACCCCAGAGCGCGCCCGCCGGCACAGGAAGGCCGGCCGCAGGGACTCCCAGAGCAGCAATGAGTTCCTGACCATCTCGGACTCCAAGGAGAACATCAGTGTGGCCTTGACTGACAGCAAGGATCGAGCCAACCCTCTGCAGGCGGATGAGACTCTGCTGGATCCTTTTGGAGCCAAACCCTTCCACCCGCCAGACCTGATGCGCCATGCCCAGCACCAGGGCTTTGGGGACAGCTGCGGGGACCATGGCACCATGGCTGGCAGGCCAAGGCAGAGCTCCTTTCACGGGGCCGTTCACGGTGGGGACGGGCTGAAAACAGATGACTTTGGTGCGGTGCCCTTCACAGAGCTGGTCGTGCAGAGTACACAGAGCCAACCACAGCAGGCGCTGGAGTTAGATCCCTTTGGAGCAGCTCCGTTTCCTTCCAAACAGTAAAGGCTTCCAATGGGTTCCCCCCACTCCACCTCTCCAAGTCCCTTAATAAAGGTTTAGTGGAGTAATTTATGTGGTTGAAATGCCAGGGCCCTGGGTTGTACAGCTTGTTCAGGTTGAGGAGGCAGTGGCCTGCGTGCACGATCGGATTGCAAATGATGGCTAATTCTGATTGGGATCTTTTTGAGAAAAAGAGAAACAAAGCAGGAGCATTGTTTTCTTAGGGCAGATGGCTCCCAGAATGAAACAAGGAATTGGATATGAGTCCCTGTCACTGACTTGGGGCCCTGGGACATACTGTCATTCTGCACTGTGGTGTTGCCTTTCCATCCCTCTGCCCTGTGCCCATGTGGAGCGGAAGAGGCAGGGAGCACATGGGAAATGTTTTTCATATGTACAGGGGGCTAATGAACTGTGGTGCTTCTTTGTGTCTCAGCAGACCTAAGAACCAAGACATACTAAAATCCAGATTATATGCTGGAAATAGTCAAGTCTTTGCTTCCTAGGTGAAAACTACCTTTATTAATCATAGAAATAAAGCAACCACATCCTCATGGGGCTGTGGCCTAGAATTCCAGAGCACAGCTATGGCTTGGGACCTTGCAGACTTCTATGCAGCTGCAGAGATGAAAGGCAGATGGTTTTTTTGGTGTGCCTAAATGGTCATTTTTTAATTATTTTTTTTTTTAATAGTAAGTGCCATTAATGTAAAATAGCAAACTGGAAATGTAGAGTCAAAACTAAAGAAGTAGATAATTTACTGATCTGTGAGAAGCCTGAATGTAGGGGTGAGCCAGCAGGTACACGGCTGGAATTGCAGCACTTGGGAGACTCCTCAGCACACTGGAAGAGGAGTTGTCCTTGGGCACATATGGAGTGTTTCAGATGACTTGGAGAGTTCACTGTGAGGTGCAGCCATTGGATTGATTTGATTACGAAGTGGGATTTGTGTCTGTTTTCATCTTGGATTTTATTTTCAAGAAAATGTGTGTTCTCTCAAACATGGGGTTTTTTTTTACCACAGTAGTTTTATGAAATGACTGTAACCTAATGCTCTTTTAAGGTTTGCTAAATGCACTGAGCTTTGGATGAGCTTCCTGCCCCAGCTGTGTTCCAGCAGGAGCTGGTGGCTGCCGGACCACTGAGCTGCTTTTCACCCCACGGAGCCTTACGGGCAGGAGCCTTATGGGTCCCCTCTGCCCAGGACCTCGGAGGCGTGAGGGACCCCAGGAGGTGCCTCAGGTGATGGGAGGAGGTGTGAACACTGCTGAGCACAAGAGTTTCCTTCCTGTGGTGTGGAAGTTGGTGCTGTGTGTAGGTGGGACAGCTCCGCTGCCTCGCAGCTTGTCCTGAGCCACGGACACCGTCTGCAGAGCCCACGCCCCTCAGGACAGCCCAGCCCGTCTGCCTGGGTTCCACAGCCATCTTCACAAGGACACGGAAGGAGGTGGTTCCTCGGCTTGTCTCACCTTTCTGTCCTGCTCCAGTGGAGGCTGAGGAGTAGGTAGCTGGGTGTTCGTATGTGGAGGACATCACTGTTTGTGGCCGGGTGTCCTCATGTTCCCCCCATCACAGGTGAAGTGAAATACTCAGGGTTGTGAGCTTTTTTTCCCCCAAAGCCTCCTGCTGGATATACAGGAGATCTGTGATCCTGAGATCTCTTAGGGGGGGATTTGATCCCTTACAATATTCACTGAAAACACATTGAAAACAAATCACGTGACCCCTTTGGTGACGGTCAGTTGGATAAAATGCCGACTAGGATGTATGTGAGATTGCTTCCCTTAGCCCCGGAATCCGAAAGTTGCTCATAGCCATCTGTACACCATCTGTACAACCTTCATCTTGCTCAGTTTCATTTCTCACAGGGTGTAAGTGGAATATTCCAGCTGTGCCTGCTTCAGTGTGCCTTTTCCAGGCTTAGAAGTTAAGCCCTTAGGAGATTGAGTAGAAATGTTTCAATACAGGACTTTCCAGGCTTTATTACTGCTCTTCTCACCTGTTTGGTGCCAAAGGCTGCAAGAAGCACTTGCCAATTTTTGTAGCATTTCTGACACTCAGGTTAACTGTCTTTTTCCTTTTTCCCCTCCCCTCTGTGCATGCTTATGAGCTGCCTTTTCAGTGTCCTTCAGAGCTGTTACCTGCCTGAAGAGCTCTTGGAACAGAGTGAGATGACAAATGGAGCAGTGGGGTGGACACAAAACGAGAGTAAAACCATGGTCCTAAATGTGGCTGGTCCTTGCCAAAGCCTTGCCTTCCCAGTGTGAAAGCAGCGGGAAGGGTTAACGATGCGCATGGCACTGGGGCTTGGCTCCAGGGCCCAGGAAGAGAGGTGGGGGCTGTTGGACACACAGGGAGGAGGCCGGGCATCAGCAGATCCAGTGTGGGCAGAAGTGATCAGGTAAATTAAAAATAGAAGGAAATGCGTTCATGTGTTGTTGGTTTACCCCCAGACTCCAGGCTGAGAAGTGCTGCAGGGGGTTTTGGCAGAGGGTCTGCACGCGCTTGTATTGCAGCACAGCAAAGCTGAAGGGAGAGATGAGGCAAACGGCAGACCCCAGTGGCTCTAGAGCTGGCATAACATCTCTGGTGGATGACTTACGGCCTGTGATACTTGCCTCCTAATGGCCTTAACAAACCTGGTTCTTCATACTCAAGATGCCAAACAGGTTTTTGCTTAAATGTAACGTTTTTGTCTCTAGAGCTAGTTATTTTATCCTTTCTCATGGTCGATATGAGATTGGTGCACCCTGCTAAGCTGACTTTGCCTGGTATATGTAGTTTATGCACAACTAAACCCAAGTTTGGGGTTATTTTCAGCCACTATCCACTATTCAAAGGAGGTGAAAGATGTGACTATCTGGGAACGGGATATCCTTCGCCTTTGTTCAGGGTGTGCGGTGTGCAACGTGACCTTCGCTGGAATCAGGAAAGCCCTTGCTGCAGTAGGCAGGCATGTACGTGCTGCCTGTGGCAGGAAGAGGGCAAGGTAAGGGGTTGACACTTCCCTTCCAGGCAAAAACCGCAGTGGATTTTTACAGCTTGTCCTTCTGCGTGCTGAGGGACTGGAGCACAGGCCTTCTAGGATCAGCTGCTGGAGAGACCGTCTGTCCCAAGGTACTAAGAAGCCCCTAGTGGTTGTGGTCATTGAAAGAAAAACCAGGTAGTTTTGTTTGTCTGCGGACTCAAAGGGCCCTGAGGTGTATACTTAATATAATTAATGCTTTGGCTGCCCTCTGTGTGGCAGGGGGCTCTGTGAGCACCAGCGTTGGAGGAAAAAGTTTCTAATCATTCTGGGTGTCCCAGTTAGTAAAACCAAGTACTGTGAAAATAAGTTGATATATTTGCTACTGTGAGAATAAGAGTTTCTCTGGAGTTTTTTATACTATATAGTGTATTTTTATATATGAGAAATATATATAAAATATACACATGCTCGCACACATCACGTACCCCTTGGAGTTGCTGTGGTTTTGGTAACCCAGCAGCCACAATCATGTTTGTGACTTGAGTGAATATGAGTTAAGCACCAAGGGTGGCTGCTGTGTTACTGTTCCACAGTGCTTATTTTGAAAGGAAATCAAGAAGAGTGTGTGTATGGCTAAAGTTGTGACTGAGGCATCACCTAGTACTAAAGAGCATAAAAACGATTTTAAAATTGCTGGCATTCAGCTTTTAAGTGCACTTTCCTGAACTACACTTCCACTTCTTGTTAGACTTTGAGTTTTAAAGCTGTTTTGTGTACTACTAAAGCGAGAACTTTTAACTTCTTTTGTGAAGCTGATGTATGTCACAAAATCCTTGGAGTTGTTAAATAAAAGAACCTGGTAACAGTGCCTTTGCAGGTCTCTTTAGCACTGCATTGTGAAGTATTCATGTGTAGGCTTTGATGTACTCGTTATAAGCTGCTGCTGCTGCTGAATGATTTTGTGGCTGTAAGCACCTGTGTCTCTCTTAAAAGTGTTTTAAATAGTTATATTTGCTGCCCAGTCATCTTGCTTTGTCCAACTGGTTAAAAATCTGTGGATCATGTGTTATTTTGAATTCCTTCGGCTCAGTGTTACTCCTTAAACCCTTCCTTCAGGAAGGTCCTGTGCGGTTCCCAATGCCACTGCTGTGGACTGAGCTCTGCACTTCTGGACAGAACTGTACTGTGGTTTGAGCCCCTTCCTGCAGTTGTTTACTGGAGCAGGTTTTTTGAACGCTCCTTGTATTGATTTTACTCTTGGGTGAGCTGAGGTAAGAATGGAAATGGTCAAGAACAGAAAAAGCAGCAGCAGGACTGTTAATAAAGAATAGTGGTAGTAGGCTGCAAAGCCGAGTTCATCAGCAAATTCAACTAGAGATGCTACCCCAAAATTCCCCGTCTATGTAACCCACAGGATGTGGCACAAGTTCCGTGGCTGAGCCATTCACATCTATGGTTTTGCTGCATGAGATGCACGAATGATGTTACTCCAAGGAAACAGTCAATGAACTGGAATTTATTTATAGGTTCAGTCTGTACACCAAAGACCATCATGCAGCTTGATAAATTGTGTCAAGTAAAAATGCACAGCTTGGCAATCAGTTTCCTTACCTGGTGAAAACTGCTAGAGTAGTTAAGAGTTTCCATTAAAAAAATACATTAGCCAACGCTAAAGTCAGTACTATTTCAGAGCACAGACACATTCTTCGAGTATTGCTGTACACATAACACTGGAAACAGACTTCTATACTTGCAAGTTCCTTGTCAGGCGTCAGTAGTAGTAATTAGTGCACTTGAAACTTGCTTGGCTGTCAAGTTAAAAGAAAATCATTAAAAATTCAGTGTTTACACTGAAAGGCTTAAAGCTCCGGGAGCTGAATGGTTAACACAGAGTCAGTTTTGTCAATACTTGTTTCTGGAGTTAAAAAAAAACAAAACAACAAAAAGCACCAAAACCAGCCTCTCCATGCCTTCTCCATGCCCAAGGAGTCCAGGTGCCTGTCCACAAGCTTCCACCACCACTCCCCATGTCCTTGGCACACCCTGACCGGAGAACGAGCCCTACTCCCCTGCCTTAGCCCTGGGACAGGCAGCTCTGGGGGACTAACAGAGCCTGCCTGCCCTCAGGAAGTCACTGCACAAAGCCAGCCTCTCCCAGTGGAGTATGGGGAAGCCCCTTCCACAGGGACAAAGCCACTTAGGATTAATCCTAACAGCATCATTGCCTCTAACCTCAAAGTCCAAAGGACTTCAGTGCTGTTTGGAAGACTGGCACCCCTGGAGCTTAACTGTGCTGAGCTACAGCTACCCAATAACTAGGGTATTTCATGGCTCCCTGGTGTTAATTTTATAAGAGATGGTTCCACAACACATCCTGAAACTCCAGACAGCCTTTGCACTGTGGCAGGATTGTGGCAGCAAGTCCTTTTGGATAGCGGTGTCTACGAGCGCAGTATCACTTTGTGCACATGGAAAGGCCAAAGGTCAGGAATTTGCATCCGAGCAGGTTCACTGATTGTGAAACAGCAACAACCATGGACACGCAGGCTTAGTGCTACTCCTGGAATATTTCGGAATACTGATTCCAGATTACTGAAGGGATCTAGAGAAATTTCTTCAAGCAATGGCACTACCCCCCTTGGGGGAAGATCTGCAATGAAGATCTAGGTGTGCTGGCTTTCATGTGATCTTAGCTCCCAGGGAACGGAAAAGAGCTTGTCCAGAGCAGGGCACAAATCCACTGCATTCCAGTTCATATGTTCCTGTGCCAACGCTGAAGCATAAGCACATCTTCCAGGCAAAGGCTAACGGATGCACAGCCCATGGGGCTGTGGTTCGGATCCAGGACCGGGTCCCACAGTTCTCACAATTTTACAGGCACGCTGTCACGAGTGTTCTCCTAAGTGTGCACACCACCTGAAAACTTGGAGTCCGGGCCTGAGCACCCTTGGCTTGAGCCGTTCATGTCTGCCACGCAACAAAACATCTTGCTGGGATCTGCATGCCAAGGTAGCTCAGCCTCCTGCTGTCCTGCTCCAGGAAGATGTTTGGTACTTGACTGTAGAGCAGGAAGTGGCTGAGAAAGAAATGCCCCTCAGATCCCCGGCAGTGCTGTTGGGTTTACCAAAGCTTGCAGTTACACTTTGTCCCAGCAAGGGGTAACAGTCCAGGAGTCAGGAAAGGAACTGCCTCAGTACTTGACAGCACAGCTCATCACATGAGGTCCAGACCCTCAGAGTCACAAATCCTCTTGTGCTGCCTCTGAAACAGAGCAGGGAAAGGAGGTAAATCACTATGCACATGTAATTAGCAACTCATCTGATTTCCACAACATCCACATCAATGCTAAGCAGACTGAAAACCTGACAAAAGCCTGAGGGAAAGGCTACTTAGGGCCAAGTACTAATGATGGTTTGAGATTATTAAGATTGTGACACTGAGCTGGAAGTGGTCCGGCAGGGCTTAGCCCAGCCTGCTCTAAAACTGCTCAAGGAGCCAGCAGCTCCACAGAGCTTCAGCCAGTGCAGCAGCACAGGTGGGCAGAGTGCCTGGCATCACATCCCTGCTTTTTCTTTACAGCAAGCATTGCACCAGTCAGCACCCACTCGGGGGCAGCGACCTGAGGTTCAGGCCAGGATTCCTGAAGCTTGTGGTTAGAGTATCCTATTCCCCGAGGGTGGTAATGGCCGTACCTTGGCTCACAAGTCCGCGCCGTACTCGGGGCAGGGCTTGCTGTGTCGGTACTGCATGATGTACACCGTGGACTGGTGCCACCAGTACAGCATCACCACTGCCAGGATGTGCCACACTTGGTGGCTCGAGCCGAGGTAGTTCAGCTGGCCTGCGGGGGAGAACAGGGGCAGGGAGTTCAGCTGTAAAATGCAGCCCCAGTGCATGCAGTGCAATCAGCAATCAGCCTCCTGCAGAGCTCCACGCTACCCTGCCCTTGAGGGGTGACGGGGAAAGTTCTTTAACGAACTCGATGGAAGTTGTCTGCCTCTTCCCACTGTTTTACTCTGTATGGGAACACTGCATGGGGAGCATGCTCAGTCGCCTCTCTCCTAGGAAGTTCAGGACCCACAGCAAGAACTGTGACACTGCAGGAAGCTTAACTGCAGAAAAAAATCAGCCAGAAGAGAATTTCCTACCTGGGAAGTATCTTTCTGGAACTTTGGAAATATAGAAGAGAAAAGCTACAGCAGCGATGAAGTACATGACAACTACCCGCGGAGCAAACTCCTGCAAAAGAAAAGGAAGCTCTCCTATTCTGTTAGAAGGCAAAACCAGAAAAAAATGTCCCTAAAGATAAAAAAGGAAAAGGCACGACAGCACTGCATTTTCCTTCCCTGCCTGTGTCAGCTGTGCATACAACCAACGGGGACGCAAATGCCAAACTCCGGGAAAGCCTGAGTGGGCAGAAACGTCTTGTATTCCAGCCTCTCTGCCTTCTACACACAAACTACTCAGTTCAGCCTACAGCAGACATGGCATCTGTCCGTGAAAGGACGCCTGCCACTCCCCTGACCCTACACAGAACAGCCAGGGTGACGGACACTGCACTGCATATCCCACTTAAGCTGGGATTGCAGCTGCTGCACCAAAGCCCGCAGGACTGCTCACACTGGGTGGTCAGTAACCAGCAACTCAGTCACCAGATGGATTTTGTTATTAGCAGCATGTTTTGTTACCAAAAGTGGGCCATTTTTCTGAAGTATGGAAATAAAATGTGTACCATAGACACCATCCTGCTATCCTAGGGGAAGCCAAATGGGGAATTGTTGGGGCACAACTGCTACTGATAGGATTTTTAGAGGGCCATTGTGAAATGTCCTGTATAAAGGCCACATACATTTCCAAATGGTGCTCTGCCACATTCCACAGCAGTTCTGGACTAGGCTGAACCCTCACCCCAGGGGACAGCCTTCCATCCAGGCCAGCCCTGGCGTGTGCAGTTTGTGCTCACTGCGAAAAGGAAACATTTTCTTCAGCACCATCAGGTGTCCCTGGGTAACTGCAGCAATTTCACGGGGGTTCATACTGGGGCACACTGGACTGCCTTTGGCTGTACTGGGCTGCTGCTTGCACAGCATAATTCCAAGTCGTGAAACAAACAGGAAAACAGTAACATGAAAGAGCTGTTAGCGGAGGATTGCGTAGGAGACAGAGGGCTGAGCAGATAAATGCTGATTTCTGCTGCCAACCTAGGGAACAGAAGAGGAAACAAATAATCGTCCCATCATCCCATCTCCTGGTTGTCCTCTGGAGCTGCGGGGGTGGCCAGCCCCGAGCACTCATGCAGCCTGACTGGCTCCTTCCTGCTCCACAGCCACCTCAGCACCTGGCGCCCTGCCCTGCGGTCTGCCCGCACAGGTTGCTCTGTGTGCAGGCACAGGCACACCTGGATCCAGCTTTCCTTCTCACTGTGCAACTTTAGGGCAACACAGCAGAATGAAGCTTCCCAAGCTGTCAACCCCCTCTCAACACATTTCTCAGTGTTCCCATGTGGATCATATTGACCAAAAGCATTCTGTCCTTAAAGGAATTTTAACTCTTCCTGCTTCCCCATTGTTTCCCCAAGTGTAAGAAGACTCAAGGAAGACAGCAAGTGAAAAGCAAAAGGGAATCTTACTGACTTTTTTTTTTTTTTTACCTGTACAATGGATGCACCAACGCCGCCATTAAGCCAAACCCAGTGGATGGTGGGAATGATTCCATACCCAGACACGGAACAGAAAATGATGGAGCGCAGCCTGTGCCACTGCTGTGTGAGGTAACTGGGGTGGATCTGAGCAAAAAACACTGCCAGGATCATGGCCAGCACAGTGATCAAATACACCTGGCGCCAGTACTGAGGGCAAAAAGAAACAAAGGCAAGGTTGTGGGTTTGTTATCACAGGCAAAAGTCAGCTCTGGGCAGGAAATTTCAGTGACTGAGCACAGCGATACCTCAAACCTGTCCCTGCTGCAAGCACCAGCCGTGGGTCTGAGTGCAGGGCCCTGTGTTTGTCAGCTGGCACTGAGGGGAAGGGACTCTGTTGCTCAGGGGCACCTGGCACCACAGCCTTCATTCCAAGCACTTCCTGCACCAAATGCTTTCAATGCACCTGTGCCTCGCCAGCCCAGCTCAGGTCCTGGACAGCCATATCCACAGCAGGCCTTGGAAGGGAACTCATTTACTCATCCTCTATTAGATGGAGAGAAAATAAGCAGCTACCTCGTGGGCAATGCTGTTTGAATAAAGTACCTGTGATGGGACACATCCCATGATCAGCATCAGGCACCGGATACTGGTAGGACCTGTAAAGTTTCCCTGCCTTGAGAGGAATTTGAATATTTTCTTGAGGCTTGTGCGATCAACAGTTGGAAACGAAAACCTGCATTTGCCTGTCTCTTCAGCCAGCACAGTTCTGCCAGGGTCAGAGGGACGTGTTCCACTTCCCATCCCTGTCTCCCCACTCCTGTTCTGTTTGGACACCTGCACTGAACCCCCTTCCTGCAGCATGGAAACTACAGTGAGACCACAGGAACTAAACCCTGCAAGGACATGTGCTCCTGACTCACATTACTGCAGTAGAAGGCATAGAACACGCCTGACACATAGCAGCCCAGGATCCCGATGGAAATTCCCGCATAATCCAGTGCCATCCAGCGCCGGCTGGTCTTCTCCGAGCGGTGACAGCAGAACAGGTGATATCCTACTGAGCAAAGCATACAGACCTACACAGAGGGCCAGAGGAGGAGGATTAATTCCTTGAAAAGGAGCAGGGAGCACAGCAAGCTTCAGCTCTGCAGCTGGCGCAGGCGCCTGGCCCGTGACGTGTTGTGCAGTGCACCTTGGTGCAGGCACTTGTGATCCCTGCCAGCCAGCCATAAAGCTTCTCTGGCAGGGAGAGGAGGAGCAGGACACTGCAAACCATGATAACCAGTTGCACAAGTAAGAAAAGTGGGCTTGTGAGGCTGAGTGAGCTGACAGTGCTCCAGGGACACACATCTGCACCAGTACAGGGGGATGATGAATTCCGCTGGGCCAAACTGCCACAGGCAGAGCCCAAAGCCCAAATCTGCCCTGACTGCCCAGCACCCACTGTGTGCCTTTACTGAGGGAACACACAGAAATTTAACTCTTATGCACAGGCTGCTTGTTTGCTCCTAGGCCGGCTTAAAATCTTTTCCCTGAGAAATGTTTGGTTCTCTGTGACCTTCTGCAAGAGCAGGGAGGAGCACTAGAGCAGTGCTTTCCCAGCCAGCAAGGGAGTTTTCCCCACTTGGGGCTGTACAGAGGCATCCTGTACCCCGCAGAGAACACAAATGGTGCCTTTGGCTTTCTGTGCTCTTGCAAGGACAGTGTACTTCACAGGAGCTGCAGTGGCCCATCGGCGACACACCTGAAGTCTGCTGTGGAAACAGATTCATCTGACAAGTAAGAAGTCACCAGCCCTCCTGCCCTTCCCGACCATCAGGCCACGGCTGATCTCTGTGCTCCGGTGCTTGGCCCTTTCCAGCAGGACCTGGTGCCGTCTGGAGCCACGTCAGGCCCCCCTCAAGCTGCAGAAGCTCTGAGACACGGCCTGGACAAAGCACTTGTTTACCACTGACTCTCTCCTGTGCCAGCTGTGCTCGGTTTTCCCCAGCTTATTCCAGGTGAAATCCGACGCCACCACAGCGGCTTCTACCTCGAAGAGCGATGCCACTCAAACCGCGCTGTCCCCGGAGTGACCCGAGCCCGCACAGCGGGAGGGGCTCGACACTGCCCTGTTGCCGGCGCCTACCTGGAAGCAGAAGAGGCAGACGGAGCAGATGACGAAGTCCTCGCGGGAGGCGCCGGCCGCCGGCAGCACGGCCGTCAGGTCGTAGATGCCCAGCGTGAAGAAGAGCAGGAAGCCGAGCAGGTGGCTCCAGATGTTGACGGTCTCGTTGGAGAGGATGAAGAGGCTGAGGGAGAGGGAGGGAGACACAGGGCGGGGCAGGCGGTGAGCGGCGGCGGGGACAGGGGAGGCCCGGGCCCTCGGGGCGCGCTCACCTCTTGATGCAGAGGCGGGAGGGCAGGTAGGCGCGGTATCCATCGGTGATGTAGGGGTTGTCCTTCAGGAACACCGGGATCTGCTCGTACGTGTAGAGCCGGATGCCGCGGGGCACCAGCACCGGCCAGTACTGGTAGCTGCCCAGCTCGATGTAGTGCGCGCTGCGCAGCAGCTTCTGGTGCATCCTGCTCGCCGCCGCATCGGACCGCCCCAAGCCGCCCTCACGGGCCAGGGGCCGGGATCGGGATCGGGATCGGGATTGGGAGCGGCACCGGCAGCGGCGCCGGGAACGGCTGTGATGATGTCACCGCGTGGCGCCCACCAATGGCGTCACCGCGCGGCTCCGCCTCGTGCTGTGCCTCCAATGACCGCGAGGGGGCGCCCGAGAGCCTCCGCCGGGCCCCCCTCACAGCCCCGCAGCGCCGGCGGCTCCTCTCTGGCTTCCCGGACCTGTCCGGGCGCTTTGCGCTCCTCAGATCTCCAGGACTCCTCAGAGGTCTCAGAGGCGCCGGAACCCCCCGGGTGCCTCGGACTTCCGGGACCCCTCAGAGCCCTCAGACCTGCCGGAACCCCCCAGGGCCCCTCAGAGCTCTCAGACCTCCCGGACCTCTCAGACTTCCCGGACCCCTCAGGGCTCCTTGGACTCTTCAGACCTCCACGAACCCTCAGAGCCCTCAGACCTGCCAGCATCCCTCGGGGCGCCTCAGACTCCCGGGACCCCTCAGAGCCCTCAGACCTCTGGGACCCCTCAGACGTGCAGGGACCGCCCAGGACCCGGCAGAGCCCTCAGACCCGCCGGGATCCCCCGAGGTGCCTCAGACTCCTCAGGCATCCAGGACTCCTCAGAGTCCCTCAGACCTTTGGGACCCTGCTCCCCCTCCCCCCGCCCCGCTCTCCCGGGCCCGTCAGAGCCCTCAGGCCTCGAACCCCTGAGGTGCCTTGGACTCCTCAGACCACTGGAGTGCCTCAGACCTCTCAGATTTCCAGGATCCCTCCGATCTGCCAGGACCCCTCAAAGCCCTCAGACCTGTGAGGACCCCCCAGGGCGTCTCAGACTCCTGGGGCCCCTCAGAGCTCTGAGACCCTCACGACCCTCTGGGACACCCTGGGGCCCCTCAGTCCCTCCAGGATCCCTCAGACTTCCAGGACTCCCTGAGGTACCGTGGACTCCTCAGACTCCTGGGGTGCCTCAGACTCAGACCTTCCAGGGCCCTCCAGGACTCCTCAGAACCTCTGAACTCACGGGGACCTCCTGGGGCCCCCCTGGACCCTTCAGCCCCCCAAAACAACAGAGACGTGCCTTTGAGCCACTCAGCCATTCCTCTCAGGTAGGCCCGAGGCTGCAAACCTTAGTGAGAGAGGCCAGGAACACACCGGTCAGGTTGAACAACACCGAGGGCTGTCATTCCCGGCGGGAAGGGCAATTGCGTTGTGCAAGAGCAATGTCTGGTTAAGTGAGATCATGATTACAAGTATTTTGGGGGTTTCCCAGGGTACTCTGCGAAGTACCAAAAAAGTCTTAGTAACGAGGAAGACTCTTCCAAAGGTTTGCATTGCCTCAGTAAGAAAAGCTGTAGGTAGTTTACCAGCTGCTTTTAATGGTTTTTTTTGCTAATTAAAAAAAGAAAAAAAAAAAAAAAAAAAGGTGGGGGAAAAGCAGTAATTCCCTAGGTATAATAAGACTTCCGGTTTCAAGGTTGTGTGGAGAAGGCCTCTACAAAGGTCTTTGATTTCATTAAACCACACAGTGTGAGGAGTGTGTGGGGTTTTCCCATGGGAGAGGTGTGTAGTATGGAGTAAAAGATGGGGATGATGGGAGTTTAAAATCCACACTGACAGTCAAGGCCAGGTGTTCAACAGAACCAGCTGTGCTGTGTCACCCCCAGATTTGTGTTACGCTGTTTGGTTCCCCATATTAAGCTGGATTTGGTCAGCAGCAGCTCTCGAATATTTGTACCAATCACTGAGATTTCAGTGTCAGTGCCCTGAGAGCGCTGTTGTTCCTGCCCCTGCAGACCTGCTGGCAGCTCCTCCTCCCTCCTGCGCGGCTGCTCTGCGCGCTGGGCACCTTTTCCCCCTCACGTAACCCTAGGACCTTGGAGTTTCCCAGAGGAATCCTGTTCACAATTATATTTGAGCAGGCTTAGCTTTAACATACTTGCCTGTGTCTCAACTTCCCGGGATGTATTTGGAGCCTGACCCAGAGTGGTTCATTCCCGTTTTACTTTGTTTCTGTTTTCTTTTGCATACTGCTTCTCTGGTTCAGGATTTTCCCTTCGCCTAAGCTTGCTACTAATGAAATTAATAACACCAATTTAGGAAAGAAACATAGAGAAAACACATTCTGTGGGGAGATCCTCAGCTGTAGCTGTTGTGAGAGAGAGCCCCGGATATCAGTGAGCTGTGGGAAAACTGTGTGCACTCCTGCCAGCTCCCGCTGACAGATCCAGAGATTTCTTGTTTGCTCCAGTGTCAAACCACTTTCATCAAGCCAAATGGTGATCAGAAAGTTGCTACCAAGTTAAAAACCTTAATTAATTTTAATTGTCCATTGTCTCATTAGCTTACTGAGAGCATCGTACCTGGAAAAAGCACTTTGGTTCTAAGCCCGGTGCAATTCCGATGAACTCCCAAGTGCTTCAAGGGGTTCAGTCAGAAGAAATCAGCGCTGACAGCACTTTTTTTTTTTTTAAAGAAGCTTTAATTGGCTGTTAAGTTAGAGCTTTGAAGCTTTGATAGGAGGAGTGTTATAGGTTAAATTAATAGGGAAGATTGAGAAACAATTAGGGCAGCTTTAAATTAATTACTTACACTATTTATTTTGAGCTTATTGAACAGTTGTGTTGTATGTGTAAGGGATTGAAATTAGCCATCGGTGCAAGGTAGCTTTGACCTAAATTGACCTTCCTGGGTAAGTAAGTAGCTTGCCCTCATTCCTACACTGGGTCCCGAATTTTACTGACAGGTAAGATTAATTGGGAGAAAAGATGAATACGCTTGAGAGGTTCCGTACTTTTCTGTTGGGACTGGAGTCAGCTGTGCAGATAGAGGTAGGGAAGGCTTTCAGAGAGGGTGTTCGCCCTCCCTGCCTGCTGAGGAGCACATTCGGAGCGGTAGTTCAGGGGGCAGCTGCAGGTTGTGCCCAGGGTGGAGTATTGGCCGACGCCTCCGGCAAGGAGCCGTGACCTGACCCTGTGCCTCACCAAGGGCTCGGGGCTCTGCGGCTCTGGGCGGGTGACGAGGCACGCCGAGACACAGCAAGAGCCGATGGCTCAGCAGGAAGCTCCCAGACTGGGGGCTCAGCCTGGGAGGTTACAAACGCCCGGGAATCCTTTGTCCCGGGACCTTCCCGAGGCACCTGCTGAAGCTGCTACTGTGTGTCTGCACCACGTTTAAATTACTTCGGGAACAAGAGGTTCCCTAAGTGACTCTGCCATTAGAGCCGAGCTGGTAAGGAAACCTGGTCGGACTGTGTGAGATCCAACAGGATCTTTTTGTGCCCTGCTCCATTTATGCTCTGGTTTTCCAGTGAGCAGCCGGGGGAAGAACAATGATCCCAACCAAATATCTTAAATGTTGATGGCAGAATGTAAGCAAACCCCAAAGTGGTTCAATTTTAAAACTGAAAGGCTGGAAATATTCGCGGTGCTGATTTTTGGGGCACTGAAACTGTTTCTTCCGCTCCTGCTTTCCCTGTCTGTAGGCGGCCCCTCCCGGCCGTGCTGCGGGGCGGGAGGAGCTCGGTGACAGGAGGACCCGGGGCAGGCGGGGGTCGGGGCATCCTCCCCGTCATGCCCAGCTCTCCCTGCAGGTGTCAGCCTTGCTCCACGCTCCCGCCCGTCCTGCCGCCGCACCTGGGCCTGCCTCCCGCCAGCTGCCTCGGTAGCCTCGTCCTCATTCCATAGAACTCGGGGCTCGACCCGGCGGGGCCGCGCCTTGCAGACCCCTAGCAGTGCGCATCGGGGCGGTGCTGGTGTTCCTAAAATTGCCGTGGCTCCCAGGTTGATCCTCCTCTGAAGTGCCCGGCAAAATGCCTCCTCCCGAGTTTTGTTCGGGGGCTTCTCACCTTACAAGTAAGGAAACGCGAGGTGCTCTGGGACTTCTTTTTCCACTGTTGGAATCCGCTGCTCTGGGAGAATTCAGCTTGCTCTGAATTTTCCAGAAAAGACAGATTAGTGCCCAGGAATTAAGTCTTTTATCAGGCTGCCTTAGTTAGGAAAATGCATCTGGGAATGTTGGCGCAAGGCACTGCATATCTTCCTTTGCATTGTGCCTACAGCGGTGTTGGTGGATAGCTCAGGGTTTCTTTGCCTGTGATAAACACAGTTGTGTTTTCCCTGGGGACAGGAAGCAGGAGAGATATATTGGAATCCTGTGTGCAGCAATTTGACAAAACTTGTGGATGAAGTATAGGCACTGTTTTATGGCCACGGAGACCATGTAGCTGTTTGTGTGCATGGAGTGTCTGCGTGCACCAGGCCATGTGTGACATCAGGAGGGGAGATATTAAAGCCCCTTGCCATGTACAAGATAGGAATCCTGTCTCCAGTTCTTGGAAGTAGCCATGGCAGCTGTGCAATGGATTCCTGGATGTTGGTATGCAGTGGAGTCACATACAAGAAACTAAGATTTGTAGCCTTGTGGGAGTCAAAGAGGCTTTGAAAGAGAGAGAGTGTGTGTGTGTGTGCAAGAATAAAAATCTCAGGACACCCCTGATCCGCCAATTCCCTTCATGAGAGAGCACTAGGAATGCAAGTACTTTGTGTTTGATAATGACTTTAATACCAAGAAAGCTTGGTTTCAAGGTCCTCTTCCCTGAAGGTCTTCTCTCCTCCCACTGTCCCCACTAGCAGTTTTGTGGCCAAGTTCCCCGTGGTTTCCTGCAGCTCCTTAGTTTAGCACTGAGCAGCTTCCAGGAGTGCCCCAGACAGACCTGCTGACATCTGCGTGGGGACTCGGCTCTCTTTCCTCTCCCCATGGAGAGATGCCATGTGATGTGTGCACTGAAGCGACTTGGTTTGGTAGGGCTCTTCTTTCCCTTTTTTTTTTTTTTCCTTTTTTTTTGGGGGGGGGGGGGGTGGGGGGGGGGGGGGCGCGTTTTTGTTTTTTGATTCAATCCCTTTGGCTTTCCTCTCCAGCTTCTGAATCTCAGCATCTGTCAGTGGTGCGATAAATTCTCTTTGGTGATAAGAGAACAGCTGCCAATAGCAAGAGCAGGGATGGCACTTGGGTGTTTTCCTGCTGTGCGAGCCCTTGCAGTCAGCAGAACCGCCCTGTGCACACAATGGAGAAGGCACCTCTCCTGCCCAGCCCACTGTTCTGCTCCCAATTTAGCAACATCTTTTCCCTCCGTGTTAAGCAGATACACACGAACAATTGTGCAGCATAATAGAGTCCTGAACTGAAAGAACTGGAAGTAATTCACAAATCACTTTTTTCTGGATACGTTCTGAAAGTGGAAGCGGTCTGGGGCCAATAAAAGAATTTTTTTGAGAACTGCAGGGATTTTCAGGGAAAGAGAGAAGCCGCTTTTGGAAAGATTCTTAATCATGTGGGGTGGTGTTTCCTAGCACAACAGTCTGCTTGCAGTGAAATTGGTAGAGGAAAAAAGTCCTTTCTGTGGAGTTCGGGTGTTTTGTTTTTCATATTTAAAGGTCTCTCTCACTCCTGCCTGCCTATAAAATTTTATCACAACTGGAATTCATGCCACAACAGAAGGCACTTCGTGACCAATTATTTTGACTAGAGAGGTTTTGCTTCTCTAGTTGGGGTAAGTTTAGTTGATGTATTTACAATGAGGGTAAAATTCCAGGCATTGTGGACAGCTTTGGTCCATAAGGTAATTTTGGAGAAGTATGTGGGTTTGGGAATTTGCTAAAGAAAGAACCAGACCGTTCCTCTGGAAGTCTGAGGCTCCCCTCACCTGGTTGGAGTCTGACAGCAAATTTACCAAAGGGGATTGTGTTTGTAAGGCACTTAAAAGTCAAACCAGCCTTTCTGTAAAGTCATCCTGTGGGTTTTGCTGTAAAGCCTCACTGGTGCTGACGGATATCTCCAGGTATTTGAATGTCGTTGTAAGCAGGGCCACAGACGCACGTTCTCATTTGGTTCTGATGAGGAGTCCTATGCTGAAATCAACTGACCTTTTCCAAAATTCCTTCCAAACTTTTACTGTGCTTTTTAATCTGATATATGAAGCACTGCTTTAATCCAAACAAGGCCTGGGTACTGGCATTTGGGATCATCTCACTGCACTTCCTTTTGGCTTGTTTTTTCATCATCTGCCAAGATGAACACATGCAAATCATGTTTTTTCCTGTCTGTGTTGCTAAATGCCACAATCTCTGCTAAGTAGCAGTGGTGTGGTTTGAGAATTGGCAATATCAAAATGAAGGTTTGCCTTGCCTCCCAAAATGCTCCAGAAAGATCCAGGAAACGGGGAGGAAATGATTGTCCTGTTCAGCTCTCTGCACTGTGGATATTGTCGCCTGCCTGCCAGATTGGGGTTTTCCCCTTGCTACTTAGTTTGTCTTGAGATAGGTTTTTCTCAGTTGTTTTGATTACTAAAATTGCAATTCCGTGTTCTTCTGAAGATACACAGGTTATCTTCCCTCTCTTATCCTCATTCTCTGTCTAGCTTCATTAAGTCATGGAGACTTACAAGTGCCAAGGAGGAGGCCGTGTATTACGAAGTACTGGGATGCCGGTGAAGAACCAAGTACAGTGTAACAACTCCTGCAACTGCTTTTAATCCCTTATTTCACGATGTCTTGTGTTTGTCTACTTTTCATGCTAGTAGATGCCCCAGTCCCATCTCCATGGGGGCCTGGGCGACCTGGAATGCTCCTTTTCAGCTATTACCTGGACTAAAAATTCTCAGCAGACAAGAGAGGGAAGGAAATTTGGAACCTGCTTTCCTACCTAATTTTTTCCCTTTTTTCATCAAATTATTTGACCATTTCATCTATTAATTCCACATATTTAAGCTAATGGGTTGGTTTTTTTAGGTTGTCAAACATTAAGCAAGGTCCATAGAAGATTATTTCCCAGTCTTAGAAGCATCTGTTGGAATTTTCCTCTGTTGTCTAGTCGCATCCTCCTTGCCATTCCCTTTCACAAACCATGCTGTATACTGTATCTCATCAGTCATACAAAACTCACCAGCATGTCCCACAAATGGCTGCAGAGCACTTGGATTTGACCAGTCTTGAGAATTCTGTTCTGCTTCTGCTCCTCCTTTCTCTGCGACCTTGGAATGACAGTAACCTGGTGTTCTGGGAAAAACGAGGCAGTGATTGAACTCCCTGTCTGTGCTGTGTACATTGAGCCGTGAGGAGTTAGAATTCTGCTACTCTTGCCCAAAGCCCATCTTGATTCTGTTTCCTGTTTTCCTACAGTCTGCTAAGCTGATGGATGCCTTCTGACGGTGTTCTGCTGTTGGAGTGACTGCTGGAATGAAAGCTTTGTGCTCCGCAGAAGACACAGTGCTGGAGCCGCGGTTGTGTCAGCCTGTGCTGTGTCACTGGGAAGTGATCGTACCAACATGTGAAGTGTGCTCTTCCCCCACTGAGATCTGATTCCCGCCGACATGCTGAATGGCAGGAGTGACTCCTGAAAGCCTGCAGATGATCTGTGCTGCTGGGGAGGGGTTTGGAGCGGGAATCCAAGAGCAGCGTGGGGATGTGGAGCTGTTCGCAGCTCCCTTGCCTGTCCTAGGGCCACGTGTCATGGAGAGCCATCGGGCTTGGCTACTCTGGGTATTCCTGGCAAGCTGGGACTTTTTTCGGCAGCCTTGCAAGGAGTTGAATGGCTGCAGATGCTTCCTCCTGACTGGAGCTGGGAGTTTGAAGGGCAGCTGAATTTGCTAATGTTGGTGCTTTGATGCAGAGTGTGAGAAATGGTGATGAGGCATGAGGCAGAACAGCTTGCTCGATTGCTGCTGGAGTGACTCCGCCGTGCTGACAGTAGTTAAAAACATGGCTTTGGTGCATAGGCTTAGTTAATATATAGAACTTGGAAGGCAGCTCAGAACAGCTATGGGCAATGGCCATGGGCTCTCTCTCTGTCTCTTTTAATAGAGTCACTTCCCTGCCCAGAACTGCACTTTAATTTTCAGTCTCTTTAGGGTCATTAGAGAAGACTGACATTTTGGGAACATTTGTACAGTACAAGTATGAATAACGGTATCCATGCTTTGTCCTGCAAGGGGATGTGCAGTGAGGTCAGGGTTATTTTCCTGGTTGTTAGCAGTGGTGACATTTTTGTTTCAAGTACAAAACATGGTGTTCTTTTTGCTGGAGAGTTAGTCCAAAGCAAAGGCTCAGCTGGGGTCAACTAGAACCAGGACATACTGGATGGGCTGTGCTTTCTTGGAACAGCGGGACGTGATTGGGTTAACTTCCCAGAGGAACCTCTCCTGCAGTAGAAAAGTGACTTTAACAGCTGTAGCTCTCTGCTTGGCCCTCTCTTCTGCACAGCAAGTAGGAAGAACAAGTAACTCTGCCACCTGTGAGAAGTCTGGCTGGCACAAAGACCACACTGAACATGGCTGACACCTCACATCCAAGGACCTGCCATCCTGCTTGCGTTCAGGCAGCCTGATCTGCCCTCATCCTCACCTCCTTGGCTATCCAGAAACGGTGTCAGTGGTTCGGGAAGAGAGAACTCTTAGTTCCTACCTGGCCTCGTTGGTCGTGATGCTGCAGGAAGCAAAATCCCAACAGAAGCATGTCCCGCAGGCAGCTGGGAAGGGCTGTGGTGTTCCTCAGGTCATGGAGAGACCTGCCACTGCCAGCCAGAATGAGAGGGAGCTGCAGGATGGGCAGAGACAACCCAGGAGAACAGATGACCTTGACTGCACATCCATCTCTCCGTATCCAAGTCCTTTCAACTTTGTCAGAGCTTTTCAGATAATTTTCTCAATTAACGATTGATGTGCCAGCTGTTTCTAAGGTGGGCTCAGATGGTGAACTTGGTCACTCACGTTGGCGATCGGTCCCTCCGTGGGTGATCCCACTGACTTCAGCGGGAGTGCTCGCTGCGGAGGGAGATTCACCCAGGACAAGGGGGATCCTTCCTGTGCAGGTGGGGGATCGGTCGAAGAGACAGCAATCTTGGGTTTTTTGTTTAGCCTCAAAGTATTCATCCTTGTGTTCTCCAGGTTAAGACATGCATCAGCTAATGGAAGTGGATGCCAAATGCCCCTGGAGTTGCTGAAAGAATATTTATCAACATTTCTCTCTTCACCACATTCCATTTAAAAAAAACCCCAAAACAAAAAACCACAAAAAAACCCCAACAAAAAACCTGCAGCCTCATTATTATTTCAGTGTAACTTGTGCCATGAGGAGATCAAGCAAGCATGTCAGTGTGACTGTCAGCGTGAAGAGACCAACTGTGGCTCTGTGTGTGAGCGAGTTCTGGGCACGCTACATCAGGGGCACTGGTGAGTTTCTTTCAGGTTGCTGGAATGCTTTTTTGGGGGTTTTTGTTTGAGGGGTTTTTTGTTTGTTTGTTTGTTTGTGGGTTTTTTGATGGACTAGTAAGTTATTAGGATGTGGACTTGTCAAACAGGCTTGCCAGGTTTTCAGCAGTCATCCCAAGTGGACTGCCTAAAAAAGGGCTGGCACTGCATCACATGGAAGGACCGATGATATGTCATATATTTTTAATGGGCAAAATGTTTTAATAAACATTCTCCCTCCTAAAATACTGGATTTTAAAATAGGTTTTAGCCTTGAGCCATGTAGCTACCCAGCTGTGAATTTTATAAGGCAACAATCTCCACACCATTAGATGTTATGACTGATATGCCAGTGATGGCAACAGTAAGTATTTCCACACATTAAGAAAGTTTCCAGTAGCACTTAAAGGAAGTATGGCTCTACTTGGAAGATTTTCTCAGCTCAAACTTAAAGCAATTTAATAAAATTATGAAGTCAGCCATGTACTGTCTTCTAGTGAGCTGCAAGTTCTGTGTATTGAAGCCGTGCTGATTGCTGCGCCCAACAGCTTTGATCACATCGCCTGATGCTTTTGAACATCAACATTACTTTTCTTCTCCTGTGATTTCTGCATCCTTAGCTACTCAAAATCCAGCTGGAAGGTTGCACAATGGGGCATATGAGACCCCAGCATGATCTACCACAGTTATCTTGGTTCGTAGGAAAGGCCTGCCTGGGCTGTTTGATTTTTTTTTTTCTGGGTTGCAGCAGTTATCTTGTTTTATTTAGAAGTGTTTGGGACCCAGTCTCAAGTTGAAAGGTGATCCAGTGATCCCTGTTTGGGCAACCCAAGTCCCTCCTGTACAGTGACTTCTGTGCAGTGATCAGTAAATCACGTAGCCTGCTGGAGATCTTAAACCTACTAGCAAGTCAAACACTGTCCCTCTTGAAAATGTCACACCTCTCATCCACCGCAGAGAGTGAAATCTGAATGTTTGTGTGTGTGTGAAAGAGAGAGCAGATAGACGTGAACTTCTGCTCTTTGTTGTTCTTTCTTGCCTCCTCTGTGAGCTGTGATCCTTTACTTTCACGTGGGATAGGAGAGTTTATGAAGTTGAAAACAAGTGTTGTAGTTTACGGGCTCTTTGCAGTTTGGGGTGGGATAAAGCAGATGTGGGTTTTGTGATTATTTTTAATTTACATTCAGCACTGGGGCATTTATTTACTTTACAGAAAATCCCCTTTTTTCAAACCAAAGGTATTGGTTAAAATTCCAGTA
The DNA here is from genome assembly GCF_009650955.1 of Corvus moneduloides. Lineage (NCBI taxonomy): Eukaryota > Metazoa > Chordata > Aves > Passeriformes > Corvidae > Corvus > Corvus moneduloides. Next base: position 74,027,754 of record NC_045480.1, read on the forward strand.
GTCATTCAGAAATTCTGCACAAAGTCATTCTTTTAATAGTTTACAATTAGTTTCAAGCTGTAGAAGGTGACAGCAGGCTTTCTGTCATGCTCCTGTTGGACAGGAATAGAAGCACAAACATGGCTTGAAAAATCTGTCAAGAACTGATACAAGGGTGGTGTTAATCCTTTGCAGCCTGCACGGTTCCATCCCGCACTGGTGCTGCCAGCTCTCTGGTGAGCTGATAGAGCTGTAGTGAACAGTCCAATGGCTCAGCTGTGTCCTGTCAGGTTTTTTTCTTCTGGTGTCACTAAAAGGTACTCACATTTCTAGCAATGCAGGAAGGAACTTTTCGTGGCTGCTCACGTGGTGATTTGTTTTACCAGCAAATAGGGATTCCGTATCATTAGACTTTTCAGATTTGGTATGTCTCTGGTTTTGGCAGTTGAACCAGAAGACCCTTGAAGAGAAGTTAGAAAATTGTTTGTGCAGTTTCACATCTTTTTTGCACTTAGATAGATGGTGGCCTTCCTTTCACAGAGGAATGGCTTGCTCTTACTCCGCAGTTTTGGCATTATCTATTGGCGATGGCCAGGGAGAAGAGAACCCAGAGGTCCTGGGTGCTGGCTGCTGTAAGGGTAAATGACACCAAGCAGCCTCTGTCCCACTGGGCTTTTCAGTCCAGAAGATCCATCACAACAAAGGAATTAAAATACCACAGACAAAGTCACTGTACCAGGTTCCCACTCAGGAGACTGTTGGGTTCACCTGGAGGTCTTGTGGTGCTCCTAGCAAAGGAGTGAAAAGAACTTCGCCTGATGCTGTGGTATAGGGTAGGGCTTTGGAAAGGCACGTCCAGATGTGCCTTTTGGTGTCCATTTCTGTTTCAGGTAATTCCTGTTTCTCATACTTTGGAGCAAGTGACAGCACATCCCCAGCTCTGAAGTTCCTGTGGTGCCTAAAACTCTCCCAGGGATTTGTGCAGCCTTATCACCTGCACTCCTGAGCAAGCTTAGGGATCTGCAGGATGGGGTTTGGTATTGAGCAGGATAAAGCCTTCCTGCAGGTTATCTCTTGTGATGGGATCTTGTTTCCTGACACTAGCCAAGTGTCACTCACTCCGATACCACTCCTCTCCCTGTTCCTCCTGTGATGTCTGTAAGGAGCAGTTAGTTAAATGGCAAATAAATCTGATTCCTGTTAGATGAAAAATCAAGTCAGGTAAGTTGCTGCTTGTTTTGCTTTGACTGCCGTGTCTATTAGGCAGTGATTTCTGGCACCTTCTCCTTGTTGCTGTCACCCCTCATAAACTCCATTCCCAGGGGCCTGACAAACTTGTGTGGCACTGGAGAGCAGCGTGGCTTACCTGCCATGGGAGGGCATTCCTGCCCCAGCTGCCCGGCCTTCCCCCTGGAGCTTGGGGCTGGGGGAGAGCCGCAGAGCTGGATGCTCTGCTCTGGCATTGCAGGGAGGGCCACAGCAGGTGCTGGGGAGCAGGGGCCTGTGGTGGGGAGGAGAGGCTCTGCCCTGTTAGTGCCCAGCCCAGGGTGGAGGTGGAGCAGGAAGAGGCAGCACAGTGATCTCATTCCATGTTTCTCTATGTGCCAGGTGTTCCTGCGGGCTGAGAAGAGCCCTTTGGTCATGAGGATGGGGCAGAGGGACCCCGTGTGCATGGTGTCATCAGCAAGGATCTCCTCTTCCCCAGCACGCTGAGAAGGGACAGGTAATTTGCTTCCTCCTGGGGGGAAGAGGAGCTGTGGCAGGCCCTCCGTTCCAGGCCGTGTGACGGCATGTGGACCCCCAATCTCCAGGTGCCCCCGGAAGCGCCGCTGCGATAGCGGGAGGGCAGCGCCGCACGTGCGGCACAGCGCTGGCATGGCCTGCGCGGGGCTCTGGTTAAGTCTTGAAAGACTTTGTGGGTTATGACATTCCCCTAAATGTGCTGAGCTTTCTTTAACCTTTCATAAAACATTGTGATCTTTATGGACTGTATCATATTGTGCAGTAATGTGCTTTATTGTCCACAGAATAAGCTTTTCTTAAAGATAATTGGAAAGCTGGAAATGGCTGCTATCGGCTGATTTTTTTTTTTTAATACATTATTTCTGAAATGGGCCTGGTGTAATAATGACCCTATCTGTTCAAGATTTAAGATTTGTCTTGGCAGAGAAAATTGATCCATTTCACCTTTGTCTAATGGAAATTTTTATCTGGGATTATCTGTTTATGTAAATGAATGTTCCTCTGAAAAGAGAACTTGAGGGGGCTGTAAATCTCAGTGACACTTTAGTTTCATGGGGGGAAAATTGGAAAGGATTCTAGTATTTATCTGACTGAAATTGGTTATAAAAACAAAATTATCTTCATGTACCTGCTGCATCTGATGTTTCCTGGAATTTCATTACCTTTTTGAATAATGCAGCATCACACTATATACAGGATTCACTGTGATTAGCCCCGAAATTGTTGGGGGGGGGGGGGGGTGTTCGCCAGCACTGTAATTATCAGGAAAAGGCAGCGTGTTTGGGGCAGTGGGATTCTGATTCCTGCCCTAATGGGTACCAATTAGCACAGTCACATTACTCAGAGGCTCTGAGGAGAGCAGGGGATATATACCACATGACTGTTTTTCCTTACAAGCTATGTGGGGCTTTTTTTAAACTGAGGAGTGAACCTAATTACAGAGGAAAATGTCGTCGGGTAATCAGCTTTTGTTTACAGTTTGCAGAACAGGACTGTGAATGTAGCATTTAAACTAATATTTTAAACATCATCTTTAAAAGCAGTTTTGCCATTAAAGAGACAGCCTAGGTTTTTTTTGCCAAGTTTCCTCTTGAGCTCTAGATGACACATCCTGGCCGGGCTAGATCGTGGCTGGCATTGCCATGCCAAACACAACGTTTGGCTTGTGCCTGCTAACTGCACAAATGTTTGTCTAAGATTGCTGCTGAAAATACTGCTGGCACTCTGTGGGCGCTGACCAGGAATGGAGAGCTGGGGTGATGGATCTATTGCTGTATTTAAAGAGCTGCTATGCAAGAAGATGCAACTTTTGGGATTACTTTAGAATTAACCAAGATGAAAACGCCATGTGTTTTCACATGAGGCAAGGCTACTTTGTACACGTCTGATCCTTGCCATCTGTGGCAAACCAAAAAGGATTTTGTAGGTATAACAACATGATAGTGTCCTTTGTCCATGCCCAGAGGGAGCATACACACCCAGAAGAATACACACTGGACGTGAACATGCATTTAACAGGTGAAACTTCTGGTTGCTATTGCTTAGCATGAAATACCTGCTCATCTGGAGCAGAGGTAAAGTGGTTTGCATCTGGGAGCCATCAAAGAATGCACTTCAAGGTACAAAACAACGCCCCGTATTTGTACATCTAACTAAGCAGCCTAATTTTCAAGCGTCTTTCAAAGCTTCTGGTTGCTCAGAGCTTTTTGAAATCACCCCCCTGGCCTAGCTGCCCAAGTGGAGGATAGGAGACTGATTTGGGAGGTGGATCATCCGAGTGTTCCTGGGCTGACTGCAATGGGAATTAGGCCTAAAGCTCTAATGAGGAGGGGATTTCCCTTCTGCAGTTAAAAATCACGGCTCTAACTGATGCTCTGCAGAGGTGCACCAAGACTTCTTCAGCCTAACCCAACAGTTAGCACTAAAAATATTTTTTAAAAACTACTGAAAACAGAAAATCAGCACTTAACCATGGCTTTCCCTCTGTTATATCTTCCATGTCTTAATGTTGCTCAATTCATTTCCATAAAACTTCAGGCAGCAACATTCCCTGCCCAAGTTCTTTACTTTTGTGACTTTCTGCTCCACATTTCAGGCAGTCATTTCAGTTGGAAAGATACATTATTACCAGCTCATTAAATCCAAAATAAATGAAGTGGAAAATTACAGAACTCCATGGATTACAGTGCACCCAACTCAAAATAGAAGTGTGTGATTAAAAACAAAATGGTCTGCATTTAAAAAATGGATTAATAGTTTTGGGCCCAGCTGGCAAAATATCACATGAAATGTGTTTTCAGACTAGGAGTAATGTAAAATAAATGTCACTAATGATGCTCAAGGTGGGCCTCTACAAGCACAGGACTTTGCAATACACAGGCTCAAGGGGAAAAAAAAGGAAAAAAAAAAGAAATAGATATGTTTGTAGAGTAATGCACTGAAATACAGGAGAGGCTCTTGAACAATGTAGGGAGGAGGAGGACAAGGCTTTGCTTTGCCTCAGCTGAAGTGTAAAAGCACTTGTAATTCTTGCAGAACTGGAGCATGGTTATGCTCTGCGGCCTTGCTTGTTTGCTTTGAAGGTAACAGTGATGATAACCATGAAAAATAACCACAATTACACTCCTAAGCAAAAGAATAGCAACAAATACATTCCTAGACAAAAGCCCCGAGGCTTGAGAACAGTTTGGTTGCCAGCACCAACAGCCCAGCATTAGGTAGCATTGTACAGGTAAATTACCTCTTCCTTGCAGCACAGGCAGCTTGAAAGAGGCAGATTGAAAGAGGTGAGTGTATATATGAACATTTGTGTCTTTAGTCTCTGCTGTTTAGCTCATTTCCTGTGGTCTGGGTGCAGTTTCACTAGAGGTTAAGAGAAATGAGACTGAAAGATGGTGAAACAGGTGTTTTTTGTCTCATGCCGCTATTTAGTAGTGAAGTAGAAAATGAAGAGTTAGGAATGAGGCAATGTGAGAAAAGACACACTTGCAACACAAGTAAAAGTGGATTTCCTCGTGGCATTTTACCAGATCTTCCAGGCTTTGGAACTATTCCCAGGTTGGGGGGTAAGTCTTCTTGTTCCTCATGAGGTGCAGAAGAAGAGAATATTTTCCAAAGTCTGGCATAAAGTATATTAAACACTAAAGGAAGAATCAAGCTTGCATAGTCAAAAAACTCCACAGGATTTTTTCCTGGTTCATCCTACAACAGTGTTTAACTGCTGCTCTTGGGCTGTGCTTTGTGTACGAGCCAGACCTGGAGAAAGGGACTTTTGGCTCCACAGTGGACAGTTTGCAGGTTCAGAATTGGGGTTTCCTTACTTGAGTTGAATTTAATGTCTGTCTGGCTTGCGTGGGAGAGCACAGCAACCCTGCATCCCTGCCTCTGTTCTGCAGCCTCCAAGAGCTGTTCCACACAATAGGGAAGGGAGGAAGGGGAAAAAAAAAGGGCCATCTGTAGCTGCAGATGGGGATTTGTGGACGGGGTACAAGTTGCAGTCACTGAATAAGCAGAGATGCCCAAAATATGTCACCCAAATTGACCAATCAGGCTGGGAAGAGGAGCATTAGCCCGTTTGGATGCCTGGTCAGACCGACCCACCCCAGCAACTGTGCAGCACACGCAGGCAGCCAGGCACTCCATCAGCTTCCCGCTGCGCTCCGCAGCCACAGAGACGAGCTGCTTTTACCTGGCAGCTTGGCTCAGACCTCCTCCCACTAGCAGGTGTCGCTGGGCTTGTTCAGAACGTGTTGCAAGAAATCTTTTCCTTTTAACATGTAGGGTTTTTTAAGGGATGATGTGAGATCTGTTATACTATTTCTGAGCTCTGAGATGCAGCTTGGTGACCAAGTGTTGTGATGCTGCAGTTGGTGAATGGATTGTGGGTTTTTTGGCCAGGTGACAGCTAGCCTTGCTCCAATTACCTAGATTTCTTTTCTGTTCTAGGAGATGACAAATTCCCCACAATGCTGCATTTACTGGGGAGATTAATTCTAAGGAGAAAAGCTCCTCTGTCCTGTTCTTGGAGAAAGATTTTCTTGGGGTGGAAGCCGTATGCATTCCTGTACACATCAGCTCAATATTATGACCTTATTTCAAGCTGGTGAACCTTTTCTTTGCATTTCCTTCCAAAAGAGCTCATCAAACCCAGCCTGCTGCCCATAGAAATTTTTTTTTATTGAGTGTTTCAGGTTGCTGTTGTCCTGCTTCAGGAGAGGGAAGTGCTGCAGAGCTGGGAGGTGGTGGTTTGGCAGAGCTTTCTCTCAAAGCAGGCTGGCCACTGCTGAAGGGACGGGTGGGTTCCATGCACACTGATGGACTGGTGTGGATAGCAGATGGAAAGTAGGTAAGAGGAAGACTTAACTGTGGCAGTGTGAGTTCTCTGTATGAGGAAAACCTCAGTGATGAGATCACAGAGTGGTCTCTGAGGTGGAAATTTTGCAACTAGGATCTTTTAAAGCCAGGGAAGTTCCCATGAGGATCAGACATTCATCCGTTAGCACATCTTCCATGCTGATACGCTTGCCATAGCTCATGTCAAAAAAGCCAAGCTGCATTCCCTCAGAGGATGTTCTGAGGAGGCCATTGTGTCCTGCCCAGACTTGCAGGACAGGAGGAAGGACAAGGCTTGTAGCTGTGAAAAGCACCGTGTAGGGTTGTTGGTCGGTCGCTGCATCAAAGTATGTGTCAGCTGGTCATCTCCATCCAAGCCTGATGGCAGCCCCGTCAGTTCTGCAGCGAGGGATCTGCATCTACTGCAGAGGAGTAGCTCCAGACCTCCAGGAGCACAGTTGAGGTCACAGGTGCTCTGGGGGCAGGCCATAAAACACAGTGACTTGTACGCCTGGCCCAATGCACTGCTCATTGCTGAGTCCCCCGGAGTATTTTAGGGTGTCAGTGTATGCTACCGTTCCCAGTGAGCTCTTGAGATCACTATAAGAATTGGTGTGGAGGGGAGAGCAGTGCAACTGCTTTGGCTGCCTTTCCTTGGAAGCAGTGGCAGACAGGTGCTGGATACAGCTGTAAAGCAGGAGCACGGGGAGGTTTGGCCACAGGCTTGGGGTCCCTCGGAGCAGCTTTCCTTCAGCTGGGGGCTGAGATTCAAACTGCTGTGACCGCTGCTGAAGGTGTTGTTTGGGGTTTCATACCTCAGCTGACGGGCTGCACTTAGGCATACTGCATTTGTTTGCCAAGTACCCAGAGCCAGGTTTTATTTCAGAGTGGGCAGTTGTGACTGCAGCAGTTCAGCCTCGCAAGCATTTTCTTTGTCTGTATTTCATGACACTTGTTCTTTGAAATGGGCCTGGTGTTTTGTGAGCTGTAAAGTGTGGCGAGCCTGCTTATGCCGGACTGCAGAGCAACAAGCCTCCTTGTAATGCCTTTCAGGATGGCTCCATTATTAACGGTGTCACTGAAAATATTCCCTTTTACTCAGGGGCGAGTGTAGTCTGCTTCACAAATCATCCAGATAAAAGCTGTATGCACCGGGGTAGCATTTTCTTTAAGGTATGGCATCTTTCTCTGTTAGCTTTAAAATAACACCCACCCATTCTTGCCTCTTTGGGGAGCTGGCACAGGAGGCTGGTGTGGGTTCCTGGCTGCTCCCATGTTTGACAGCAAAAGTGTCTGTGTTTCTGTGATTAGAACCAAAATTGTAGGTGTGACCTGGAGTCATTAAAACTTTATCCCTCAGCAGTGTAAGAGCAGTGAAAAGAGAATCTCAGGTACCAGTGTGCTTGGCAAAACAGGTCACGGTGACAGTGCATTTGGTCCTGTTGGTGTTGCTGTCTGAACACTGAGGGCCTTAATTGAAATGCATGTCAGGGTGTCAGGCAGCTCTCGCCCTTCCTTTCCTGGAGGCTTTTCTGTTTTCATGGGACCTGTGATTCCTGAGAGCTGGCACACAGCTGCCCCCAAGCTGTCTGCCTGCCCCAGCTGTGTTTGGCCCTGCTGTCCGTTCTTCACATGCTGACTGGAAGTGGAGGTTCTTCCTCCCAGCCCTGCTCTGACTCCAGCTCCCTGCAGTCACTACATGTCTTTGCCTCTCTGCAACCTTTGGCTGTGGGCCCTGTTCTACATCCAGCCAAAGGCTGCATCAGCTTCTGGGTGTTGCTGTCCCCTCCCACTCTTTCATTTTCCTTTGCTCCTCGCTCCAAGTTCCCTGACTCTGTGCTTTCTCCACACCTCCTCCAAATCCCTCCTCCACTTTCTCCCCCCGCCCCTTCCTCACCCAACAAAGTCTTAGGTTCTTCCCGCTTGTAATTTGTCGCTAATCAGCTGTCAGTGTCGGAGCAATGATGAGAAGTTCATCTCTTGCTGAGGGTAATGGCCTTAAAAGTCACCGAGTCAATGTCAATGGGATCGCTCCAATTCAATCAGAGCCCTGGATGAGGAATGGCCCCCGCTGACATTAGCACTCATTTTGAGCCCAAGCATCTGGGCCCTAGTAAATAACCATCAGTGGGTGGGTCTGGGGGACAGGTCATTAGCCCCACGAAAAATAAATATCGTTTCCCTTGATGGCTGCGAGTAATTTAGCTCAGACGAGGAAATTTCACCCTAGATTAAGTATGATGAGCCAATATCAGTCAGAGGAGGCCAAACAGTGAGAGCTTGATGAGATGGAGGGAAATTTATATGCAGCTGGCTGAATGCAAGATGAGTTTAAAGAAATTATGTTCTCTTCCACTCCTTGTCCATGTGCAATGCCGGGCACTGTGTTGCCGTGGCTGACACCCCCTCCCCACCCCCTTGGGGCTCCCCCAGCCCACAGGCACACGTTTGTGGGCTGCAAGGCCCACCCAATGCCATCCCTGCCCTCTCCACCAGCAGCAGCCCCTGCTCTCAAGGCTCTGGTGCCGACGGCTTCCGCAAGCGCTGCCTCGGAGCCGGAGCGGCAGTGGCTCCTGGGGAGGCCGTGCTATGGCTGTGGGCTGCCCTGCCCGTTCCAAGACACTGAGGGGCTCCATGGCTCCGGAAGCCCTCTGGGCCAGTGCCCGATCCTTCCCTCCTGCCTCCCTCTGCTTGTTTGCCCTGTGTGCTTTTTGTGTTTGTTACTTATTTAACCCATCAATCCTGCACACGATATGCTCGGCAGCTATTAGTTCCACCCCTCCAGCCCCTCTTTATTGGGAGCACACATTGGGAGTTGTGTTTTATGTCTGCTGGAAACAGTAAGCAGGCAGCTTCTCTCCCTCATTGGCCCAGCTCTGTATCCTGGAGCTGTGGCTGGAGGCTGGCTGGGGTCTGTCCCCCAGCTGTGGCTCAGAATACAGATCAGGCACGCTGCAGTAACCCGTGCAGCTCTCCCTCTTTGCCAGGCCTTTCAGACAGACCCCAGCAGGACTGGGACAGGAGTACAGGATGACCCCCATGGGCTGGAATGCCAGAGGAAAACCGAAGCAGGACAAGAGCAGACAGAAACCAACAGAAGCCACGTGGAGAAGCAGGTTATTGTGTAGAGGCATGAGGGAGGGAATTAGGAGTGGAAGGAAGCAAGAGGCCTTCTACAGCTAGTGCAGGATTTGGCTGTCTCTTGGACGCCAGTTTCTTTGTGTTAGAGCTCATTAACTGTACTAAGAACAGAACTCTGACTAATTATGTGATATAGTTTTGTATCTTTTTCCTTGATTTTCACCTGCCTCCTGCATTTCCTTGTGCCTGAATAGTCATCTGACTTCACTTGCATTTTCTGTCGCCCCAGGAAAATATGCTAGCCGGGAAAGGCCAAGTATTTAGCTTGTCTGACAGAGAAAAAAGGTGGAAATCTGCTGGTCCTTTTTGATATAGATTGGTAGTAAGTATTTAATTCTGGAAAGTGTTCTGAGATCTGAGCTTTTTATGCCAAACCAATGTAAAATCCTGTCCATCTCTCTGTCTGTCTATTTTTCTTTCTATCTGACTGTTAATATATTTATTTTTAAATACTAGAAATTCCTGAGGCATAAAAAATCAGAATTTTTTCCTGGTGATATGATACTGTTAGCTGAAGAGCGAGGCTGCTCATCATGGAGGGAATGGAGATTATTTTTTTCATGGAGATGAAGCAGTAAAGCCAACAAAAGTAACTGCAGTGGCTGACCTGGGATCTGGTTTTGATGGTGGGGAAATCTTTGTGTCCTTCTACCACAGAGACACAGAGGACATAGTTGTGACATACAGACGTCCTTGGTGATGGAGTGAAGGTGAGCCTCTCTCCTCTCTAATGCTTATTTTGCCCCATGTCTTGAACTTGTCCAGTTCTTGGTGTAGCAGAGCTGCAGGTTCTGTTCCTATCACAGTAAAAAATACTACTAATAAAAAAAAATACCTGTAGTTTATATACAGTAGGTTCTTCCCACCCTTGTCCCTGTTTTGAAAAAAAATGGTTGACAGGGTGTCGTGGGCTTGAGCACAGATCCCTCTGGACAGCGAGAGTCGGTGTTTGGAATGACTGACACCACCTCTGTCTGTCCCTGGGGTGGGTCTGGCTGTGCCTGGGATGGGTGCTGGCTCTGTCCCGCAGGCAGAAGCGGTGCACTGCAGGTAGAGACGTGGCTGTCAGCTCTCAAATGGGCCAGAATTGTACATTCTCTGTAGCAGGATACGTGTAGCAGAATTCGGAGTTCTTTGCTGTGTTTTTCTACAACCAATGGACTTTTCCTTACTATTGGCTCTTGCTGGGGTGTTTCAATCTTAAATATATTCTTTGTCTTGTGCCTTAAGTTCCAGCAGACCCTGGTGGGCTAAATTCTGACCTGCATAAGCAGGTGTAAAGTTAGCAGAGTTACCTTGGCCCGGGGCCTGCCCTGCAGTCTTGCCAAAGCAGAAATTGCTATTCCTGGGTTTTTTTCCGTTTTTTTTTCTCCTTTTTTTCCTGCTGTGTGATCATTCTCTCTGACACAGTATCTGTCTCCTGATCTCATGTGTTGATGCATGAGCAAACCATTGACAAAGTCCTGATGGTGGAGGGGCTGATGATGAATTGGGGGCCATTACAGCAGGTATTGTGCACGTTCTACCAGCTGACACCGAACTTCCCTCCTAATGCCAGTTTCCTTCTATTTGGGAAATGGATTGGATGCCGGCTTCTCCCAATTAAAGCCAGTGAGGTCATATACGTCCTAATTACAGGCTAGCCTTTTGTGTCTAAATGTGACAGACATGTGCTTGGGAAATTGCTTTTAATGCCTAAAAAAACATGATGAACTCCATGGTAGATTTGAATCGCAATTGGAAGTGCTCAGCCTCTGGACTGCCGGGCTGACATGGTGACAGCCACTTGTGCTGCTGATCCTCGTTTGGGATCTTTGTTCCTGGCACAGCACTGCCGGTGCATGTCAGGGCCCTCACTCACCCTTCCTCTCACTCTGGACATGACAGTTTCACAAACAAATGCAGCAGAATCACTCAGGAGAGCAGTACACCTCTCCTGGAAGAGAAGGAGAGGACTGGGACAGAGACAAATTGAGTTTACACCAACAGCAGATGAACAAGCAGGTCTAAGACAATTCCACAGTACAACGCAGGATGGTTAAACAGAGACTCGGAGTATTCCTGAGAAATCACGAGTGACTGCTGTCACCACCCAGGCTGGGGGATGTCTCCACATGGGCAAATTCTGCTCCCAGGTAAGTGGGGAGAAATCTGGACTGTTTCCAGACAAGCAAAACTAGTCACTCCTCATTCAGACCACAGTCCTAATGTTGCCCTCCTGCGTTAAAACTTTGAACACAAGGGGATAAGATCTATGTAGACATTCAGGAAGAATCTTTTGGGGATATATGCATGTTAAATAATACACTTAACGCTGGACCAAAGGCAACAAAAGTGTTGTGCTTTATTTGACACCAGAGGCAAAGTGCTCCTGCTCCGTTTCCCAGGCAGCTTGCTCTTGCTTGCATATGTATTAGTTTCTATTGGTAGTATTCCCTGCAGGATTGTTTAAGCTGGCTAAAGCCTCGCTTGCTATTTTCCTGTGTTTTATAATGGTTGGCAATAGTCAGTGCTCACCAGCAGTCACACATGCCTGCTGTGCTTGGCTCTGCTCGTTTGTTCCCTAGGGCAAAGCCTGTGGCTGAAGGTTGGAGCCTGAATAAGGAAGTTCAGGTTTTCTGTGAAAATCAGTAACCGTGTTCATGGCGTCCAGAATAGTGGTGCCATTGCAGAGCAAGTGCGGACAAGTGGTGCCCATAGGCACACCTTGTCCCTGAGCTCCCATGATCTCTGGTCGTGATTCAGCCAGGCACTTAGGTGTGTTCCAGGCTGTAGTGTGATAGGACACGTGCTTGGGGCTGGGCCTGTGAGGATGTGCTTTGCTGTTGTACCACCTGAACGCTCTGAACCAGGGTAGACTGACACCCTGCAAAGCCCTGAAGCTTTACCTTGAAGAAGCTGTGCAGTCTCATTGGATCCCTTCAAACCCAGTGATCCTAAAGTCCTTCCCAGGTCCCAGGCACAGGCAAGTGCTCTGCCCGTGTGTGTGTTGGAAGGGGACCTAAGCATACACCTGTCTGCCACCCTGATTTTCCAGCAACATCTCTTGCTCAGTGTGCAGATGCCATCAGTGAGATCACCAGAATCACACAGGTACCTTGAGTTAAACCTCAGCTAAAGGATTTTTGTCACGGAAGGATGGGGGAAAGGTTTTGGGGTTTTAAAGTGTGAGGAACATCCAAAAGCCAAAGATTTCTGTCAGGTCAGAGCCCATTAAAAAATCTTTAAGGATGAAGCACTTTATTTAGGGAGTGACTTATGTTTATCTTGCCTTCTAAGCCATGCTTAGATCAGGAAAGGCTTGGGTCAGGAAGGTAGATATTGATGATGTCTTGTATCCATAATTTTTAGTGTCCACTTGCCATGTGAGCCTTCAGGACTGTACCCTGTTTGATGGGTGCCATATATTTGCTGGCTTTAAATAACAATCTGACCTAGTCTTCTGTTGTTCAGAAGTAAGCAGCTTTCCCTCGGGAGGGGTGTTATGATCTAGTTTTAACGTTCTTAGAAATGCCTCTGCCCAAATTAAGGTGCAAACAAGACCATATGCCAGTGACAATAGTAAGGGTTTTATTTGATGGTAAATATGAGAGAGAGAAAGAGAGAGAGGAAGGAAGAAAGAAAGAAGTAGAAAATAGGTGGGGGGGACAGAAAGAGTGACAGGGACAGAATAAGGAAAATATCACCGCTCCGTGGATCCCAACGATGTCCCGTTGTCTTGGGGTGACTTTATGATGTGTATCCCATATCGCTGCCCTATGCCCAGAAATTAATTTTTGTGCCTTTTTATGCCTTTAAACTGAGCCTGAGAGGGGGAAGGAAAAACTGAGCAAAACTTTTTCAAAGCAGTTTGCAGCTTGTTCAAGGTCACACAGAGATAGAGACTTTTTTCCCAGCTGCGGCAGGGGAGGGAGGAGGCACCCGGCTTGCTGCTGCCTGGTCAGCTTTTGGTCAGTTTTTCAATTTCCTTTTCTCCGAAGAGAGACTGAGAGTTGAACTTTTTTCCTTCCCTGGAATTTCAGATTTTCTCTCTTGTCTGCTTGACTGCTTCAATAGCAGAGCACATCGGGAGGACTTTCCACCGAGCACAGAGGGCCTGGCCCTGGGCCAAGCCTCAGCTCCAAGGAGACCAAAGGGAGGACTCTAACACTTTCCCAGGTTTTTTCTCCACAGCGAGAGATTTTTATTATTTAGCATTATTGTCCTTTTCCTGTGTGTTTGTTAAATAAATAGTTTTATCTCCTTCACTTTCCTTTGAGGAAAATTTATTTTTCCTGAACCTGCTGGGGGAGGGATGGTTGTGACCTGCCTTCTCTCAGAGGGTATATTTCTAAATTTGGCCAAACCGGCACACCCGTTGATCCTCTCCAGCTGGTCTTCTTGGTGGTGAAGGTCCCCCCGGAAAGCATAGAATCCCATGGGTATATATGCTCAGGCTAGGTAGGCATGTCCGGGCATGTCCCCCTGGAGATGGAGGAGGCAGACTCTGGGTCTGTTGCGCCACATGCAGTCCTGTGGGGCCAAGCCTCTCACGTGAAAGTCTCGTGGATGTGTCCTGTGGGGTTGGGGGTTCCACAGCTGGGCCGGTTTGTGTAATCGGAGGATGGGTGTTTATTGCCTCTCACCAGAGGTTACACCATGCATCCAAAACCTCCTCCTCCCCCCTCGGTTGGGGGGAGTCTGTGTAAACCTGGCTTCTGTGAGCTGTGCTCTCCCCCTACCCCAAACTCAACGGGGGATAGTTGCAGCTGGTGGCTTTGGTCTTTTATGGATGCATACCTTTCCCTCAGCCTGAGGTGATTGAACAATGCGTTTCCCTTTATCTAACCAACAGTTTGACTCTCAGTTCAAAGTCCCACTCTTCAGGGAAGCTTCTTCGGTTGTAGCTTCTTCATAATATCAGTGTTTCAGGCATGAACTATTTTCAGTCTCTGACAAGGGGGGAGAGAGGTTTTGAAATCAGCGCACTTGGTAGCGGGTAATGGGCATGGTGGGATTTGTGGTGCAGGGCAGACTGGGTCCCAGGCTGGCTCAGGCCAGGAATGCCATTCGGGCTGCTTGAAGCACTGTGGCGAGGCAGGGGCTGGCAGAGCCTGGTTTAACCTGCCCTCGTGGATGAACACAGCATAAGTATGTGCATAAATTGAAGTTGCAAGCAGCTCTGTCCAAATGGGTGCTTGAGGTTATGTGCTGGCATAGGCACCCAGCTGGACTGAGACTCATCCTGACAGGTACTTTCCCATGGAACAGATCGGCATATTTGCCTGTGTGTCATGGCCCAAATCCTTTAATGCTGCCTGAGCAGAGAGTGCTGTCTGCCTTCCCTGTAGTGGGGCAAGCACCCTGATGCAGGGCTGGAAGGATTCCCTTGGCAAGCTGTATTTTCTCCTTTGAACTGACGGGTGTCAAACCCACGGTGGTGTCAAGACAGATGTGAAGTGCTCAGGGCTCATGGTAATGTATCATGCCCTGTTGTTTTATGGTGATAGCACACTGGCACAATTTACGTCAGCTATTCTGCCTTACCTTGAACTGTAAGGCACAGCAGCTGTTGAGTTTATATTTACAGAACTGTAAGTGTTTAGGCCATGCTTCTGACAAAGCACACACATATTTCATGATGCTCTGCAGCCTCGTGGGCTCCGACGGACCCTTTGCATGGATAGGTGGTGAGACACTGAGTGAGAGTCAGAGAGGGGTTTGCTCTGAAGATAGGCTGTAAATTACTGCTGAAGTAAAATGTTTGTTCTCTCCAACAAGCAACCTATTTTCATGACCCTTGCAGGAGCTAACTGTCTTAAAATGTGTCAGTGCTCTCTCAGATTTGGTTACAGCAGACTGGTTTGCACAAAAGTTCCCAGAGAGGTAGAAAGTACAGAGTTTGAAAGGGTTTTATCTTCCTTTTCCCTTTAAGCCTTCCTTTCCTTTTCCCTTCCTTTTTAACCCTGCTTTTAAACAGTATTAAGAGTTTAAAATGTGAACAAAATCTGGGAGCATTCATAGCAAGACTAGGTGGGAGCTGTTGTGGAGTCAGAGCTGTGCCTGGATATGTTGCTGAATCCCAGCCTCAGCCCAGGTGTGCTGAAGCATGAAATGAAGGCTTTATTACCCTGGGATGTGTGCTGTGTCCTGGCACAGGAGAGGGCTGTTGGTTGCAGCTCTGCAGAGGTTTTCTGTCCTCTGCAAATGGTGTGACATCAAGGCTGTTTATTTGGCACAAGGTGGGGATATTAGGGGAATAAACAGCTCTTGCCAGTAAGAGCTTCATTCCTAGGGTGAGCTGTAATAGCATTAGCCAATCCATTTTAAATGACCTGGTTGCCGCAGGCATGGGGCTTTCTGGGAGACGAGGAGTGCCCGGGCAGCCAGAATAAGAGCTCTGAACTCTCTTTAACTTCTTGCGCCCTGCGGGTACAGGATGCTCTTGTCTGTGGTGGGTGCGTTCGTCTTAGCAGGAATGAGAGTAACATTTCCCAGAGAACGCAGGAGGTCAGTCACCCCCTGGTGTGATCTTGAGGTAGGTCAAAACCCTCGGGTGTATTTGCACATTGACTCCCAAGTGCTATCCTGAGGCTGAAGTGTCTCGGACAGTCTGGGTCCTGCTCTCTTTGGCTTCACGGATGCTTTGCCCTGTCACATTCAAGATCTATCCAGGCAAACCTGCTCCATCTGCAAAGACTGTTTTTCCCTCCCTCATCAGGGTATAGTGAGGATAAACACAGCAGAGATTTCCAAGTGCTTATTGATAATGGGAGCCATATAACTGCCTGACATGGACATGCTGCTCTTTTGTTCATATGCCTGGTAAGAAAAGTATTGTTTATCCCTGCAGCATCCTCTGAGAATGGAGAGCTCCCTCTGGCCTCCACTTGATGCCTTCAGGCTGATCACTGCTCTCCCTACCATCATCCTCTACCTTATTCCTACGCCCTGTAACCCATCCATTAGCTCTTTTCTTCACTAGAATTCAGTTACAGTGGGCACCACCTCTGCCTCGTGCATAGGACCCTCCCCTGTCCCTCTGCAGAGCCCTATTGCACAAAAGCAAGTTCCTGGTAGGAGTTTGCTGTTCCTTTTCTGTCCAGATGGCCCTTCTGAGCCCCACTTGACCTCTCACAAACAGACTCTGGACTCAGAAGCAGGAATTAGCAGGCTTCATCCTCTACTTCACTGCAAACTGTGCAGAGCTTGGGCAGGAGGCTGGCTTCAGGGGGAGGCAGCGTATTAGAACACATTGGAAAAGCCACTTCATGCGAGAAAATGTGGGGAAGCAAATGAGTGATTGCTGTTGTGCCTGGAGCTGGGACTCGCTTTCCAGCAGGGCTGGGGGGGCCCAGAGACCCCCACTGGAACAGAGAACTCCCTCAGGTGTCTGGTGCAAATGTTCATTCCCAGGGGTCCCTTCCTCCTGGAGTGGGCAAGGGGACACTCCTCAGTCCTGCCCTGGCTGCCCCTTTGGAGTTTGTCCCTGAGAGCCGCTTCCCTGGGCTGGATGGCACTGTGGATGCCCCTTGTTGTGGCTGTTTTGCCCATGGCAGCAGTGGCTGTTGGTGATGGCCATGGTGGGGATGGAACCCTGATGGGGAGGGTGGCACTGGCACCTCCAGGCTAAGTGACAAAAGCACACAGCTGAAGTTTTGTCTAAGTGACAAAAGCACACAGCTGAAGTTTTAGCAACAGAGGTCAAACCTGGCCTGTGTGTAACAACAACCTCTTGTGGAGGGGTTGAGTGGTCTGTAAGCTCTTGCAGCCTGGTAAGAGTTTGAGACTGGAGTCCTTGGAGCATCCCTAAATGGTGGCGGGGAAAAGTCATTATTGGCACTGCCAGCAGTGTGTGGGTGCTGGGGTAGGGTCTACCTGAGAGTCATTCTACCAAATTAGTGTAATGTTACGTTATGGTTGGGTGTTCATCTGTTTTGTTTCCCGATTTTCTCTTTTAATGGGTCTTTCAATTCTAGAAAACTAAGACAAAGTCAAAAAGTGTAACAAGTCCTACCGTAGCCTAAAATGCATGGCCACTTGATAGTCCTTTGTGCTTCTTGTTCTCTGGCTCATTTTATTTTTTCCTCTTTTTTCTTTCTTTTTTTTTTTTTTAATTTTTTATTTTTATCTTAGTGACAAAGAAAATATTTAAAATTTTTAAATATTTAAAAAGTATGATCTGGGTATTTTTATAAAAATAGTTTTTTTGCTCACAGTTACATATTTAAATTAACACTTCAGAGCTCCTGTGACTTTTAGGGCATCCAGTTCCAGCGACATCTCTGTGAATGCTTGTCACTGTAAACAGCAAGGTTTCCAGTAGGTGTGGTTGTAAATCCCAAATTTGACCAGTTTGCCCCTAAATCTCTAGGCTGGAATCTGGAATCAGGTACAAACTGTTTGCTAAAGCTGTACCTGCCGTTGTTCCCAGGCCAAGGCTTTACCTGAGCAGGTGCTACTAAACTCTGAGGGTTTCAGCCCTTGGCCCTACATTGACAGCACTCTCCAAGTGCAGGTTATCAAACGCAAGCCAAAGGCTTCTGAGCAGACATTCTTAGATTTCCAGTGTCACTCTCAGCAAGGCAGGATGGCAATGCTGCCTGTGTGTCAGCTGTAGGAGGAGCGTGCCTGTCCCTGAATCGCCATCCAACAGAACAGCGAGATCATCCTGTTCGTGAAATGATGGCATTTTAATCCACTGGAAAAAGCAGCTTGAGCTGGCCAAGTTCCTCTTCTTTCTCCCCCTTTTTTTCTCCCCTTTCCAGCTCTCATTCACTGCAGCTAGACTGTGGCCAGAAAGACTTTGCAGAGTGCAGTTCCAGCAGTATTCTCTCCAGAACCGAGACATCCTCTGCTTTCTACTTCTGCCAGCAGCACATTTTGAGGAGTGATTTATAAAGTTCAAGGCTTGGGGCTTTGTAATGGAGACACCAACAGGCCCTTAACTGGAGCATTGTGGAATGCAGTGCCGAATACATCAAATAATATTCGTCAATCTGCCATAATGCTGGATATTATCACTCATTACCATTGTAAGAAAGGGGGTGATTAAACTAATAGTTACTGAGAGACATTTCTGGTGACAGGAGGCAATGATGAGAATGAACTGTCCTCAGTATACATTTAGAACTGGGAATAATGGGAAGTGGCAGGAAGCCAATAAGTGAACATGGCCCACAGCTCGGATCAATGAATTACTTTTTTTCTGCTTCGCAGCAGTACATGGTGTTTAATGAAAAATCAATAGCCCCCTGTAACTCAGAGGCGTAATCAATCGTTTGACCTGAAGCTTTCCCTTTTTTCTTTTTCCCTTTCCTCCCTCCTCTCCCAGGGAAGGTGTCCTGGGCTGATGACACAATTCAATTGCAAGGGGCAGTACTTCACCAGGCTCACAGAGGGAAACTGACAAAGCCCCGCTGCAATTTATACCAGCAGCAACATAGATATTTATACAGAAAATCTGGGGATGGACTTGGCCAGCTGTTGCTGCTGCCTCTTGCGGAGAAGTCAGAGCCATGCTTATGGCGGGTAGGTCATGTCATCAGGCCTTGGGCCCCTGGTGCCTGCCAAGGATGTCCAAGGGGGTTGTTTGAACATCAGGGAAGGGAGAGCATCACTGTTGGAAAGTTGGTGGGAAATCCACCCCAGCCAGCAGTGCCTGTTGACTTAAGAAGAAGGATCCATAATGCTGGGTGTTGGTGTATAGTCTGTGATGTATTCCAGGAAGAAGTTGCTGAGTTTTGCAGTGAAGTTGAGGAGATGTTGCTGGTAATGCTGGTGTCTCTGCAGGGTCTTACTGGGCTGCACTGACAGCAGGTGTGATGTGAGGCTCATGTATGATTGCTCCTGATTTGCATCAGTGAGGATAGGAAGAAAAATTAGTAATAAACCCCTGCTCTCTCAGCAAGTCCCTGGAAAGGACTGATTTTGGAAAGCTAAGGCTTTAAGAGCTGCTTGACTGGAGGTTTGCTTGGTTGGTTAGTTTTTGTTGGGTTGTTTGGTTTTGGGTTTTTTGTGTCTTTCATCTCCCTTGGTGACTCCTTGCTCTAGTCTTGTTACCAACTACCAGAATCAAAGATGGTGTCCAAGGGAAGGAAGTTAAGCACTGACAATGATGAGGACCTGTTTGCTGCAGGATTGTTCCCAACAGCCTGTTCCTGATGGTTTTACTCAGCCTCCTTCTGAATGCCTCAGAGACATAATGGCACCTTTTGCCATGGCAAGGCAGCTCCTAAGTGGGAAGCTTTTTGCTCAGAACCTGAGCTCTAAGGTGTCATCTCAGTCTGTTGGTTTGGGTCCCTCTTTAAGCACTGACTAAGCAGTTTTCATCTTTGGTGCACTGGAAAGATAAATGGGCTAAGCTAACGTTTTCAGCATCTCACTGCTTCTCCACTCTCCCAGCCCCCTTGTTGTAGCGCGGGGGAGAAGAGAACAAGCGTGTCTCCAGGGTCTGACGGCTCCCTTCTGCTCCTCCATGTCCATGGCTGCTGCCGTGCCTGCTGGCTGAATGGCTGATTTCCTGGCACCGGCACAGCACTGGGCCCTTGGCGGGAAGCGCAGCTCACGCAGGATTGCCAAGCTACTCTTTCCAGGGATTGTGTGTGCCACAACTCTCGCTTGGTGTCATGTGCTGCAGCCTTCTGACTTCTCTTTCCATGCGGCTAAAATGGGGGTGCCTTGGGATATCAGAATGAGGGGGTGTGATGGGACCTGGGTGGGCTGGGGGAAATGCTGGGGCAGAGAAAGCAGGTTTCCCGAGGGGCACGGATTCAGTCATGTGTATTTCGGAGCTTTGGGTGGAAACTGGACGGGAAGAGAATGTTCCATGTCAGAGCTGCACATACGCCTGTATCCTCCTCTCCTGAGAGTGTGGATGGCTTCCCTGTCCCCTATCACGCTGGGACAGTGTCACTGCCCCCTCCAACCCTCGGCTGGACAGGCAGGTATGGCCCCGAGGCAGGGTGACCTCAGGGGAAACCACGTGCTCGGAGCAGATCTCTGCAGCAATGATGTGCATTCCCACTCCTTCATTCTCTCACCAGTGCTTTGCCTTTAGTGACCGATCTTCCCTGTGTGATGTCCTGCTGACCTCTTTGCTTGGAAAACACAGTTTGGGGTCGAGGACAAGCTCCTTATACTTCTAGACTGTTCCTCAGAGGTACTGGGGGAGGAAAAGGCCTTACTGTGCTGCGTAGGAATGTGTTTGGGCCTTGGAGTTCTCTGTTCCAAAAGGATTTACAAGATGATACCTTGCCCTGTCCTACAGCTATTGAGATTTGGAGCAAAAGGAGTGGGTTTCACTCAGAAAGAACGTGTTCTGGGGTAGCTGAGCAGCGGGAATTTTGGAGTTGCTCCAAAACTGTTCCTGAGTTGGGAGAGAGAACTGGATGCAGCACTCAGGACATCTACACTGGTTTCGTACGTCATGTTTGGCTCTGAAGGCACATTTATTGCTTTTATTCCTCTGTGATCCCAGTTGTGGACACTGTTCTGCTGCTGTGGGTGCAAGCCAAGCAGTCTTCACCATACTCCTTTTCTGTCCCGTACCTCCCAGACCTTCACCTGGTGTGAAAGAGGACTGGCCAAGGGCTTTGGGAATTGGCATCAGGAGAGATGATCCCTTAAATGCAAGGAAAATGGAAAGAGTGAAACTCTTTGCTGGAGATCTTGCTTGCTCCCCACTGCCACATCTGTGGCTCTGAACTGCCCGCCAGGTTGCTGGCAGGCTGTGTGCAGCAGGAAGCAAAAATGCTGCTGGTGGCAGTGTTGGGAGTCAGAGGGGCCGTGAAACTCCCAGTCTGGCTGGTGCAAACCTCCTTCTGCCCGTGGAGCAAGTGAATCCACAATAACCTTGGATTTCTGCAATGGCAGCTTGGCAGGTGGCTGCAGAGCAACGAGGAGCTCTCAGGCTGTGGTAAAACACTGCATGGCAATGATGTAACAGCCACATCCCACCCGAGCCCGTGTGCTGAACAAAAAGGGCCAGCTTCTCCATGGGTGTAAACTGGGGTAGCAGCACCGACCAGGGCGGCCGAGGCCTCAACCCTGGGGCTGCTCACCCAAGTCTCGCCATCAATCTCTTCAGTGCCATTTGGAGATGAACCTGTATTTTTACCTTCTGCTGCGTGTCTTAATTGATTTCTATTTTTTTAAAAATACTGTTTGTTAATTCACGTTGTGTCTTTGGCCAACCAATTATATGCATGGCCATATTGTGTGACTGCAGCAGTCTGGTGCGGCGCAAGGAGCGCCACATCATGTGAGACGTTTCATCTCCACGAGTAACCTCGGCACCGTGGCAAATGAATACATGAATACAGTACAGCCAGGAGAGATGAAACGCATTGACCGCTGCCCCTACTCACTACACAAATGTCATTTGTTTGGAATTTTTTTCCCCCCCTTTTTTGTTTTCCCGACACATTTTGGTCCCTTTTTCGCTTCTCCCCTTTTCCCTTAAGTAGAGATGACACAGATCAATACCTTTGATGGAAAGTAATAATCAGGCCTATTAAGTGACAAAGGTTTACTCTGTAACAGCTGTGCTGGCGGGAGAGGAGAGCTTGTCTGACTAATGAATCATGAAACAATCAGGCAGTAGCCATTTGTGTTTAGATCTGTAAATATGGTGTGGTTCAAGTGCCAGACCATCTCCAGCACTCCAGCTGGGGGCACAGATGGTCCACATTCAGCACAGCACAAGTGTAAAGAAAAGCCTCCCTCCTTCCCCCTCTCCTGCCTGTCCCACAGTGCCCCTCCCAAAGGAGAGAGCAGCCAGCTTGGGGATACACTTGGGCTGTGGGCCCGAATCCTGAAGTTGCCCTTCCACATTCAGCAGCTCCCAGCAAAATGCCTGCTCCCTTGCTTGTCCAAGACACAGAAAAAAGCCAGGAAACCCCTTGAAACCTATGTGCTGTACAAGGACTCCTACATTTTGGACTAAAACATTGGAGTTTATTCCTTGCTATCTATCCCTTGGATTTCTTCCTCATGCTCTGCTGATACCTTTCCTTCCTCAAGGCATCATGGTGTCCATTTGTTACCCCCGAAGGGCAAGTGAGTGACACAGCAGGAATTCAGAACTAAAACACAGGAGCAGAGCCTGGCGAGTGAGGGAAAGAAATAAAGTTGTCCGGGAGTTCAGGCTCTTTCCACTCTCTTGACTCGAGCTGGGAGTGCTACTCCCAGTACTGGGGGTTGAGGCAGCCCCTTCCTTGGCCTCCTATGGGAGACTGGCTGTCCAAGGCATGGGAGTGCCAAAGGCAGAAAGACCTGAGTGTGCAGGTGACCCATTGCCTGGGGTTGGTGCTTACAGGGCAGTGCGGCTGTGCTGCTGAGACGTATTTTGTTTGCAATTTATCTATTTCTGTCTTTGCCCTGCTAGAATTATAGAGTGTATTTGAAAGCATTTAATAAATGTTTTGTTGTATTTTAGTCTCCTGATAGGAAGGTGGTGGTGGGACATCATTATCTGGATTGGTGCATGGGAGGAAATGATGGATTATTAGCACTGTGATCTGCTTTTCAACCCCCTCCAAAGAAGGCAGTACTGCCAGAAGCAAGGGTAGGACTTGCCATTCTTATTTTAGTATTTATTTCTCCTAGGCACATCCAGTTAGCTAACATTTCTGCTCGTTGTTTATTTCTTTTAGAGACTGTAATTCCCTCAGTAGCCTCCCACCTTCAAGAAATGTTCTCTCCAGTGGTTCTGGCCTGAGGCTCCAGCTCAGTCGTGTGGGGTTTTGTTCTGTACTGCATCTTCTGCTCTGGTTCCTGCTCACACAGCAATGCACTGCAAATGAGAGTCAGGGAAGGCATTTCACTGCTTGGTAATTTATGCTCACGTCACTCTTGCTGTGTAAATAACTCTACAGGACACCAGCCAGTGAAGAGACACATCCCCAGTTTATGGGAAGCACAGGTAGGTTTCTGTGCCTCCACTACCTGCTTCTGACTCCTGCAAGGGCCGGAAACATGTAAACCCTGCTCAGGACAAATGATCTAAAACGTTGTGGGATTCCATCACATGCCTTTTGGGCTGTGACTGGCACTCTATGAGTTGAGTTAGGCTAAAGGACTATATACACACCTGTTAGTATTTCAGAGGTGTGAGCAAGAGAGAGTGAAGGCTGGCTTTTCTTGAGGTGGTTTTAACTCTGATCCTCTCTCTCTCTCTCTCACTCGGTGAAAAGGCCTTTGGGACTGAGGTTACAGACCAGCACAGCTCAGTGCAGTCCATTGACCAAAAGTTCCTGAACCTAGAAGTAAATATCTAATTTTTATGTCTCAACAGATTTGGAAAGGCATGTAAGGCACTGGAGAAACTACTCGAATTCAGATGACCTTAAAAAGAAAACTATTTAAAGTGTAGAATGAGGCCAAGGTGAGCAAAAAGCACAGAAGAGGCAGGTGAAGTGATGGCCATAGCTCAGCCCTTCAGTGCCTGTGGGCTGCTGGGCTGCCCTCAGTGCAGGAGAGGGTGGGCTTCCAGTGCCCTGACGGCTCTGTGCATGACATTCACCTTGCTGGGCTTTTTCTCAAGAGTTTTGAAGCCCTTGGCCTGGGTGACTCAGGATGACACAGTCTGAAACAGGGGGAAAGGGCAAAGAGGAGAGAGAATAGACTTTTTTTTTCTCCTTTCATTTGTTAAGCCATTATTTTGTGCGGACAAAGGAGCAAGTTTGCCAAAATGCTAAGAAATACAGATTTTTTGGTCTTCAACAATAGTACCATTCTTGCAAAAAATCACATTATGTCCCACCTCATTTGAGCTGTTGAGTGGTTATGTCATGCAAGAAGGTGGATGAGGGAGAAAAGCTCCCAAACTCTTCCAACTCAATCAGAGCAACCAGTAAACCTCACAAAGGTAATTATTCTCTGATTTAAGGCCTGCTTCTCTGTTTGCAATGTTATTTGCTTGCAGTGACCAAAATGCCTTTGAGAACAAAAAGAAATTTAAACTCATGCAATAATAACGTCTCCAGGAAATGGTCTTCATCCCTCTCTTGTCCAATAACCTCCTTTCCTTTCTTTTACTTTTGGGGAGGGGAATTTTTTTTTTTTTTTTCCCTCAGAAGCTAGGCTGAATTTTGCTTTTTGAAGGCATCTTCTCAGAAGAAGCAACTGGGGCTGTGCACAGCTGGCTCTTGAATATGGAGTTTCTACTGAAACTTCCCTGCTATTATCTTGACAATGTTATTATTATAAAAGCCTGCCAATATTCGGTATGACAGTGAGTGCTCACGGCAGGAAGGAGCACAGCCTGGTCAGCAGAGGAAGGGGGCCACTCGCAGTTGTGCCCCCTGTTGCAAAAGCCATAATAATTTAATCTTCTCATACTGGGATCTGCATTTCCTCTGGCCTGCGCAGAGCTGCTGAGTGCCTGGTTTGCTTTGGCCAAATCACGAGGGCCATTCCTTGAGCATTTTGCAAGACTTCAAATAGAAGATCATGCTGGTAATGACTTCAGGGCAGGATTGGGAGTTATGTTTTTATTTTTTTGTCCTAGAAATAAATGATTTAACTACTAAAATGAGGCAGGCTTCTGGCTTTTGGATGTAATTTAGTTCAAGGTTGTGCTAAATATGTTAGTAGATCAGCCATTCTCCTTCTTTGCCAACCTGCTTAGTGGAAACAGGCAGGGAAGGCAGATCAGCTCAGTGTTGACTTGGTGGATTTGAACTGTCACATACTGTAGTCATTAACTACAGGCATTATCCGGGTATGGATTTTAGTTTTTGGCACTGTTTGTTCTCCAATCCATCAGCATATAGCGGGATATGTTACGTGTCTCACCGTAAAGACAAGTAACTTGGCAAATCGGTCCATGAGGTGTTCTCATTTCTTTGCACAAATCGGCTTGGTCATAGAGAAGTCAGGACTGCCATCTTCCCAGAAGACTGGCCCTTCCAAACCAGTTGTTCCATAATCCCCTCTGAGACCTGTTGGGATGTGCAGAGGAGGAGCTGTACAAGGTGAGCTTGTCAAAGTTGGCTGCTGAGCACGAATTCTCTGGAGCATGTGAGTTGCTCCCAGCCAACAGAAACCACTTTACTGTGTTTAAGCAGAATACAGGAAACAGAGCCTTGGGCCTAAACTGCTGTCTTCAACAAGGCACAGATCTGCCTGTTTATAGTATGAAAGGGCTCGGTAGCACATTTTGGTTTATCAGCTAATCTAAAGCTATGCATGAAAAATCACAGGCAGTGTCTGCTCATCCGAAAGCTGTTCCGAGGCATTCTCTCTTCCTCTCTTTATGCTCGCGTGTCTGTCTGTATCCGGAGTGAGAACGTCTTGCAGAGAGGTGTACACCTGAAAGTGTTAGAGCCAGCCTAGGCCAAGCTCACCAACAAACTGTTAATTTTAAACACAGGCTGGAGATTCCCATGACCACAGGGGTCCTGCCCCTTGCTTAGCAGCCTGGTGGTCTGAGGCATTGGGGTCAGAGTGCATCTCTGGGGCTGTGTGTCTATTGTCTGCCCTTTCCAACTCGGGCTGGAGAGAAGGATAATGGAGTCTGAGCAGCCCCCGCTGCCAAGCCCTCACCACTGGCTGTGCCTGGTCATGAATTATCACAGGGAGCTGCTGACGTTGGGTGGCCACCCAGGAACAAGGAAGAGAGGTCTCTCCCTCAGAACAGGGGTACCGGGAACAAGGTTTGGGCTGAGCCAGCTGGGGCAGCAGGGTTAACACCCTTGATCATCCTTTGTTGGAAGCTGTGGTATTTTTGGCAAGCGGAAAGCCAGGGCTGGGAATTCCTGCATTTCCCCGGGGCTGTCCTGGCAGCAGGGACACCAGCCCCTGTGTATACAAGGTTGCCAGTCATTTTTATCAGGAAGGTAGGAGCTCTTCTTCTGCCATGGGTACACATCACATGGGGCGGTGGGGAACACAGACTGGCAGGACACAGGGAGATGGAGAGCATGGGAAGAAGCAGTCAGAGAGATTTGTCTCTTTGATATGCCTGTTGTCGTGGAGACTGGGAAAATATTTTGCTGTTGTTCTTGTGAGTTGCTACAGTCATCCATTCCTGTTTTCTTTTGGAAGCTGGTGAAGCTATAGCTGGGTACAGCTGGAGAAGAGAACAGAACAGCGTGGGTTGTTGCTGCCAAATAAGGGGCTGCTTGAGGAAGCTGAAAAGCCATATATTGCTTACAGAAAGTGATGATGTGCCCTTTTGTACCACTGATCTCAAGCCCTTGTTACAGCCTGAAAACAGGGCTGCAGGCAGAAGGTAGTTTTTAGCTATAGATGTTTAAGGTAGCTCCAGTGCAGTCACTGTGGCTGTAGTATCCCCATATGGCCCTGTTCTGCCCCTAGTAGAGTGGTCTTTTGGGCTTTGTAATTGTGTGTAAGCTGTACACAACTCAATGCAGGTTCCTTCTGAGGGCAAGTTTCTCTTGCCAGCCATCACAAGGGATACCTGTACCTTGTGAACCTGTTGTTTCTGGCTGCTGTGCTTGGCAGGACAGCAGGCTGAGGGGGCCTCTGCTCACTGCACGGAACAGCACATTAAACTCACGCTGAACTTCCTCCAGAGGCTGGCAGACTTGCATTGACCATGTGCCTTGCCCAGGTGCACGAGAGATAGCTGCATTCCTGTTGCTGCCTTTGCAGATCCCAGTTCTGGGAAGGCTCAGCAGGGTATTTGTACTCTCTGGTATTCCCCATGGCTTTATGCCGAGCCACTGCTTTCTGAGCAGCTGCCTAACACAGGGCTGGCATGGTGGGGGTTAACTGGGACATCACCTCCTGGTCCCACTAATTGTGCTCATTTGCCGTGCTGTGGCTTCCAGCACCATTTCAGAAACTCGAGGATGTGAAAAAGATGGAGCGAAACCAATGCAAAGTGGGCTTGAAGTGGCTGCTCTCCTAAATGTCAGCTGCCCAACTAAATATAACCCCGAGAGTAGAATTTATGCTTTGCACTCCTTCGCTTTTTATTGTGGGGAGAAAAAAGCCAGGAGCTCAACGGGCTGTAACTTTAATAGGTCATTCCAGCCAGTGCTTACCTTTACAAAATCCTGCTAACACCAGGAAGACAATACAGCGATCAAAAGCAGTGATGAGATTTTTTAGCAGCATTAACCGTCATGACCTAGCAAAATGAAAGAAAATGGTTTAGCAGAACTGTCAGATCCAATATAGCTAATAAAGGCATGGATAAATGTTTATTACATACCGGAGACAGATCATTTCTGTACAGAAATTGAGGATGACCTTTACTGATAACTCTTATCTGCCTGATATCCTGAATAAGAAAAAGAGAGGGGCAGAGAGGGCTGTGCTATTGCTGGTGTTTATGAAAGGTGGAGAAAAATTACAATTTGCAGGTGATGGTTTTTCGACAAGGCCTCTCAGTTAAATAAAGATATGGAACTGTTCATTCTGTACAAGGGCCTCCAGGCTCTGACCTGGCTGCATCAAACGTAATGAGTGTGTCCAACTGGGACACTTTTAGGGGAGACTTGATTTTCATACATATGATGTATGCGCACACACACATCCTTGTACGTTTGTGTATGAGTCTGTGTTTAGGGCAGTACCCAAGTAACGCTGCCCTGAGCCGCCTTCCCTCCAGCTGGGTTTACGTACTGAGCACCAGTAGCTGAAAGCAGACTTCCAAGGGAGGCCAGTTCCCAAAAACTCCTGCTGAAACCCAATGGCCAGACCTCTGGAAGAAATGGGAATGGAAGCCGTCTATTTTGAACTGTAAATGGCACATAAGCTTCTTGAGGCAATCTGCCTTCTCTCTTCCCATTCCATATAAAGCAGCATGTGAGGATTTGAAACACAGGTAATTGCCAGTGCTGAACCTGTCAAGTTCTGAGGCTGCAGAAGTCCCACCCGACCTGACAGCCAGGTAAACGTGGGAGTAAAGGAGCAGACAGGTCAGCAGGCTGCCTGGAGCACCAGGAGTGGGCTAGCAGAGTTCTGCTGTCAGGCAATCAAAGAACAAGTTAAATGCAGACTTCTCCCCCCTCAGCCTAGAGTTCAAGCCCTAAACCCCTTGCTTTCCTGATGTTCTCAGCGTGACGAAGAATTGATACGCTGAAAACACCATTGTAGCCATGAGGCTGAGCCTCTTCCAGAAGAAAACCATCACCAGCTACCTGTCAAACAACTGCCTGGAATGAGATGTGAGCGAAATCAGAATCAGGCCTACTACATGCAGTTAATCATAAATAATGCTGTCTCGCTAATGGTTGCAATTAGTTATGAACTTCAATCATTCCTGCCGTTTCCATGTTGGCCAATTATGCTGCAGGAATTACCAAGTAACCCATAGCACATTAGCTCTCTGTACTGCCATTGTGGGGAGGGCTCAGGTCACCGGCTCCTCGCAGGATGAATTAGCACGGCTCTCCCTGCACAATGGTGCTGGGCTGATTTACAGGGATGGAAGCTGCCCCTTTGTCTCCTGGGGGTGTAGCAGCAGCATGCTGGAATCACAGCTTTGCAGGGGAGACTTACCCAGCCTTACAGGAACAATGGGAAGTGTGCTTTCTCTGGCTGTGCAGGTGACTTACTAGATGCTGCCAGTAATTCTTAGGTCTGGGGGTGATTCAGCAATAAGCTGAAATAAGACTTTAAGTGATGCAATTTGAAGCTGGGAAAGAGAAGCACAATTAATGGGCTCACTCTAAAGCGTAAAAGATAAGCGATTTCTTAAATGAATGCTGATGAGTGGCTTAGAAGTTCCATAGACACCTCCCCTACAGCTGATTGGAATGCCTTTTGTTTTGGTTTGCAGAGGTGTGTAGGACTGCTGTCTTCTGAAAGCAGGAGTGCTTGTTTTACTGTGGGGCATCACCTGGCTGTAAGCCTTGGCCAAACAAGGCAGGACAGTTTGTTCCCGCTCTTACGGTCTTTGCCTTGATGCTCTTGAGGCTCTGTCACTTGATTTCTTCAGGAACAACTGACTTGGCTCTTTATGTGAACTTTTGTTCATCAGGTTGTGTGGGGAATACTATCCTTGACTGCTGAAAGGCATTTCTGTGTTTGGTAACTGTAATATCCGTGGTAGCTGAAGTGTTTGAACACTTCGAAGCTTCCGGACCCGGCCCACAGTCACACTGTATTATTTTGAGTGAGAGCAGCACTCTAAAGGCTCTTTTTGATGAGATCTCAAGCTCCCAGCTCCATT
The DNA here is from genome assembly GCF_009650955.1 of Corvus moneduloides. Lineage (NCBI taxonomy): Eukaryota > Metazoa > Chordata > Aves > Passeriformes > Corvidae > Corvus > Corvus moneduloides. Next base: position 74,057,077 of record NC_045480.1, read on the forward strand.
AATCTCCCTGATAATAATTGAGTTGGCAGTCTCAGTGCTTTTGCCATGCCCATGGATGCTAAGGCTGTAGTTTGAAGATCTCATACCTGGTTCTGTGCTCTGTGGTTTCAGAAGGAATTACTTGAAAGCAGAAAATCTTTGGGAAATTAGTTGCAGTTTTAAAACAGAATATTTTGTCAAAATCAAGTTTATTTCAATGAGGAACAATCACTCTAATGGCTGAGAAGAATGCAAAGATTCAATGAGGTATGAATAGCTGTAAGATGGTACAATTACCACCTCAGAAACAATATATTTGTAAAGTTAATTCCTCTTGAACATGAACAATCTCCTTACACTTGACCCCTCTCTATTGCCTCTTCCATGCTTGAACTCTCCTTGAACTTTGTAGATCCATCTTGAGAGTATGATATGGCCATCTCTTTTGCATCTGGTTATTTTAGCTCTAATTTGCAGCCCTAAAATGGCAATTATGGTGATATATTGCTCAAGTCACCCGACATGGATGAGTATCGGGATCAGTGCGTTTATGCACAGGAGTAGTGAATGGAGACTACAGCTATGATTTTAAATGACTTGATTAATTCCGAAACAACACTTCAGAGTCCATTACATCCAGCAGGTGTTGGGGTTCAGGCTGCGCTCCCATTGCATATTCAGGCTGCCTTCCCTCAAACAGCACAAGCATGTAATCTTTATTGCCCCCTCTCTTTTTTGTGTCCAGCATTCCTTTCCTCCCTTTTGCTCCTCCTTTCAGATCTTCCCTGACTTTTACAGCAGGACAGGAGGGGCAGGTTTGGGATAGAAGTGTTCCTGCTGAGGCTGCTGGCCTCGTTCAGTCTGTCCCTTGTCTCATGGGCAGTACTGCCGGGAGGGAGAAAACGAGAGCAAAGCACAGAAATCATCGCAGCTTCAGGGCTGACTGGGTCCGGATAAAGCAGGGAGCACCGTGCTGAAAACTCTTGCCATACATCACTCTCTAGGGACAGCCTTTTGTAAGGATCGGTTGTCATGGGCCTTTATTATGTGCTTGTTGCCTTTATTGGAGTCTTTGTGGCCTGATCCCGATGTGCTCTGTGTCTTGTTTCAGCCAGAATAATTGCTGCAATTTGGGGAGTTCAGCCCAGCAGAGCCACGGGCTCCGACGGAGAAACAAGTCCCTATTCAGGCAGAGCACTGGAACGACTGCTTCGTGGGCAGGGTGCTCCTTCCCATGAATAAGGGGACAAAAGTCTGGGGCTAATGAGAAGCACGGCATTGGAGTGTTTGTTTTAAAGACAGTGGCTCATTCTGCAGGCTGTGCTCTGGAGGCAAGGGAAGTTCTGTCTGGGGTCAGGAGTCTCCCAAAGGAAGGGGCTCCTGTTTGCCCTGAATCTGTAACTCTTCCCAGCAGAGGTGACAGTGCATGAACCTGCTCTGGAGTCCATGGAAATCAATGGGAGCCTGTCTGCATCATGGAATGTGCCGTAATAGGACAGGCACAATGCTTGGGTGCAGTGTATGGGAGGATCTACTGGGAGATGTTCATGGGGAGGGAAGGGGTGCGGGGCTTGCCCTAAGGCTCTGTTGGAAAGCATTTCCAGCTCAGACCCACTGAGAGAGTGGAGGGATGATGTGTACAGAGCTCTGTAGAAAGTTGCTTCTCAGGGATCAAATGAGAATAGTCCTGGACATCTGGGGGGCAGATAAGAAGTAGTTCTGTACAGTCATTGGGGTTCAGACCTCTGTGAACAGACTGTCAGGGAAATACCTGGCATGGCTTGGAAATGCAAAGGACTGGGTTTGGGGGATTGTGGGTTTTGGGTTTCATCGCTTTGAGAAAATACCCAGTTTTTTCTATCTTTTTTTTCCCCTTGATGCTTCATCAGACTTTTATTTCATTTTTAGGGTAGATGGAAAATAGTGTGCCAGCCAGCAGCAGAGGTGACTGACAGGACTCTCTGCCCAGAGCCTGCTCTGTGCAGGGAAAACCATTCCTTTGGAAGCTGTTCCTGACCCGGGGGGTGGTTCCGTGCAGTCTCCCCACTCCGCACATCCGCCTCTTCTCCCACCCATGCCAGTGAGGAGGCTCCTGCACGGGGGCTCAGGCAACTGCAGACATTCACTGCAATACCCAAACCAGGGCTTATTTATATTCCAAAACCCATTTTTCAGCACTGTCAATTTTACCCTTATGGGCAAACGAAAAGACAGTTAAAGGGACTTTTGGTGACATCCCCCTGTTTAATGAAGCTTGGAGTTATGGGCAAGTGACTCGAAGTGCCGTTATTATCTGCATGAGTGGGCGAGGCCGAGGGTCCAGCAGTGTGCACAGAGCTCCCACAAATGTGCACATTGATCATGGCTAATCAGAGCGCCTGGGTCAGGGGGGCTGCAGAGATGGAGAGTGCTGAAAAAGCTGACAAATGAAGCAGCAGAGCTTGGGGTTAATGCGATATTCAAACAGAATGAGCTATTCAGTTTCTTAGGAGCTTGTCACTTTTCCTTTCCTCTGACATTTTGCTGGAGACTGCAATGAGGAAACAGGGGAGTGTGAGAGTTCATGAGAGAGCAGTGTTCCTAACTGGGGGGGAGCAGGAGGAAGTCCTTCAAGTGGTTCTAAAGAGCAGAAGGGAAAGGCATGGGGGAGTGCAATTCACCTGTGTCCTCCTCACTTTGCCAATGCTTTGCACTCTAATAAAAACCAACTTTTTGGTTGGTTTTTCAAAAGGTGATTTGGAACCTTTGTCATTTCTGCAGCCAACATTGATCTTACTTTGCAAAAAAACCTGCTCAGGCTGAAGCCTCAGCTAAAGAGGAGATGTTTGGGGTGCTTTTCAGGCCAGAGCTGTGCTCTTCCCAGGGCTGAGTTCAGCACTGTAAGAGGTGAGGAGCTGTGTGGGGTGCTGATATGGTTGGTTGGTTGTTTTTTCAGAGCCACTGTATTGACGGCTGCAGGCAAAATGTATGTGTCAGAAGCAGCATTATTGCCCTACTTGGGCTCCTCATGACTTTCTGGTTTCTTAATAATAAATGCCTCACCTGAGGACTTCTAAGTGTCTGTTAAAAATTCCCCGTATTTCCAGTGCTTTGCATGCTGGTAGCCCAACTGGTAAGGCACAACAATTGTACTTTAAGCAGCATAAATGGTATCCGCCAGTTCCTGTGTGGAACTGTACAGACCAGACCACGGGTTTGAGGGTTCACTCCTGTCACTCCTGCAGGGCAGCAGGGGGACTGGAGGTCCCTGCTGTCAGCTCTAGGCTCTCACTGGAGAAGTGGTCGGGTTACAGTTCAGTTGAGGCTGGTGTACTCTAGAGAAAGTAGCACCTTATGCTCCAGGGAACTCTCAGCAAGAGCCTGCCTGGAATTAACAGCTGGAGAGATTTATTTGGTGCTCTCTAGGTTAGAGGGACATAATGCTCTAAGGAGTGAGAGAGGTTTGAGGAATGCAGGGTCGGAGATCCTGGAAGACCTTTGCTGATTCAGTGGGCATGTGGGCATGCAGTGCTGAGCTCAGCTCCTGGGAGGGGATTGCACCCAGGAGAGCAGGAGATCCTGGGAAGTGCAGCAAAGCTTCCCAGGGAAGGTGTAGCAAAGGACCACGTGCTTGCCCTTGATAACTTGGGCCGTCCCTTCTCTGTGCAGCTGTTGATCAGGAAATCATCCTTGAAAAATTAATCAGATTTTGTTTTTTTAGTGGCGTTTCATGCCTCTCAGACAACTCTGATTTCTCATGTTTTACTTTGTTTCTCCCCACTCTGTTTCCTAAGCATTTTCTTCTTGGAAATACTGGAATTTATTTTTTTCCTAACTTGCAGTTACTTCAGCATTTACAGGGGACTCTCAAATGGTTTTGCTGCTGCATCCCAGATGCAAATAACTCTGAGCCCCCCAGCAGCACATTGCAGGGCTTGACCAGGAGAGTGTGTGGGTCTGGCAAGAGGAAACCTGTATTATACCAGCACTGCACGGAACAAGGAATTTCTCTTTTAAGGTCGCTCCCCAGAATAGCGTCACGACAAAGTCGGAAGGAGAAGAGCAGAGTGAGAGGAGGAGAGGAAGCACATGGCTGCTTGCCTGATACATTTGGAGTGCATGACAGCTCCAGTTCAACAGTGGTGAGAGCAGCCTGGTAATGTCACCAGGCTGGAGGCTGCAGCCTCTAAAGTTTGGGATAGCACAGCTCACATGGAGCTGACAGGAATGTGTAAGAGCAACAACACATAACACAGTAAAGCCCTGGATTTCTTTTTCCCCACACACTGCAAAAAGCACAACAGATGGAAGGAAAACCTTGGGGAAACAGTCACGGAGCTGGGGCTCAGGACATGGGAATTCAGCTCTCCTTTCCCACTGGGGTGGTACAAGACCTGGGATAAGCAGATGATCTGCCTCTCCTTTGTTTTGCAGATCATTTCAAGATGTTTTTTTATTCTTGTCTGGTTTGACTCTCAGTTCTTCAGGGCTGGCACAGTTTCATATTATCTCCCTTTTAAAGAGGGGCTTTTTTCCAGCATGAACCTGTCCTGAAGTACAGAAGAACAATACTGACTATTCGTTCATGCCAACAGTATGAATTATTTAATCTTCCCCTGCTCTAAGCAGTCCTGCAGTCTGCTGCTGCCTGTCGTGTGAGGTATTTGGCAACATTCTTCTAAAACAAGCTCTCTCTCCTCATCAAGCTTCTGTCTCAGAGATGCACATGAAACACTTCAGTTTTTTCACCCTTTAATCAGATGCCTGACCTGTTCTGAACAATGCTCAGCTTATGACCTCTTCCCAAGGAACAAGTTTCAAACAAGCTGCCACATCAGATTTTGTGCAGGAATGACTGTGAAACAGCAAGGAGAGCTGATCATGCCAAATAGCGCTCTTTGGGCCAGACCTCTCCTTCCCTGCAGGAATTAATTTACATTTTTGGAGAAGCATGACCATCTCACTGAAAAGAAATGATATAATTTCTCCAGCGCTGAGAGATCTGCTGTTCTGTGGAGAATGGAGTGCATTTAATTAGGCAAAATATTCCTAGTGAGTTGTCCTTGAACAAACACTGTCCAGGGCACTTGGTTCTGCTGGAGTTATGCGTGATTCAAATGTGAAGGAAACACCACAGTCACCTGGGCCGCAGGTCCTTTGGACAAGGAGGGTGTCAGAAACTCCCTGATGCTCTGCCAGGGCTGTAGGCTGGAGTCTCAGACTGAGACAATGTGCAAGTCATGCTGGGGAGCTCGTTAGCTTAGAGCTGGGTCTTGGGGTTGAAAGGTTTTGGTGCTGAAGTTATTTTGGTTCGTGTTTCTTTTTCCTCTTCTTTGTTCCTTTGATCATAATAATCAGCGGGACCGAAAGAGTGAAGAAAATGGTGATTTTTTTTTGGTGAACTCAGTCATTTTGACTAAAACTATTACCATCTTTGGGACACTTGCTGGCAGCTTCAACAAGAGATGCTGAAGCTCAGTGGGTGAATGACTGGGTGACACTCACTGTGTGGGCAATGGGTGCAAATGCAGGCGCCCAGTGTTCCCTCTTCAGCCCCCAGTCTCTGTTTCTAATGACTCCTTTCACTGTTGCTTAATGCACGTTGCCCCATTTTTCCTGGCAAAGGGGGAAAGCATCCTGAGGCTTTGTAGTGCTTTTCCTCTGCAAGGGTGGTGTGCCAGAACAAGGCACCTGGGTGCCAGCTTGGGGCAAGATGTTGTAAATATTGTCCATCAGAATCCCACTTCCCAGGTGTTTGAATACAGGCACTTGCCTGGAATATCCTCTACTTGGTGAGCTGGCCACTGTGCAAGTACATGCGTTGCCTTGGCCTGGGAAGGGCAGGAACACGGGGAAGGATTAGAGGTAAATATCTCCAGGTGTGTCACGGCTGGGTATTGGCATCACCGTGCAGCTGAACTCTGTGCACACTGCAGGGACCCATGGCAAACAGCGACAAGGCTTTATCCCTCAGCTTGACAACCCAGTCTCCAGGACACCGTTGCTCGCTGAAAAATATGGCTTTTCGAACATCATTTCCTATGGCTCCATTTCCTCGTGTTTTTGAGAGAGGTGTTTAAACTGGTTTAGCCCTGTCGTGCCATCACAAATGTTGTCAAGCAAGTGATGTAACTGTTCTTGTGTAGCCATGGCTTCAATGACATGTGGACCTTGTCCACTGGTGACAGTGCCAATAAACATGGCTTTGCTTTCCTTCTAGCCCCTTTAGATAGGAAAACCTTCCAAGATGATTGGTAAGAGCTGAACTTGGACCTTTCCTCTGGCTCCTTCCTTGAGGAAACCAGAAGAGTGAAAATGTGATTTTTCAATAAGTACATTTGGTGCTGGTTTGTCCCGTGTGGAGGCAGCTGTGGAAGTTGGAGTGCATCTTCTAACTTCTGGGCAGTACCTTGTAGGACAGCCAGCGAACGAGCAGATGGAAGGTAGGAGTTGTGTATTGTCCTCTTGGAAAAGCAAACTGGCAAGAGGACCAGCCAGGGCAAATTCACCCTGCTCCGGCATTCCTATTTTGGCAAGTTTCTGTGGAGGAGGGAGTCTGCAATGTTCCCATAATGCTCAGCACACACAGGGTCTCCAGACACTCCACAGTCACGATAAAATTTTAAACACAACTTGATTTTTTAAATTAGCCATGAGTACTTGGTGGTGGGTGGGTCTTGAACACCTTAGGGTGTATTCGCTGTTGGTCAGAGTAGAAAAGGATAAAACAATTCTTTCAGACTTCATAGGGTTTAAGAAGACTTGGTCTGTAGTTTTCCTTCACCGGACGCGAGAGTTTGAAAAGGGGAAAATGCTTCAAACCCTCTCGTAGTCACCCTCCTGAGTCATAAATATTTTCCCCATCACTTCAGTGTCATAATCACTCATTCCCAAGAGAAATAATATTCAGCACTGAAAGCCAGGGCCAAGCCCTTTGTTAAGAGGTCAGGGACTATAAGAGCAGCATTCCTTGAAACAGTATCTGGGGCAGGAGACCAGGATACAGAAACGTTTGCTTGTCTGCTCAGTTTCCTTTTTTGTTCTGTTTTGTTTTGTTTTGTGAAATGGCTTGGCATGGGTTTATGCTTCATGTGAAATATTTACTGTTGTCTTATTTACAAGAGTTTTGAATGCTTGATCAGAAATGTGATCTCTCTAGTTTGTATGCTTACTTTCCAATAACCCAATTAAACCCCAGCTGCTGTGCAGGAGAGAGTGCCTATGCGACAGATCCTCTTTCTGAGGATTGTTCTTCTATAGATTGCTCTTGTGCCCTCTTTGACTGGTGAGAATTTAATTACATGGAAGGAAAAGAAAAAAATCGAATGCTTTGCTTGGGCATGGAAAAATCTAAGAATCCTTATGGTTTCCCAGAAACGTTTAGGACCAAATCCTGCTCTCAGCTGATGGAACTGCAGTTTTGGTGTGCAGTTCAGTGGGGCACCAGGCTCTACCCCTCTTCCTCCCCTTTTCTCTGATAACGATGGAAGTTAGCTGGAAGCTTGGTTGTCAGGTGGCCAAAGGAGGTAAGGTACAAAAGGAAGCCTCTTGATTGTACAGCTTGTGACTATTCAAATCCCTGGACTTCAAGACTCTAATGATTTTTCCAAAGGTATTTTGAATAACTATTTAATTGTAGCATTAAAGAACAAAATTGTTGGTCAAGTGAAATATTAGTTCATGTAAGATTGACATCTTGGTGGTTTTTGTTTTGGTTTTTTTTTAATATTTGGACAGGATTAGGCAGTGGGCGTTGGAATGTATGGAATGCACAGTTGAAACTACATCATATGTCACTAGTGCTCAAGTCTCAATCCTAATTCTGATGATTTTAATAGAGGGAATTCGTGCTGTCACTTCTGTCATTTTGGGAAAATCCTGGATAATTTTTAAGGTGAAAAAAAATCTCCTGATAAAATTTAAGGCTGTCTAATTGCAGTGAACCCAAAGGAAGCATAATCTACGTAATTAGGATATGATGCCAGCTATGGAAATTCAGCCTTTGTGGTGAGACTGCAGGATGGGATAAGGCTCAGAGAAATGCCTTGGCTGAGGGGGTTGCTTTGCTGTGAGACTTGGGGGTTTTTGTCCAGCCTGGGATTGATGCTCCCTGTGCTGCTCTTTTCCCCAGATAGTCTGCAGGGATTCGCTTGGGCTTTTTAAAGAGAAAGCACTTGGGAGCACCAAAAAGCCAAGATGACAAACACTGTGTTTGAGGGAATGGGCCCTAAATTAGAAAGCTGAAACCAGAGGTTTCAGATTAGGGGTTTAGAAGTGAAAATAGCTGGTAGAGCTGATGACACTTCTCACACAAACCGCTTGCACAGCACGCGGTGCTCCTGTGTCCATCCCTTCCCTTGACTCCGTTGGTCTCGGCATGCCTGCTCCTGTCTGCCTTTTCCATCAGCCGTGGCACCCCTGCTGCTGCCAGAGCGACAGCCTGGCTCGGGCGCCCTGCAGCCAGTCGGACAGCTTGGCTCGCGCCGCGGTGCCGGCACAGCCAGGCACGCCCTGACCTCTGTCATCTGCTCCTCTCACAAGTTTTGGATCTGCGCTAGCTCCTGAGCGTTCTGCTCCAGAGCCTCTGTACCGATCCAGCAGCCCCAGGCACGGAAGCGGCACCGTGGGCCCATCGGGACCCACTGGCACCTGGCACACGCGGGCCGAGGCCTCACACTCGGCACCCCCTGGCACCCGGCGCGGCTCATCCGAGGGCTGCGCGCCCCTGCGTCATTCTGGAAAATGTCTTTATATGCTGGAACTCCATGCTGCTGTCAGCCTGGTATGCCTCCGCCAGCCTTTGGGAGGTGACCTCTCCCGTGGAAGCAGTTTGTGTGTTTATCATGGCCTGAGGTTGAAATGGGAGGTTCAGCTTAGGTGTTAGAAAAGATTTTTTCACTGTTTGGGTGCTCAGGCACTGGAATAGGTTGCCCAGAGAGGTGCTGGAGTCATCATCCCAGGAGGTGTTCAAGAAGCATCTGGATCTGGCGCTGAGTGATGGGGTTTAGTGGTTTAGGGGTTACAGTGACAGTGCTGGGTTGATGGTTGGACTTGGTGATCTTACAGGTCTCTTCCACCCTTGGTGATTCTGTGATTCTATGATTGTATCTCTTGCTCAATCCTTTTCCTGAACCCTTTTGGGAGGGTTCTTTTGGCCAAGGCCAGTGCAGAACCTCGCTGGGCTGGATGCTCCGGCAGCATGGACAGTGCAAGGCAGCAACGCCGTGCCCTCAGGGCAGGAGCGTGTCCCACCCAGCCTGTCACCAGCGGCTTGTCCTCAAGCACAGGGCCAGAGGCTGGTTCAGCTCCTGGAGCAGAAGCCTATCCTGGATCCTGATATTCCATACTTTAATTTTAGTTTACAGCACTCTCAGGTTCACTTTACAGATGCCTTGTGCTCTTTTTCTTTAATAAGCAGTGTGAGGAGGAATGTTTCAATCATTTGAAATGCTGTTTGTGAAAACAAAAATGCCCCTTTACAATGGTTGTACTCTCTTTTACTAGTGAAATTTTAAGATTGGCAGGTACTGGGAATTTCCTCAACTTTAAAATTTATCATCGGAAGCCAAAACAATATTGGATAAATATGTAGTAGTTTCTTGCTGACTGCCTTCTACTTGATGCGTAATGTCTTGCTATTTAATTCCATTGGTGAATCCAGGCCATAGACCTTCAGGGCATTCTTAGGCTTCCCTTGTGTTGGTTTTCGTACTGCCCTCACTTGGTTTATTGATCTGAATTAATCTGTCGTGCGCTAGTTCGTTTGTAGTCTCATGTATTAGGATGAGGAGAGAGCGTTGAGGATTTTATCCGGACGTTCCGTGCCCCGGCGGGCGGCGCCGTTCGCGCCGGGGGTAGCCAGCAGGGGGCGCCGCCCCTGGCTCGTGACTGGGGGCGCTCACGCGGCCCTCACGCGGCCCTCACGTGGCCCTCACGTGGCCGCGCGCGCCCCCTTAGAACCGAGGCGCGTGCGGCGCTCTCAGGTGCGCGGCGGGAAAGTCTGGTCCCTCAGGCGCGCGCGGCTGCCCTCAGGGCGCGGCGGGAAAGTCTGGTCCCTCACATCCCGTGATCCCTGGGGCTCCGGCTGGTTCTTGTCGGTAAGAAGGCTTTACTTGCTTGGGAAGGGGTTGCTTCCCGGCACTTTGGGCTGCCGAGGGTGCCTGGTCTGGAATGCTGGTGCCTTGGGGATGGGAGTGCGGGTCGCCGTTCCTTGAGCCCAAGTGACGGTCCTTTACCCTTCCTGCTGTCCCCAGGCTCGTAGGCTGGGTTTGAGGAAAAAAGGTTTTTGCTGTGTTGAGAAGCAGATAGGTTTGGGACCAAAGGGCAGTGCGAGGCTTGCAGGCTCGGTCACACGCTCGAAGCGTGTCTCACGGTCTAGCTGGGAAAAAAGGGATTTACGTCCCGTGGAGTCATTTGCAAAGCCGGTGAATTCTGCCCAATATTGTGCTGAGCGGTTTAAGTCTCATTTTCTGGAGTAGTACATTTTTTATTTGTATTTGCCTGTTGTGCTTTCAGGCCGGTGAGGTTTGTGCTAAGAAACTTTTCCTCTGGTGTGCTCTCCAGATATTTCCGTGTGGCTAACTAGATTTTTCTCTCATTATTTGTTCAGTTTATCAATATTATGTCTGTAAGAGTGCTGGGGAAGGGTTTTCCGCCCTGTGTCCTATTCCATTCCAGTGTTATTGTTTGTTAGGACAACGGGAACTTAGTGATAGTAACTCAGCAAGTATGTGTAGTAGCACATTAATCCTACTTTAAGTCTACCAGGTTTGCAACTGCCTTCTTGAGTTGTATATGAAACCTATTGTGCAGTGCTTTGTGAAGAAAAGGAGTAGTTCATGCGTTTTTTGTTGGTGGATATACGAATTGTTGAGGCTCTTGGGGTTTTTTTGTTCATTGTTTTTTGATGTAGCTTTATCCTTTCACTGTGGTTACTCAGCTGGCAGATGGATTAATGCATTAAGTAGAGAGCGGGTAGCAGAGTGCGTGTGGAGTGCACTGTTAGCGCTTCTCTTCCAAGCAGTATTTTGTTTTAAACATTACCCGCGGCTGTGCCCCAGATGGGTGGGTGCCTTTGGTGGCGATGCCGGCGGTGAGCACAGCAGTGCTGCAGGGAGCGAGAGCGCCCCCAGCTGCGCTGAGTTCAGGTGATGGCAATTACATGAAGGGATGCACCTGTGAGAGCCATCTACCCCAGGCCTTTACAGCTGTCCCTGCTTGTTGCAGTATGTGTAATCTATTCCAACCTGCTACGAATGCAGAGGTTAAGAGCCAGCTCTTAACTGATAACGACATGTATCTTACCTGTGCCACAACTTGGTTTCAAGGAGGATCAATAGCTTTAAAAAATGTGAGAGTTTACTTAAAACCCCAATCAACCAAACAAACCAGAACCCAGCAAGAGAAAAAAACAAAACTTGCAAAAAAACCCCAACAAACAACAGAACCTCACTTTACCCTGAAAGTACAGCATCTGGTTCAAGGTGCTAGTAGTCTGCAAGGATGATGCTTTGCATGCTCTCAGGTTTTTAAAAAGAATTGGTTTCTGGCCGACACTGAAAGGAGCAAATGCTTGCAGTTTGTTGGTTTCATTTTGATTTTTTTTGTTAGTTTTTGGTTTGTTTCTTGTTTGTGTGGTGTGGCACAACAGAAAAAAGAAATTCATTGCCTGGGAGCGCTGGGTACTTGGGTGATTCTGAGTAAAGAGAGCCGGCCGATGTTGTCAAGTGTGTAACAAGCTCTTCTGCTGAAGATTGGGAAACAGTTGCACCTGCTCATCAAAGAGCAGGCCTTCAGCTGGAAAGGCTCTTTTGCCATCTTAGTCTCTCTAAGTAAGGAGTGTTTGGGTTCAGGTAAGAGTCACTGCAGGGGCTGCAGCACTACTTCTTTACTGGCAGGGAAACAGAGGCCTGGAGAGAGAGAGAGACAGCAGCATGTTTTGATACTGAGCTTTGGAGCAAGGAAATAATTATGACTTTATCAGTTAAGTGTCAGTCATTCTGTCTCTCACTGTTTTGACATGTTCAATTCTAGTGACTGGTGGTAAAAGAGATGAGAGTGTTGGGGGGGTTGAAGGGAAAATTTTAATGGAGGGAAGCAAGGGGAGAAAAAAACCTGTCGAAGACAATTTCTGGCAGGCAGTCGGGTTCCTGGTGCAGACAGATTGGCTGATGTTGATTGTTGACAGCTTCTGCAGCTTGCTAATTACAACTGTAAAAAATTCAGGTGAATGACAGGAACTTGAAATGTTAATTCTGGTTTTATTATTTTGCAGCTGCAACTGTTAGTTGGCTCTTGGTGTAATTGATGGACACTGCCAGTTGCTTAGACAGATGGGAATTAACACTGGTGTTCCCATTAGAACTTGCCATCACAGTCACGTTGGCTTTGGTCTCCTGCACTGGGTTGATGTGTGCAAGAGAGTGCATGTGGAAGGAGCAAGCGTAACTCCTGCCTGCAGTACTCGCCTTCCAGGGTATTGGAGCCATCCATCCAACACAGAGCAGACGAGCTGCTTGCCAGGTTAGTACATGCAAGAACAGGCCCTCTGTTTGCCCTGAACTTCTGGAGAAGGTTACATGTTGATCGGTATTGCCATAATAATAATGTGGGAGTCTTAAGACTTGTGTTAAGTTGTTCTGATTGTTCCTCATCAGAAATGCAGCTGTAATCTTGGCTGGTGTCTCTGAGCTGTAGTCACCTGTACACCATGTGAATTGGGAACTAGAATGCTGGTTGAAAGGAAAATGCTAGAGGTAGGGTAAGTAAAGCAGTTCATGATGTCAAGTAGTAGAGGAAAGTAGCAGTGGGTTAGGGTTTTTCCGAAGCAGAGGTGTAATCATCTATGTGGAAGAAACAATTAAGAGAGTTGTAGCTGTTTGACTGACCTGCAAGTGGGCCTGCTTTCCATTTGGGGTAGAATCCTGGTCTCTGAGTATGGATTTGCTTCAGCCTTGCAGGGCTGGGTTGCTGAGGAAAGAAATGGCTCAGTTTGTCCCTCTGAGAACTTGTTCCTTTGCAGAGGTTCAGTCTGTGGGGGTGAAGGAAGTCAGAACATTCAAAGAGCCCTTCGTGTGGGGAGGGAGCTGCAGAAGTGTCAGTTCAGTTTGCTGAAACCTTGGTTGGCTTTTGACCAGCAAGGTAAGTTCATAAATTCCAAACCCACAGAAGCTTGCTTTTTTTTTTTTAAGCAGTTTGCAGAACACATGGCTTTGAGATGGTGAGGAAAATGCTTCTTTGCTGGATGCTGAGAGATTGCAGTGAGCGGGACTCTCATCCCTGGAGGCATCTGTAAGCTGTACTTACAGGTAGGCTGACAGAAGACACAGCAGCTCAGCTGGTGGGGCCACTGTCCCTATGCGCTGGTTTGTTGGCTCCATGCAGGGCAGGTCATGCGCACACACAGTGCCCTCTCCTCCTCCCAAGTCTCCTGCCATCAAATCCATGCCTGATGCTCAGACCCAGCAGGTCTGGCTGCTCGCTCAGCCTCAGGGCTGAGGTGTGAGCAGTGCACGGGAGCCCCTCCCCGGCCCCAGCCGCAGAGCTGTGGTGTGCGTGGCTGTGCGCTCGCACGCAGCACAGGAGATGTTTGACGCTCAAGGTAGGAGCGTGTTGCCCACTGCTATGCCAATTACTGGATATTAATGGCAGGATAGCATGCATATGCCTAAACTGGGAAGCAGAAGGTTAATAGACGAACAGCACCAGAAGATCCCATTTATCAGTTTCTATTTATCTCTCCTTGGGAGGTGGCAGGTTTACAGTAAATACCTTCTGTCCTCCTAATTTCCTAATGATGGGGATAATGATGGAGAATGGTGAAGTCATTAACTGGGACAGCCTCTGTGCATCACTCTGTCAACCACATCTCTCCAAGACCTGCAATGAAAAGTGATAGGCCCCAGCTGTTCACCAGATTCTGTTCCCTTCCCCCTTCCCCATGCTCAACCCCAATTGCAGGCTTAGCAATTAAAAAACAAGGGGGGAAAAAATGAGACCCAAAACCTGAAAGACAAAAGCCAGACCCTTTCTCTGCTATGGCAATGATAGCCTAGTCTGCCCTGCACTTGGGTGTGGCTGTACCAGTCCGACCCCATTCAAATGCTCCCAGTTAAGTGCAGTGGTATCCCCGAGCCTGGTGGTGTCACTGGGGCCAGGTGTGCAGCACTTGGAGAGAGGAATGTGAGCTAGCATGAGTGGAAGCTGGAAGAAGATTGTGCTTCTGGAGCAGAGGCACTGGGTTTCCTTGGTCCTGCCTCCTGTTCTTGCCTTCCACGGAGGAACCTGTTCAATGCCTGTAAAAACGGCAGCAGTTCTCTGTGTCTGACTCTGTGTGCTGGGGTACTGATGGATTTTGGGGCTTAAAAATGGTCACGTGGCATTTGAGGTGGAACTGTGTGGAGTGCAGAGGGTGGGCTCTGATTCTAGATCCCACTGCTTGAAGTTCCACAGAACAGGAAGGTGTTCCTGAAACCGAAGCTCAAATGAAGATGCACGTAAGTAAATTATTGCTTTGAAAAGATTGTCTTTTTTTCCCCTCACAACGACATTTCTATGTAGTTGACTCTTAAGAGTTTTTTATATTGGTTTCACTTTGGGCAGCATCTGGGAGTTGATGACTTGACTGTTTTCAGTGAGTTGAGAGTGCTTTGCTGTGTACAGCAGCCACGTGTTCATCCAGTGAGGGCCTGTGATTATAGCCAGCCCTATTTTGAGCAGGCTGTGGCCTGGAGTACACCGTGGCAGAGCCACCCAGCTATCCTGTGGGTGGTGCCTTCTGCTCCTGACTGCTGTTTGCTGTGCCTGAGAGTCTGGCCTTCTGCCTGGGTGTGTTCTGAAATGAGAGGTCTGCCTGAAGTGAGGTTTTCCTTTGCATCCACTGTGTGCTGGGCTCATAAAAGAACTCTCGAGCTGTGGGAGCTTTGTGTTAGAAGGGTTCATTAACTTTCAAATGTTTCAATTGAGAAATTTCAGAGCTCTCAGCATAGACCAGGGTGGCTGGCTCAGCCAAGAGTGTCCCCTGACAGTCAGGTACAGATGTGATTGCTAGTCAGAGCACCGTAAGAAACCTAATGGTGTCCCAGCAAGTGTCATACTTGAGCTGGAAAGGATTAAACCAGATAGCCCGGAGAGGCTGTAAATAATTTTTATTGGACTTTAAGAGCTAGGGAGACAAGAGGAGCCTTTACCTTGTAGCTTGCTAGGAATTGTGCCTGCAGGGTTGCAGAGTGTGTGCAGTGGTGAAAGAAAGAATTCTGGGACTGGTTTTAGTCTGAGCAGGCACTTAACTGGGTTCTGAAGTGCCTCGGGCCAAGGTAGGTCATGGTGGTACAAGGGGGCGTTTTTCTGACTGATGTCTCTGGTATCTGGGCACAGAGACTTGAGAAATGAAAGGCAAGGGAAGACATTCCTGTTTGGGAGATGGCATGTTAGCTAGCTAGCACATGAGAGAAATGGCGTGTAAATGTTCCCTAAACACTTCCTTCTTTATTTTCAAGTTCTAGGTGCTTTTCTTGGCTGTTCAAACCTACAGAGTTTGGTTTTTTGTTTTGTTTTAAATTTCTGCTGATCTGTTAGCCGCATGCTGGGGAGTCCTCTCCCAAGGGAGTGGAGTTGGGTTAAACACCTCTGGTATCACTTGGCTAATAACTTTGTGTCTCTGGTCACAAATTTTGAGACTGGGGAAAAGAGGAGTTTGATTTCCTGTGTGATGATTCAGGACACTCTGTTTAACCTTATTAGCTTGGTGTAGGCTTAAGGACTGATGTTTGACCCTAAGTCTGTTCTCCAGCTTTGTTTTAGACATGTAAGGAGGTGTCAGTTCACTGGATTCTAGTGACCCCTGGGACAAGCTGCAGGGGCGCCTTGATGGTTTTGCAAAGTTGTGACCCTTGCTGGGTTGTTTTCCGGCCAGCTGGCCTTGCCTGAGTTCTTCCGAAGACATGCTAGCCAGTGTTCCCAGTGAGGGCAAGCCTTGTGGATTGCAACCCTTCTCTGTTGCCTTGGTTCCCGTAGGAGCTCCTAGCCAGAAGTTAAAGTATTCTTGGTTGTTAATGTCTTAACTTGCTCTGGCCTGCCTATTGCAAACAGTGGTCTGGGGATGAACTCCGTGCTTTTGTTTCTGTGGCCAGCCTGTCTGCTTTTGGCACCTCAAGCTTGACACAACCCAGGCTAAACAGAACATGTGATATTAAACAGCTGTTGGCTTCTAAATAAGGAAAATCATATTAGCCCCTCTATAAGCAATCTGTATGGTAATTTCAGGAAAGCATGGGGTGGCTGTTCTCTCTGGGAAGAAAGAGCTGATGTATCTTTTAACATACGTAACATACTTAACTGTAGGGAAGACTGAAGAGCCTAGCAAGGAGGAAAGTTTTACTTCCTTAAGTGATGTTTGATGGGGAAAATCAAGGCAGGACCAATTGCCTATTGCTGTGGAAATTGGTTTGGGTAGGACAACATCTACAGCACCAGATCCTGAGGAGGATGGATGCTGTTACAAATAGTGCTGGTCAAGTGAAAGAAATGTCACTGGAGCATTGTAATAGCTATCTGAAATAATTTTTTCAATTATATGTAATATACAGCAGTCGATGACTTAAAAAATTATCCTATCTGACAGGACAAAGGCAGCAAAAATGTTAGATTTAAGACCATTTCTAAAGGTGCAGGATGTACATACTAACCCTCTGGCTATCGATGGTTGAAAGGAAACAGGAGTGGCTGTTGGCAGTGAACATTTAGCTCTTTGCAATTTGCCTGACTACATCTGGTTCTGGCTGCTGCACATAGCCACAGCTTCCAGAGGGAAGTGTAGCAGTGCTTGTCTGCAGGACATTATGGATAAACCTTGTGCTTTACATGGATTTCAGTGGACTCTGGCTTTCAGAAGCTTGGTGAAAAAGGAAGCTGTTAATGGTGTTTCCCTTGAGTAACTAAGTTGTTCATGCCTCTGCTGGATGAGGTACTGAAGTTTGGATTCACTAAGGAGGCACATGTTCCAAGTGGCAGTGCTTATTGGGGCTGCTCTGTACACCTCAAGTGTGGGAGAACTCATTGATGTCTGTGGAGAAATGTGAAATAAAGGCAGGGGGCCTTTTTGTGGCTGTTTTAAGAAGAGACAGCTGGGTATCCAGTGTATCCCACTGACCGCCTCAACTCAAAAGCGCTGTCCAGTGCTGCACTTGCTATGGCACTAGGGTGTTTGAAGGGAATTCCAAGAGCTATACAGAGTCCTGGGCATCCACCTCTTCTCTCTTCCAGAAGAGCTGTTGTGATTTGTCTTGGTATGAAGGAACCTCCCACTCTCTGGTCTCAGAACCTGCGCAGTATGTGTTTGCCCCTGCTGCCCTTGATACTGACTCCTGAAAGTCCTATGGTAAAGAGCTAAGCTTTCACTAAGTTGTATTTCATTTGTCGTCTTTACTTTTGGTATGGTGTTTTCCTTACTCTGCATACATCTTTCCCCTTCCCATCTTTGCTCCTGCTAGTGAAGGAAAGCTCTGCAGTTCTGTCCTGCTCCCATTTTTCAGATAAACCATCCGTGACACACAGAGCTCAAAGCTCAATGGACTGTGCATGCAGCGTTTTTGGGCTAACTGCTGTAAGAAATGGGCCGCGCTGTGGTGCAGAGCTCTGCCTGCCTGTTCCCAGGGCTCTCACTCAGTCATGGAGTGTGTGCTCATATACTCCATCAGCTGCTGTTGGCATGGCTGCCTACGCAGGCTAAATGTCAGGCCCCCAGTGAACCTTTCTGTCACTTTTGCTGTTCTGGCCACTATGCTTAATCAAAGAGCTGGAAGGAAAGCTCTCATTAGAGAGGCTTCCTCAGTCGTACAGAAGCCTCTGCTTGGCTAATTGAGGCTTTAGAGGGCTCGTGCTTCTGGTTGGGGTTGGTCTGCTTGATGTGATCTGGGCCTGAGGCAGAGTGAAGCAAGGAGACTTAAATGATGTCTGAGCAAACATGATGGCTGGAGATGAATGGGATTGTGTTCTGTTAGGCTGCTTCTCAGAGACTACAGAGTTTCTTGCTGTAGCAGCAAACTGCTGGAATGTGCTGTGGCTGAAGATGTTGTTGGGAATGTGGAGGTGAAAGTGGGAGTCTGCATAGGGTGAATTGATCCGCATGCATGTTCAGCGGTTAGAGCCCAGGCCGCTCATATGTTGGAGGAAATGAGAGTGCATGGCAAGCTGGGCAGCAGAGCCTGCAGTGTCTGAATGGAGGAAGCAGGTAAATGCCAGGGAAAAAGGTGTAAGGGCTGGGGGTCGGGGACAGAGCTAAGGACTCTAGCTAATGCGTCTGTAGTGCTTGAGGCTGTTACGCTCCTGGAGCAGTGTAGCCTAGTCCATTTTGTATATTTTACAGACTGTATTTTATTAAAATTTTTTGTGTAGTACACGTGTTTGTGATCCTATAAGTTGCCCCCTAAGAATGAGTGAACAAGTGAAATTGTTCAAGGGACTTGTTTTAAATTATATCAGTAGAACTTAGAGTATTAATTATTGGTGTCCGAGAGAAGAAGTGTGATGGAGGAGTTGAAGTAGACCCCTTGCTCTTTCAGGATATGGGCATTCTTTCTTCCTCTGTGGTCAGTGACTTGAGTAAATCACACCTGAGCAGGGTGCCTCTGTTGTGGGCCAGAGGCGGTGGTCTTAATGCCATGCAAAATGTGGAGCTGCCAGGCTTGCTTTGGAGGGCCCTGGCTTGTAGGTAGGTGTGCACTGCATGTGCTGGGTGGTGAAGGTGTGGAAGGACAGGAGGCTCAAGATCATGTATTCAGCTGCTGGTGCTGAAAGCCAGTCTCCATCTGAGAGATGGAGCAGAGGTTTCAAGCTGTTCAGTTGCCTTCTGCTGCTTTTGGATAATTGTGTTGCAAAGAGTGCTTGAAAGAGTTGGAGTGAGCAGCTGCTGGTGGTTGGGAAGCGTTGGTCCTGGTGCCTGGGCAGGAAGGCTACCTGCCAGCTAAGCAGGTTCTAGCACTGGAAGCAGTGTCTCTGGTCACGTGGCAGGGTCCTCGTTTGCTATGGGAAAGGAAACAGACCAGCTACCAAGTGCCTAGAATTAGTAATTAAGCTGCTCAGAGAATGCACGCAACCAGTGCAGGTCACTTACTGAGCAGGATAAAGATCCATTTCCAAGTGGAGGTGGAGGGAAGGAGAAAGGGGAAGGGTCAGTAGGGTGTCCATTGGATGTTTACCAAATTCCCATGCAGCATTCCCCGTTGGGCAGGCCTTGTCAGATGTGTCTCAGTAGGTCTGGCCTGTCGGGAGTCAGTGCAGAGACAAAGGGACAGATGGGGGAAGGAGAGGGGATGTAAGGGAATGTACATGATGTCACCCAAGGGACACGTTAACTGTGAGTTTCTTTGTTACCAGTTTGATGGTGTATTAGTGGCTGACCTTGCAGTGAGGATTTGGACATGCCCTCCTCCTCCCCATTTCTTTTGCTGTTTGCTTTTTAGCTTCTTGCAAAGCAATGAAGATGCTGAAATCTGGAGAGCTCCTTTGGGAGTTGAGCTCTTCAGATACAGTATTGCTCTGTGAAGAGAGATGGAGGAAGTTGTGAGGGTAGGAATGACGAGGTTTGTCAGAAAAGTTTGGGCGAGGAGCTGAGATGACTGTGAGACAGCACAGTTGGGAACAGCGCTGGGTATTGCCTTACTCGTGTTGTGTCAGAATCTTCCCACGCCATGGCAGGTTCCAAATGTGTGACAGAACTGTGCTTAAGACTGAAGGATTCTCTGTCATACGTCTGCTGTCTGTCTCCTACATGTGGAGGGGACAGGGACCTTTGTTTTGGTGGCAGAGGATCCTCGGATGAGCTGTCTGTGCTGATCTGTGCAGATGATTTTGTGCACTGGAGAGGAAGGTGTGGCTGGGCAGTGAGGCAGCTGGGAGGGCTCTGGGGAGCCAAGTGCAGGTTTGCAGACAGGTCTGACTTGGCTGAGTGATGGCTTGTCAGGCAGGGGTGAAGTCTGGCCGAGTGCCTGGAACAGAAACCCATTGAGAATTATTAAACACAGAAAAGCCATCCTGAGCTCAGCTAGTCCCAGGGCTGCACATTTTTAGGGACCGGGGGTGTGTCCTCAATGAGTGTCCCTGTGGGCCTGCTTTATTTTGTGACCCTTGACAAGGTGTGTGCTGCTGGCCTCTGTCAGAGTGTGCTGGGCTGGATAGTTTTTTGGTGTGAGCTACAGCACATGTTCTTCTGAAAGAAGCTGCAGAAGTGGTGTAAAACCAAGGCAGCTTAGAGTTCTTAAAAGTACATCCATGACTTCTTACTGACTTAGCTAAATTCTCCTGGCTCACTGGTTGTTGAAAGCAAGCAGAGGAAGCTCTCTGGTCTTTGGGCATTAGAGAAGGGGGGCAGATGACTTTTCCCCTGACTTCCAAGGATCCTGGACCCATGGCAGTGGTAAATCAAGGTAGTCTCTGCAAGGCAGAGGAGGATAGTGGGGTTAGTGGATGACTCTGGGAGTATGCAAAAGTTCATAAATATATCAGAGCTAGTCCTGAATGAAATGTGTCATGTTCTGATTCCCTAAACGACTCTGAAAAGCTTGATTCAAGACTTTGTTTTTACATTGTAGTTATGGCTTTGTCCCCAGCTTTGCAGTGGTCTTTCACTGCTCACCTTTCTGATATGAGCTGCCTTTTCCCTAGAATAAGTGATCTGTAGCCCCATGAGCTTCAGGGGACTAAGTGTGGCCAGGTCTGTCCGTAGAGTCCTGCTCTGTCATGCACGTAAAGTGCTCTTGGTGGATTTTGTGAGTGTAATGGCTGCAGCTTTCTTTGTTCTTTGTTACCCAAACACTTGTTCAGACCCTGCCAATCTCTGAGGAGCAGGCTGCACTAATCACGGCTGTGGGAAGGTAAGGAAGCCATGGGCAGTCTTGGGTTGGTCTGGATGAGCTGCCATTGTTAGTTGTCGTAATTTCTCTCATGTCTAAGTGAGACTTTTGTACCTAGAATAGGACGTGGCCTGTCCTTTGTGAAACCTTGTGTGCGCCCTGCCCCTGTGGTGCTGTCAAACCAGCAAAAGGGTATGTGATGGTTTTGTATCATGCAGCCAGCAGGAAGGAAAACAGTGTCTTAAATAACAGGCATTAAATCATTAAATCCAGTAAGGAGATAATTTTTCATGGATGTGGAGTCATATTTTCTGTTATCTGAAACTGTGGAAGGTGCTTGTGGTAATGCTTGCCTAAAATATGTAAAATGTTCCTAGGGACGTTTGGGATTTTTTTTTTTTTTTTTCCCCCCCTTTCCTCTGTGTTACAAAGGTACACTGGGATTTAACATATTAAGAGCAGTCAGCTAATCCTAAAACTTGCCTCTGGCATTTGAGTGTATGCTTATGTAAGTAGCTATATATACTGAAAGTGAAGGTGTAGTAAATTATGGGGAGCTTCAGGAGGGAACTGACCAAGGCTGTGTAGAAGTTACAAAGTGGGGAAAATACCTAATGAAATAGAAAAAAAGCAGTTGCCTAAATATCATCTTCTGGGCTGAGATTGTTTTCCTATGGATATTTTTTAGCTGCTATTTCACTTCGCTGGACTGTGACAAGTATAGTGGGTTTGGAAGGAGGTGACTTCTCCATCCAGGATAGAAGACAGAAGGTTTAGTACAAGACATCTTTAATAAAGAAAGGTATTTCAGAAACTCCGGTATTTCCTAGAGGCACAAAATGCAAGATTCAGCATAGGAGTTAAAGTTCTAATCCATGTCAACATCTGGAGTTACTTTTCTGTAGGAAAGTATTCAACCCTTATATACCTGGAAGTTACTTAGATTGGGAAGAAAAGGTGAGGGTCAGAACTCTTGAGCTGCATCTGAATATGCCCAAGCTGGAGCACATGTCGGCCTCTGTGCACCTCACAGGGAGATACAGCGTGACCTGAAGGGTCTGACCTGGCCCATCCTTAGATTTCCCGTGTGCTCTGTGGCGAGGTAAAGCAGCCGTGCTGGAGCAGCGTCCATGTATTGGTCAGGAGTTTTCAGCTCCCCACAATTGTCTTTGGAGCTCTGTGGAGCTGAGTTTGCATCATTGTAAATTAAGCTCCCGCTGAGGTCAGAGGGCAGGAGCTAATCTGTACATGAACGTTCCTCAAACTCTTGTTATGCATTGGACCTTTGAGATGAGCTCTAACAAGCGTGATGCAAACTGGATTAGTTTTTTGCATGCCACTGGGAAATTAAATGTGTCTTCCAAGTTCTTGTCACTTAAAATTTGCCATGACATTTACTGTGTTTGACAAAATGCAGGAAAAAGAGGTTCCAATTAACCAGGACATCAAACGGTGTGGATGGTGCAGTTTATTTTGGAGGCATGATATTCAGAAAGGTCAGTCGCTCAGTCAGCTGACCTCGGCCGTTTGTAGCGTTGGCTGTGGCTAATGAGCATTCAGCTCAGTCCATAATGGGAACTTTATGGAGGGAAAATCCAGTTAATGGATGTGTGTAGGCAAACTGGCTCTTTCTAATGGCTGTGTGCTGGGGAGGAGGGGGTATGTGCAAGTTCTCTCTAACACAGGGAAAAAGGGGCTGAATCCAATGTTTAAGAGCCAGGAAGGTCTTCACAAAGTCAAGTCTCCTCACACCTGAGGGGAAATTGTTCCTGTCTTAGTGCTTCTGCTTGGGCTTGTGAACTGCCCAGAGCCATGTGTGACAGCATGGTGGTTTCCAGCTGGAGCAGAGTAGTAGTTCCTTGGAAGAGGTAAATGGAAACGTATTGCTGCATCCACACTGTGCAGTCAGTGCTGACAGAAGCCTGGAGAGAAGGTGGCCAAGTCTCCTGATAGACTGTTGTTCTTCAGCTGCTTTAAATGTTGGTATCAATCAGTTGCAAGTAATTCGTACTAAAATTCATGGCAGCTTCTGGCCCTTTATGTGGGCTGTGTCCAGTGTCAGCACTGGGCTGTAGTATTTCAGTCTGAAAAAATTTACTGTTTGAAACTTAAACATTTGGGCAGAGCTTCTGTAAATGATGTTGGATTTATACCAAATTGACCCCCAGGAAACAGTTAATGTTAAACTGGCCAGTGACATTCTCTTTCTGCTCAAAGCTTTGGGTGTTCAGGTTAAAAATGTGTCATTTTTCTATGTCCCACCAAAGCCATGTTTAACCTGCATTTTTAGATGCACTTCAGCACAGTTTTTTTTGTTCTGCTGTTAAGCGAAGCCTGATAGGACAGTGCTGGTTGGCAAGTGGCAGCTCTTGGAAGTGGTCAACCTTAATGCAGCCCACAGATTTGAGCACCCATGGTGCTGGCCGAGTGCTTGGGAATGCCCATTTGAAAGAAATGAAAAATAATTCAATATGCTCCTGGGATCTCTCTGAACTTTACCTATTTAAGAGGTAAGGATGAACACATTCTTTGCTCGGTATTCCTCCTTCTTAATACTGTCTTTGTTTTCCTCCTTTGAACTTGGTTCCCTGTATCCACAGTTTCAGAAGGGTGTCCAGCTAGTACCTGGGATATACTGTGCTGTGAGCGAGGCATCCTCTAGGCAACTTCTAGGATTTGCCTTGTCTGCTTTCCACTGGGCTCTGTTGACTTCAGTGGGAGTGGGAATCCAACTTCCGCTGGAGTTGGGAGAGAGGAGGAAACAGTGAGAGTAAGAGGGCTGAGAGAAAGTTTGGACTGTTCTAAGTTGGTGGTAGTAGGGTCACAGGCCAGAGCAAGAGTTAGATAGCTGCCTTGAGTTTCTGGGAGGAAGTAAGTACAAGAACTTGAAATGGTGGGGTGTGATACTTTCAGGCTTTTAGCTGAAGCAGACTTCCTGAGGCACAGTGCGAAACAAATAATTTCTCAATTTAAATAGAACTCCCTTCATACTGAAGTCATAGCAACAAAATGACCTCACTGCAACTTTACTCCCCCCTCCCTTGTAGTTGTTTCTTTAA
Organism: Corvus moneduloides; assembly: GCF_009650955.1. Lineage (NCBI taxonomy): Eukaryota > Metazoa > Chordata > Aves > Passeriformes > Corvidae > Corvus > Corvus moneduloides. The sequence continues at coordinate 74,080,943 of NC_045480.1, forward strand.
TTTCGTACAATATGTTATTCTTGTTGTTTGGAATCATGGGGAGGAGGGAGAGAGGGAAAACCAACCTGTGTAAAAATTAGCTTTGAGTTATTCCATCTGTGGACTCTTAATTTTGTCATGAAAACAGAGAAGCCTGGCAGGAAGCGAGCTTGTGACTGGCTCCATGTATCCTCTTGTCTGGAGCTGGGTAAGGAAGTGTGGCATTTAGAATGAAAGCAAAAGCTTCATTTCTGGAACTCTGAGTGTTTGCCCAATTCTTTGACCATCTGTTTTTGTTGACAACCACCTCTTTGTGTTGTGCCAAAGTTATTTTGGCTTTTTTAATTTGTAGATGCGTGTGTGTGTGTGTATATGGTGGTGTGGTTGTGTGTGTCTGCGTGTGGATCATTAGGGTGCTGCTGACTGGGTCAGACTGGGGGAAGTGGGATGTGTAAAAGTAGGTATTTTGTGAGGATTGAATACAAGGAGAAATACAGTGAGTAATCCTGGCTTCTCTCAGAGACACTTGAGTCCTATCTGTGTTACCCGGTCAAAAGCTGCCAGCTTCTAGTGGCTGTCCTTAAGTAACTTTGGTTGCATCGCAGCCATTTAAAAGAGTACGCAAGTACCTGCCTCAGAAATCATGGCTGGGATGAACTGATGGAGAGTCCAGCAGCTGACTGAAGGTGGATAGCAGATGGGTCCCTGTGCTCTGTGGTGCTAGCATGGAGGTGCTTAGCCAGCTTAGCTTCTCTTGAGCTGCACTTCTCTTCCATTCTTGGTGTCATTTAGGGGGTAGTTATTCATTCCCTGTATCCTTCATATGCTAATTTTGTCCACAACCAGTATGGATTGGAGATGCACTGGAGCAGCTGATGTTGAGAACTCTATCATGGAACTGCAAAAGCACTTGGAAATTCAGCCTCAAAACCTAGCATGAGCCACCTTTTTGAATATATTTTTATGTTTCTAAACCTGCATTTGCTCTACATTTTAATAAAATGTCTTTGGTTTCTTCTGAAGGCTGTATAGAGAAGCTGAGCACTTTCTGTGCTGCTCTCCCCACTGAGTTTTTCCTGCAGTGCCTTCCGAACTCTTGTGGGCATGAGGGTAGGCCAGAGTAACATCTACAGCCCATGACAGCAGCAAAATGAGGCTAACAAATACCCTTCCGAGGATGCAGCATGACAGCTTCATCCATCCCGCTGCATTTGCATCGGGAGTGCGGAATGGCTGCGTGTCATGGGCCACTGCCACTGCACACAGTCATTTATTTAATAACTCCTGCAGAGGCATTAAAGGGGAGCCTGCAAGACAGTGTGGTGGAGACAATAAGGAAGTAACGAGATGGCAGCATTTAGAAAAGTCTGGTTTGTGCTATTCTATCATTGTAACTTTCTGTTCAGCAGTGCTTCGGGTATAAGGTAAATGGAGTTTCTATGGACAGTAGCAAGACATGGGCTGTGGTATGGCACAGGGGCTTCCCTGTGGTTTTTTTCTGTGTGCTGAGTTTGAGGGTGGCCTTTTCCACAGCTAAGCTTGTTCCCTTGCAATATCAAGTGTTAGTTACTTATGCAGCTTGCACTAGATGTTTCTGCTATGTGAACCAGGCAGATTAAACCTGCTTCAAATCTGGATGATTACCTATTTTTCTCCAGAGCATCATTAATTCACAAGAAATTGAGTCTCTTTGTTAGTAAAGATTTTCTTGAAATACCAAGTGCTGCAATTCCATCCTGGGGAGAACTGATTTAAAGTGGAGTGCCTTGAAATCCAGCTCCTTAAATATTTATCTAGAGAGAAAAATGGAGAAACTGAAACACCTGGAATAGGTAGTCGCTTCTGAAAATCTGTTCATAAGCATAAGTGAAAATCCTTCTGTCATTTTAGATGCCTTTTCAGGGATTGCCTTCCAGTTCTGTGTTTCCATGTGCAAATGAGGTGTCCGAGGTCTGTGAGATGTGTTGACTTGTACAAAAGCTTCTGGTGAGTGCTGGTGCAGTTAGGAATGAACGTGTTATTTCAGAAACAAAATTGGAGTTATAATAAGACCGGGACAGAATTCAGGTGGGGACAGTATGTCATGCTGAAATAAGGGAATGGCAAAGGTTCTGTTAATGTCTAAATAGATGGTGTCTTTTCTGTGAAAAATACAAGGCAGGTTTTTAAATGGTAGAATCCAGATGCGAAACTCCTAAACCCTGTGCGGGCACTTAAAATTGATGGGTTTTGCTGCAGTGGGAATGAAGAGTCCTTAATTTTTCTCATTGGTGGGAGCCCAATTTTAACAGCATAAGAAAGATTTTGTGTTGTCTGCTCTAAGAGTTTGTCATCAGATTAACAAGAGAGGAACACCAGAGGTTGTCAGTCCCCCTTAGCATCAGCGGTGTTTTCCTCACAGCCAGGCCAGTTCTAACCCTTCGGTTCTCGTTTGCAGAACTCGCTGTGTGCAAGAAATGTCTCCTGGGTTGCTTTGCTTAATAGCAGTTAAGAATAAAGGGCCTTGGAAGTGAAGCGTTCAAAGCATTTCTGTTCTTAAAAGGCTGGAGAAAAAAATAAGCTGTTTGAAAAATAAAAAATGCCAAGGGCAGAACCTGCATGGAAGAGTAGAAAAAAGGCTCAAGCAAGAGGGATGACTATTCTGTTGTGTTCTCACTGACCTAGCACCCTCTATTTTCTATGTTGCTATTTTTACTAATATTGCTGCTATTGCAAGTGCAGGATGGCTGCAGAGGTTATGACTGCTTGCCTGGTAGGGGAGCGAGTGTCTCAGTCTTGTCTAGAAACTGAGGTAACTCAGCAGCTGTTTGTGTGCAGCTGGAGAGAAAGGGGAGCTCTTGGGCCAGGTGTGGGGAAAGGTCACCTGTCTGTGCATGTCAGACACCTGAGATGGGTTCTATTGCTGGCACATTGCTGCCTGAACTGCGGTGTCCTGTGTGTCTGCAGTCATATGCTTGGGCTGCTTAGAAACACTGATGTGAAGAAAAATGTGCAAGCGGGGTTGGCCATTTGTGCCCTCTCCATACCTGGAATACACAGGACATAAAGAGAGCCTGTTCTGCAGCTCTGGAAACCCATACTTAGTCATTACTCAAGCTATCCGTTGGTATAAATAGGTGCCACCTCATGGATTTCAGTGGCATTATCATCCATGAAAGCAAGCAGATGTGGCAGTGTCTGGGAAGGCATGTAACAAAACCAAAATGCTCCTGTGGAGTTGTGTGTAGTTTTGTGGTGTTGCCTTCTGGTGATATTTAGGGAAGACTGATATTAAAGGAGCCCCTGTGTGTTTTCTAGATGACTAAATAGTTAAAATACCAGAAGCACAGGAAAGGCACAATATACTCAATGGACAAGGAAAAGCCTGTACTTAAAACATGGCCATGTGTGAATTCTGAGTTCTGCTCACTAGAGTAATAGTTCATTTATTTTGCAGTGCCACATTGTTTCAAGAGTCGATTTCAAAGCAGAGAGCAGTGCAGAGGGAAAGGGTGATGGCTCTGTCTGCCCATCAGTCAGGGGTGATGGGTGGTGATCCAGTTTAGCGCTGGTACGCAGGACCTGCTTCTCTGACTGCTGCTTGGTGGTTCTGTGTTACCCTGGTTTTTTTCAGGCTGGTAATTTGGGCAAGATTGCTAGTTTTCAGCATTGTCGTGACACCACTGATAACAGCTAAGCACAGCTGATACCTTATGACAGCTATCACTACTTGGGAACTAACAAATACCTAGTTTGGAAAGCGTGTGGGTTCAGTGAGGTATGAGTTGCTTTCATAACGTGTAGTGGACTCCTAGAAGGCTTTTTTAAATGACTGTTGGGATGTATTTGATGTTACAGCTTGCCTAGCAGCTGCAGTCTAGAATGTGGAATATTTCAGATCCTGATAGGTTGGTTTCTCAGTTTCTGTTCAGACTCCTTCCGATGGCTGGAGTGGGTGGAAAAACAGGCCTTTTCGCCTTGCTGATATTGGTACCTACCCAGACTTTCCAAAGCTGACAGCAGAAGCTACTGCAAAATACGGAAACTGTAGAAGTTCTTTTGAGATATGTAGAACCATCTCATGTCATGAAGGAGCTAAAAGTGCAGAAAATTCTGCTTTGAAGAAGGGTGGGCTGAAAGGTCTCTTGAGCTTCCTTTCAGCTGTAATTCTTTGGATTTATCAGTCTTATTTGAAGCATTCTTTGTCACTAAGGAAGTATTGGAGACTGTTGCTAATTCTGGCTGGAAAGCTTGTTTTGGTCAGCAGAAATCATGCCTGGCCTTTGCTAGATGCTTGGTGATGTATGGGAGAGGCTGATTCTTTATCAGGGGAGACTTCAGAACTTGAAATTCAAACCCCAGTTTCTTCCAGAAGGAATAGAATTACCCCAGTGTGTGATGACCTTGTTAATTTTGATGAGAATTCTACATTACAACTGTCTGATCTTGTTAGTGTGTTGGGTTTTTTTCCCTGTAAGTTTTAAACCTGATTTAGATGAGATTGAGTAGATAAATTGTGGCAGGTCTAACTACTGCTCAGTTCTGGAAGCTGTTGAGTGCTTTAGTGAGGTGGTGTCCTTAGAGGTGTGAGTGGCTTGTTGGGTCAGGTGGGACTGTTGATGGCCATACAGTGTGTCCAGCTGAGAAAAACACAGGAGCCAGGGAGCTTTGGGTGGGATGAGGCACTTTGGGTTAGACAAGGAGAATGGAGGCAGAAGGGGATGTATGAAAACCAGCAGCAGCAGAAGACAAAAGCCTACATGTTGCCTTTGGCTGCATAAGTCATTGATGGAGTAATCTCTGTTTACTGTGTTGGTTCTGGATGAGCGCTGGGTGTGTGACAAGAGAAAGCAGAGGAGCGAATGAACTTAGGGGAAGGCACACAACCCCGGTTTCTTAACTTTGAATTTGTTTATGAAGCATTTTGGATTTCTGGGCAGGTTACCGCCTGATTGGGCAGAAAGTCTGATTTAGTGCAGTTCTGCTGCTCAAAAAAGGCTGCCCATTTATGCCACTGGGACATGACCGGTGGTGGTTCAAATGCAGTTTACTTGTAACTCCAAAAGGGTTAAAATAGTCTGAGGTGAAACACTAGATTTGCAGGGTTTGATTAAATTAAAAAAAAAAAAAAAAAAACAAACCAGAGGGGAATATTTGAGCATGTGGGTAAATAGAAATGCTCTTTTGTTTCCTGTTTTTTCCCATGCTTCTTAGTGTGTAGAGTGGTATAGAAAAAATGGGAGATTTCTGTGATGTGCTCATGCTCCACATCCCTCAAATCCATCTGTGGCTGTGGAGCTGTTGCCACACACAGGCTCTGTGTGCTGCGTATTTTGCAAACAGCTACACCTACTTGCAGGCAGCACGAGGCATTTGGGCTGGGATTGCCAGGCTGCTGGATGTGCTCGGAGCCCACAAGCGGTGAAATGCATCATCCAACTTGAGTCACTGCTTTGGCTGAGCGTGGGCATCAGAATATCCTCTCCTGGTGGGGGCAGGGGCAGCGTGCTCTGTGTCTGACTGGGGGGTTTAATGGGGAAGGGTTAATGAAGTCGCAAGGCAGTGACAGTGAAACTGCAATGCAGGGCTCTCACTGTGCAGGGATGGATGGAGGCAGGTGTAAACTCTGCTTGGAGAAATCAGAGCTCTCCATCTATGCCATGTCCTATTGGAGTATTTGTCTGGTTCGTTCTGGCTTCCCCACCATGGGTGTGTTGTAAGAGTAACTGTGTTCCGCGTCCTCCCTCCCTCCTCTTCCATTCCCAACCCCCCCACAAGCTGGAGGGCCAGAAGGTGGGGTGGTACCTCAGGATAATGGTAGCAGAAGGCGAAGGAGGCAGACAGCTGGCAAGTTCTGCCCCAATATGCTTCTCTGAAAGAGGCAAGGAAAATGCAGAAGATGTGATGCCTGAATGGCTCACTTTGCAGCAAAAGGGAAGATTAAAAGTAAAATTAGTTAACATCTTGCTCATTTCAAACCACCACACGGCAGCTTTTTGCTCCCTCCCTCCCTCCCCCCCCCCCCCCCATCCCCAGCCATTTCTCTGTGGCTTGATTTTCTTTCCAGTCCCAGGCAGTCCTGGGACTTTGCAGAAATCCATGTAGTGAGCAGCACTGCAAAAAGACTGAGCTCTCCTGGTAACCCTCTTGTTATCTCTCTGTCATCTGTACAAGCCTGGGCAGCTGGAGCAGACAGGCAGCCACAGGCCTCTGCCAGGAGCTTCTGTTCACTCTACTGACAGAACAGTACGAGAGTGTGCAAATGCAGAGGGTGGGGATGGAGGCTGGGGGCCCTGCAGTGGTTCAGTCTGGGAGGGGAGTTCTGAAGCAGGGTGTGGGTGCTCCTAAGGGCATCTGGGACCCTAGAGATGTTGAGTGAGAGAGATGTTGCTGGTGTCTGCAGCTGCTAAATGGAACGATGAGAGAAGGCAGAGCCAAATGCTCCTGGAGGTGCACTGTGAGAGGGACAAAAGGAACAATGGGCAATCCCAGCTAGATGGAAGGGGGAAATTAATTTCCTGGATGGGTGGTGAAGCATTTGAACAGGGGGCTGGACCTTAAATGAACAATACCTTATGCTAAAAGGTTTTTATTTTGCCAGCTACTGCTTCTTCTGACCATCTGACCAGCGCAGCCCTTGCTGGCAGGGAGCTCCAGGTGTGTGGTGGGCTGGATATGCTGGTACTGCTGGGAACAGCACTCTGATTCAGGACAGCATTTCCTTGTGCCTGTTGTGTAGGTGGTGGGTCCCAGTGATCTGAGGGTCCAGTGTCTTTTTGTGTGTGGACAACTGTGTTTTGAAGGGGTTTTTGGTCCAGCCAAGCAAAACTCCATGGAATGTCATGGTGGTTGGTTTTATGTAATGCTGTTCAAGCAGAACCTGGGCCCTCAGTGAAGCAGATGGCAGCTTATTGAGCAGCCGTGAGCAGAAGCTGGGTATTCACTAGACCTCTTTAGCAGCAGCACTGAGGGCTTTGCTCTGACACCTGACTTTCCAAGTAGTCCTGTGAAACTTGTACCTGTGACATAAGACTGGAACAGTGGCTATTTGGCTCCAAGTGGTTACTGGTCACCGGCAGAGTCTGCAAAATGATGGAGAGGAATTGGGGAAACGATCATGTTTAATTCTTCCATCTCCACTTGGAATACTAACTAAGCAGCCTTAAATGTGTACCAAACACTTCTTCTGTAGAAACTTAGTGAAAGTTCAGCTAAATGATCATGCAATTATTGTAGAAACATAATTTTTAGTACAGTTGATGTAGTTGAGGACAGTTCCTTTGGGTAAGTGTTACTGTTGGTTAATTGAACAGAAACAGATAGATGCCAGTGCAGACCGCTTTTGGAAATTCCTTTGTTACAAACGCCCCAAATCCCACGGATTGCTGTTCTCAGTACAGACCAACTATGCCAGCAGTTGGAGTTGGGGAAAAGCACCCTTCCAAAAGCTGTTTGGTTGGTTACTGTTCATGGCAGAATTTCTCACACTGACTCCTGAACTGTGTGCTCTGGATTGCTGTTGCAGATTAGGTCGTGTTCCAGCTGGAATGTAGCTCTGATCTGCTTGCTAATTCTCACACTGGACCAGAGTACTGTGGGAAAGACAATGAACAAGGAAGTAAGTTTTTTTGCTGGTTTTGGGGCCTAGGTCTCTGAGGTGCTTGTCATTCTAGCAATGCCTTTATAGGTAAGGGTTGATGGTGCTGCTTTATGTCAGCCTGATTTCTGCTGTAGCCCAGGGGTGCTGCTGAGTCATCACCTCTCCTGCTCATGGCTCTAAGTGCTTTGGGCTGCTAAGCAGAGTTCATACCTAGGAGCTCTTGTCCTGAAACATTCACCTGCAGCCCTAGTTCATTAACTGCTTTTCTCCTTCTGAATCTCTTATTTATAAAACGGGCACAAATGATTGGTGGCCCTAGGGAATACCTGAGATGCCTCTAGCGAGGCTTCCTGTCTCTCTTCTCTGAGCAGACAGGACCTAAATTCCCTGGGCTGTGTCCTTGGGATATTTTCAAGTATTCAAGTCAGTATTTCAAGTCAGTATTCAAGTATTCCATCCCTGTTTTTCAGACCTTGTGGTTGTTTTGGTGATGACTCAAGTGATATGTCTCAGGTTGCTGTAAGCAATGGTTTTTTACTGCGGTGTTTACATGGCTGCTGTGATATCAGGATGAGTACAAGAAAAGGCTTGTCACCTGCAGGCTACCCGATGTGGTAGAGGTGGCTTTGGAGTACCAAGTTCCTCGGCTGCATATATATTTTTTACATATCATGTATTTGCCCGTGTACTTCTAATGGGGTGGGAAAGAAACTACGGTAATGATGGGAAGTTATTTAGTGCTGCATGGAGTTAATTGCTTCTAATCAGTGCTTACATCCGTCTGGTTTTATGGGAGACAACAAGCCTTCATTGGATGTGCTCATTAGCCATCCTGTAAATCAGAGGGATGCTCTGGCATCTCCCATATTGTGTGCCCATTAGCTAGGTTGTGTTTCCATGTAGCCACACAAAAGGAATGGTATGCACTGGGATGGGGATGGATTTGAGTCTCCACTTAAGGTCGCTTGTAACAATTTGCAAGTAGAAGTTGTTTCCCAGTTGGTCACTTAGCCAGGGAACTCCCCCATCAAGGCTTATGTTGAGTTCTGTGAGAGCAAATCAGGTGTCAGGAGCTGCTTTCCCAGCAGATGTAGAAATGCTGCTCAGGGTGGCATGGTCATTGTATTGATACACAGCGTGAAAGTGCAGTCATTCATCCTGGGGGAATCTCTGAGGGGCACCCCATCCTTAAAAAGAAGAGCTTAAAAAATTCAGTGCAAAGGAGTTTCTTTTTGTCAAAATAAGCAAGTTGTGTCAAAGAATCTGTATTCTTTGGGTATCTTGATAAGAACTCAGTAGTGCTGGTAAGAGATTTTGGCTCCTCTATTCCAGGACCAAGTTAAATAATGAGCTGGAGAACCTGCCTTCTGCAGCCGCAGAGGTGCCCTGTCCCCAAGGCGTCGCAGAGCCCTGCCAGGCCCCGTGTGTGCTGCAGCGTGATGGATGGGTGTGGGGTGATGAACGGCATGTGCCTGGGCACCCATTAGAGCTCAGGCGCTGCGGGAAGATTAATTGGGTCCGGTTGTGCCGGCATCTTTCAGGGCTCGACGTATTGGACATTTATCTATCCATCTTCCACATCAGTTACAGCGCTGTGTGCTCAAGTCAAGAAACATACGGGTGAGTTAGAGCTGTGCGCAGATAGATGGGGGCTGTGGCTGTCTGCTGCAGCTCCTGCTGCCTGGGCATTGTGAGCTCAGCGCAGGCAGAAAAGGAGCCCGCAGGAGTATTGGTCTTGGATAGAAGCTCAGTTGCTACGTTCCTGGTAATGGGTAGTCTTTTCCCTTAAATCTCTCTACTCCCAGCTCTCTCACCAGGTGGCAGCCTCCAGCATGCCAGACTGGGAGCCTGGGGACGTGGAAATCTGAGCCTGGATTATAAATCAAGACAGGAAGGAGGGAAAAAAATCCAAAACCTAAGGCAGTATCTGCTTCTGGAGTTTTTAAATGTTTGGGTTTTTCAAAGCTTTTCAGAAGCTGCCACCAGGAGAATGAGCAACTTGTTGAGTTTCTTTTTTTTTTTATTATTTTTTTAATTTAAAAAAAAATTCTTTGAAATGCTATTGGGAACAGTTTTAACATCCTGGGATTTTAGAAGGTAATGCATATAGCATGGGTGTATGTGGCCTGCATCACTTGAGTGGAGGCACAGACAGCTCTCCTCATTACTTCAGCAAGAAGTCTGTGGGTAGAGAATTATGGTATGGGTTGGGATAGGGTGGTTGAGGTATGCTGGCGACAGTGAAAAACGGGAGAGCAAAAAGGAGCGGTGTCCAACAGCAATATATTTGATATAAAAAGTCACAACAAGAGAGAGAAGAGGATGAGGGTAGAGCACAGGGAGCGTACTGCCTGGATAATAGCAGGTGAGGAAGCTAATCTAGTCACCAGCCAGTGAGGATTCCCAGGGGAATGGAGAGATTAAGGAAGTAACAAGTCATTGTATTCTACATCCCTCATGGACTTAGCTATATCTTTATAATTGATTAGCTGCCAGAAAACATGCATGGACAGTTGTGTTTGCTCATGTATCACCTCTGATTACTTGGCTGATCTGGGATTGCTTAGAGCCTCAGCAGCAGAAGTGAAGCAAAAGGCAGGAATCCTAAATCCGAGATGTCACCTCCTTTGTTGGATGTATGGGAAGCCAACAGGCTGGTAGGGCTCTAGGAAACTGTACTGTGAAGTGAAATTCCATGTAGGCCTAAGGAAAATAGCTACTGTGGGTCCGGGTGAGGCAGCCTGAGAGACGTGTGCTTGAGAGAGAAGTGATGGAAGCATAGGAGATGGTAGGTAACAATGTTGGAAGAATTGGAGCCTCTAGCTTGACTGTCAAGGTGTAGGGCTTGCAGGCTCACATGACAGCACCATTTAGAGGGTTCTCCCCCTGTGCTGTGGGTCCAGTGGATGTATTCACCTGTCTGTCTGTATTCACAGGTACAAGGTTTCCCTTCCTAGCTTGGCCTAGAAGGATCACATGGACACACATAGGGAAAAGCTTGTTCTTGGAATGAAAATTTTGAGCTGCTGAACGCTTTGGAAAAGAAACTACTTACATAGTTGCCTTTTCAGGAAGTGGCTGTTGGGAAAGGTCCGTGTGCCTAGTGGAGCTCATGTGTTGGTCTATAATCCAGAATAGGGCAGGAAAACATGGAAAGTGTGGGCATCAAAGGTTTACAAATAATGCTGTGGCTTCTGTATCTGGATTTTTCTAGCCAAGCTCACTCTCCCAGCCAAAAGCATTCAATATTAGCATCTCTCCTGAGCTGCTGCGTTTAGCAAAGCTCTGGAGTTTCTTTTTTTTCAGTGTTTTTTTTTCCTGCCCGCCTGTCGGGCAGTCTGGACTCTTGGAGTGAATTCCTGTGCCTGTGTGTGCAGAGCTATTAAGAGATGGCTCCCTGCACTGATACTGATGTCCCTGTCCCCTGCTCCTATTACATGCATTTGCAGCTTAATAATTGCATGTGGATGGCAGTCGGTGCCAAGCCCTGCGTATCCAAAGTCATTTGGTGAAGGAGTCCATTATGCTTGTGGCTTGCAGTGATAAATTCCCTGTGATGGTGGCAGCTCACAGCAGCCTCCTTTCGTAATGGCATTCTGCTCCTGTTGGCAGCCTTCCCTGGGCAGGAGACACTGCCCTGAAATAGCACAAGTGATGAGAACAGCAATGGCTGCGCAGCTCTGGGAGACCAAAACGTGGAGCAATCAGTAATTCCTTTTCTTGGACTGCTGCGTTTAAGGAAACATGCAGAGGAGATGGCAACTGGGCATCTGGATGTTCCCAAGGCAAAAAGCCATGATGGACTAACCCAAGAGACCTATTCCTGAGCTTGAGGGGCTGAATACAGTTCTCAAAAGTAGATCAAAGGGTCCTATGTGTCCTACTGCAGTAACTTCACAGAAGAACCCTTTGGAACTTGTTCTTAAGGTATAGAGGATGGAGCAAGGGTTGGCTGGCAGCTTGGGAGGGGGGCACAGATGACACATCTGAAATAGAAGCAGCTTCCAAATTGGGTACTCTGTACAAATCCTTTTGGTTTTGGTGTATTGACCTCGGGAACAGCACACTGACCCTTGAAAGGATTTGTGCCCATTGATTCTAATCTAATTAAGGCAGGGCTTGCTGCTCAGCATGGGCCAAAGTGCAGCAGGGTCAAGTGTGTGTCAGTAATTCAAGCATTTAGTTATTAGGTTGTAAAATAATAATCAAGAAAGCTGTCTCGAGTGGAAACAGTTCAGTGCAATGGGTAAAATACTGTTGGAAGAAGATCCTGATATACCAGTGCTGATGCCAGAGATAGCTGATACGTTCTGCAAGGGATTTATACATGAGAAAGAGTTCCCGGGGAATGGGTGGAGGAGGCGTTATGCATGGACCAAAACACTTGATGGAGGGCTTCTCTTCTTCCTCTCCTTTGTTTCTCACGAAATCAGCCCGATTATCCTAGATTCGAGGGTAGAAATCCGCTTGAATTTGGGCAAGCAGGTTTTTGTTTGCAGACATGTGGACTTGGAGCTCTGTCAGGCAAATGAAAATGCAGCTTTAATGATCAGGAAATGGTTAATACTGCTGAACTCATTAGATACCAGTCACTTGTAGGGTGTTAGGCTGCCTTTTTCCTAATTGTTAATGTTAATTGGCTGCTTATCTACTTGTATGGGGTAAATGGTGGGGAGCTCCTGCCACAGACCCAAACCCCCAGCTGTGAAGGGCTGGAAAAGGACAGTCCCTCCTGCCTAGATGGGCTCGTGTGAGGAAAATGAAAATGAGTTTGTGGCTTGTGCCAGCCTTGAAAAAGGTAGCTTGAGTCAGTGAAGGGAGCAGTGAGTTCCTGTGCTGACCATTTTGTGCAGGCCCCTTACCTGGGCCCTGGGCGATGCACAAGAGAGCTGCAAAATTAAACACGTTGTCAGCTACTTGGGGTGTTCTTAAAGGCTGTTCTGCACACAAGTGTGTGCAAAGCAAGCGCACTTTTTTGTTAACCCATTTATTGTAAGCGTGGGTATTTTCTTTTACTGGGTTATTCACAAGTCCCTCGCTCCTGTCGTTTGCCCTTGACTGTGGTAGAACAGTAAAACATTTACTGCGAGGCCATGAAGAATCCATATGTCCGTGTGATCTGTCAGGCCACCAAGAAGCCAGGGCTTGTGGGGTAGCATAAGGATATTTGAAGGTGACACATGCTGTCATTTGATGAACAGAGATGCAGAAGGGGATTCTGGCAGCCACTACCTTGGCCTTGACAACTTGTGATGGTGACCAGGTGGGGTGTGTTATCTTAATAGTCTGGAGCTCTTGTGAATTATTTGCTGATAGATGTAAACAGCTGTTATTCTTGGTAATGGAAAGCAATTAGAAACATCTGTACTCTTGGCGATGAGTAATGCCTCCCATCTTCACTGCTCCCAAGTGCCAATTGGAAATAACTACATCATCAGGATGGGCTGGCAACCTGCACTGCATTATGGCCTGGTTTGTACTGAGCTGTGAAGAACAAGAGGTGAAGCACGGTGGAATGAGCCTGTATCTGAGCTTGCTTGGGTTTGTTTCCCCCTTCAGGATGAGGAGAGGGAAGCCAGGTGCTCCGTAGCTCCCTGTCAGCCTGCAGGTTAGTTGGTGTTCAGGAGCTTTGGGCTGGTATGGCTTCTGGAGCTGGAAGTCCATGATGGCACTTTGTGCCAAGCTACCATCCTAGATGGAACTGCAGATATCCCTGAGGCCTCAGCCAGGCAAGTCTGTCCATCTCGGGGCTTGCCAACAGCTGGAATGGGGTCCTGGTTTGGAGACACTTGAGATAAGGAAAGACCGCGAGAAGCCCAAGAGCTCGGGATGTAGCAGCTCTGGTAAGGCTTCTCAGATAGACTCAGAAGGCCCTGGCAACAAACATTACGCTAGTGACAGTGAAGTGTATTTTGCAGGGAGGCTGGTTTTGGCTCTCAATACCCTCTGAGGTGTGTTGTTGAAGAACACGTGGGCTGGAGTCTTCCAGGTTGTCTTTATTTTTCCTTGTAAATTACAGAAAACTCATTGTGGCTTCCTGCGCTTTCTGAATCACAGAATGACACCCTTATTGTCCCCAGTTGGGACTAGATTAGTTGTATTTAACAGAAAAAAAAATAGGGATCATTTAATATAAAATCCTTAGCTTTCAGGTTTTTTCATGTGTGATTTTTTTATTCACAGTTTTCCAGTAGCTCCAGAAAAGATAAGAAACCAAAAAGGCCTCAGAATCTTGATGGAAAGCGTATCTGCTTTAATCCTTTGACAGCAAGATCATCTTTAAATAGGGAGGGTTGTTGGCAGTACTTCTGAAGTATGTGTGAGGAAGAGGGACTGATGGAGTTTGACGAGTTGGTAGTGTTTGGTCTGAGATGGATCTTTGTCTACTTTTAGTCGACTCTGTTTCTCTCTATTATTTGAAAATAAAATAAAAAAGGGTACATCAGACAGCATTTCCCTATTTGTTTACTGCACAGGTACTTTTTACTTCCTCACAGTTCCTATTGGGTTTTTTTCCAGAGTCAGTGTTAAGTTGTTTTCCATCATTGTTTTCATTGTGCAGGAGTGCATCATTTTATGGCTTTCACATGGTTTTAAAACAAAGAAATGCTGAATTTCCTGGTTGTAGCATCTCTGTAGCACCCTGGTTAATACATTGCAGGCTGCTGTCAGAGTGGGATGGATCTATTTAATTCCTGAATTGTAGTTTGTAAGTTGAGGAAAAAGTACTAGATGGGCAAAAGTCTCTGAAATGGACAGCAGAGGTGTACATCAGGTTTCTTGCTGTATCGGTTCATTCTCACAGGCTGTGTGGGTTAATTCCCCCACCAAATGAAGAAAAGCAGGGAAGTAATTAACACATGAGACAGAAAATAAGAAGTGTGATTCTGTGCAGAGGCATTTCATGCTTTATTGGCTTCATGAAAAGGCCAAGGTGCCAGAACAATAATTAATATGTTGCAAGAAGACAAAATAGATGTCTTACCTAAATGCAAGGTCAGGGCATTTGTTGGCTTTGCAAGAGGGAGAATTGTACTGAAACATGCGATACTTGCAACACGCAGAAGCAGTAGCTGGGCTTTTATGCTCCCTCTGTGTGGGATGGATGGCTGCAGGGATGCCCGTATGGATGGTGTCGGAACAGGCTGTTACCCTGATGCTGGTAGCTAGGCCTGACAGAGCAGCTGCTTTCCTGCGGCTGCTGCTGCTGAGGGGGCATTTCCAAGGGACTCTGAAGTGTTGGGAAGGCCAGGCTTGGAAATGAGTATGGAAGAGGTTTATACAGGCACAGTCTAAATCCTGGTTAGAACATGAGTGGTTGTTGCCCTCCTGCCCTCCGGGGTTCCAGAAAAACCAGAACAAGTAACTTGTGTGTGCTGCATCTCCAAGCTCAGCAGGGTGAAATTCCCTTGTGATGCTTTGCAGTGCTGAGCTGCCTACATGGGCATGTTTCACATCCTGGTGAATCAAGTAAAAGGTGATTTCTTGGTTTCAGATTGTCTGCAAGGAAAAGGGAAGCCTTCAGGTTTCCTTGTCCTTAGGTTCCTTGGAGCTAGGTGGGTGCAGAGTTCACATCTATGCCATGTTCCCAGGTATTCCTTGAGGTTTCAGTGGGTGCTAGCAAAAGGTCTTCCTTTTGTAAGTGTGACTTAGTGAAAAGGGGGGAGTGGAGGAGGTGGAGCTGGCCCTTTGGGTAGGGATCTCAGAACAGCACCTGTGAGTGCCCTTTGATTAATCTCTGGAGTGCCACTGGCCATGGTATCCCCGCACGATGGGATGTGTGCCGGCTAGGGCAGAGAGAACTTGAAGGCCACACCTGGCTCTCAGCTGGGTTGGAAATGTTGGGAAGCTGATGGGCAGTGTGGGGGCAAGAGCACAAGTTGTATGGATCGATGTAGTCCCCCAAGGACTGGGGTTTGATCAGCACAACTGTGGTTGTATGCCAAGGACAGCTGCTGGATGAAGGATTACAATGGGCTCCAATTGCTGGGGTTTACTTTACAGATGTCATAAAAAGGCCTTCTTCAAACCTGTTCATTCCTCTAGTGCTGCTTTTCCAGATGGGAATTACCGAGCAAGATTCAGTGAAATCTGCTTCTGTGTTATTTAACAGAAAAGAATTACAGTAACCTTTCCTAATCCTTTCATTTCAGGTTTGATTTACCTGCTATACTTTGATCAGAAATTTGTGTAGTTTTACAGGATTAGGTATTTTCATGTCCAGTTGTGGAATGAGTGTAGTCTATAAAAAATTCTATGATTATTGTATTTTGAAAGCTGGGATTAACCTGTGATGCTTGATTAAAAAGATATCGTACAGGATGGGGGTGGGTACTGAACTTGTTGCTTAGCTTGTGTTCTTCTTGTTTGGAAGAAAGCAAAATTGAAGGTGTTTTCCAGGCAGCATGCTAGCAGAGTAGAGAAATTTGGAATTAGGGAAGGTAGAATCGTTCTTACTTATTTAAACACTTGAGAGTTTCCTTATGAATAAACAAAATGGTTGGTAACAACTAGGCCTTTGCGTACTGTGTCTGACACTGGAAGAGGGCAGTGCTGAATCTGTGTCTGCTCTCAAGGTTTGTAGTTCTGCTGAGGGTGGCGTCAGCCTCCTCCGAGTCAGGGACTTAAATATCCAATGGAAAGCCCCTCATTAAGGCCAAAGCTGGTTGATGTTCAGCAAGTCTCAATAAAAAGCCAGGTTTGTGCAAGCTGCTTTTTTTCCATTTTGGTGCAAAATGGCAGGGAAGGCAGTTCTTAAAGCAGCCCTTAGACACAGGTGGAAGAAAGGTGCCATGAGGGACAGGATTACCTGCCGTTGAGTGTGGGATACAGGGATGCCTGCCTTCCACAGCCAGGTGACTGAAGGAATGGTTTGGAATTGTGGATACAAGGAATACTTCCATGCGTAATATACAAATGCATTTTAAAAGCCTAAGTGTTTATTTTGTACGTAGCATTGTCTTCAACCTAGTAGAGAAGTGTTTGAACTGCCGTGTGTATATTACATAGAAATAAATAATAAATCCATGTAATGTGCTCTATTTCAATTGAAATCCACCTGAAAGTCTATTGGTTCTGCTGCCATTCCCACCTTGAGCAGGGGGAAGGTAAATAGTACAGGTCTACTTTGCTTAAGACTATTGTAGGAATTTTGATGACATGATAGCATGATGAGTATCCTTGGCTATGTGAGGGCTGGATTTGTTCTTGGTCACCCTTTTTAGAGAACAACCAGCATTTATGAAGGGAGAAGGTTTTTGCAGGTTTGTAAATGAACAAAGGGCAGTCCTGCCTTCAAGATCAAGGCACTGCCTAGTGCAGCAGGAAGGAAAGCTGCTTTGCCTGGTGGGCAACTTGCTGAGAAAAGGGCTCCAGTGGGTAGGTTTCCCTTGAAGAACAGCTTTGTGCTTTTTTTCCCCTTAAAGCTGTTGTCCAGGTAGTGCTGCTAACCACAGATAACATGGTCCTGTTGTGGATGCAGGAGTCAAGGGGCTAACAAGAAATTGCTTTTCTCCATGCTGGGTATCAAAGATGTGGGCCCATGAAATCTTCCAGGGGAAAACAGGAATTGAGGGCAGGCTGGAGTTGTGTGCTACCAAATGATACAGTCCTGGTTGAGCTGGAGCATAGCGTGCAAAATCAGAGCAGAAGTTCCAAATGGCAATTATCAGGCAGCTTGGTTAACTCGCTCTTCCTTAGAAAATCGCTCTCAGGATTATACGGTCTCAGGAAAGATTAGCAATGCTGAGGAATCTTCAGGTTGATAAATAGGAAGATTAGATGGAAACAGTGGGAAAGCTACTTAGTCTTTGCCCTGAGAGCCAAAAGAAAAGCTTTTAACTAAGCGCATTTGGAAGGAGCAAGCCTGAAATTGCAAGAAAAGATGGCATAAGGAGGCAAGATGACAGCTGGAACCCAAAGGAGCTTTTAGTTGCTTCTCCTTGCCATTGATGGCAACTTAGCAGGATCTAGTACCAGGAACATATAGTGCGCCATAACCCTGACTGCTGCTGTAACTGAGACTGTGCACGGGGTAGGCCTCTGTGGCACGAGGCTCTAGGGTTTAGGGGGAAGGGAAGGACCAAACCTGGGCTAGACTGGAAACTGTGGGTACTGAATCATACAGCCCAGATCCTTGATGCAGCAAGAGAAATGTTTCTGTTCTCTATTCACAATGGCAGCCTGCTTGCAAGGGTGTTCTGGGCAGTGAGTCTTGGTAAAGCCTATGAACAACATGATTTCAGCTCAAATGAGTTTTTTAGTTTGCCACAAACAATGCAGTTGAGTAGTGCACAGATAAGAACAAGAAACAGCTTGTGGGGAGTGAGGAGCTGGTTTGGTGTTTTAGCATTTCTGGGAAGTTAGTGTATTAAATGGTTTTTTTGGGGGCCGTGGACTTTTCCATCCTTCTTCGGCGACGAGTTGTGGTGGGGCATCCGTTCGTCTGCAGTCTGAGCTGTGCAAATGGAAGGCCTCTTGTTTCTCCCGAACACTCTCTCTTTCTGAAGAGTTTTGTAAGGTCAAGACCAACTTCCCAGCTGAGCTGCAAGAGTTGAGGTGATCTGGAGCGGAGATGTCCTGCTGCCAGGACCCCGTGTACCCTCTGTCCCCAGGGCATTCTCCCAGCTCTGTGGCAGTGCTTGCTTTGCTGCCTTGCTGAGGGATGTGCTTGGATCCCTGGGGCTCTGGGATGTCACTAAAGATGGAGCTCAGGGCTGGGTCGTCATAGCTGATAAGCGGTGTGATGGTTCTAAGGAAAAGTGCAGGCAGGGGAGCCAGGAAATATTTTTGTATTCCTGTATCTTTTCTTAACTTAGTATGAAGTTAAAAATGGTTGGAAACAACAGCAACACCGGGATGCTGCAAAATATTGCATAAAACTGATAGAAGATGGCTCTTTTCTCACAAATAGGTGGTTTTCACTTCTATCCACCAAATGAGAGATCAGTGGTCATTTTGGAAGGAATTGTGTTTCTCCTCTGTATCTCCCCCGCTTGCTTTGTAGTTTATAGATGCTTTTTTAACTTGTTCATATAACATCACTGGTGATCCATGGATACCTGGATTCAGCAGCGTGATAAAATTAATGTCTTGGAAGTGTCTTATGTTCTGTATACTTGTGCTGTCAGGGAGTAATGCAGCAGAAACATGGGAACATTACACTGAATGATGTGGCAATCCTCTGACTTCTTGCTGGCTCTAAGCGGCCCAAATATTCCAGGGAAAAATAAAAAAGGAAAAAAAAAATTCCAGAATGGGCAATTGCAAAGTGACAGAGGCAGAGTGGTAAAACCAAGTGTGAGCACATTTAATATGTGACGATAGGTGGCTATTTTTAAAGATAAAGTCTTGCTGAGGGCGACTGTCTGAGAGGGAAAAATACGTAATTGTCCTGGTTTTATTATAAGAACAAAGTTGGGTACGATGAGTTGGAAGGACAAATGGCGAAAATACAAAAAAGGATTTTGATCTTGAATTTGTGTCGCTGCCTTCCAGCTTTGCTGAGTGTAATCATCTCTATCATTTTCTGAAATGATTGTAAGTCATTAAAGGAAAAAACCCAAATCCAAGCCTCTTAATAGGGCACCTGTCCTCATGTTTGTGTCTGGGGCCTGGTTTCAGTATGACTTCCAGCACACTTCTCTGTTCTTCCATGTCTGTACCATTACAGAGACAGGTTCCTTGTCCTGCTGTCCCAAAAACCTGGCTGACTGCTCAGATCTGCAGTAGTCTCTGCCTGGGATTTGGCACAGGAGCATCGCCATTACTGGTTCCAGTGCTCATTACTTACTGCTGTAATTATTCTGTCTTTCATCTATTCCATGTTCTTCGAAGTCTTCTATAGGTTGGACTAATCCAAATGAGTTGGTATTATCTGCATAGGTCATCACCTCATTTCTCAGCTACTTCTCTAAATCATGACTAATGACTGTAAATAACTCTGGTCTTAGTGTCTTGGGGCACCTCCTTGTTAATCTTGAGCCATTATGTTAATTGACCGTTTGATCCTCGTCTCTCCCCTGCCCCTCCCTTCACCCCTCTGACTAACTTGCAGCCAGAATTGTCTGTCTGTGCACAACTGCCTGATTTTTTTCGGAAGGCTTGATGGGGCGCTTGGAGGCTCTTTGGAAGCCCAGAATAAGATGTCATCACACACATCTTGATCTCCTGCTTGGATGCAGTGGCATTATCTGGCATGGTTTTCCACTCTCTTCCCAGGCTCACTGGTGCTTCATTGCACTGCTGTGGTGGCTGCTGCTGCTGTTGGTGCTTGCTCCTTTTGGTTTCTTGTTGGCTCTCCAGAGCAGAGGACTGAGGTGGGGAAAGAACTTGGAGAGATGTATGTGGCAGGGGAGGAGGAGGAATAGGGGAAGGCAAACAAGCCCTTTGTCCTACTTGCTCACGCAGTATTTCTGCCAGCACGTCGCTGTGTCATCTTGGGAACAAAGGCAGAAGTGGGAATTGATCTAAGGCATTCCTGACTGGGATAAAATAAAGAAACTTACTCTTTAAGATTATGTACAAGTCAATCAGACTCTGCTCTGTTATTCACTCACCATTTTACTATCAAGAACGTTGTAGAAACTGGCTTTACCCATTCTGTGTTTCACAGTTACTGCATATTGGGGAGTGGAAGAAGTTGGGTGTTTCTTTTTTCTCTGTCTCAGCACCAATAGGCCATGTTTTAAAGGCTAAAATTGCAGGATATCTGCATAAGGAAATATAAATCTTTTTGGCATTTCAATTTTCCCCCTGGAAATCTTGTTTTGATGCTCAGATGCTATGGCATTCTGGGAACTCCTTTGGTTATTGCTGCCTTTATGAAAGCAGCTGTTCTATCAGTGCCATGGGTTTGGTACTTAGTGGGAAGGTAGGGGAATACAGGTGACGGCTGATTACATTGCAATCCAGTGCTTGTGTAAACTGTGTGTTAGTGAGAGATTAAATCGATTCCTGGGCAGTCAGTCACTGCTGATGGCTGTGCAGCTCGGCACTGTTACGGAAATAGTTGCTCTGCAAATTCTATGTGACGGAGCTGCTGAGGAGACCAGTGCTCTGTTCTTGGATGCACGACTCATCTGTCACAGTCCCATCTCAGTTGTATTTCCCTCTCTTGTTCCTGAAGACAGAGGCAATGGAGGCAGGAAAAATAACTGAACTCTGCAGAGTAAAAAGCAGAGTTGCCAAATTATTTCAGTGGATTGAGGCAGAGCCTAAATGCTGGGGTGGGGAGCCAGATGATCCATTTCACTGGTGTCGTAGTTGTGTTAAGTGAGCACTCAGAGGAGCCATAGGTGCGAGTCCCCATTTCTCAGAGGCCAGGAATTTGACTTGGATGTTAATAGGCAAGAGCTTTGTAGGCGTGCTGTGGATAGATCTTGGTGGATGAAATGTTACACTGAGTCTCTTCTGCGATTGGATCATTGTTGAGTTTTTTTGGTGGGGAAATGATGAATAGATAGATGTGAAGATGGAAGACAGATGGATAGACAGAAAGACAGGATCAGAAAATAGATGAGTTACAGTTGTAGCCTAATGCATGTGCTATCTTAATGCTGCAATATTAGCACAGCATCAGAGTCCCTCTACATCTGCCCCCCCTTCCTCCAACTGTACCGATTTATATGAAAATTAAGATTACAAATTAAAACCAGGCTATCCTGGAGTTTTCCAGTTCATCAGCCATCCAATAAAAATGATGTCGAGCTTGTGTGCATAATTCCCAGAAGATTACTTTGTCCTTACAGCTAAGCTCTGTCCCTGATATAAAAGATCTCTATCCAGTTTTATTGAAATAAAGAACTAACATCATAATCCCAATATTGAGGTATAATCTTCATTATCTCCTGACCCTCTTGAGATTTTTTTTCTCCCACCCCCGTTCTATCCTGATTCAGATTTATTTCATTTATAATCCCTATGTGTTTACCTTTATTCAGATAGGATTATAAACCAAATAAATAAAAACCCTCCCCCCAACATGCCCTAACATACAGCAAATACCCTTCAGCTGAGCTCTCATTCCCTGATGTGTTGGGCTGAGCTGTGGTGCACTGGGCTCAGTTCCTGCTGACTCTGCACCTGGGGTTCCCCGCAGCAGCACTGCCCATGCACCCCTGGACCTGCTCCTCAGGGCAGGGGCTGGCGCTGGACCCCCGTGCTAGCGGGCGTTGGGGGGACATGGTAAATGTCCATGGAGGTGCAGACAGGTGGGCTGGCCTGTGCTGGAATGCTGCTCCTGCTATAAGCGCACCACCTCCTTGCAGTACTTCCAAGTACTTGGTGGTACTTGAGTTTGCTTCTATGCTGACTGCAAGGCCGAGGCTGGGAGTTTGAATGAGCTGACAGGAATTTGGTGACTTGGCCAAAACCTCTGTTGAACTGATGCAAAGAATGGCTTTTTTTTCCCCCGGACCCTTTCTGGCTGCAGAAAGGGTCTGTGCTCTGGGCTGGTAGCTGCCTTAGTGCTCAGTAAATGAGGGTCATGGTGTTGCTCAGATCAGGGCTTTTTTGGGTGCAGAGCAGTGTTTCTGTGCTGTAGGAACAGCCAAGTGGTAATGGTGAGATCTATACCTGCCTCAGTCACACACAGTGGGGCTGGTGATGGGTAATGTCATGGTCAAGTGTCTTTGGTTATGCCAGAGGGCTAACGCAAAACCCAGCTGTGCCAAAATGGAAGGAAGGCTTTTGGAGGCTGGATTCCATAGTGGTGAGATAGTATTAAGGAAATGTCTTTGCTTACTGTAATCACTGGAGTGTTTACCTGCATGGAGAAGAGAGGAATCTCCAAAACATGAAGTGGGAAAAGTGGTGATTTTTTGGGGTATGTGCATTGTACAGCATCATGGCAGGTTGGAGATCCCAGAGGTATCTTGGTGGCACTTCTTCAGGAGCTTGAGGAACAGTCACCTGCATAAGGGCTGTGGCGATCAACAGTACCAGTGGGATCTAGTACGGGAAAAGGAGGTGCAGCTCCTGGCTAGGCAGGTGGCTTTTCTGGTGGCCCCAGTGTCTCGAGTTATTCAGTCTGTATGAAATGAGGTTGGAAAGGGTAGTTTTCAGTGAGAAGAATCTTCTTGGAGAGTCCAAGGGGAAGATGGCAGTGCAGTAGGGCATACCTGCTTTTAGAGGGGAGAATTTCGTTTGCTACAGAGAGATATTATGTTGCATTGCTAAAATAATTGTGATTCTTGTCCTGGAGCATAGTAAGTATGTACTTAAGAAAAAATCACCCAGGTAAGCTGAGGTTATTCCTTCTGTGTCTCCATCTGCTAAGCTGATAACACAGAGACATATTGATGAGGGCTCAAGGAAAACATGAAATATTTCATCAGTAAGATTATACCACACAGAGACAGATGTTGGGAAGCTGTAACATTTAAAAATAAAGAGATAAACACATGCTTGCAGGAGGGATGGAAAGATTACTGTGGGTTGTTGTTTTGGGCTTTTGGGGTTTGTTTTTTTTTTTTTTTTTACTGCATGGGCTGAGTGGGAGGAGGGAAGGGAGAACAAGGTGCTGAGAGAGGAAGAGGCTGTATCAGAACTTAAAGAGGAGTTAGTTAACTACCTGGAGGCAGACTGAGGAGGTGAATGCTGCTGCCTTGGGATAAGCAGCTTTTGTGGGAATAAGGGAGGAAAGTGAGCTTAGTCTGGTTTATAACCTGTCTTTTCTTATATGGACCAGTTGTGCTGCTACTCACGGCAGATTGGGTTTTCATCCTTAATTGTAAAGCTTTACTTCTGAACTAGTCAGAACTAGGAGACAGGTAGTGCCTGGCTTAGGGGCCTCAGTGAACAGGAGGCCCACTGCTACAGGTAGTGTGTGTCTGATTGTGTAGTACTTGCATGTGGGTGTTGGTCTGGTGAGCCTTCTGCCTTGCCTGTTGCTGCCATGGTGTGTGATGGGCACCGCCAATGTTCTCCTTCAGAAATGTTGCGTGAACTGTGGCATTGTGCTGCTCTGCAGCAGCTGTCCTGAGCCTTGCTGTCATGCTGACCCTCACATGGCCATCAACTGCTACGAGTCATGCCTTGAGCAAGCAGTGTGTTGTCCATGAGCGGTGTTTAACAGCTGGAAGCATTTCTGCTGGGCTGGGGCAGTCCAGCCGTAACTGGCCTGTAGAGGTGTTCTGCAGTCCCCAGTATGTTGGATGATGGGGGGCGGGTGTGTGTGTAATAAAATGCAAGTTTTCAGCAGAAATGCTTCAAAGGAATTGGATATTAGTGAGCTTGGGTATGTAGTGCCTGGGGAGGAAGAAAAGTGTCTTCATCCTACTCTGAGGGTGTGAGAGCCTGTCACTGGCTCCTGTCTTTAGGAGAACTGGCGGCACCTTGCAGGTTTGGTGCCAAAGGAGGGGCCTGCTGGCACAGGTTCGTGGCTCTGTAGGGTCGCCGTGGTGGGCTAGGCACCTGCACTGATCCACAGTTCCCATGGAATTCTGCAGGGGCACAGCTTTATTTAGGGTTCCTGCTGGGCAGTGACCAACTGCAGCTCACCCCAGTCACCCTTGTTTCACCCCAGTGCTCTTGGGCTGGGGAGCTGTTGACCCCAACGCCCTACTGACAGGGTTTCCTGTGGGTGTCTGACAGTTGCACACAGTTCCTGGGATCAGGAAACAGGACTTCCTCAGCTTCTCAGCTGAGAGAATCAGCACAGTGGCCATCAGGTAAGGGATGTGCCTTCCTCTTGTCAAGGAGGGCTCTGTGAGGAGTAGATGATGAGTCTGTAATGGTGAAATCATTCTGTTGGAGGTAGGGACGACACTGCTGCTGCTTTCAGGGGTTGTCCTGATGATTCCTGGGCTTGCTGGGTGCTGGGAGAGTTTTCCATACCTCTTAGCATAGTACAGAGTGTGACTGCCTTGCCACCAGGGAGGGTTCCTTCGTAACTTTCTCGCTTTGATCCTGTGATGAATGACAGTGCCAGGGACATCCTGAATGCTGTACAACCTCTGAGGTTCCCTAAAGGTGATATGCATCATGTGTAAATGTTGCCATCTGCAGAATGCTGCTTTATTAAGAACTTCCAACTCTGCCTTAAGTGGGAGGCTGGAGTGACAAAGTGATGGTGTCACTTTGCAACTGGCCCTTGAAAGATGGTCCATTCCCTTTGGGAACCATCTGTGTAGCCCTGTGTGCCTGATGGAATGTTTATTGTGTTGGGCTGAAATAAAGAAAATCATCTTTCTGTTCCTCGTGCTGTGATTTTCAGGGAGTTTAAAAGCTTTCTGAAAGATTGTTCCCTTTTGGCCCGAGGAAAGTTAAGTTTGGAGCTGGAGCACAGGCTGAAGGTTTAGCTTTGGTGGAAGTCTTGTGAAACCCAAGTGTCACAAAGAGCAGTTGATACAGATTTCCTTCCTCCTCAGCATGAGAACCAGCCTTCTGTTTGCCTGTGATTAATCAATTTACATAGCAGGTGGGAATAGCAAATTACCTACTTAGCTATGAGCAGGAGTGGCTTTAAAGGGATGGAAACATCTGAAATAATGTTTGAAAAAAGGACTTGTGAAGTTGTGTGAGGTCAGTGGCCAGCTGTTGATAGGAGGGGTGTCTGAGCAGCAGCTGGCCATAGATGATTGTGGGGTATGCCCAGCCCCTGCCCTGGAGGGATGTCTGCTGAGATAAGGAGAGTGCCTAAACCTCCCAGCAGAACTCCCCTGGGAAGGGAGCTACTCTTGAGTTACGGCAAGAAGAAGACAGACCCAGAATCCTCTGGGAGACCCTATGCAGATCCTTTGTAACCCATTGGCCCTTACCCTCTGATACCCACCCCCTGTATCCGTATAAAGCTAGCCCTCTGCCCCTGCAAGGGCAGGGGGATGCTCGTCCCTGGCTCCCCTTCGCCGAACTGATAAAGCAGCTTCCTCGTGCGGAACAGTTATACGGGCCTCTTGTCTCTCTCTCTCTGGTCTGGCCTGGAGGCTGCCCTGCAGAGCTGAGCTGAAATCACAACCATCTCTTTTGGGATCATCTCTCCGGACTGGTCACAGCTTCCTCGGTCAGAGCTACTGACCCTGCACCAGCTGCCATAGCTTATCACCTTAATGATGATTGTGTGATTGTACTGTCACTCTGGCTTGGCCAGTTCTTCATTCTGCCTTGTGTCAGCCTTGTTCCCTGAGGCTCCTGGAGAGGCTGCAAGGAGAGCAGAGATGTACTTGAGGGTGTTCTGACCTGGGCTTAGTAAGGTAATGCTTATCCACAGGTGCCCAGGTACTGGTTGGGTTCTGGTGTTTTCCGCCATTGGTGCAATCATGTGCCTGGAATAGGCTGAGAAAACAGCATGAGGGTGCTGATGCCTGGAACTGCCAGTGGTCTTGTGTGGCCGGTCCAAAGCACTCTGGCTCTCTTTACCGTGGCGTTTTGTATCAAATAACTTAAAAGTTATTGCTTCTTTTAGTGTAAATACTGTTGAAAAGGTTTAGAAAAGTGCTGAAATTCAGCCCTACTGCTTTCTATCAGGTTCCTTTAGGTTGTTTTGTTGTGGTGGTCGTCGTTTTTGGTGTGGGGGATTGGGGTTTTTTTAGTTTGTTTGTTTGTGGTCGTTTGGTTTGGGGGGGGGTGTGGCTATTTTTGTTTTCCTTTTTTTTTTAATAGATATATTTTTTATTTTGTTATTTCACATAAAGGCAGGAAAATACTGTGCAAGGCAGAGAAGAGATGGTGGTGATAGGGAAAGATGAGGAAAGAGGGCAGCAGTGCCCATTTCAACAGACAAGGCTGGAAAGAGCAGCTTGGTTGTGTGTGATGGCATCTCTCGGAAGTATGTCAGGGCGATGAGCTGTTGGAGCTGAGAGATGGAATGGGCACAGAGGGAAGTGTGTGTAAACTGCCTATGGTTAGGTAAATTCCCTGGAACACAGGAGATGGGCTCTGCTGTTCAGAGATAGCCAGGCTTGGGCAAGAGGCAGTTCTTTGGTGTGAGAACATTGGACTGACCTGCCTGCCCTGTCCAGCTGGCCCAGGACACGTGGGGGCTCTGACACCGCTCATCCAGGGAAGCTGTGTGCATCAGTGAGATGGTCCCTCAGCTGGGAATACCGAACAGCTCAATCTGCACGTGGCATTGCACACTGGGCTTGTCTTCTTTCCTGTCTTTCATTCCCACCTTCCTCCTTCTGCCTGGAGTTTCTCTCACTCTAAGCAAATCTGGCTGCTTGTCTTCAGAGCCCAGAACAACTGGCTGTGATGCCTGTGTGTCCCTGTCCCAGCTGATGCCTGGTTGTGCCTAAGCGCTTCAAACAGCTCTTCCAGTGTGGGTGAGAAGGCACCTTGATCCGCTGAGTCTCAGTTTTTCCAGCTGTAGTATGGGCTAATTCATTTCCTAATTTGTCATTTTATGTGAATGGGCAGCAGGACAGCTGCACAATGCTGCTAACAGCAATGGGAATGGAAATTGCAGGGATCTGTATGTGTCTGTAAGTCCTTGGCTTCTTGACTAAAATAGCTTCAAGCAATTTCCAAGAAATTTATGTTTCTTGCTCTAACATCACTAGAAAAATCTAGCCATAGGAATTGGGATATTTTAGAACAGTTTATAGTAAATAGTAATGAACTGATTGCTTGTTTAAGCCCTAGTGTTTCATTAAACCTGGTTGTGGGTGGAGTTCTTGCAGATCTGCCAGTAAGGAACATGGGTTTGGCTTCTTCAAGGCCCAGAGATGGCATTGGTTTAACTGGAAGGAAATAGACAAGACAGTCAAGTATCAGGATTTAAGATGCAGACGTCAGGCTAAATGTCCACAGTGCAGGAACTCTTTACATAGAGTAGCTACATGTAGGTGTAGGTGGGGTATCTCATCTGGAAAGGCAGCACACTAACAGCACTGTGCCACCTGCAAACCGGGAAAAAGTGGTGCCTACTTGGAATATTGGCCTTTCAGACCTGTTTGGTGGCTGGCGCCTCTCCCGGGGTGCGCGTGCTGTCTGAGCTGCGCCCTCAGCAGCACAGTGGGAATGGCAATCCACAACATTCAGCAGTGGGAACAGAGGTGACGTGCAGGAGAGGTCACCACTCTCCTGCATCACCTGGCTAATGTGGCAGAACTGCCACTCCTCATGAAGGTCAGAAGGGAGCTGCTGTGCACTCTCTGGAGACGTTTGTTGGAACTGTTGACTGTAATGAGAGGTGTGAGGATGTGTTCAAGAAGTTTCTGCAGGCCAAAGACCTTTGGTTGTTCAGATGGGACCAGGTCAGAAGTCTGGAGAGGAATATTGCGGGGCAGCGGTGAAGCATCGAGAGAATTTGAACAGTCCTCTGCAAGATGCAGTTTGTCTACAAAGTCTGTCAAGACTTCTAATTAAGATTCTTTGGAGAAGGTAAACCAGCTGTCTTCCATGTTAACAAGAACACAAGTTGAGTAAAGATTTGGCAGTGAGCAGGGCAGCAGTGCCCAACCTCAGGGCCAAGGACACGGGTGGAGCTGCAAGACCTGAACAGAAGCCTGAAGGGATTCCGTCTTGAACCAGACTTAGCAGCTGGGAGGCTGAAGTGCACAGCCTGGCCCAAAGCTCCATTCTTTGAAGGTGTGTGAATGGAAACATCCGGAAGAGGGCTGGCTTGGAGCACTTTATTACTATCGGTGCCTGAGTAATGTTCACACTTTGTCATTGCTCACTTTTATGGGGGGGCTGGCTTCAAATGCAGTATATTATGCAATGGTTTTGTCATGTATCAGTGATGATATTAACAGTCTAATGCTAAACAGGTTCTGAGGAAATGAGGAGGAAAAAAAAATGACTTACTATATTTACCCTGAAACAAGATTCAATCTGCCACTGTATTTAATGCTGTATTTTTCATTATCTCACAAGCATATGTTGGAACTGCTACAGATGATGAAGTTAGCTGCTGGGCAGAGCTATCATCAATGCTTTCCATCTTTATTTTAATAAGAGGAACGAGCAAATTGTTTGTGACCTTTGTCAAGGGCTTCCCGGAAGACAAGAAACCTAGCTGCAACAAAATCGCTAGCCTGGAGCCCTGCTGAATATTCAGTGCTTGAGCCCTGCCTGAAACGTGCTGTAACAAAGCCATTGTGTCTGATGGAGCCATGTCTGCCACAAAGGAACTGGGAGCTAACAGCAAAAGTTCAGCCTTTCCTTTCTTGTCCCTCGCACTCCTGGAACAATGAAGCAATATGCTGTTTTGTTCAACCTACTTGCAGGACAGGAAGCTGAAAATGGTGTTTCCCTGACAGCTGGCTCATCGCACCTGTGCTGCTGTGGAGAGAAAAAAACCGCAGGCTTTTGGTTTTTTTAGGAAATAAAAAGCTGACATATGTGCTGTTGATATGTGTCACATGACAGACGTGATCCCTATGGCTGCCAGCACTGAGGAGTAGGGAGATGCTGTTTTGAGGTACCTCACACAAAAAGAACCTTGCGTGACTTGAAGCACGTGACAGTGTGGAGCAACCAAGAATGCTAAGGCAGGGGTGGTTACAAAATGCACTCCTGGCCTGGAAGGGGTTCCTGCAGAATCTATGCCAGAGTACCAGAGCACGAAATGCCTCCACAAGAAAAAGCCATCCTGAGGCATTACTCCAGTCTGTAGGCAAACTCTGGGGTGGGGGCAGCCAGTCCTGGGACTAGAATCGTGTCTCAGCAGCCATGTCGTTGACTTTTTTACTTGTGCAGTTCTTGAGAGTTTGTGGAGATGGAGACTGTAGCAGTTGCTGTCTGTTGATGCACGTGTAGGCTTTGCGGGTGACTTCAGATAAAACACTTCACTGTGGGTGCTTATTTAAGCTTCCAGGCACCATTTAATATATAGCGAGAAAGAAAAGTGCAGTAGAAGTGATAATACACTCCTGTCTGTTGTCTCCATCTCTGGTGACTGTGTTCACACTCCCATAACATGGTGCAAGAAGGTGATCTGGGCACCGGGTTTTTAGTTGCGTGATTTTATTTTGGCATCAGCTGTTTATAGTTCTCTGGAATCTCAATACATTTCTCTGATGTGTTGACACTAACATTTTGCTATTTTGCTTACTATGGTATCCTCAAAACTTGGAGGGAAATTCCTTGTGGTCGTCTAAGAAGTTCAGTTATCAATGGAAATTTTATAGCGCTTTTGTGGAGCCTGCGACACTCCAGCTTGCAAACGTCATTCCAGAATTGGTATTTGGTTATCCTTGTATGGGCATAATGGCTGTACAATAGACGAGGAACCCACCCTTAAGTCCCCTTGCAAAATGAAGGAGCAGTGATTTGGAACGGCAAAGATCTAAAGTCACCTTTGGCGCCTTCTTCTAAAGACTTCAGACCGTTCCTTGCACCTTTGACTTGCTA